>NC_137893.1:88889307-89567132 GCF_963455335.1 Martes martes | reverse complement strand
CTCGATCCCAGGACCCTGAAATCATGACCTGACCCGAAGGCAGAGGCTTAACCCACTGAGCCACCCAGACACACAATAAATCCACTATCTCTTAAACCATGTTTAGTTTGGCTAGTGAAACTGTTTTTAAATGTGGTTCGAAGGGGAGAATACAAAGGAAGAGAAGAAAGCTATTAGAAAAATTCTACAATCCTTTCCTTCCATCACCACACTGATCCAGACCATAAAGCAGTCCCCAAATATCAGGGATCTCAGGGACAGAGAGTGATACAATAAATATTCCCAGAGCCTTACACCAGTCAACGCAACTGACTCCTTACCGTAAACTGCTCTGGGTTTCTTCCCCCTAACCTCAACCTGCTTTTCCTCCTCTACTGACTCCACCTACCCACCAAATGCATAACCCCAAAGAAAAACTAATGCGCCCTTCTTACCAGAAGAAAGCTCAAAAGCAGCACACCTGCTGCAAGAGTGAATTCAGGAGTTGGTGACAGCACAATCAGACTTTTTCTGACTCCCCCTGCCCCATTCCTCACTCACAAATCTCTACTTCAGGTAGGATGCAAAACTGAAGATGTGATGGGGAGACAGAAAAAGATACAGTGAACATGTAGGAAACTGCTTGTGTCAGGAATGTTAAAGCACTTTCAGCCTCATCTCTAGGCCCCTGACCGTGTTCACTTGTACAGGTAAAGGCACAAAATGCTCAATGCTAACCCAATTCTCAAAAATCAGTGTGTAATCAAAACAGAACACTAACTTAGAGACCACAGGCAAAGGGCAACCTCTATAGATGAAAGTCCTTTTCAGATTAAATGTTTCCCAGTATCACTCTGAGCCCAAGCATCCTGCTGCAGGGAGCATGCCAGCCTGTCATTGGAGGCCACCTTACCCGCTCTGGGGTTGAGCTCGGGCAGGTCGCTACCTCTTCTTCTTTCCAAGCAGGTACTGTGATTTCTTCCAGTCCCTGGGGCCCCTGAGTCTTCAGCTGAAATTGGGGCAGATGCTATAGGAACTCTAGAAAGGCTGATCTAAGTCTGCAGAAGGGTCATCTAACGCTTTAGTTCCCTCCATACCAAACCTGCCCAGCATCCTCCAGGTCTCGTCTCTCTTCCCCTCTTCCCCACTATCCTCCAACACGTGAGAGACCTCTTTCCTACTGGCCTAGTACAGTCGGGCCTCGGCCACAAACTCCAGGGTTCTTGACTCTTCGGTTTAGAAATTCTCCTCCAATTCGCGACTGCTTCCCTAGGGCCTGCACACCTACTTGTGCTTCTCGGCCCCGGGCCCCTCCCCCAGGGCCGCCGCGGGATCCTGGGCCCCCTCCTCTCCGCCCCATCTCCCTCTTTTTTTTTTCTCCTTCCAACATCCCATTTCCTCTTCTTAACCCCGGAGCTAGTCCCTCCTCCACCCCTACTCCGCGATACTGTCCCCACGATCCTCCCCAACTCTAGCCTCCCGGCCGACTACAATCCCACAACAAACTTTCCGCTGCTGCCCGCTGCCTTCACGCCGCCATCTTGCCGCGGGGCAGGCCGGGTAGTGGCCGCGGCCGCGGGAATCCCCACGCACCGGGCGCTGCGCGTCATCGGGGGCGTGGCTAAGGGCGTGGTTTCGGGTTGCGGAATTAGGGCACCGGGTGTTTGGGGAAAGGTGGGGATATCCTAAGAGTAGGGTTTGGAGGCCTGGCCGCTGGAGAAGGAAGGAGGTGTCAGGGGTAGGGCAAGAGCTGAAACAGTGAGGAAAGTTTTTGGTACTTAAAAAAAAGAGAGAGAGAGAAAGAATGAAAGAAAGAGGAAGGAGGAAAGGGAAGGGAAGAGGGAAGAAGAAAGGAAGAAAGAAAACAAAATAATATAGTGGAATAGTGCCAGCACTGGTTCCCTCTCATCGAAAGGATAAAAGCAGCTTTTCAGTTTGCCACATGGCGGTCCGTGTGACCCACCCCCTTCCACCTTCACCAGACTAATTTTCCATCTCTCCGAGATATTTTAGGTTCCCAATCGTCCTATATTTTCAGGCCATCGGCCCTCAAAATGTCCAAGCCCTCTCCTCCCCTTTTATAGTCAATTCTTGTGTGTCCTTCAGACCTCAGCTCGAAAAGTCACCTCCTCCAGAAAGCCTTCCCCAGGCCCCA
Source organism: Martes martes (assembly GCF_963455335.1). Taxonomy (NCBI): domain Eukaryota; kingdom Metazoa; phylum Chordata; class Mammalia; order Carnivora; family Mustelidae; genus Martes; species Martes martes. Next base: position 89,564,998 of record NC_137893.1, on the reverse strand, counting down.
AGACTGGACTTGGTGCTCCTTTTGCCAGGCACCTCTAGCCACTCGCACATAACTTCACTGCAGTTATCCTATGCTATAATTATTTATTTAAATAGTGCACCCTTCACTAAGCTGCTACTCCTTCAGGGCAAAAACTGTGTCCAACTGCATGTTCATATTCCCTAGCAGGTGTCTGGAACATAGTAAGTGCTTAATGAATAAATATCATGGCATCTTCCAATGCACGGAGAATACTCAAGGCTTTTAGGTTTGCTGTTCCCTGTGCCTGGAAGTTCTTCCTCCAGATATTCACTCCCATTAGAGTCTCTGCTCAAATGTCACTATGTTAGAGAAGCCTTTCCTGGCCACTTTGTCTAAAACAGCATCCCTAGTCATTCACCCTTACCCTGCTTTAATGTTTCCTTTTACAGGACTCATCATTATCTGATATTTGTTTATTCCGCATCTCCCACTGTAGTGCAAACTCCAGAGATCTAGGACTTTTTCTCATTCATCTCTGTATCTCCAGTGTCTAAAACAATGCCAGGCATAGTAGGTGCTTAATAAACATTTATTGAGTGAATTAATGGCATGGAGATGAGTGATAGAGGGATTTTGGAATATAGTGGTGGGGAGGAGGGGTTGAAAATACTACAGAATAGGGAAATGCGTTTGTGGAAGGTACAGGCCCCAAAGGCCAGAGTTGGCCCTCTCAGGAAAGGTAGTAAAGACAGAAGCCAGGCTCTGCAAAGGAGGAAGTGGAATGAGAGCCAGGTGGAACTCTGGAGGTGGGTACTCAGGGAGCAGAGCCTTCCTGGGAAAGCCACAGTTCAGGTAGAGGGAATGGGCTGGGCTGGAGGCTGAAGTTTACTCAGATCTAAAGACAATATCCACCCCAAGCCCAGGCCTCTCTTGGCCAGATGGTTCTGGAGAAGCCTTAGCATATGTTCCTCTGTAAATTATCCAGTGCTCCCCCCTGCCTGTCCTCTCTGGTGACAGCTGGAACAATTGTCCAGGAATTCCATCTGCTCTCCTGTCCTTCTCCCCTCCACAGCTCATCAACATTTCAGAACGGAGAGGTATCCCATTTCCTTGGGCCTAGGGATGGGAGCTGTGTCTGTTCTCTGGTGGAGCTGGCCTCAAGCCCACACTTCTCCACCAACACACACAAATAAAACCTTGGCAGAGATTTCCAGGGTCAGTCATCTTTATTTGCCATCCTGTCCATGTGTTTCAATCCTATACAACTTCTTTTTTGTTAATTTGATAAAATTACACTAAATGAATCAAGCATATTGGTTCTTGCAGAGCTTAAAATAAGGGCTCCCAATCATTATGCATCTCCACATGGTTCCCATTAAGTTGTCCATACAGTACTTTCAAAATGTGGCATTCATTATTCTATAACAGCCCAAATTCAGGTTTTTTTGAAATGTGAATTTTACCATTTATTAAAAGAAATTTGTGTGAGACAGAAATGAGGAATATGGCTTTCTTTGCTAAATACGTACAACCTTCAGATCCCCTCTCTGTTTCCAGAAATTGTTTTGGAATCTGCAGCAGGATCACAGGCCTGTGAACTCTCAGGTAAACAAACTTACTGTATATAAATTTCAAAAGTGACTCAAGTTTATGTCTTTTTAACAGAAAAATTATCAGTAAACATAAACATACCTTTTTAAAATTAATTAATTTTTAAAAGATTTTTATTTATTTATTTGACAGACATATCACAAGTAGGCAGAGAGGCAGCAGAGAGAGAGAGAGAGGAGGAGGCAGGCTCCCTGCTAAGCAGAGAGCCCGATGTGGGGCTCGATCCCAGGACCCTGGGATCATGACCTGACCCGAAGGCAGAAGCTTTAACCACTGAGACACCCAGGCACTCCCAAATTAATTAATTTTTTAAAGAGATTTTATTTATTTATTTGACAGAGAGAGAGCACAAGAAAGCAGAGTGGCAGGCAGAGGGAGAGGGAGAAGCAGGATCCCTGCTGAGCAGGGAGCCTGACCTGGGGCTCGATCCCAGGACCCTGGGATCATGATCTGAGCTGAAAGCAGCCGCTTAACTGACTGAGCCACCCAGGTGCCCCAACATACCTTTTTTTAAATAGTTTTTTTTTTTAACTGAGGGGTGAGGGGAATGGCAGAGGGAGAGGGAGAGAGAATCTTAAGCAAGCACCATGCCCAGGTGAAGCCCAATGTGGGGCTCGATCTCACAACCCTGAAATCATGACCTGAGTTGAAGTCAAGAGTCGGATGCTTAACCAACTGAGCCACCCAGATGCCTCAACTAAACATACCTTTGAAAAGAAAGGGAGTCACAGTCCTCCAGAGTTTTAAGTTTTTAGAATACATGAGATTAACTTCTCTTCACTACGAAGAGGCTGGTTTATCTCATCACTCCTCGCTCTGTGGATGTAAAAATGTGCACATGTAAGCCTATATATTTGTTAGTCTGCAATTACATCATTGTTCACCATCACTTAAGGGAATTGTAAGGGGCACCTGGGTGTTTAGTCAGTTAAGCGTCTGCCTTCAGCTCAGATCATGATCCCAGGACCCTGGGATCGAGCCCCGCAAAGGGCTCCCTGCTCAACAGGGGAATCTGTTTCTCCCTCTCCCTTCCCCCGCTCAGGCTCTATCTCGCTCACTCTCTCTCTCAAATAAATAAATCTTAAAAATAAACAAACACAGACCCTTTCTAGGCTTTCAGGGTTTTTACAAAGCAGATGTAATTTGCAGAATCAGGCTCACTACATTTTGATGATGATTTTCATATGGCTGTGCTTCAGTGTGGGGCTGTGGAGATGCAGGGCCCGCCCATACCAGCATGATCAAGTATTGCCCAGCACACAATCCTCCTAGATCCAAGACAATTCTTTCTCCTGATTTCATTTACATAGACCTAGTCTCCCAGCTGGAATGGATGTGTTAGTGTGGAGTCTGGGGTTGGCTGGACAGACTGCATAGACAGAGGAGAGGCTTGAACTAGAAGTGCCATCTTGGACAAAGACAGTAATTTGAGCTCCAGGTATTGGAGGAAACTGCCTGGCAAAGACTTGAAACTGTTCTGAACTCAGCCCCAGAGCGTTTTGAACTGTTCATCAGTATAGCCAGAAGGGCCATTGGTCATATGCAACCTCTTTGGTTGTAATTGACATTATGCACCAGTAGTTTAAAGCTGGGAGGCCACCTTTATTCTTATTTATGACCCTCGCTGGACATCCTGAACCCTATTTAAATGATTCTTTGGAGAATGATTTTGAAACTTCAAGAAGTGATAACTTAAGTCTGCTTTCCAGATTTAAGTAATACACATTTCCTAATTTTCCTATTAATAGAAACCCACAAGTGCCACCCTGGTGGATAAGTTTTTATTATATGTAAATGTCTTTTTCCTAACTCAGGATGTTGAATTTGCTGGAAGCCTAAGAAAAATCATTTTATTTTTAAAAATATTTTATTCATTTATTTGACAGAGAGAGACAGCGCAAGCTGGGGGAGGGGACAGAGGGAGCGGGAGAAGCAGGCTCCCCACTGAGCAGGGAACCCAATGCAATGCAAGGCTGGATCCTGGGACCCTGGGATCATGACCTGAGGTGAAGGCAGACATTTAACCAACTAAGCCACCCAGGCGTCCCAGAAATATCATTTTAAAGATCTTGAAACTTGGTGGGATCTTGCAATCTTTAATATTCTTAAAGCCACTTAACTCTTAGAAAATACTTAGTGAAGGCAGGAATTCAAATATTTCTACACCCATATATGCAATAATGTTCTTCATAGCAGCCTTATTACAACAGCCAAAAGGTGGAAGCAGCCCAAGTGTCCATCAGTGGATAAATGGATAAACAAAATGTGATATATACATACAAGGAATATTCTTTTTTTTTTAAAAGATTTTATTTATTTATTTGACAGACAGAGATCACAAGTAGGCAGAGAGGCAGGCAGAGAGAGAGAGAAAGGGAAGCAGGCTCCCTGCTGAGCAGAGAGCCAGATGCGGGGCTCAATCCCAGGACCCTGGGATTATGACCTGAGCCAGAGGATTTAACCCACTGAGCCACCCAGGCGTCCCAGGAAGGAAATTCTGACACATGCTACAACGTGAGTGAATCTTGAGAACATTATGCTAAGGGCAATCAGCCAGTCAAAAAAAGGCAAGTACTGTATGATTCCTCTTACATGAGGTGGTACCTAGAATAGTCAAATTCTTAGAGTCTGAAAATAGGGGTGGTTGTCAAGTGGTGGGGTGAGGGGGTATAGGGAATTAGTGTTTAATGAGTAGAGTTTCAGTTTGGAATGATGAAAAAGTTCTGGAGCTAGATGATAGTGATGGTTGCCCAACAATGTGAATGTTGGTAATCAGTGTCAATGTCACTGAAATGTACACTTATTTTTTTAAAGATTTATTTATTTATTTGGCAGAGAGAGTGCACAAGCAGGAACAGGGGGAGAGGCAGTGGGAGAGGGACAAGCAGACCCTGCATTGAGCAGGGAGCTGGACGTGGGACTTGATCCCAGAACCCTGAGATCATGACCTGAGCTGAGATCAAGAGTTGGATGCTCAACCAACTGAGCCACCCAGGCTCTCCTGAACTGTACACTTAGAAATGATCCAAATGGTGGGACACCTGGGTGGCTTAGTCTTGTTTTCTGGCTTCTGGTGGAGTCTCATCTCTCCCAAATCTAAGGTGGGGACACCCTGGGGCACACTCTGGGTCTCTCCCTTCAGACTTTAGGTATCCTGAGGTGAAATCCTGTGCCTCCCCTCTCAGACTTCAATTTGGAGTCTTGGGGAAGCTCAGAAAATACAGAAGAAACAGCTTGTCTCCATCTTCTGGAAAGTACCGGGACCTGTTTGTCAGGCTCTGCTTCACTCTGGGACAGTAGGGGCTGGATAGTTCTGCAGCCCCCAGTCTCTTTGTTAAATCAGACCCTGAAACTTGCCCACTTCTCAACTAACTCCAAAGTACATGGTCAGTGTTGACCTTGCCCAGCTTCTTCTCTTTCTGTGAGCAGGTATCTACAAGTGCCCCAAACCTGACTTCCAGGGGCCTGAGACCTGACACTCCAGCCCCTGAGGCATACAGCAGGCACTGCCACACACACACACACACACACACACACACACACACACACACACACACAGAATCACACACAGCCAAAATGTGGGGCACAATGGCTGGTTAGGACTTCAGCCCTTGAGAAACTGGTTCCAACTCCCGCTGTGTGGTAGGAGTGAGGGTAGAGGACAGGAAGCAACCAGTGGGGAGGACATTGGTTTCAGGACCCAAAGGCCCTGACCTGGCAGAAAGTCTCGGTGGAGAGTGACCTACTTGGATATGCTTGACTTCCTCTCTGTACCAGCTCAGCTCCCTCTTGCAGCCTCCGCTTGATGGGTAGGCCAGACTGCCTTGGAGAGATGGTACCAGGACAAAACCAGCAGGGAGGTGACTGGCCTTAGCACGTGAGGACTGGGACCAGACCTGTATGTCCCTGGGTCTCCATGAGGTCCAGGGCCCGCAGGTGTGTCTGGTACCCCTTAATTTGGAGTGTGGGGCAGTGAGTGGGTGTGCCTGCCCTACTAGACTATAGGCTGCTTGAAGTCAGGGTCCAGCACTTTTTTTTCATTCAGATTAATTCACTTGCTCACTCAACTAATGCTTATTGAGCTTCTGGGATCCCCTCTTAACCTCTGACTACAGTGCTGACTATGATGCTACGCTCTGACAGGGATGAGGAGAGATATTTGTTAGTGGGTCAATGAATGTGTGAATGAATGAATGAGTGCGTCCCCATGCTCCCCAGTTTCCTGTTCCTGTACCCTCACTTTGTCAGAGAAGCATGCAACCCTTGGTCTCAGGGTCATGAGTTTGAGCCCCACGTTGAATGTAGAGATGACTTAAATAAATAGAACTAGAAGAGATACTGGCTCAGAAACAGCTGCTAAGAGACAAGTCCAGCACAGTTCAGAACAACCCAGTTCAACTTCCCATCATTGATCTCGTTGCAAGCCTCCTCCCTATTCCAGGGTAGGATACGAACTTTAGCAGGGATCCCCAAAACCTCAGCAACCACTCACCCCAGTCCCTACTCTCCTCGTCCAGTTAACACACATGGGCTTTCACACACACTATCTCCTTCTCCCCTTAGAACCAACCCAATGGAGAGTAAGGCTGGTACCATCTCGGCATTTTACAGATAAGGAAACCGAGCCCCAAAAATGTTATGAAACTTTCTCAGAGGTCACAGAGCCAATGTCAATCAGTGACCATGTTCCAAGTCCTGTTAATTTTACTTCAATATACCACACTTCCACTTTAAGATACCTCAAGCAGATTGGGGCCAGAGGCACCCGCCTCTTCCCCAGCAGGCCCAGCATCCGAGGGCATTAGTTTTATCTCTGGGAGTAATAGGATGGTGGCGTAATGACCTGGTACTAAGGAGGCAGTGAAAATGGATACCTGGGGATGTGGCAACATTGGGATAAGCACTAAACATCAGGGTTGGAACCACTCTTAGAAACCACAAAGTTAATGCCCACTATTTACAAGGGAAACTTAGACCCAGAAAGGAGGGATTTGCCCACTGAATATTTCTGACAATTTTTCATCCCTTTATTTCAGTTATCTATCATTGCACGTAATAAATTATCTCAAAACTTAATGACTTAAGACGACACTAATTTTTATTTCCCAGATTCCTGTGGGTCAGGGATTTAGGAAGGGTCCAGCTGGGCAGTTCTTTCTTTCTTTCTTTCTTTCTTTCTTTCTTTCTTTTTCTTTCTTTTTTTTAAAGATTTATTTATTTAGTTACACACACACACACACACACACACACACACACACACACGAGTTGGGGAGGAGCAGAGGGAGTGAGAGAGAATCTCATGCAGATTCTGTGCTGAGTGTGGAGCCTTATGTGGGGCTCCATCCCATGACCCTGAGATCATGACCTGAGCCGAAACCAAGAGTCAGATGTTTAACCAAGTGAGCCACCCAGGTGCCCCTCAGCTGGGCAGTTCTGACTTTGTCTCTCATGAATGAAACCCCAGTTAGTCAGTGGCTGAAGCTGAAACAGTAGGAGCTGGAGCACTCAGGCTGCCTGAGCCTCTCCGTTTTTCCACATGGTCTCAGGTCTTCTCCCTGGGGCCCCTCCACTGGGGCTAGTTTGGGCTGCCTCATGGGGACCTCAGGGCAATCACTCCGATTATACGGCAGCTCGGGTCTCCGAAGGCAAGTGTCTCAAGAGAATCACGTCAAACTTGGATCATCTTTTGTGACCCCACCTCAGAAGTCACAGAGCATCCCGTCCACCATGGTTACAAGCCTGCCTGGAGTCAAGGGAGGGGAACACAGAACCTACCTCTCAATGGGAGGAGTGTCGAAGTCACATTAGAAGAAGAGCGTGTGGGGCAGGAGATCTATGGCAGCCATCTTTGGAAAATACAATCTGTCGCTCCTGTGCACAGTTGCCCAGCTCAATGGCATGGCAAGGGAGCGAGCAGGCTGGGTCTGAACCCTGGCTCCATCACCTGCTAGCTCTGTGACCTTGGGGAAGTCCCCTAAGCCCTTGTTCTCTTCTCCTCCCTCCTCCATAAAACCGAAATAGTAGTAATGTCCATCTTACAGGACCATGGAGAGGAAGCCAGTGAAAGGCTGGCCCAGAGAACGTTTGTTTTTTCTTCTTCCAGGCTATGAGAGAGCAGTGAGTACACCATCAATCCAAATCTTTCTTCTTGCCCATGAAACAGACTCAAATCTCAATAAAGACAAAAACTAAGACAAATAAGAGTGCAAATTCAGTGCCAGACAGTACAAGATGGGGCATGATAAATCGAGAGCTGCATGTAGCAGTAAACAAAACAAAGCCAGGGCCCCTGGCTGGCTTAGTAGTGAAAACATGCAACTCTTGATCTCAGCTCTTGATCTACGTTGGGTGTAGAGAGCACTCAAACAAATAAATAAAAACTTTAAAAAATCTTAAACAAACAAAGCCCTTGCCTTCAAGGAGTGAAGCTATCAGTCTATAAATACATGCTAAAAGATATGTATGTCAGGTGGAGAAAAGCGTTGTAAAGAAAAATAAAGTAGTCTGAAGGAAATAGATAGAGGTGAGGGCGGGATCATTATATAGAGTGATGAGGGTGGGCCACTTTACTACAATGAAACTTGAAGAGACAACTGAATAAAATAAGGGAGTGAGCTATGAAAAGATCTGGGTAAGAGCATTCCAGGCAGGGGAAACAGCTAGTGCAAAGGTCCTGAGGCAGGGGACATGCTTGATGTGTTCAATAATCAACACAGAGGTCAGTTTGGTTGGAGCAGAGTAAAGCAGGGAGAGAATAGGGGATAAAGCCAGATGGGATCTGCTGGAAGATTTGGAGCAGAGATGTGACATAATCTAACTTCCATCTTTTAAACACTTTTTATTTTCAAATAAGTTTTGATTTACAGTAAAGCTGCAAAGATAATAAAGAATGTACCATTCACCCAGATTCCCTTAGTGTTAACATCAGCCTAGTTAACATTCCCCTAGTTAACATTAACAAATGTGGTACATTTATCAAGCTGAAGAAGCCAGCAATGGTACCTTAGTGTAAACTAAACTCCAGACTTTACTCACCTGGTTTCTCACTAATGATCTTTTTCTGTTTCAGATTTAAGATTTAGTGTACCACATCGCATTTTGCTGGCTTCTTATTTCATCAGGATCACCCTGGCTACTACACGATAATAAAAGGCCCACTAAGAAGCTTTTGCAGTAGGGCGCCTGGGTGGCTCAGCCAGTTAAGCATCTGACTCTTGATTTCAGCTCAGGTCAGGATCGTGGGATCATGGGATCGAGCCCCGTGTTGGGCTCTGTGCTCAGTATGGAGTCTGCTTGTCCCTCTCCCTCTGCTCCTCCCCCTGTGCTCGCTCTCTCTCTCTCTTGCTCATAAATAAATCAACAAAATCTTGAAGAAGGAGGAGGAGGAGAAGGTGTTGCAGTAGTCCAAGCAAGAGATGGGGTTTGGATCAGATGTCAGAGGTCAGAATGGGAAATGTGGTCAAGTTCTGGATGAACTTGAAGGCAGAGCCAACAGGAGTTGCAGGATGTGGGATGTGAGAGCAAAAGGAGAGGGAAATACAATGCCAAGGACTTTAATCTCAAACACTGAATAGATGAAATAGCCATTTACTGATCTTGGTAGACTGACAGTAGGCTGAAAGTCATGAGTCTGCATTCGGATGTGCTAAATTGGCGTTGCCTGTCAGGCAATCCAAGGGGAGGTGTCAAGTAGGCAGTCAGATACATGAGTCTGGATTTCAAGGAGAAATCCTGGCTGGAAACATGAACTCGGGAAATAGGAACTCAGCTTCTAGCCAGGACTTTAGAATTCCATTAGGCTGGATGAGATCATGACCAGAGTGAGTGAAGGTAGAAAAGAGGTCTGAGGGTCGAGCCCTGAGGCCATGGAAGAAGTTGGAAGGACAAAGAAAAAGCAAAGCGGACAGACTGGAGGGGAAGCTGTTGAGGTAGGTAGAAAAGCCAGTGAGAGGGATCCTAGAAGTCCAGGTGACAACTCTGTCAGACGCAGCTTTATGAAACCCCTGAGATGAGGACTGAGAAGTCATGGCTGGATTTGATGATGGTGAGGGCATTGGTGAGAGTTATTCCAGTAGCTGGGTGGGGTGAGAGGGTTCAAGAGAAAATGAGAGAAGAGGTAAAGACAGTAAGTACAGACAAAAATTATTGAGGAGTTTTCAGTAAAGGGGAGTAGAAAAATGTAGCTGGAAGAGAAGATGTTTGAAAGAGGACATTTATTTTAAGATGGGAGAGAGGTTGCTGGAAATGATCCCATAGCAGACTGAGGATGCAGAAGAGATGGGAGGAACTGGGGAGCCCTGTAATTACACGGGGAGAAGGATGGGAACTAGTGCTCACGTGGAGGGGCTCACCTCGGTAAGAACGTGGGCAGTCCATCTATAGTAACAGGAGGGAGGGCAGAGTATAGGGAAACAGCTGCATGTAGGCGATAGAAGCCCATGGAAGTTCTCTTCAGACTGCTTCTATTTTCTCCATGAAGTTGGAAGCAAGACCACCAGCAGAGTGAGGAGAAAGGAGGAGTGGTTGGAGGTGAGAGTGGTTGGAGGAGAGAGAAGAAGGTAAAAACAGCTTTCGGGGAGTGTGGGAGAATGCACAAAACTGAGGAAATGCAGGAGCATGGGAAGCTAACACAAAGGACCTTTGAGGGGGCATGGATTTAAGGGAGACCAGTCAGGCTGGAGACGTGTTTCTTCCCAGCCATGTTCAGCTCCTTGGGTGCAGGCTGGAGAAGGCACAGGGATGGGGTTTGCCAGATGAATACGATGGGAGAGAGGGGCCAGGAAGCTCATGTGTGCAAGGGAGAGATGATAGTAATAAATCATGGAATCAGAGCTAGGTAAGGAGGGAAGGCTGGATGTGATGGAGAGAGGAAACAACCAAAAGAGGGTAGTGTCAGTTGGAGAAGAGACAGGGCCAATGTATCCACAAGAGGCAACGTGCCTAAGGTTCAGGATATTTTTAGGGGCCCCAAAATGTGTTTTTTAAAATTACTTATTTATTTATTTGTCAGAGAGAGTGAGAGAGGGAGAGCGAGAGTGAGAGAGGGAGAGCGAGAGTGAGAGAAGGAGGACCCACAAGCAGAGGGACAAGCAGGCTCCCCCGTTGAGCAAGGAGCCCGATGCGGGACTCTATCCCAGGACCCCAGGATCATGACCTGAGCTGAAGGCAGATGCTTAACGACTGAGCTACCCAGGTACCCCAAATTCCTGGTGATTCTTGATGATTCGTATCACGTAGGCAGTTCTTCCGATACGTCTGATAAGTTTGCTTGCAAACTTGCAAATGCTACACTTGACCCTCTTCCACATGACCCTTGGCAGTGATTTTGCTGTTCCTTCCAGCAAGAAGTGGAGTCTGTTTCTGCAATCCCTTGAATCTGGGCTGAACTTATGACTTGCTTGGACTAACAGAATGACATTGTGTGAGTCCTCAAAGTCTGAGCCTCAAGAGACCTTTCAGCTTGCCCCTTTGCCCTCTTAGAAAATTCATGATGTCAAGAAGTCTGGTCTGGACTACTGGAAGATGAGAAGTCCCACGGAGAAGAGCTGAGGTGTCCTGGCCAGCCACCACCAGTCACATGAGGTCATGTTACCCAGCCCCAGTCAAGCTTCCAGATGACAGTAGCCACATGAATGAGCCTAGACGAGAGCAGCAAAAGGATCGCTTAGCAGAGCTTAGCCGGTATTACCAAACTACGAGCAGATGAATGGGGGGAAGCCTGCTTCTCCCTCTCCCACTCCCTCTGTTTGTGTTTCCACTCTCGCTGTCTCTGCCTGTCAAATAAATAAATAAAATCTCTCTATATATAGAAAAAAAAAGAAACACCAGGAATTTGATGCAAGTGGGAGTAAAGAGAGTGACAATAAGCCAGGTGCTAAAATCTTCAAAACATAAGGAAATAGGGAGTGATGTAATGGGATGCCATCAACTCCCAGAGCTTCAAATATCTGTATTGTTTCATCAGTAAATGTCAATGAATTTCATTAAGGAAAAGGAACTGTTCATTTTTCACAACTTCTTTGACTCACTCATCAGTTTAGACTCTATCTTAAGAAAGGAACCTAAACCATGGAAAAAAACTACAGGCATGAAAATCTGTGGCCCTCCTATTTATCTGGGAGCCGTATCTCCAGGGCTGGCACACAGCACTAGCATGTGTGTGCTCAGTAAATATTTGTTGAATGAATTTATAATGGCAAAACCAGAAACAACCTAAATAGCCAGAAACAAGGGCCAGGTTAAATAAAAACGATGGTATAGGGCGCCTGGGTGGCTCAGTTGGTTAAGTGACTGCCTTTGGCTCAGGTCATGATCCTCACCCTGCATTGGGCTCCCCCTGCTCTGCCGGGAGCCTGCTTCTCCTCTTCCCTCTGCCTGCCACTCCCTCTGCTTGTGTGCTCTCTCTGTCAAATAAATAAATTAAATCTTTAAAAAATAAAATAAAAATTAAAATGATGGTATATTAATGGAATGTCACGTAGCCATAAATAATTATGTTTTGGAGGACCATCAATATATAACATACAGTTAAAAAAAAATCAGGATGGGGTGCCTAGCTGTCTCAGTCGGTTGAGCCTCTGACTCTTGATCTCAGGCCAGGTCTTGATCTCAGGGTTGTGAATTCAAACCCTGCATTGGGCTCCATGCTGGGTGTGGAGCCTACTTAAAAAAAAAAAAAAGCGGGATGCAACATAACATAACAGGTACTGTATAAAAACACCTGGACAGGAAAAGAGTTCAAAACAACAACAGTAGCTTTATCATGCCAGGAGGATAATGAGTGAGTTTTTTCTTTTTATTTCATCCTAAACATTTTTTAATATTATTAAATTGCTTTTCTTTTTTTAAAAGATTTTACTTATTTGAGAGAGAGAGAGAGAGAGAGAGAGCAGGGGCAATGAGGCAGAGGAAGAGGGACAAGCAGACTCCCTGCTCACAGGGAGCCCCCAGGAACCTGACATCATGACCTGAGCATAAGGCAGACCGTTAACAAACTGAACCACCCAGGTGCCCCTGAATTTCTTTTATAATAATAAAAAAAGTTGTATACATTTATTGTGAAAAAGGGGGAAATGTTGAAAACCTCGTTTCTGACTATTTAGGTTGTTTCTGGTTTTTCTTTGTTCTTGCTTCCCTCCACACACACTTAATGTATTCTTAGCTCTTTGGACATCTTCAGACTCAAAAGGTGATTTTTAGGAGTCATATCATGTTTATGTATCATAATCTATTTGGCCTATAGTAATTTTGGACAGTATAGGTTAGTTTGCAATTTTTCCACCAAAAAAGTTTATAATAATAATAAAATAATAAACTTGAATGATTAGAGCTACGGCATAACTCAAATTCATAAAGTTCTTCAGAAAAGAGGTGATCAGAGTTTTGGGGAAGTTGGTTAGAGAGATGGGGTGGGTGTAACTATTATGTCCAACAGAGGCTGCAAGAAAAATTAGTCTGCCCTTGCGTGTGTTGGTGATGTCTGTGGGCAGCTGTTCTGCACATGCTAGGGACCCCTCCTTCCAATGTTTTGAAATTAAAGTTGGTGAACTCTTTTTCTTTTTAAGATTTTATTTATTTATTTGACAGACAGAGATCACAAGTAGGCAAAGAGGCAGGCGGGTTGAGAGGGGTGGGAAGCAGGCTTCCTGCTGAGCAGAGAGACCGATGTGGGGCTCTATTCCAGGACCCTGAGATCACAACCTGAGCCGAAGGCAGAGGCTTAACCCACTGAGCCACCCAGGCGCCCCAAGGTGGTGAACTCTTGATTGAAGGACCAGAATATGGGCAGTGGCGTTCCTGCCCTCTGCCCTCTTGCTCTGCAAGAACAAAAAATTGTTTCCTGCCCTTGTCTTGCACAGGTTATCTCTGAACTATTAACCTGGAGGAGTAGTCCTCCCCCACTCCCCCCATATAATTCTCACAGTTTGAGCTCTGGATCACATCACATTATTTATTTTAAAAAATAAAATAAAAATAAAAATCACATCCGTTCTTGATCTCAGGCAAATTGTCAGCTCCCCCTGAGAGGAGTTGACAATTAGCCTGAGATCAAGAACGGATGTGATCCGGGTACAGAAGTGGGAATTTGGGAGGCACTTCTACAGAGTCAGGGGTGTTCCCAGTCCAGGGACATTTCCCAGTAGTGGTCGCAGAAAGGAATGAGGTAGAAAAGACAGTCTTGTCGGAGGAAGGTTGGGGGCGGGGGGTAGGCGGTGCGCCAGGCTGATCCTTAGCTGGCATGGGTCGATCCTGGAAAGCTGTGGATGGCAAGGGAAAAAGAAGAGGAGGGCGTGGAGCACACAGACAAGCAGGTGATGTAGGATTTACAAACGGAGGAGGCGTGGGCTGGTGACAGGAGGCGGGCCTGGAGCCGCAAGGGTGCCCTGAGCGAGCATGGGATATAAAAGAAGCGTGATGGGAAGCTGACCGGCGAGAGCAGAAGTGGGGCACAGGATGAGGGGCGCGGGTCAGGATAGCAGGGATGCAAGATGGGAGAATAACGGCTGTACACATTTGGCCGGCACTTGGCAGTCTGCTCCCTTTTAGATTCCCCTAATTTCCTCCTTTGGTTGAAGAAAGCGAGGTTCGGAGGGCTTAGGTGGGTGGGGGCCCCGGGTGCCCCGGGTCGCTGGGCTGCGGAGGAACCCGCGAGTGCGGGGGCAAGGTGTGAGCCGTGCATTGTCGGGGCGGGGGGGGGGCGTCGGACGCGGGCGGGTGGGGGGCGGGTCGGCGGCAGCTCGGGGAGAAGGGGGAGGCGGGCTCCGCCGGCACACGCCGCCCCTGGCAGGCGGCCTGAGCGCGCGCGGGGAGCCGCTGCCGCCGCCGCTGCCGCCGCCGCTCGGGGTCGCTTTGAGACCCAGATTCCCGAGCGCTCCGCTCGCATGGCAGCCGCCTCGGCGCCCGTCCCCGCGGCCCTCTAGGGGCGGCCCCGCGCCCGGGTCCCTCGGCAAAGCCCGTCGGATCCGGCCCCGCTCTGCGTCCCGGGGCGCGCTGTCTCCCAGCCCGAGGTGAGGACCGCGAGGGCAGGGCGCGCGGGGCTGGGGGCGCTCTGGGGATTCCAGGCCCCTGGCCGCGGCCGAGCCCAGGCGACGGAGACGGGAAGGGAACGTGGGAGCATGTCCGGGTGGGGTGGGGTGGGGTGGGGGGAGTCGAGGTAGGAGGCGGAGACTGCTCGCTGCCAGGAACCGGCCCCCGCGTCCCCTTCGTGGCCAAGGCCGCCTCTCGGCGCTGTCCCCATTCCCGCGGAGTCCTCTGTGCGGACTGCGTTCCTAGTCCGGGCCCCTCTAGCGCCTGGACCTCGCTCGGCGCTGTCCATCCTTCGCCTCCTTCCCACAGACCCCGCTCCGGGGCTCCTGCTCCAGTACCCTCGCCTGCTCAGTCTTCCCCGCCTCCGCCCTCCCGCTGCCCCCACCTCCTTCTGTCCGGACGCCCCTCTTCCCCCTCGGCTCCTGTCACTCGGAACCGGAATCCGTGCCACCATCTCCGGGTCCGGCCGCCTTCCAGCCTGTGCCATCCCACAGGTGTCCGCACGTCCGGCCGTCCATCCGGCCGTCCCTCCTGGGGCCGGCGCTGACCATGCCCAGCGGCTGCCGCTGTCTACATCTCGTGTGCCTGTTGTGCATCCTGGGGGCACGCGTTCAGCCTGCCCGAGGTGAGCGTGCCCCCGGGCTCAGGTCGCGGCCCTGCCCGGCCGTCCTTCGCTAGCGCGTTGACCTCTGCCGGCCAGAGACGGCACTGCAGCCGCTCGACCCGGGGTTGACCAGACCCCAAGCAGTCCCTTTGCAACGCGGTGAGTCTCTGTTCTGCCCTAGCCCAGAGCCGAGCCCAGCCAATGACTGAGACCCCGCACCCTCCGAGCCCCACGTCTCAGGGAGCCGAACCCTGACCTGGGCTCACCCCTCCCGCGTCAATCTCTTGCAGCGGATGACTGCAGCTCCCACTGTGACCTGGCCCACGGCTGCTGTGCGCCTGACGGCTCCTGCAGGTACCTCTCTTGAGCACGTGCTCTCAAACCCTTTGCTCCCCATTTCCAGCAGGTCCACACCCACAACCAGGTCAAGCCCCAGGGCAGAGTATCTAGAGGCTTAAGACCCTGCTGTTCACTCCCCCCCCCACCCCCAACCCTCACCCTTCATGGCCACAGGACAGACTGGCCAGCTTCTCCTCAGCCCCCAGTTCCCCTCTGCTTTGCCTCTCTTTGCTTCTTCTTGCTTATGCCTCCCCACTCCCAACTCCTTTACTCTCCCAAGGCTGATCCAGGAATTCTGAAACGTTCCTCCTCAAGATACCAGGAGAAAGACCTGAAGCTTGAGAGAGTTTGGAGGTTGGGGCCAAGAGGAAAGGGGGAGATAAAAATATAAAGAGAACGGGTTTAGCCTGGGAAAGAAAGACTGCGGGAGGGTTGCTGGGGAGACGCACTCACAGAAAAGGATCATTCTTGATGAATTTGAGTAATTGACTCACTGGGGTGGCGGTTGGGCAAATTCTGAAGCAGGAGAAAAAGTGTGTCTGGAAAGGAGCGGGCCAGGCAATGTGCAGGAGGGGCTGGCTGTGTTAGAGACACTCTGAAATAGTTCAGTTCTTTGTCCTGGAATTAGGATGGGAAGAGGGTCCTTATGACCTTTCAAGGTCACTCTTTTTAAGCTGGTTCTGAGCACCTCAGTCATGCCAGGAATGGTACTGAGGTTATTTACAAATGTCATTTTAATTTCTTCCTCAACTCAAACCAACCCAAAGCAACCCATCACAGATGAGAACACTGAGGCCCAGAAAGGTTAGACAGAGTGCAGAACCAGGCCTTGAATGCCAGTGTCTGATCGTCTGATAGCATGAGTATGTCCTATGATCTTGTACAACCCTATAGCTACCTGGGGTAGGCCTGCTTTCCCTTAGGGATTTCAGAAGTCCTTCTGTTTTCTAGAAGCTCTGTTCTTGCCTCCTCCATTTCCTCCTATCCCCCTACCCAGAGCCCTGCCCCTGTGCTTCTCCCTATCAGGTGTGACCCAGGCTGGGAAGGGCTGCACTGTGAGCGCTGTGTGAGAATGCCTGGCTGCCAGCATGGTACCTGCCACCAGCCCTGGCAGTGCATCTGTCATCTGGGCTGGGCAGGCAAGTTCTGTGACAAAGGTAGGGGAGTAGAGAGGGTAACTGTTGGGCTGGGGACCCTGTGTGTCTTGGCAGAACATCCATCCATATTTATCGAGCACCTTTTGTGTCTGGCTTAAACCCTCAAACACATGGCATTTCATCATTGTACTTTATAAGTGTTACCTAAATTGGTTCTCAACATAATCCTGTGAGGTGGGCCAGGCAGCTGCCAAAAACATACCCCTTTTGCAGATGAAGAAACTGAGACCTACAGATGAGATACAGCTTGCCTGATAATGGGAGGCTGACTGCCAGTGCCAGGGCTCGGGGCCTCCTGATTCCAATTCAGTGTTGTTGGTTCCCCCACTACAGCAGTCATGCTCTGGGCGGGTCTGTAGTGCGAGTTGTGTCCACGAGCTGTGGGCAGGGCCTGGGCAGGTCTGGGAGCCAGGTGTGGGGAGCTCTCCCCAAGCCTTCCCGGTCTCCTCTGCAGATGAGCACATCTGTACCACGCAGACCCCCTGTCAGAATGGAGGCCAATGTGTCTACGATGGGGGCGGCGAGTACCACTGTGTGTGCCCCCCAGGCTTCCATGGGCGTGACTGCGAGCGTAAGGCTGGACCCTGTGAGCAGGCAGGGTGAGTACCGGCCTGTGGGTGGGTGGGAGGGAGGTTACGGGAGAAGCTGGTGGCAGAAGAGAGGAAGCAGGAGTGTAGAGAGGGTGGGGGTGAAGAACTAGGTCTGAGGGTTTGAAGTCCCACACGGGAGCCCCTGAGGACAAAACCCCAGCCTGCCAAGGTATCCCTAGTTCAGGGTTTCTCAACTTTGGGGGTACCATTTGAACCATTTCTCCAGAAACAAAGATCTGTAGGGGCTGGAGGTGTACTGCATCAGTGTGTGACTCCTCTGGTTGGGAAGGTGGGTGTGGGGAGGCTGAGGACCTAGCTGGCATGTGGCTCCTAAAGATGTTCCCCCACAGCAGCCTTCTACCTCACTGTGAATGTGGCAACAAGGCGGGTAGGGCTGGGCTTGTCCTCATTTCAGCTTCAGGCCTGAGAGCCTATGTAGCGAATAATAGCACACTTGCCTTTGAGCCTTGCCTTTGGGCGAGGCCCTGTGCTAACTGCTTGACGTTGGATTATCTCATTTAACCCTCGCAATTTTGGAAGCCGGGAGACTATTCTTATTCTCATTTTTAAAACGAGGTGTTCAAGGATCAGAGAGGGGGGCTCAAGGTGACACAGCCAGAAAGGGGGTAGAAAGGCGGCAGTGGTCAAGATGCCGATCTGGGCTACCCTGAAGGTGCGAGCTGGCCTCATTAACCTCTTTGCTCCCACTGCAGTTCCCCATGCCGGAACGGTGGACAGTGCCAGGATGACCAGGGCTTTGCTCTCAACTTCACCTGCCGCTGTTTGGCGGGCTTCGTGGGTGCCCGCTGTGAGGTCAATGTCGACGACTGTCTGATGCGGCCTTGTGCCAATGGCGCCACCTGCCTAGATGGCATAAACCGCTTCTCCTGCCTCTGCCCTGAGGGCTTTGCTGGACGATTCTGCACCATCAACCTAGATGACTGTGCCAGCCGTCCATGCCAGAGGGGGGCCCGCTGTCGGGACCGTGTCCATGACTTTGACTGTCTCTGCCCCAGTGGGTATGGTGGCAAGACTTGTGAGCTCATCTTATCTGTCCCAGATCCTGCCACCACCATGGACATGCCCCCGGGGCCCACCTCCGCTGCAGTGATCCCTGCCACAGGGCCTGCCCCCCACAGCGTGGGGGCGGGTCTGCTGCGCATCTCAGTGAAGGAGGTGGTACGGAGGCAAGAAGCAGGGCTAGGCCCATCTAGCCTGGCGGCCATGGTGGTATTTGGGGCCCTCACTGCTGCCCTGGTCTTGTCCACTATGTTGCTGACCCTGAGGGCCTGGCGCCAGGGTCTCTGCCCTCCGGAACCCTGCTGCTACCCTGCCCCCCGCTACGTCCCAGCGCGCCAGGACCAGGAATGTCAGGTTAGCATGCTGCCAGCAGGGCTCCCCCTGTCGCCTGACCTGCCCCCTGAGCCTAGAAAGACCACAGCACTGTGATGGAGGTGGGGGCTTTCCGGCCCCCGCCTTCACCTCCTCAGCTTCTCAGACTGGAGTAGGCCTTTTCTCGCCACCCCTCTCCTGGGGTACACACACGGAGGGACCTCAGCCTCACACTAGAAATATTATTTTTTTAATACATAGGATGTAAGATGGAAATTTTATCAAATAAAACTATGAAAGTGCACCTGCCTAGAGTCCCAGCTGTGAGAGGGCCAGAGCGGAAGCCTGGTTCTGAAGAAGCCTCAGGACTCTGCCCCACCCCCAGCCCCTTCCCTCCCCAAGAGAACATGGATTCCAAAGAAGAACCCAGGGTGCCCTCTTCCCCTCTGGGAAGTGAGGGAGAGGTAGAGCCACCAAGGAGACTGTAAACAAACAGCCAGCACCCGTGCACCTGGTCAGGAGTGGCTAACGCAGAGGGAGACCCTGTAGGACAGGGGGGTCAGGCTCAGGACCCTCCACGAGAGGAGTGGGATCCCTGCTGGCTGCTCTGTAGCAGCTGCTGGAACAGTGAGTGGGGCTGGCTGCGGAGGGCAGCGGGGGAGTCCAGCTCCACAACCCTCCCTGCTTGCAGCACCAGCACCCGGTCAGAGTTCAGGATCGTGTTGAGCCTGTGTGAGAGAAAGTGGTCAGTGCAGGGGATGGAGGGCAAGGCCCTAAAGAAGAAAGCTGACCTGTTCTTCCCTCTTCTCCTCCCCCTGGACAACACAGGGCTGCCCCCCAGGTTTTAGTCCCTGGCTCTGTGCTAGGGGAAGACTGCAGATACACTTGGACCTGGACAATGAGGAGCTGAGATTCGTCGGGGGGTTGGAATCCCTCGCACCCTGACCCCTGGGGGTCTCTGAAAGGAAGGGAGGCTCTGGGTTCATGTCACCGTAGTCTCTGATTAGATTCTCCCTCTGGACACCTGCACACCTGTGGGCAATGGTCAGCACTGTCTTGTTGGCAAAACGTTTGCAGATGGTCTGCTGGAGCAGTTGGTCTGTCTTCTGGTCCACGCTTGCCGTGGCCTCATCGATACACAGGATCTGGAACGTGTGAAGGTTGGGGAAGGGAGGGAGGAAGAAGGTTAGCCTTGACTCCTACCTAAGCACCAGTCCCCACCTCCTGGCCCAGACCAACCAGCCTACAACACCTCACTTCTAGCTCTGAAAGGAAAACTAACTTAGTCCCCTGAAACCTCTCCCCAATCCACTTCTTCATCCTGGCTGTCCCTGGCCTACTTCCTCGCCCTCTTGAATGTCTTCTCCAATTGCCTTACCTTGGCATCCGTGAGGAGAGCCCTGGCCAGACACAGTAGCTGCCTCTGCCCCAGGGATAAGCTCCGGCCCCCCTCGCCCAGCTCACCATCCAGACCACCTGCAAGGCATAGCAGCCTCAAGCCCACATCCCAGGACTCTCCCCGATCCCTCCCTGCTCCCTCCTCCACCCTGCAGTGTAGGACCTCGTACTCACCCATGGACATAATCATGTCACTCAGGTGACACTGCTCCAGGGCCTGCCACAGAGCCCTGTCATCATGCAGGCCCTGGGGATCCAGGTTTTCCCGAACAGTCCCACTGAACAGAAAGGGTTCCTGGGGGATGACAGCCAGCTGGGATCTAGGGAGTAAGGAGGGGACAGGACATGGGGTCTACACTGAAGATGTGGCCACTTCTGTTCCTAGCATAGGTTTTTAGCAGGCATTTCCAGGAAAGCTTGAGGGTAAGATCTGAGCAAACCCCGCCCCCCGCTCCCCAGTTGGTCAGCCATGTACCTAGAACTGTGCCAGTGCTACAAGGAATATCAAAGACACCAAAGGCCTTGACTCTATCCTTAAAGAGCTTATATCTCACTGAGGTACAAAACACAGAGAACAGGAGTGGGCTACACTGTAGGGGCCTGACTCCAACAGCTGCTGGGGCAGCAGTGGCAAGGAATGACCAGAGCATGAAAGGGGAGGGGACACTTCACGGTCAGAGGCAGGCCTGGAATTGGGTCCTGAGGAACTATATGGTTGGGCTATAAGGTAAGGCCACCACAGGTGAGAAGAAAAGGCAGGAAGGGCAGGGCTGGGCCTTGGAATCAGAAATGGGCTTTAGGACAGAACTGCCCCATCTCGTGCATGTCATGGAACTCAGCAAAAATGATACAGGATAAACCTGGAGGTGGGGGTAAGGAGACGGTTAGGCCCAGAAGAAGCCACCTGTGGCCAGGAACAATGGGCCCAGGTCCCGAACTGTCCCAAGCACTACCTGCCGAGCCTCAGGGCTGAGGGCATCAGTAGGGGAGTGCCGCCCTTGGAAGGCTCTGGTTTAGGAGCCAGTGACTGGTGGTCTGGAGCAGAAGTATAAGGCAAAGCTGGAAAGGTAGGTCTGGGTCAGACTGTAACCTTGAGACTACAGCTATGAGTCTGGCCCCAGGCACTAGTGGCTCGTTGTCCTCACCTGCTTGTCCTCCATCCTGCCCTGCCTTGGCCCCGGCTGCCCTGAGTTGATAGAAAGCCTCCCTAGCTGGACCTTCCTCCAAGGGCCAGTAGTCTGGTTCCCCTTGTCTCCCTCCCCCGGACCTGAGTTCAGTCAGCTCCAGCTGGCTGGTGTCCACACCGTCCAGCAGCACTCGCCCCGAACTGGGTTCCAGCAGCCGGAAGAGCACCAACAACAGGGAAGACTTGCCAGAGCCTGTGCGGCCCACGATGCCCAACTTCTCTCCAGGCTGCACACGGAAGGTCACCCCATCTAAGGCATTTGGCAGTCCTGGCCGGTACACCAGCACCACATCCTGGAACTCCACGCTCCCCTGGGTCAGCCAGCCGAGGCCCAGCTGGTGTGGTCCGTGATGAGAGAGAGAGAGAGAGAGAGAGAGGGACACGGGTAAGGCCGAAGACGTGAGGATGGGGAAGGGAGATGGAGAACGGAAAAAGGGGAGAATAAGGAGAAAGGGTTGGCACAAGAGAAAAGGGCATGTGCTGCAGAGGTGGGACCCTCTCAACGGACATGAAGATGAGGGACACTGTGAAGAGTGTGGGATCACTTGGCGACACGAGAGGAGATAAGTGAGAAAGATAGTGAGGAGCAAAAGGACAGGAACTAGGGGAGGCAGGGACGGTCAGGAGGGTCCCCTGGGGTTTTGGGGCCCAGGTGCAAGGTGGGAGTGCAGGCCTACCCGCGGCAGCTGGCCTCGGGGCTCTTGGGGCAGGTCGCAGGAGTACTCCTCCAGCCGCTCAACGCTCACCAGCATGGTTTCTGTCTGCGTGAAGCTGCTCACCAGGCCCGAGAGCAGGCCCGTCAGGGACAGGGCGTAAGACAGTGACAGGCCCACCAATCCTAGCAGAGATGAGTACAAGCTGCTAGGGGATGCCTGGCCACTGGGATGCATGTGGGAGCTGGGATGAGGTGGAATAGGAGAATTCCAAGCTGTTGACCATGGGCATGTAAAGGAAGGCAGCAGAGAAGCAGGAAGATGCCTGGACCCTGACAGGGACCCTAGGAGGTGAGCCACAAGGGAGGGCCATGGGCCTGGAGAAGCTTCCAGGGAAAGCCACGGAAGATGGGCAGGGCAGAGTGCGGGGATGGGGTGGAGCAGGGAAGGGGTGAAGATCCGAAGACTTGTTCGAGTCCCAGACCTCCCACACATGGCAAGTCTTTCCCTGGGACTCAGTTTCCTCAACCCTAAAATGGGGGCGATGATCATCACAATCCATCCTCACAGGACCCCTGGGTGGGAGGTGAAATGCTGGGGGGACAGTGCAGGGAAAGGTCGGTGCGGGGGGGAGCCGACACGCTTCTGAGGTGAGAGTGAGGCCCCTTGGGTGTCACCTGGGTCGGCGAGGCCCCGCTGGTGCTGCACCAGGGCAATGGCTGCAATGGTGCTGACCACTGCGGCCCCCATGAGCTGCAGCCGGATGTCCAGCCACTGCGTGGCAGCGCCCGCGGCGAACTGGCACCTCTGGTTCAGCTCCAGGAGCCTCTGGTTCTCCTCCTCAAACCTGGGAGGGGCCAGGAGAGGAGTGAGGCCACGGCATCGCTACATGGACCCACGCAGGCCCCCTCCCACAGAGCTCGGCTTTCCTGGAGCTAAGGAACACAGCTGTGGGGGGGACCGCGGGGTACAGAGGGCCCGTGTTCTGCTGGCCTCCCCCATCCCGTCTTCTGTTTCCTTACCCTATGCACAGGGCACTTGCCAGCCCTGCCCCACCCTTCTCAGAGACCTGGGCCTGCCCTTCCTCTTGGGGTCATCTTGTCCCCTCGCCCGGACCTCACACACCTGCAGGTGGCCCCCGCGGCCCGGAGCACAGGGAGGCCGGCCAGGGTGTCAGCCAGGTGGGCATAGAGGGGCGACAGGGTGAGGCTGCTGAGGCGCCGCAACTCCCGCGAGGAAGCCCTGTAGTGGCGCTGCACGCGGTCGTAGAGAATGCTGAGCGGCGGCAGCAGCAGCAGCAGCCAGGGCAGCCCAGCGCCCAGCACCACCAGGAGGCCCAGCAGGCCAGCAGCGTTGGCCAGCAAGATGTTGAGCATGAAAGGCAGGCTGTCGTCAGCACAGGCCACGTCCGATGAGAAGCGGTTGAGGATGCGGCCCGTGGGTGTGGAGTCAAAGAAGGTCACTGGCGCCTGCGAGAGGAGGTGCGGGTGGGCCAGGGCCAGGCCTGGGGATGGCCCTAGGGGGGAGAAGCCCAAAGTGGAGACTCGGAAAGGAGGAAGGTGGCAGAGAGGAGGAGATGGGGTGGGGGATGCTCCGAGGGAGGCTATCCCAGGGTGGCAGAGACGGAGATGCTGCCATCCCTCTGGCCTGTGGTGACCCCGAGAGGCCATGCTGGCCATTCCTCTACCTCTGTGCTGAACAGGCCCTACTCCTCTTTCCAGGGCAGGGGGCCTGTCTCTCTCCAAAAGAAGGGGACTTGAGGCCAGTGAGTGAGGGTTAGTGAGAGGTCGGGGGGATCATCCCCATGGCCCGTGGCCAAACAGCAGCCTCAGTCAGTGTGATCTCACGGCTTAGCATGCAGGCTTGGGATTCAGACTCCCCCTCGAATTCCAGCCCTGCCACTTACTGGATAGGACACCCCAGGCAGGGAGCTTCATCTCTTAAAGGCCCCTGTTCCTCATCTCAAAAACAGGGATAACACAACGGTGGCTCCCGGGGCTGTTGGCAGCATTGAAAGCCACATAGACAACATAGGTGCTTAGCACAGTCTGCCTGGCACAGAGTTCAGAGCTCAGCAGCCACCAGCTGTTTAGACTGCTACTGGGAGCACCCATCTCAAAGACAGCATGTCCCTTTCCTCACCTTTTCCAGCTAGCTCCCAGCTCTCTGCCTGTACTTTGGGAACAGTCCTCTTAGGGCAGGGGACTTGGGCAAAGGACTTTTGGCAAAGGACTTTTGGACAAAGGACTTTTGGGCAAAGGACTCTTAATGCCAATGTATAAGAAATGAATTCCTTCACAGCCTGAAGAGGCCCTGGTCCTGGAGGAGAGGCAGAGTGATGGGTGGCTGCTCCCTGACAGGCAACAGGAAGATGCCCAGCCTGAGTACCCACAGAACTAGCATTCCCCAGGTCACTTACACTCTCAGACCCTCAGTTTTCTTATCTGTAAAATGGGGATAACAGTACCTACCTCAAGCAGTTATCATGAGACCCTGATAAGATAATGGACAAGAGTGGCCCCTGGCCAGCTCGGTCGGTAGAATGCAACTAAGACTCTTGATCTTAGGGTTGTGAGTTCAAGCATCACACTGGGTGTAGAGATTGCTTAAAAAGTAAAAATTTTTTTTAAAAAAGGATAACAGGGGTGCCTGGGTGGCTCAGTGGGTTGGGCCTCTGCCTTCAGCTCGGGTCATGATCTCGGCGTCCTGGGAGCGAGTCCCGCATCGGGCTCTCTGCTCGGTGGGGAGCCTGCTTCTCTCTGTCTCTCTGCCTGCCTGCCTCTCTGCCTACTTGTGATTTCTCTCTGTGTGTCAAAAAAAAAAAAAAAAAAGGATAACGGACAAGAAAAGGCTTTATAATAATAATAATGTCATCATTAATAATAATTGCTAATTGAGTATTTAGTATGTGCCTGGCACTATCCTAAGCACTTTCTAGGATCTATTTAATTTAATCCTCATAATATTGTAAGAAATGGAATGCCATTTATAAAAACACTGGCACACAAAACAGGCGTTTTACAACACAACACAACACAAAGATACATACTAAACACACTTAGAATGGTTGCCTATAAGGAAAGGAGGGAAAAGGGAAATAGGGTACGTAGATAGAAGGGAATGGATAAATAAATAAAATGAAAAAGGGATCTTGAATGATCTAATGGATGTCCCATGTCCCATGAATAAGAGGTGAGTAATTCAGGCTTCTGCACTTGACATCCAAACAGAAGTGACTCTGAGCAAGCGTCTCTTCTCCCCATTTTACAGATGAGAAAGCTACAGGCCAAAGGAGCTGGGTGTGAACCCAGGCAGCTGCTCTGCGCTCAGCCTCTCCAGGTCTCCAGTTGCCAAGTGCTGCACCTTCCTGTGAGGGCTGTCTTGTCCTGAGGACTAGGAGGTAGGACGGGGTCCCTGCTGGAGCTCCCCCATGCCATCCCC
This sequence comes from Martes martes, assembly GCF_963455335.1. Classification (NCBI taxonomy): domain Eukaryota; kingdom Metazoa; phylum Chordata; class Mammalia; order Carnivora; family Mustelidae; genus Martes; species Martes martes. Next base: position 89,539,700 of record NC_137893.1, on the reverse strand, counting down.
CTACCAATCCTCTCACCAGCAGGATCCGATGCAGCAGGCGGCGATGCAGGGTGGCGGCCGCTTGGAGGGTGCCTGCTGCGAAGAGCACTGCCCGGAGGAGGGTGCAGAGGGAGTTGATACCAGCGATGGTCGCGTAGACGGTGAGGTAGAAACGGACATCTGAGGAGCTGTTGGGGGCGGCTTTCGGCAGTGGGAACACTGAGGTGCTGGGGGGTGAGGAGGGGCTGTGGGTAACCAAAAGTAGGGCCCATCGGGGGGTCCCCTCCCCCACACCAGCTCTCCCCACTAGAAGACATACCTCTGGAATACCTGCCCCCCACCTCTCAATCCCTGCCTGGCAACCCCTCTGAGAACACCAGGCCTGCTCTGGCCCAGCCACTCACTAGAGGCTTCCAGGGGAGAAGAGGAGAAGCTGGGCAGAGAGGAGCCCTGTGGATCCTGGGCTGGTGGGGCCTGACGCCTCCTGGGAGCTATTCTTGTCAGCCTTCAGCTGGGAGATCCAGTGGGAGAGCCACCAGTCAGCAGCGTTCCTTGTGGCTGGGTGGGGATGGGGAGGGGAAAACTATGAGAGAGACTACTCATCCCTTTGTTCCATCCAAACACCCCCTTCTTCTGCCCTGGACTCTGGTTTCCAGTCTTCTTCACCTGCCCCCACCCTCCCTACTTTGTCACTCTCCCATGTCTTCCCATGCCCCTAGTGTGCACTTCTTTTCTGGGCCCATCACTCTTTAACTTTGAGGAGTACCTGATCTGGAATTTGTAGAGTGGGAGCTAGCTGTGGGAGCTGATCGCAAGATGGCCACAGAGGACACCCCTGGGACTCTCAGAAGGGGCGGCCTGCCTCTTGTCCCAGCTGCTGCCCGTGCCTGGGGAGGCTCAGGGCTCTGTAGCCATTAGTACAAGGTGGTGGCCGTGATGGAGACCTAGGGCTGAGGTGGGATGAGGGGCTCTGGGGTTCATCCTACCTTGCATGAGGAGCAATGAGAGAAGGATGGCTAGGGCCAGGCCCCAGCCCACGGCCCTCCAGTATGCTCGGTACACGTGCAAGGCCACAGCGCCCTCCTTCTTGCTTTCCTCCTGCAGCAGGCGACCACATGCGTTCTCTTCCCCTTCCAGACCCTCCTTTGTTTTCTCCAAGTTCCCAACTGACTGCCCTGTGGCTGTGAGGAGGGGAGGAGAGGGGCAGGGTGTGAATTAAGTGTGTGGGATGACAGTTAAACCTCAGGGTTTCAGATGGGCCGGGGAGGTTTGGGGACAATGTATCCCTCCAGTGTGGTGGAGGAAAGGGCAAGCACTTTCCTCAGCCCTGAGCCATACCTGAGTCAGCCTCTTGTCCATCCTCAGCCCAGGTTTTGGGGACAGCCTGGACCAATGGCAAGATCTCAGAGGGAGGTCCTGGAAGGGAGCAGGGAGATCACTGAGGGGGCTGTCCTGGGGATACACTATATAGTCTGCCTTTCTCAGGGAGTGTGCCAATCCACCTTCCATTCTCTTTGTACCCCTTCCCTGACCCTCCCCAACAGGACCCTGCTCCGGGCCTCCAGACTCTGAGCAGGACCCTTAAGCCCATCTCTCCATGTCTGTAGTCCAAAGAGGTCAGATGGAACATGTTCACCCCTATAAGGAGAGTCATGGCCACCCAGAAGCACTCTGTTCAGAGTCTCCTCTCCTTACTGCAGAGCTTTCTTCTCAGGTCTCACATTTCTAATGCTCTGCTGGAGCCTCACTTCCTTCTGTTTCTTTCCCAGCAACCTTGCAGACAATCATGTCCCTCTGGATAATAATCCATCAGAGGTGGGCTTCTTGTTTATTTTTGTTTGTATTTTTAATAAAAAGACTGTTCAAAACCTGGCTGACGTCTCTTCTCTAAGGACATCAGTGTTCCTGGAGACCCTGGGCCTCTGTGTTCCCAAAGCACCCAGTCAATCACACAGCCCAAGTCCCAGATCCCTTGGCATTTCACCAGTGTGCTCCTTTCTTTCCTCTCTGTGGCCTCACACCTGCTCTGTGAAGGGAGGATAGGGTCTCCGGTGAGACAGAAGAATGCCAGGGCCCAGGCCACACATGGAGGGGGTGGCAGAGTCTACATCTGACAGTTCATGTGTCCCTCTTCCCCTTTTACACCTGGGCAGACCCCCTCCCCTGCCCGGCAGCCCACGTTACCAGCCCGGACAAGGCGCCCGGCCTCCAGCAGCAGCACCACGTCAGCCTTCTCCAGGTACTCAATCCGGTGGGTGCAGAGCAGCCTGGTGGTGCGGCTCAGCACTCCCAGGATGCACCTGTGCAGCAGGTGGTTGGCCACATCTGCGTCCACAGCGGCCAGAGGGTCATCGAGGAGGTAGAGCTCCTTTTCCTAGGAAGAGGTGGGGACACCACGGGCACCAAGTCCCAGGTCTGCTGGTCAGAACCCAGACCTCTCCTAGGACACGATCTTGAGGCAGAGAAGATAGCTGAGAGGGACTCTGGGGGCTACCCCTAGAGTATTAGGGAAGCAAATGAGACTTAAAGGTGAACTTCCCTCTAGTCAAGCAAGACCGGGGCTCCAGCTTTGCTGGGTCCCAGCATTTCAAGTCATATTGTATTTTTGAAAGGGTCTTTAATTCTGCCTTCAGTCTGCAAAAGGGAGATGGGATGGTCACTTCATGACTGTGAAGAGGCGGTGGCGGGGGGGGGGGGGGGAAGAAACCAGATGCTGATGAAAATACCCCCATTCCCCCCTTCGCTCCAAGGCTGCAGACTCCCATTTTTAACTTACCTGGTAGACAGCACGAGCAAGGGCAATCCGGGCCCGCTGTCCCCCGCTGAGGGTCACGCCCCTCTCCCCGACCTCTGTCTGGTCACCAGCAGGCAGGATCTGGAAGGACAGGGCCCCCAGCATTGGCCAAAGGACTCCCCAATACCTTCTACTTCCTCCCTTTGCAGGGAAGAGGTGGAGGGGGTCAAGAGATCGAGGGAGCTTGAGGAGAGTGGACTTGAATTTGGGGTAAGCAAGCCACAGGGGATCATCTGTAATTCTGACCATCTGATCCCCATAACGACCTTATGAAGCTGATACGATTTCTCTTTCACATATGAGACCAAAGTTCCAAGGGACTACCTTGGCCCAGGTTGTTCCACAGCTAGTAAGCTAGGAGGACGTGAATCAAGATTCTTCATCACCCTGTCACACCCACTGCCCTGCCTTTCTAAAGGCTGGGATGAGGACGGGAAAATCCAATGTGAAAGCTGTCATAGGTCTTTATACAAGGAATGTACCCCAAACCTTCGTGTGGCCTCAGGAGTGGTCCTTAGCTCAGGGGGACCCATGCCAGTGGAAGCACCTCTGGTCTTCCAGACAGTGAGTCCCCCTGAGGGAAAATCTCGGTAATTCACCTCTTTTCTTAATGCCTAGATCCATTCCCAGTACCCGACAGGCATTTGAGAAACGCTTGCTGTAGAAACAAATGATACATGGGCACAGGGTACCCCCTAGTCAAAGTAAAGGTCCTCTTTTCCAGGGGAGTCCCACATTTACTTTGACAGGGCAGTGGCGGGGACAGTCCTGCAGGGGACATGGGGATTGAGTAGGGAAGCCATAGGTGAGATCTGGAATCTCACCCCCCTAAATTTAGTACTCTGGTTGCAGGGTATCTAATGGACTTGCCGAGAGCAACCTTGACTCTCTGAAGCCTCCCCAGTGGGAGGTGGGGGAGAGCCTCTTGAATCAGAACCACTAGCCCAACATACACAGGGCTAAAGCCTATGAGGGGACCCTAGTCTAGAGGCCTTGGAGTTCCCCTAGCTGCTGTGTAGAACACCCCATCATTGCCATCCCTCTGGGTCCTCCTCGGAAGGGGGAACCACATGCTGGACACTCTGGGAGGGCTGAACCTGATGACAGCCAGTCTTAGGTTGATGGTGCCCGAGTAGAGGCAACCGCTTCCCAGAGAAGTGAGTCTCTGACTTGAGGTGTCGGGGACACGGGGAAGTAGGCAGTCAGAAGGTCTCAGGGCCCGGCACTCACACGGAGGTCAGCACCGAGGGCGCAGGCTTCGAGCACTTCCTTGTACAGCTGGGCATCAAATGTCTTCCCAAAGAGAATGTTGTCTCGGATGGTGGCAAACTGGATCCAGGGTTCCTGGGTGGCCAGGCCAAAGCCTTTGGACAGCCCCCACACTGCCACCTGCCCACTCAGCCTGTGGAGAGCCAGGCCGGCAGCATTGGGGAGAGGGCAGCTCCTGACTGGTCCCTCCATAACTAGCCCCCGGCCTCCCAGCCTCTCCAGACTGTCTTCTATGTCAGATCCCCCTTCATGTCACATGGGTCTCTGGACTGGCAGCCCCTGGGGTTGAGGGGCCCTAACAAGACTGGAAGCTCATTCTGGACGAGGAAGAGAAGAAACTGCTCTTTGGCTACAGCCAAGCGGCTGTCAGATCTGGATGTGCTCAGAAGCTCAGAGGAGAGAGAGCATGGTCACCACCCTGCACTCACTCATCCTCACTATAAAGTAAGAAGGCCCTCCTTCATTCCTCTGCTCCTCCCTGGATCCCTCCCTGCGTAACTACATTTTCCGAAAAAGGAGATTTGCGGGAAATTTCCATTTATTTCTTTACTATTATAGCACTCACAGAACTCTTGTATGAGGATTATGAAAATTCAGTCTTGACTGCCTTCCCCTTTCCAGACTGAAAACTCTCCCAAGACAGGGACAAGGTCTCGTTCATCTCTGACCCTTGGCATCCCTGGATTCTAAAAAGGTGTCCGCCACATGGCAGGGGCCAGGCAAGTGTTCGCTGAAGGTCAAAGTGGAGGACAGGGGGGCCCTAGAGATTACTCACCTGTGGAGCTCCCCAGCAATGGCGGCCAGCAGCGAGCTCTTCCCACAGCCCACCTTCCCCACGATGCCCACCAAGGCACCCTGCAAGGAAGCCAGACAGTAAGCATCAGGTCTCCCTCCTGAGGCCCTGGGCTGCCAACCCTTCCACAGAAGCTTCTCTCTAGGCCCCAGTTAGTCTGTAAGGAAAGAATTCTCCAGCCCACAGGCTGGGCTGTACCTCACTCAGTGACACCATGCAGGACGGAGAAAAGTACAGTGCTTTTCTAGAAACAGGTGGTGTTCTCAGAAGCTCTGACTGTGATGCCCCCAGTCTGTCAGCCAGGACTGACCCATCTCTGAGGGGGCACCAGAGCAAGCTGAGACCCTCCCCTGGGAATTCTCCCCCTCTCTGGTGGTAGCGTGTGTGTGGGAAGGCTTTCTGCAGTCTCTGCTTCTGCTCAGTGAAGAGCGGGTCCACCAAAAGAGAAGCATGAGGCAGATACAGAGGAAAGCAGACAGAAGGAGAGCTCTACGAGTTGAGTCCCGGTTCTGGGCTGCTGCTGAGATCCAGCTGCATGCCTGCCTTTGGATTCTGCAATTCATCTCTATAGCCTTCTTATAAATTCTTGTTTGCTTAAGCTAGCTTCAGTGGGTTTCTATGACTTCGATCCAAAAAAGCCCCAACTGACAACATTAGTAAAATTCCTTTGAAAAATGCCAGCCTTGTCTTGCCTGAACGAAGAAGAAAAACAAAATATACAGCCCATGCCAGAAATGTGAGCCAAATGTGGTAGAGACTGGAGAACACTGGGTTGAGCTGTGGGGCAAAGGGTTGGACAGGGGTCAGGGGAGAGGGAAAACTCAGGCCTGGGGTAATCAGGAGTCACTGTCCTGCCAGGAGTATTCTTTCAAGTGCTTCTTTGTAGATGTATGCGGTGGCGGTGGCGTGAGTCACAGGGTGTGATCCCTTTCTAGCAGGCTAAATAGAGGATTAGCTACCCCATTTGCAAAATCCTTCTCAGAAGAGGCTGCTGGGCCTTTCCCCTGGTCCCCAGCCTGAGGCAGATGCTGAATAAGCTCTGGGGTCTGTTCTGAACTTTCTGGCCTCAGGACAATGGAGAGACACAATTGTTGGCTGGGATGAGGTGGATATACAGCTGTCTAAAGACTGGGGAGAGAGCAAACACCTCTGAGAGCACTGTGCTAAATGGGACGAGGTCCAGAGAGGAGCGTAGAACCTGCTCACCAGAGCCCCTCCAGTCTTCCCCTTGGTACCTCGTCGAGATGCAGGCCATCTAGCTATGACGGGCTCCAGGCGTGTTTACGTGTCACTGAGTCTGCCATTCCCATTCACCTGGGGACTCCCCAGTGTGGTCTAACCAACAAACCTTCTTCACTTCAAGGTGACTGATGAAGGTCTCCTGGCTGCTTCCAACTGGGTCCCAGGAGAACAGGGCTTCATGCAGCTCCAACACTGTAGATGGCTCCGTGGGGGGATCTGAAGAGGGAAAAAGCCACTCAACATGGGTTTCTAAGGCACAATCTCGCTACCTGGGGAGGGCTAACCAGGAGTGCGTTGTTGTCTCGGCCTGTCCTGTATCTACCGGCCCAGGGCTAATTCAGCCTTTATGCTGGTCTGAGGACTCTCCCCCACATGCTCTGCCTGGATTTGCTGCCTCTGGCTCTTCTTGCCGGCACCTGTGTACAGCTCCCTAGGGGCTACAGTTCCCTCCTCACCCTGCGCTGGGCTCTCCCTCTAGCTTCCCATTACCTGGGCTATAGTAGGCTTGGGGGTTGTGGCTGGGAAGGTCAAGGAAACGCTGGATCCGGTCCAAGGACACTTTGGCCTCCAGGAGGCCATTAATCACCCAGGGGAAGTTGTTGAGGGGAAGAATGAGCATGCGCACCAGTGCCAAGGCCGTGAACACCTAAGTAGGGCAGAAGGGGGACGAAGCATCACCTGAAGCTCAGGGGCCATCTGAAGGCCTGCGGGTGAATGTCCTGGGGGCAGGGGTGTGGAGGGAAGAATAGGGCTGCAGCAGAACTTAGGGGTTGGCAGGAAACTCCTTGGGTTAGTGATGGCAAAGGAAGCCGCTTCAGACCCTAGAAATTCTAGATGTTCCTCCAGAGATCTGGGTTCCCACTCAACCAGCACACAGTCCTGGCACATTCTGAGACTTTCTAAGTACAAACATCATCTGGCCCTGGCTAGAGCTGGCACTGGATCATGGATTTTTTTCCCCCAAAGGTCATCGAAATGAGGATATGGGGACCTAACATGGAGCCTGGGGCTAAAGTTGAAGAGGAAGGGAGAGGAAAAAAAGAATTCCTTCACAGAGGAAAGGGTTGCATATCTGAGGCCCCAGAAATTTCAGAGAATTCCCCCTGAGTTGGGAAAGGTTGAGGCAGCCAGAGATCCTCCTTCCCAGCAGTCCCGAGGGCCTGAGGCCACCTCACGACTCCACTGCAGTCACCTTGCTGCCGCTTCTCCCCATACTTTCCTACAGCCGTCCCCTCCTCCCCTGGCCCTCACCTTGGTGGCTGTGAGCTGGTGCCCCAGGAGGACATAGGTGATGAAGATGACGATGGAGATGACAACTGGCAGGGCCGCCCACAGGTACACACAGGCTGCATCCAAGTATTTGATGACCCAGAGTCGCCCCAGTTCGCGAGCTCGGCAGGCCTCTACTCGGGCCCCCAGCGCATGCTCCCACCCGAAGAACTTGATGACCCGAATGCCACTCAGCAGTTCTGTTATGAGCTAGGGATGGAGACAAGAGGGCAGTGTGAAGTGGAGACCCTGCTACTGTGTGTCCATTCTCCTCTGCCCAGGAGCTCCTGGTAGAAGAAGCCAAGTACCCTGAGCTCCCAGATATTCTGTACTTTCCTAGCCCCCTCCCTTCTTCATCTCAGCCCTTTCTGGAAATCCTGCCCTCAAATCCCTTTCAGCCCTGACTTTCTTCTCCTTCCAGTCTCTTACTTCTCCTCCATGTGCCTCCAGAGCGGGGACCAAGTCAGAGCTGGAATCCCCCTACCTTCCTAGGGGAAGAAGTGGTAGAAAGTACAGGGGGGTTACCACACCAGGGTAAAAGCACTCCTTCCATGAGATGAGGGACTAAGGACTCTTTCCCAAAGCCAGAAGCAGAGGGCTTCGGGAGCTAGTCACCAGTCTGGCCCATGGCTTGGATGGGACGGGAATTCTTCCTGTAGGAACATACAGGTGTAGGAAGCCCATACCACAGCCCAGGGTCAGACAGGTTGATGAGTTCAGCAAGATGGGCAAGGGCTAGAAACTTCCTGGATCCCCACATTCACACATGCCCAGCCCACAAGCCAGGGAAGTACTGGAAGCCTAGTCTGTAGCTATCATGGGTAGGGGAAAAGGGCCTGGACTTTAACCAACTCTGAGGGACCTCCTCCCTGTTAGTACTCTGAGCTATTCCCACAAGAGGCTGACAACTATGCTGTATGGACTGCCAGGCCTGCCATCCCCCAGTCACTGCAGAACCCAGACTGATTCAGCCAGACCCTCAACACCTAGAGCTGGCCCAGGCAGAAGACTGACCTACTCCCTTCCCCACAGCCCACCCCTCAGAGGTAGCCGGGGTTCTCCGAGGCCTCTCCACATGGGGCTATGAGATGGGCTCTACCCTAGATGAAGAGATAGAAGACTGAGGTCCAGACACTGATACTAAAAGCCCATTTGGTCCCAGACAGGCTACTTCCTACCTCTCAGGGCTGCTGCTTAGGGCTGTATGAGCTAATGCTACAGTATTACTAACAAGCCATGTATATTTAGTGCTTACTTTGTGACTGGGCCCATACCCAGAGATACCTCATACCATCCTCACGACAACTCTATAAAGCAAGCTATTATTATGGTCATTTCCCAGATGAGGAAACAGAGGCCCAAAGAGGTTAAGACACTTGTCTGAGGTAATTAAACTAGTAAGTGGAAGAGCTGGGATATGAACCCATGTCGTTCTCCAGTCTGAGCTCTTAACTCCTAGAATACACTCACAGCCTTAGGCACTGGGCATGGGAGGACCTGGGGACCAGGATGCTGGGTGGGGTCTCTGGATTGCTGAGGAACCCTAAGCAGCCCTTACCTTAACCCGTGCATCCTTATGCTGTAGCATCTCCTGGTTGCTGGCCATGATGCGGGTGGCAATCACTTTGTTGACAGGGACCAGCAGCAGTGCCAGGATCAGACCACCCACGAAGGCCACACCCACCTGCTGGTGAAGCAGGTAGAGGGTGATGGCCAGCTGCAGGGGCAGGCCCCATGCTTCATGGAAGCTTCCAGCAAAGTTGAGCAGCCGATCAGAGTCGGTGCCCAGTAGGTTCAGGGCCTCCCCAGCAGGAGGGCGTCTGGGCCCCAGCTGTAAAGCCTTTCGGTACAGAATATTCAGCACAGCCCCCCGTGCCTGAAGCGTCACCTTCCGTACCTCATACCCATACTGATTCTGTAGCACAGCACCCAGTACAGCCCCACCAGCTAGCCCCAGGGCATAGAGCAGTCCATTGCTTAGTGGCTCTTGCCCCTCCTCCAGGAAGCCCACCAGGAAGGAGAGCAGCAAGGGCCCTGAGAATCCCAGCATGGTCCCCACCAGCTTCAGTAGTCCCAGTGCCAGGTAGTGCTGGCCAAAGGCCTTATACAGGGCCCTCCACAGCCGGGCCCCTTCCTGCCAGTGTGCCTGGAAGGAACGAGCCAGATAGATTGGGTGCAGCCTGTGTGGGAGGCGGCAAGTGTCCTGGGGCTGCCGGAGCTCTCCACGGGCACCTCGGGCCAGCAAGGGTGTCAGCCAGGCATAGGAAAAGCGTGACAGCCAACTCTCCCCATCTTCAGCTACCTCAGTCTCCTCTCCCTGAGACAGGAGGGGTTCCTGGGTCCAGGGCTCCTGTGACCGCCCCGGGACAGCCCAGCCCAGTCCATAGGCCAAGAGCGCAGCCAGCTGCAGAATGAGAAGGCATAGGCGGGAGAGGGGTCCTGGGAGAAGTGGGGGCAGAAGCGTGCCTCGCTGACAATGCCATAGCAGGGTCAGCACTAGGGCTGGGGCCGGCAGAAAGGCAGCCAGAGCCAAGGTCAATGGTCCCCGGAAGTGGCCATGAGGGGAATGAGCCAACACCCACAAGGCCAGGCAGTGGCTGATCCAGGCCACTGCTGCCACACCCCCTGCCAGCACTTCTAGCCCTAAGGGCCCTGGGCCTGCCCCGGGTGGCAAAGTGACTGGAAGGAGGTCTAGCAATGGAAAGACGAAGAGCAGGAAGGAGGCTGTGAGTCGGAGGCGCCAGCCGGGACTGCAGTGCAGGAGGTAATCTGGATTCCTAGGGACAAGGGGGCAAAAGAAAATAAGGCACATAATGGCTGACTGAGGGCCAGACACACCTCTAATAACTCACTTACCTAGAGCTAATCCGCTCCTTTCACTGCCTTTTATACCTTATTTCTGTCCCATTTTACCCTGAATACAGGGCTTTTCCTCCAGGAAGTCTTCCTGGCACAACCGAAATCTGTTTTCCGATCTACCCATACCATTTCTGATCATTCTTTTGCCACAGAAACTAACAATTTTTAGTTAAGGATGTATGGAATGTGAAGACTAATAAGAAAAAAAAATCCTAAATTTTCATTCAGATAACAACCAAGAAATGCGAATTCATTTTCATAAAAGTATTGACCTAAAATAACCCTTAGAGGTGCCTTGGTTGCTCAGTCGTTAAGCGTCTGCCTTCGGGTCAGGTAATGATCCCAGGGACCTGGGATCAAGCCCTGCATCGGGCTCCCTGCTCCGCGGGAAGCCTCCTTCTCCCTCTCCCACTCCCCCTGCTTGTGTTCCCTCTCTCGCTGTCATTCTCTCTGTCAAATAAATAATTAAAATCTTAAAAAAAAAACAACAAAAAACCTTAAATTCACCCGAGGCACAATTAGATGAATAAAAACTTGACATATATAAGGCTTCTACTCTCTAATACAATAGCCTAAATTTTATGAAGCCTCAGAATATTCTACTCTCTTTCCACCGTTTGTAGAAAATGGTATAGATCATACTTGTGACTCCATTTGCTGAACAAAAACTTCTCTTTAGTTTTGTCTCTATCTTCTTGGCATGCAAAAAACATTTTTAGTCAACAAAAGGGTGATCTGTCTACGTTAAAAAATCAAGTACAGGGTAAGACACCTGCAGCAGTGAATATTAGAATGCCTTGAAGGTTTACATAATGAGAAGACTAAATCTATTGTTTCCTTTGTTGGCAGGCCTGGATTACTGAAAAAGTTTAATCTTAGATTAGAATGCTTTGGATTTCCTCTAAAAAGTCCAGTTAATCACAGCAATATGGAGCAGTTTATAATGGAATAAAAGTCAACCTTTAAGAATCCTATTTCTTAAGATGTGGGGACAAAACACTGGGCCCTTGGAGGCCCCAAGTTGGCCATCAACCAGTCTTATGCCCCGGGGTAAGGTTTCCTTTCCTCTCACATTTCATTTCCCTCATCACCACGGTGAGCACTGAGGAATCTGGGTCCAAAGGCCTCTCAGGTCCTTTCTTGTCTGAGATTCTGGACCTCTCTAACCCTTTTCAGCAATGTACAAAAGGCCTGATAAGTGAAGTGCAAAAACTGCAATTTCTATTGATTATATGATGGTCTTTCTTGCCTGCTCCTTAGACTGTGAGTGCTTGGAAGCACTGTGTCTATTTTTAACAGATACTCCTCTGAGCAGGCTTTAGACGTCTATGCTAACTGATTAATCCTCTCTAGACTTCTGCCTCATTCTATGCAAAAGAAAAGGCAAATCAGGATTCCCCCTAGACCAAGCAGATCCCAAGCTTCTCCTCAAGGAAGGGATTCATCAGCCCGGATTCATCTTGGATAAGGACACATTCCATCTACCAGACTAGGGACTCCAAAAGGCAGAGACTAGATGTCTCTCCTGCCTTGTCAGTAGCCAGAGTGAGAGTAATTTCAGACATATCCAGCCATACAGAAAATAGATACAAAATCAAGGTGAGTTTGATAGTTGCACCTTAGAGCCGCAAACCCAGGAAGATTAAGGTTTTGAATTTGCTCTTCTACTTACTGCTTCCTCTCCAGCTGGGTACATATACTTCTCTTAGTCTAGGGAACATGGAATTTTCATGGATGGAAGTGGTGAGGAACTAGTCCTACAACTACAACACAAGCTATCCTTTTTGGCTAAAAACATCGTTCACCCAGTTTTGCCTCCAATCATGACAGTTGTGCTTGGGCATCTGAAAATCTACAGCTGTGATGCTTTCTACCACACATCCAGCCTTTAAAAATGTACCGGCCACTGCGCTATACATTTTAACGCATTATCTGATTTAAACTACCCAACAACCCGATGAGGCTCAGAAAAAATGGGTAACTTGACCCAAAACGGCCACATTTCTGCAAGGTGGTAAGGCGCAGATTTTATCCTATTTTTGCCTCGCTCCACAGACCTCTAGTGGCTACACTACCGCGGAGATGTGGGTTTCGGCTGAGGTCTGCAGGCACACGTGGACAGATGTCTTGCACCTGCTTCTACCCACCTCGGAGTGCCCCAGTGGCAGGCACTGAGCACGGCGAGGAGCATATGGGGCAGGGCGCTCAGCACCAGTTGGGTGAAGCAGTGGCCCGTGGTGTCCCCCTCCCACACCGGCAGCGGCTGCGACACACTGGTCTCGCACAGCTGGGCCAGGAACCGCTCCATGGAGGCTTCACCTGCGAGGAAAGCCGAGGGTGGAGGGAGGAAAGGGTCCTCCCAGAGAGGGAGAAATCCGTGTTCCCAATGGCGAGGTCCAGGGTGGGAGCCGGCACCCGGTGGGACGGAGTGGGGACGCTAACCAGGAAGCCGGGCTGGTGTCAGCGGGCCCTGACAGCCGGGTCTCCCCGCCTCCTACCCGGCCCCCGAACCCGGACCTCCCCTCGCTTGGGTCCCGCGGCCAGACCCCGCCCATTGTCGCGTTACCGCAAAGGGAAGTTTGGCTCCTCCGAGCTGGCCGATTTCTGGACTGGTCACCTAACCGGCCTCGCTTCCCCACCCCCTCCTTGTGTTTCCGCCCCCAGAGATCCGGAACGTCTAACCTGAAGGAGCCGCTTGCCACCGGACCCCAAGATCCCGAGCACTGGTGAATTCAAAAGAGCCTGCTGCTGGGTTAGGGTGCTAGCCTGGCTCGCCCGGCACCCCCTATAGGCGGAATGACCTCTCAGTCACCGCTCGCCCGCCCATTCGCCGGGCTTCTGAGCGCGTGCGCACTTCTCTGTTGTGCCTGCGGTCTCAGTGAGCGGGCGTGCAGCTGCAGTCACTTCCTTGTGCTTCGGCGGCTTTATGCTGCCTTATTTGCATAGGAACTGATGTCATCTCTAGTGCAACGTCATTTATACACGCTCAGGTAGAGTACGCCTCCCATCTGTCTACTGTTTACTAGCAGGCACAGGCATTACACTTACTCTTAAAGCTCACCGAACTGGGGGGCTCCTGGGTGGCTCAGTGGGTTAAAGCCTCTGCCTTCGGCTCGGGTCACGATCCCAGAGTCCTGGGATCGAGCTCCGCATCGGGCTTTCTGCTTGGCGGGAAGCCTGCTTTCCTCTCTACCTGCCTCTCTGCCTACTTGTGATCTCTGTCTGTCAAAAAAAAAAAAAAAAAAAAGCTTACTGAACTGGGAAGCCAGCTGTGCGTGCTACACGGATAAATAATGCCACTTGGGGAGACTTAGGCCATTTCCTTTACTCCAAGGCTGCGTGGCTTTGGGGAAGTTACCTGACCTATTTGAACTTCAGGGGTTTTTTTGTCCGTGCAAAGTGGGCAATACCAATACCAAGATACTGATGAGAGAGTTGAATGTTTAGGGCAAGTGCCTTGCTGAGAGTAGAACCACAATAAATAAATAAATTTTAGAAAGCAGTGGAAGAACATAAACTTTGTAGTTAGACGGACCTGGATTTAAATCCGCAGTTTCTTCCTTTAAGTTTTTTTGTCCGTTTGTTGGGCATGGTATTGGTACCTTATGAAAGTATGTACAGCATCCTAAGAAGAATAGCTCAACAAATAACTATGATTATCCCACTTAATCTCAGTAAGAAACCTGGTATCTCTAATGTCAGGAATTAGTGTTCCTATTTTTACAAATTAAGAAATGTAGATTTGAACAGAAGCAAGGTAACCTGAGGCTTCTAGGAGCTACTGAATTGCCCATTGTGACTCTTGCACTAAGTGCCATAGGAAATAATGTCACTGGGACAGAGGAACAGACTCAGGTTGTAATAGGTGCAGGAGCACTTGCCGTCTTTCCCAGCCTGCTAAGGAACCCCAAAACCCATATTCAGAAGAAAGCCACGTGGACAATGTCAAACATTACAGTTGATCTCCAGGACCACATATAGCAAGCTGTGAATCATGGATTAGTCCCATTCCTGGTTGGTGTTCTCTCTAAGGCAGAATTTAAGACACAAAAGGAAGCTGTCTGGGCTTTGACCAACTGTACAAGTGGCGGGACAGTTGAACAGATTGTATACCTCGTTCATTGTGGCATAATAGAGCCCTTGATGAACCTCTTAACTGCAAAAGATACCAACTTATTCTGGATGCCATTTCAAACATCTTTCAGGCTGCTGAGAAACTAGGTGAAACTGAGAAACTTAGTATAATTATCGAAGAATGTGGAGGTCTGGACAATGGAAGCTCTACAAAATCATGAAAATGGGTCTGTGTACGAAGTTTCATTAAACTTGATTGAGAAGTATTTCTCCGTAGGGGAAGAGGAAGATAAGAATGTTGTGCCAGAAACTACCTCTGAGGGCAATACATTCCAAGTTCAGGGTCGCACTCCTGGGACCTTAAACTTGTCGATTGTACAGTTGAGGCAGGAAGTTGTTTGCTGTGTACTCTGTTTGGTAGAAAGTTAGTCTTACTGTTTCTCTACTAGGAACTCTTTTTAAATGTATTTTGTTATTGTAGCACTTTTTACAATGAAACTCTACTTGAACAGTTCCAAACTGTATGAAACTCCTCCTCTCAGTGGGTTTCTTATTTCTGTGTGGAGTCTCCTATCTCGCAGTATCCTGTAAATAAAGATTAAATTCCAAAAAAAAAAAAAAAGAAAAGAAAGAAAGAAAAGAAAAGAAGGAAAGAAATGTAGATTTGTGGGGCACCTGGGTAGCTCAGTCAGTTCAGCATCAGATTCTTGATTTCTGCTCAGGTCATGATCTCAGGGCCCTGAAATCAAGCCCTGAGTTGGGCTGTGCACTGAGCATGAAGCATACTTAAAGATTACTCCTCCTGTGCGACCTTCTGCCCGAACCCAGAGTCAACTAGGTGCTTAGGCACACAGGGAGAGCCCGAGTTCTCACTGCCCATCTGAAGAAGGTGTCAGAGAATTCGGCCCCCGCATTTGTGTAATACTCTAATGCCCTCATTTTCAATAGGAAGTTTGGCAAAGGATAATTTCCGACTGTCACAAACAACCAAATAATTTACATTTTTCCAGAACACAGAGGAGGAAAGGTCATTTGAAACAAATGATTTCTCCAGTCCATATCATTTGACCCCTCAGTTTCAGCCAGTTTCCCACAGAAATTTTACACCATAGTTTCTAAAAAACGAGGCTACAGGTATAACTTTGTCTTCTTCCTTTCACTTTGGGGAGCTGTCGGTAAGCAGAGACTGCCAGATGTGAATATGAGGTAAAGAGAGAGAAGAGGAAATCATTGGTCACTAGGTAATTCACATTCTGTATCGTGCAAGGATGGCCAAATTCTCCAAAATCTGGATGGCTAAAGGAAGATTCTACAACTTTGAAAACTGACTTCAGACTCATCATATCCAGATCTGATGTGAAGTGTCCACCTTAAAAATTAAACAACAAAGGTTATGGAGCAGCAAATGAGCTTATTCAGGACTAGCAGAGGAGATTTGAAGACAAATCCGCTGGAGTAAAATGAGCATTCGACGTGGCTGCAGGGGAGGGCAGCTTGCTGTTGCTGGGCTGGGAGGAAATCTTCCTTCCTCCTAAGCTCTGCAAGCTCAGATCTTTCCATGAGCGGTGGTGCAGGATAGCCCCCTCTTTGTGGCTTCCCTGTTCCATTTTGAAGGAGGTTTCCTTTATTCGTTTTCACAGAACTGAGCATGGGTGCCCAAGCACTCACAGAGATAGTGGGTGTGGACAGATTCAGGTGAGTACCTAGGAGGGGCTGGGAGGGAAGAGAATGCAGTAGAGGTACTTCTGAGGAATGAAGAAGAATTCTCTCAGATGGTAGCTTTCCAAGGAGATAGGTTCTGTTTCCCAGGTCCCCTCTTGGCTTACTTTCTCCTTTCTGCCTTGCGCTTTGCTCCATAGTTGTTAGCAGGGTGATTTGCTGGAGTAAGGGGGCAAGGGTGGCTACTGTTCATCCCACCCATATCTTCTTCATGCCAGGTTGCCATTTGAGAGGTCACTTAAGGGATGCTAGTCTGAAGGCTAGGAAGGGAATAGGAACTAGGAAGGCAATATGAACTAGGGCTGCCCAAACCATCATTGGCTTCTCTTTCCCAAAGATGACCTTTCATATAAATGAAATCATACAATATGTGGCCTTTTGCATCTGACTTCTTTCACTTCATATAATGTTTTTGAGATTCACCAATGTTGTAGTATGTATGGGTAGTTCATTCTTCTTTTATTTTTTAGAAGATTTATTTGTTTATTATTTTAGAGGTGGGGAGAGAGAGTAGGATTGAAGGGGAAGGGGAAGAGAGAGACAGAATCTCAGGCAGACTCTGCACTGAGCACAGAGCCTGATGCGGACTCGATCTCATGACCCTGAGATCATGACCTGAGCCAAACCAAGATCTGGACACTCAACTGACTGTGCCACCCAGGTGCCCCCATTCTTCTTTTAAAAAATAGCCTTTTGGGGGCTCCTGGGTGGCTCAGATGGTGAAGCCTCTGCCTTTGGCTGGGGTCATGGTCTCCAGGTCTTGGGATGGAGCCCCATATAGGGCTCCCAGCTCAGCGAGGAGTCTGGTTCTCCCTCTCCCTCTGCCTCTCTCCCCTTGCTTGTGTTCTCTCTGTCTCTCTCTCTCAAATGAAGAAATTAAATCTTTAGCCAAAAAACCCAGCCTTATTGAGAGATAATTCACATATAACAATTCACTCAAAGTGTACCACTTCGAGTGTACAATTCAGTGGTTTTGACTATATTCATATATATATTCAGTAATCACCACAGTGAAATTTAGAACATGTTCATCACCTCAAAAAGAAACCCTGTACACTTTAGTTATCCATCTTTCATTCATAACCTCCTGGCTCCCCCACCCCCACCCCCACCCCCACCACCAGCCCTAATCTATCTGTCTCTATAGATTTACCTATTTTAGACTTTCAGGCACCATTTCTGTGAACTTTTGTGACTGACTTATTTTCACTTAGCATAATGTTTTCAGTGTTCATGAGTGTTGTAACACATATCAGTACTTCATTCCTTCTTTTTATTGTGGTAAAATGCACATATCATAGAATTTACCATTTTAAACATTTTTTTAAAGATTTATTTATTTATTTATTTAACAGAGAGATAGAGAGAGAGAGATCACAACTAGGCAGAGCAGCAGGCAGAGAGGAAGGGAAGCAGGCTCCCCGCCGAGCAGAGAGCCCGATGTGGGGCTTGATCCCAGGACCCTGAGACCATGACCTGAGCCAAAGGCAGAGGCTTAACCCACTGAGCCACCCAGGCGCCCCCCATTTAAAACATTTTAAGTGTACATACAGTTCAGTGATATTAAGTATATTTACTTGGTTGTCCAGCCATCACTGCTGTATATCTACACCACTTTTTCCATCTTCCCAAACTGAAACCCTATACCCATTACATGCTAGTTCTGCATTCCCCCTCTCTCCAGCCCCCAGCAGCCACTATTCTGTTTTGTCTTTCTAAATTTGAATAGTCAGGTATTTAATGTAAGTGGAATTATACAAATTTGTCTTTTTTTGACTGGCCTATTCCACTTAGCTTTTTTAAAAAAAACTTTCATTTTCTGGATTGTTCACTGAAAGTGTATAAAAATATAATTTTAAAAAATATTGATCTTGGCGTGCCTGGGTGGTTCAGTTGGTTAAAGTGGCTGCCTTCAACTTAGATCATGATCCCAGGGTCCTGGGATTGAGCCCCACATCAGGCTCCCTGTTCAGAGTACAGAGTTTTGGGTTTTGTCAAATTCTTCTTCTTTGTCTATGGAGATGATCGTGTAATTTTTTTCTATTCTAGTAACAGAATGTATTACATGAATTGATTTTCAGATGTTGAACCAACCTGGCATTGTAGTTCTTTCCTTTTTATTCCTGAAAGGTATTCCATTATATGAATATACCACATTTTGTATATCCATTCATCCATTAAAAGAAATTTGGGTGATTTCCAGTTTGGGTTATTGTGATTAACACTGTTATAATGAATATATAAAAGTCTTTGTGTGGACATAGGTTTTCATTTCTCTTGGGCATTTCATTTCTCTTTCTTCTCTTTCACTTCTCTTAGTTGTGAAGTTCCTAGATCTTATGGTAAGTTTGTTTATCCTTTTAAGGAACTGGCAGACTGGGGCACCTGGGTGGCTCAGATGGTTAAGCATCTGCCTTTGGCTCAGGTCATGATCCCAGGGTCCTGGGATCGAGCCCCATGTTGGGCTCCCTGCTCAGCAAGGAGCCTGCTTCTCCCTCTCCTTTTGCTGTTCCCCCTGCTTATGCTCTCACTCTCTCTGAAAAATAAATAAATAAAATCTTAACAACAACAAAAAAAGAAACTGACAGACTATTTTCCAAAGTTGCTGTGTGCTTTTTATTTCCAGTGTCTGAGATTTCCTGTTTTTTTTTTTTTTTCACATCTGGGCCACAACTTTTAATTATTTCTCTTTTTAATTTTAGGCATTCCACTGGTACAAAATGGTATGTCATTGTGGTTTCTTTTTTCTTCATTGTGGTTTTAATTTGCATTTCCCTGAGGGATAATGATGATGTTGAACATTTTTTTAATTGCTTAATTCCTTTTTTAAAAAAATATTTTATTTATTTATTTGAGAGAGAGAGAGAGAAAGAAAGAGAGCATGAGAGGGAGAAGCAAACTGCCGGCTGAACAGGGAGCCTGACTCAGGGCTTGATCCCAGGATGAGATCATGACCTGAGCCAAAGGCAGATGCCTAACCAACTGAGCTACCCAGGCGCCCCTCAAATGCTTATTTTCATGTGCTTTTTAGCTGTTCATATATCTTCTTTGGTCAGATGTGTATTGAATTCTTTTGCCCATTTTTAATTGTGTTGCTTTAACAAAATGTATGTTTTAAAGATTTTTAAAAAAATTTTATCTATTTATTTGACACAGAGAGAGAGATCACAAGTAGGCAGAGAGGCAAGCAGAGAGAGAGGGGAAAGCAGGCTCCCTGCTGGGCAGAGAACTCAATGCGGGGCTCGATCTCAGGACCCTGAGATCATGACCTGAGCCGAAGGCAGAGGCTTAACCCACTGAGCCACCTAGGTGACCCCAAATTTATGTTTTAATAGCCTTGTATGGCGACAGATGGTAGCCTGCTTCTCCCTCTCCCACTCCTCCTGCTTGTGTTCCCTCTCTCGCTATGACTCTCTCTGTCAAATAAATAAATAAAATCTTAAAAAAAAGAAAGAAAGAAAGAAAGAGGAGCCCTTCCCCTTATCTCTGCGACACCAGTAGGTACCATGTCACTGTTCTCCTGTTGCAATCACTCTTTCCCCCTCCTAACAGTTCCCCTTCCCCAGCTGCAATAGTCTTTTCAAATCAGGTCTCTGCTCACCTTCTGGATTTGAATTCTATGTGATACTCCCTAGAGAATAGAGTTTCTAATATATTTTAGAAGTATATTTCTCTTCACTTGTAATTGCTTATATTTATGATTTGTTTTTCCTGGATCTTAAGTACTCCTCCCTGAGTCAAAAGCCACCTGGGCAGAGGAGCAAGCTCTCTGAGGGTATTAACAACTTCCCACATATGGTGGGTTCAACCAGAGATGACCAGACCCAAGGGCTTCCCTATGCAAATACCTCCAGATAAGCAATTCTATTCTAGAATCTTACTCCCTTCAGAATCTTCTTGCTGGTTTCTGGGGCCATTTAGCTCACTTCCCGCTAATGCCTGAGGTGGTGGTGCGTAACAAAGGAAAAAGAAAAAGAAACTCAAATTGAACTGTCCCTTTAGATCCCAGCAAATGACAAGCCTGTCCAACCCCAAAGAGCTTCTTTGTCAGATCACCCCTGGACTGACCCTAATGAGAGGTTTGCAAGTGTTGACAAACCATCAGCTTTGCACTCTTGGAAACGTTTATGTCATCATCCAAGTTTCAATAGTATCATTTTCAAAAACAAAAGTAAGGATACAGTAGGCTGGCAAATGATCTCTTCTGACTTGTGAATTCAGGAACAGGCGAAGTCACACGTCAGTTAAGAACTTGCAGATTGCATTTCATTAGGCACAGTTAGGGAATTGCTCCCTGAAACCCAGCGTCCAGGCGACCTAGCATCCGTCGTCAGAGGATGCTGGCCTCGTGCTCACCGTCATGGCTCCCAGCGTCATGGGTGTGCTCAGAAATGTTGGACGACTGGCTCTGGGGGTAGTGGGGGGAGGCCTGGAAGGGCAGCACCTGGTGTGAACACGGCCGCCACGGCGGGCATCCCGCTCCCAGGAGAGCTCTGCTTGGCCCTGTGGAGAGACGATCAGCAGTACTTCCTGAAGGTGCACTAGACGTGCATAACCTCGGAGCGCGGAACAGTAAAACGTGGGGAAACCATCAGGAAGTGATGCGTCCCGAGCATATGCAGCTTTGGGGTTTACTATCACTTATTTTACTGTGAATTTATACCACTTAATTTTTAACAATGTCTGGGTGAAATAAATGGGTTTTGCAAAATTCCTGGAAACATACAGTGTCTGGCACAGGCTGGAAGCCCTGCACACCAGTGAGTGCGGGATCCGCTCCTCCCCCTGGCCACAGCCAGCAGGACCACGTAACATTAATTAAAGCTGAAGTTGTTTGCCTCATAGAGGCTTAAGGGATTTGAGCCACAGAAATGCACATACTAGCTATGGTGGGATGAGTGGTGGCTCCCCAAAGATCTATCCACCTAGAACCTGTGAACGCGGTCTTACCTGCCCAAAGGGTCTTTGCGGATGGAATGATGTCAAGTCTCTCCAGATGAGAACCCTGTGGATTATTGGGTGGGCCGCAAATCCAAAGACAGATGCGAACACACAGACACTCAGGGAAGGCGGCAACGTGACGATGGAGGCAGAGAGGCAGCCATCCACCGACAGGCTGAGGGACGCCAAGGATTGCCAGCAGCGCCCAGGAGGGAGGGGGGAGCTGTGGAACAGTTTTCCTTCTGATCCTCCAGGAAGAACTATCCCCACCGACATCTTTATTTTGGATGTGTGGCCCCCAGAAGTGTGAGAAAATAAACTTCTGTTGCTCGAGTCCAGCAGGGTTGTGGTAATTTATCGTGACAGCTGTGGAACGAATATGCTACCCATGACAGTGAGTCCTGGTCAAACTGGGCTCAGAGAAAGAGGCTTTCCAGATTTTACAAGCTGTGAAATAATAACTTGGAAAATCATGCAACACTGTCACCATGAACAATCCTAATGGAGGAGGCAGGTGAAATTTCAAGAGAAAGGTTACCACAGCTATTCTTTGTTCCAAAAAGTCACCTCTTATCACAACAATCCTTGGTCAGGCAAGACCAGACTCTCTGGTAACCCAGGCACAGACTGGAAAGAACCAATGGCCAGAACTAATTGGCCAGGTGGGGAAAACACATGCTCTTAAATTTCTCAGCTATGGCCTTCTTTTTATCTCAAGATTGTCTGCTCCTTTTTAAGAGAATATTCAATACTGAGGGGTGGGGAAGTTAAGGAAAAAAAAAAAACCTGTCATATATGAACATCTGAGAGACTGGGGAAAGGGTAGCAGTTATGAAAGTTTCCCATTGATTATGCTTATTAGTCTGACTACATAATTTGTGGGTCCCAGTGAAAAATTTCAAAACAATCACAGTAAAGCATTAAAGCCAGCAGGGGCCCTTCTAAGCATAAGATTTTGGGCAGGTACAGAGGTCACAGGATCCTTAATCCAGCCCTATTAATGGAATATCAAGCCTGGTTACTACAGATTAGAAATGGTTTTTCTTGAACTGAATACACGACTGTGAAAAAATTTTCAGAGCCCTCATTTACATCTAGAAATGACTTGCCATGCATTTGTTGCAAATAAATACTAATATGCATTGACTTTTTTTGCATAAATGTTTATAGAAGCTTTATTCACAATCACCACAAATGGAAACAAACCCAAGGATCTTTCATTGGATGAATGTAACACAGAATCCACACAGCGGCACGCCACCCAAAAGCAATAACGATCGCTACATCTCAAACAAATATCCTGTCTGAAACCTTGAGAGGGGACAGACCCCAGTGACCGGGGGGTGTTTCGGTAGGACCCATCTGAAAGGCCCCAGGAGCCAGATGAAGGACTCGTGAAAAGCAGTCCGAAAGTCAGAGAAGGTCATGTCCTCAACTACCTGCAGTGTTTTGCTGATTTTTCCAGAGACATCTGTGCCTTCAGAAAAGCACACACTCCTGGGAGCTGATTGTCCTCAAGAGCACGGGCGACCCACCAGTGGCTGGGATATTCCCGGGGCTATTTAGGATTCATGATTCACCAGAGGAGAGGCAGCCCAGAGCCTTAGGAGGGAGCCCCGCCCCACCCACACCTGACCTCTGGCCCCAGAACTGTGAGAGGATAAATTTCAGCTGTTTTTAACCACTGGGTCTGTGGTGCCTTGCTCCCCAGGAAGCCCGCTTACCTTCTAGTCTTTCATGCAAGCTTATCTCAGTGCAAGCACATAAGGGGGACAGTGTCCGGGAGGGGCCTCAAAGTCACTCCTTTAAATGTAATCGGTGATAATTTACTGCGACACATGTCACAGCCAATCACAATGCACCAAGCAACCCACAGCCTGCACTAGGAGCTGTCAATCCTACATAACACTGTGACTTTATGCGGAAATGGGGCGCCACGGAGGCCAGATGGCTCACTGAGAGCGACACTGTGGGTTGACTGCGCTGCTCATCACACTTGACCCACCGTGTTCTAGACAAGCTCCTGGAGCACAGGTAGAAAAAGACAACCCCAGGAAGATGGAGACACCCCCTCGTTAGTCGTTATTGGTCCCCAAATATCACCCTCTGGCTCCACTTTAAATCATTTCCTGCGGGATGGGGGAAATGCTGAAACTTTCTTAAGCAATTCTGCTCGTAGCTTTGACTCCGCGGCTGATAAAGTGATTCACTTTGGCTGCTGGACTCAGTGCGTGGCGTCAGGATGTGACCCAATATCCTGAGTTGGGCTTGGATCTCGGGCAGGAGAGGAGGAGCATTGGTGCTGTAATGCTGCTGTTAAAAGACTCAGATTTATTTTCAGACCCTCCTTGGATGGAAAGAGCAATGGTGAGTTTGTCAGGAAGCCTGCAATATAATTTTGAAGTGAGTGATTTCTGTGCACCTCAAATAAGAACCTAGTACAGGCCTCAAAGAGAGAGACCCAAGAGAAAATATCAAAAATCTGAACACAAGGAACTTACAAGTGCAGTTAACTAATATCTTTAGCCTGAAACGATGTCTTCCCTGTTCAGATGCCCTTCCAACCAGGTGACTTTGCTGACCCAGATTTCTCACGGCAATAGCCCCATTTGCTGTCTGCCTCTCTAAGCACTAATTGAGTTTTCATTCATGTTTCAGAAAATAATGCATCTCCTACTTTTGAAACATGACCAACGAAGTTATAAGAAAGTAACTACTGTGCCAGTAAAAAGTTCTCTCTCTAGAAATAAATGGAAGAATCACGTAAGTAAGCTAGACGTTAAATGGCACCTCCGAGGGGGTCCAAATACTCACCAGATAGTCTAGTCCTGGAGTTTGGGTCTAGACCCCTGAGTTAGAGTGGAATAATGCTTCTAGGCACGAGATGAGGAAAGAGTCAGGGGCAAGGCTGAGAGATGCCACAGGTCCAGCACAGCCGAAGGATGCATCTTCTAGCCAGAGGGGTTCCAGGGCTTATAGGAGAGATCAAGTGAGCGCCAGGCACCAGGTAGAAAGAAAGCCAATAATAAAAGTGGGAGAAAGTGAGAGGTCCTGGACAATCAAATAAAATTGAAAGGTCCTAAAATGTCAGCCAGTCAAAGGGGATTAAAGATAGAATGAGACATTTTTCTAAACAAGAAGGGTGATTTGGTCTGTCAAAAAGTTGGTCTTCTCAAAATCACTTCTATCTTTAGCCAGTCACATCACCGTGAATTCTTCTGGTCCCTAAATACGCCTGCTATGTTCTCGAGCCTGAAACAGTCTACGGTACTCTTGTTATCCAGTGGGATTGCTGTGATCGACCGGATCCAGTAGCAGACACTAGATCCAATCCACTGTCGAGCTAACACACCATCAAAATACTTGCTCACGAATTTAAATTAAGAGCCATCCCAACCATAGACAGTGGGTGGAACATAATTGAACCGATGAGTCATGTGACCCTGAGTTCATTGTTTCAGTGCAGACAGATACGTGAACAGAGGACACCAACCTGCAGGAAAAGAGAATGTGCCAACATAAAGAAAGAGACAGACACTTGAGAGCCTGTGCTACAAGAAATAGTGAGAGGGGGAGATGGGGAGGGTACCTGTCTTGGTAACAGATGGCAGAGCCCTCTTCAGTCACAATTTGTATGAAATATCTACATGTACTTTGTTTCAATGAGGTTTCTGCATCCTTTCATCAAGTATCTCTTGTACCCAAAAGGACTTTGTCTAGAACAGCACAATTAGTTATTCCCCAAATGTATTCCTCCTGTTGTAGCCCCTGTATGGGCAGGATGGTCTTCTAGAGAGAAAGAAAACCTTGGGGATCAAAACTGTACTCTCAAAATGTGTGTGCATACACACATCTGCATGTAAAACAATAAAAACCTGATAGATTCATTGGTGTTAAATGAGACAGACTTAGGTGCTGCCTTTGGGGAGGCTACTGTGAGCTGTACCCACAGGGAGTAATCGCTGATCAGGAACTTGAATTCCACTGACATGCATATGTCCCTTTCTTCTTTTTTTTAAAAATGCATATCTTTTAAATTAACATAGAAGGTATTATTTGCCCTAGGGGTACAGGTCTGTGAATAGTCAGGCTTACACACTTCACAGCACTCACCATAGCACATACCCTCCCCAATGTCCATAACCCAACCACCCTCTCCATACTCCCCTCCCCTCGACAACCCTCAGTTTATTTTGTGACATTAAGAGTCTCTTGTGGGGGCGCCTGGGTGGCTCAGTGGGTTAAGCCGCTGCCTTCGGCTCGGGTCATGATCTCGGGGTCCTGGGATCGAGTCCCGCATCGGGCTCTCTGCTCGGCAGGAAGCCTGCTTCCCTCTCTCTCTCTCTCTGCCTGCCTCTCTGTCTACTTGTGATCTCTGTCTGTCAAATAAATAAAATCTTTAAAAAAAAAAAAAAAAAAAAAAAAAAGAGTCTCTTGTGGTTTGTCTCCCTCCCAATCCCATCTTGTTTCATTTTTTCCTTCCCTACCCCCCAAATTCCCCACTTTGCCTCTCAAATTCCTCATATCAGGGAGATCATATGATAATTGTCTTTCTCTGACTGACTTATTTCGCTCAGCATAATACCCTCTAGTTCCATCCACATTGTTGCTAATGGCAAGATCTCATTTCTTTTGATGGCTATATAGTATTCCATTGTATATATATACCTCATCTTCTTTATCCATTCATCTGTTGATGGACATCTAGGTTCTTTTCATAGTTTGGCTATTGTGGACTACATATGTCTCTCTCTATTTCTCTTCCTTAACCCTCAACATAAGGAAGAATATTCTATTACCTAAGGGAAAAGCAATGATACATGTCTGTAAGATGAATTCTAGATGAGAAGAGTTGAACAGGCAAAGTTAAAATAAAGACAATTACATCATTTTTATAAAATACAAAGAGAGAAAAATGGATCATTTGTCCCTGAACCTTCCGGTGGAAGGCAAAAATCAAAAGGGAAAAATATGCTGTGAAAAGAAGATTTTTTGAAGCTTTTTGGCTGGAAGATGTAGGATTATCAAAAGAGGAGGTTGTGGGGGGGATGAAAAATAACTGAAAGACCTAGATTATCAGACAGGCATCACAAGTTTCAACATGACGTCCCAAAGACAACCACTCTAATAAAAACCATATTTAAATGACATATTCAAAACCACACTCAAAATACAATCAAACCAACAAAACAAATGATTGACTTTTTTTCATTCAGAGGAGGAAAACTCTCTAGAAGACAATGATGATAAACAGAAAGCTAGCAAGAGCGTTCTTCACTGAACAGTCTGGCAGGCTCATTGCTGATCCAGCAAGAACAGTGCTGTGGACATGGTTGGATACAAGGCAGTTCTTTCCAGAGAATCTTGAGCACTGTCACAATGATCCAAACCAGCTACAAAAGAAACAGTGAAGACAAAGTGTTGAAGATTTTCAATGTATTCTCACCTTAAAGTACATTTCTAGTACTTCAGAAGAGATGCCTTTGTGGTTGATTTTACATGCTGGCCTTCATAGTTTCTCTTGTGGGTAGAGAAGGACTTCCAATTATTCTAATTAAGACTCTAATAGCAGCATGTTCCTAAAGAATTAGGTCAAGTAGTCAGATCGTTCTTCAAAAGAGACTGTTTGTATCAACTCTGGTTACCAGAATTTGATTGCAACGGGTAGAAAGTGTCCACTCATTATGAGTACCTGCACATAAGCATATCTGGAAGGCATATTTAACTCTGAAACAGAAGATAACAGATTTGCTGGGAAGGATGAGTCCAAATGGTGAAATGGAAATACATACATACATACATACATACATACATACATACATACTATGTAACAGGTAAGGCCATGTAATGTGATAACTAAAAGTTGAAGGCAGAACAGTATGGTTGAGTCATGGCTCCACTGCCTACCAGCTGGGTTATCTTGCACAAAGTACCAGCCTCTCCAGTTTCCTTATCTACAAAATCAGCATAGGAGGACCTGTCTCAGAGAGTTTTTTGGAAAATTAGGTGAACTAAAACCCATAAATCCCTTAGCACAGAGCCTGAGTCACAGTAAGTACTGAATAGATCCATGTGGTGGTGATGATGATGGTGATGATGATGGTGGTGATGGTGATGATGATGATGATGGTGATGTCAGTTTCAAGGGTCTCCTCATTATGGACCCAGTAACAATCTATGTGACTTGTGTTTCTGATCACATTCAGTCTGAGCATCAGTTGTCCCCAGGTTCTCCTTATTCTAGTCATTGCCATCTATGTTCCCCAAGGCTTTTCTGGTGATGTTGGGTGCAGGTAGGCCATTTCCTCTTTCAGATTCCCCATGGTTCTTTGCATAGAATTCTTTATCTTTGAAATCACAAATGCATCAAGCTTTCTTTAGAGCCCTTTAAATCAGGTTTCTTGACTTGTTTGTCCCTGTAAATGTTACTGCCTATTTTACTTGCTGCTGTAGGAGAATCTGAAGCTGCAGTTCCTTAAAGTCAAGACTAGTCTCTCTCTGTTCTTTGGCAGGTCAGTAGTTTAGTGGGCAGTCACATCCCAAAGGGAGTCAAACTAAAAACAAATTCCCTAATTGTGGAAAAAAAAAAAGATAATTTCTATACAACACCATTAAATAGTTCTCCTGACTCTTAAATTATGTCATGACAACTATTGCTCATCCTACACTAGCCAAGTATTAAACTCAAAAATGCTTGTTAAATGAAATTAAATGAGATCATAAAGATAGCATGGAACAGAGATGCTTTAGGGAGCCTTTGCCTAAACTGTTTTTGATGACTGGAAAACCTGTGTGGGTAAGATTCAGTTATTCCTTATCATTATTCTAGGCAGAAAATAAAATAGAATATTTTCAGGGAAGAAACAATTGACAAGTATTTGTCAATATTTGTGATTTGTCATCTCGTCCCAAGACTCACAGCATTAGATTCAAATCCCATATGATTCAAATTGCAAAGTGGTCTATTTTTTGAGTTTATCCTTTCTTGTACTACTTAAATGCCACTAAATAGAAGCAGCCGATACTTTCAAAATTTCACTGGAAGATCTTCTTGCCCAAATCGAAAATTTGTTTAAGTGCATTGTCCATATTTCTAGATGCAAGTGACTATTTCACCAAATGGATCACCATTTCTTCAGTCTCCTACAATAGTGTCCTCAACATTTTTCCAACCTCTCAAAACCAACCAGCCTTAAAAATAATACTATATATTTTGGGTGTTTATTGAAACAACATCCAATTTTGGGGTACCAATTTCTTTTGGTTGTATAATAAACCGCCTAAATGCTTAGTGACTTAAAATATATGATAGAACAACTACCCAAAGATGTAATTGAAAAGATTATAGTTTAAAACTTTCCCAAATTGGGGTGCCTGGGTGGCTCAATGGGTTAAGCCTCTGCCTTCGGCTCAGGTCATGATCTCAGGGTCCTGGGATCCAGCCCCACATCAGGCTCTCTGCTCGGCAGGGAGCCTGCTTCCCCCTCTCTCTCTGCCTGCCTCTCTGCCTACTTGTGATTTCTCTCTGTCCAATAAATAAATAAAATCTTCAAAAAAAAAAAAACTTTCCAAAACTGATGAGAGGTATAAATCTATAGAACTTTTAATCTCCATGACCCTCAAGCAGGATAAACACAAACAACATGTATATTCAAACACAATATTCAGACCGCTGAAAAAACAAAGACACTTTTAATTTTAAAAGTAGATTTTCTGCTTTTAAGAGAGTAAAGAGGAAAGGGGACACATTATATACAGCATAAATCTGTATAAATAGTAGCCAACATGTGACCTGAAAAAATGAAGGACACAGGACAACACAACATCTTCAAAGCGATAAATGAAAAACAAAACTGGGGCGCCTGGGTGGCTCAGTCCTTAAGCATCTGCCTTCGGCTCAGGTCACTAAGCCCAGAGTTCTCTGATCAAGCCCCCCATTGGGCTCCTTACTCAGCAGGGAGCCTGCTTGTGTTCCCTCTCTCACTTTCTCTGTCTGTCAAATAAATAAATAAAATCTTTAAAACAAAACAAAACAAACTACTCAGCTTAAAATTCTCTGTCAGAAGACAATATCCTTTAAAAATAAAACTCAAATAAAGGCATTTCCAGAGTGGCAACAACAGAGATAATGAGTCTTCACCAGACCTATGCTATAAAGAAATGCTAAAAGTTCTCCAAGCTGAAGAGAAATGATAACAGACACAAGACTCAATCTTCAGAGAAGTAGAAGGACCACAGCAAAGAGTGTGTGTCTATCTTAGTTTTTAAGGACAAGTTGCTTTTCAAAATATCAACCAAGCATTATGGGAATCATCACATAGATTATAGTAAAATATAAGACAAATAGAAGACATTAACAAAATAATGTAAAATCCATGAAATTTTATTTCTAGCTCACTTCACAACTAATTTCAGATCAATTCCCAGACCATAATGTGGTATGACTTATGGGGCACTGAAGGGAGAGAGATCTCTTCACTACTTATCATCTGCTTTCTTAGCTCTCAGTCCAACTCTATTAGCAAGTTTCCACACCTGCTGACCCGGTCGTTGAGGCTCACATAGTGCAGAGAACTGTTAACAATTACCTGGGTAATTCATAATGAGCAGGGCATTTGAATAGCATTCAAGACACTCCATTTTCATTTTCATTACAATATAGGCAAATTATTTATTAGAAACCAGATAAAGCAGTACACATTTATCAGGTGTTATGCAAGTGATACAAATAATATCTCCACCTTTTCTGTCAAATGTGGTATCTCAGGCCGTTAATCACTGAAAGCACCTTTCGTTAAGCAAAGGAGCCTGCCTGCGGAGGCCTACAGCCAAGCAAAACTCCTTTTATCCAATCACTCATGAGAAAATAGAGTGCCCACGTTATCTAACTTATTTATGACTGATTAGTCACTGAAAATTAAAAACAGAGGAGAAATTTATTATTTTCTTCATGAATAAAGTAAATAATTTCCATATTTTTTTAAGAGGACGGTATTTCAGACTCCTGGTTCATCTTCTCTATGACTATTGACCTTCTGATGATATTCAGCTTTTAGCTAGAGTTCAGCCTCATAGTGATCGAAGCCAGTTTCTCTGCCCTCCTGTTCTGAGGATGAACTTCATGTCCTGCTTTCTCCAAAGAGGATGGTGAGCCCGGGACATGCTTCTTGCAACTTTGAAGAGGAGACACATGAAGGCATCATGTCAGAAATATTTAGAGTTGCCACCAACTCCCTCTGTGAGCTGAAGTTACAAATATTTGGCTAAATTCTAAAGGAATATTTATGACATTTTTTTCCCTTGAGAAAGAATTGTAATCCCCAAAAATATCTGTTGTAAAGGGAAAAAACTGAGTTTAGGAAATGCTTGTTTCTGGTGTCACAGAACTTTGGAAGCTGTGATATAAGAGTTCCAGGGCTCATCTTTCCAACCGTGGAGGTTGGGTGCTGGATGCAAGATTTCAAGTTTGGGGTCCTCTGAGAGCTTGTGTCGCTGCCTTGGTTGAAGGCCTCTTTGGTAGATCCTGATTCTTTTTATTGTGGCTCAAACCTGCCCATTATTTAGGAACTGGGACAAGGTCACTGTAAACGTTGAAGGCTAAACAAATCTGTTTCCAGAGCACCAGCTGCTGAGATTGGTGAACCAAATGGGCAGCCAGAGAGAAGCAAATGTCAGTGGCACACGGTTCATCCTACATCGTGGTCAATGTTTGCACTCTCGGAGAGTAAGAAAGACCATCACAGAAAAAGCACCTAGCGATTTATAATAAAAACCGAGTAGACAGCTAGCTTAGATAGGATGCTTTCCCCCACATGAGATATTTTGCTCTTTGTAGTTATGTGTGTGTGTTTATTGATGTGAAATTCATGGAACATAAAAGTAACCATTTTAACGTGAACAACAGAGGCTGTCTTTCTAGATGTTTTAAAGCCCAGACTGGCTGCCATTCTCATGTTAAAAGTGAACGCTAAATTCAGTGGGACTTTTTTGGTGCTTTACATCTTTGCTATGTGTACGCCAAATGAAAGGTTGGACTGATTTTTTTTTTTTTTGTCACTGCACTGACGAAGGCACAATTGACTTAAATCTAGTCAACTAACTAGACTCTAAACGAGAGTCAACTAACTAGTCAGCTAAGTTGAGTTAAGTCAACTAAATCAAAACTAGTTATTCAAAATGTGCTTACCTAACACTAAATTAACAGATCAACCAGAGGATTATGTTCTTATGCATTTGACTGGGAGGCAACATTCTTACTTTTTAATCTACTATTAGAGACACAACCTCAGCAGTGATTCTATGAGACCTTGAAACCTGGACGAAGAGCAGCCCCGTGCTCAGATGGAGACTCAACTTCATCGCTATCTCTGTTCAGTGATACTGTCTTTGACACCCCTGGGTCCAGCTTCTCCAGTCCTTCCCAGGGAAGAATTAAGTCATCACACTCAACTCCTCAGGGCTTAGCAGTGAGTCTGAGCAGTGCATTACAAAAGTGGAAAACATACAAAGATTACTTTGGGGAACGTTGAAATCTGCTCATGGGAATGCTTCCCCTGCCTTGTTTTACTCTAGCGATTAGTGATTTTCCACACCTCCCAAAGTCAGATCTTCCTGAGAGGATCCCAAAATCCTAAACATTTCTCCACTCTGATCAGCCTAGTGCTTTCTGCTTGGTGCCTTATCAATTATATAATAAACAATTCAGAACTGCAAAGCTAAAGGAGGAACCATTGAGAAGACTCAAACCTCTTAGCAGGCTGAAGAGGAGAACGGATGTGAGAGCAACTGGGTTCTTTCCGCGTTCCTGAAACCACCACCGTGGGCTGTTACCCTGGTGAGTCTGATCCGAGAGTGTGTTTAGTTCATGCTTAAGATTACAAAGTTACTCCAAGGGCGAAGTTTTCACTCCAGAATCGACTGCATAGTTTTTTCAGTGGAAGATGCTCGTGCCTGCTTTCCACGTCTGAGGATGCTATTGCTAGTGCCAGGTACCTGTGCCTTTTGAAAGTACCCAGGTGAGTTTCAGCCCTGCTAGGGTTGACTCCCTCTCCAAGATTCTAATCCTTAGATGCCCACTGAGGACAAGCCTGCCTCTGGAGTTCAACCACGTGCAGTGAAACATTTTTCTCCCCACAGTTGTGAGAGAAAATTGCATCCCATTATTTGTTCTGTTCCCCTCTTCCAAGACACCAAGATTCTTGGGCAAAAGTTTTTAGCACCGAACATAGTGCCCATGTTTAAAATCAGATCTCATTTTTTCCCCAATGCTCACCATTATTAAATGATAGGTGAGTGAGAGGTCGTGGTCCTCCTGACCCCACTCCATTACTGAAATGAATTGAAAGTCCTCAAAAAGCATCCCTAGCTAAGCCATCAATAATGGAAAAACACGATCCTCGTAGATTGCAAAATAGATGTCTGTCTTGACAGGAACTTCCTGGACAGCCTTGGTGTGTGAGGGGTGACTATTTAATTAAGAAAGCACAGAGTCTCTGCCAGGACCACTTGCTGCCCAAACACCATCATCAACTCCTTAACGAGAACACGTCTGCCACCCGGTGTTGGAAGCCAGCAGGAAATTCCATCAGCCTTCCTGGAGAAGCAGCTCCTTTCCCTCCGGTCCATTTCCACTTTACTTTCTTTAGCTAAGTTCAGTTCTGGGATTCTTGGAGCAATAAGGAGAGGCACTTATTTCTGGGTGAAGCCTATAAAAGTACAAACACTCGCACTCAGTACTCATTCACTCACTCGCTCGCTGAAGACAGCAAAAATCAATCCAAAAAAGCCACGATCCATCTGCCTGACCCTCATTCTTATTAAACTGGTTGCACGAAATTGGCAACCAGAACTCCACGTGTGCAGAGACAGAACCTTGCTGCCGTCAGCGATGGGGGCTTTCTCCATGTGTATCTAGAACCTTGAGGAATTGTGGTTGCTCATGTGCTGAAGGTAGTCGGTCTGCTTACAGTAATTGATATTTCAACAATAACAGTGAAGACTGCTATGTTCTCGTCCTAAACTTTACATTTCACGAAATACAATTCACGTCAAAATGGGAAATGCCTGGACTCACAGGTCAGTGGATTAAACATAAACAGTCCTATCTCCTGGGGTGATGACGATAGAGACGCTGAATATCTCCACTTCAGCTGCAAAATAAGACTGACTTTACTTATAAGGAGGTGCTGAGGAATAGCATTATATGCAAGGGTAAAAGGTCCGTTAGAAGTAAAATGCAGAGGGCACCTGGGTGGCTCAGTGGGTTAAGCCTCTGCCTTTGGCTCGGGTCGTGATCTCAGGGTCCTGGGATCGAGTCCCGCATCGGGTGCTCTGCTCGGTGGGGAGCCTGCTTCCTCCTCTCCCTCTCTCTCTGCCTACTTGTGATCTCTCTCTGTCAAATAAATACATAAAATCTTTACCAAAAAAAAAAAAAAAAGAAGTAAAATGCAGATATACCTTACCTGATAGAATGCCCTTACCCCCAGCTGGAGCCAGGGAGGGGTCACCAGCAGGCATTCAGAGGAGACTATGGGCATGACCAGCCCATCTCCCTCCTTATTCTGCCACTATCATGTCCTCTATCCTCTTCCCACTCTATAGACTAGGTTAAAGATAAAATAGCTATGACCTACTGGCAACAGATAAAGGACTAATGGCCATCATGGGAACCTAACCAGCCCCCAGTGTGACTCCTCCTCTAGTTAATACTGACTCCTCCTCTAGTTCCCACATTTCACTCAAAGGGAACTAACCAGCATCGATCTAGCACATGTAATGTACCAGTCACTGTGCTTTACCTACGTTACGACTCCCATTTACCAGGGAGATCGTATTAACTATCTGACACCGAAGCCCATTCTTTTCCCCAGACCCTGTACCAGTTAGACTGGAAGGATCTAGAAACCCTCCTAACATCCAGGGAATCCTTGTTTCCATTATCCTTGGTACCAAGCCACCAAGACATTAGGGAAAAAGTTCTTGAGAACGCCAAGCCAATATGCCTAGAGTATTACTTAATCATGTTTATGTAGTCTGGTACCGATACTCCCACGATCTAAACCCATATGAACAAGGAGTCGCCCAAGACCCTTTCACCTCATGATAAGATTTTAACTACCTTCTCCTAAACGATATCCTTCAGTCCATTAATCTTTCTTCCCAATCCATTAGGCTTTAAATGAACTTACATACCTCCTTCATTAAAACACATTCAAGTATTTTTCCTGTGGTCTAGGATAAGATCTTAACTGCTTAATGTGGTGGCATTTGAGGTTTTCCTCAATGTTACCACAATCCAGAAGTCTGGCTGTTTCTGCTTTCTATTCATGCATCTTCCTTTTATCAAGTGTGGGTATCTCCAAGAAAAATGCCCTTGGCTTACATTTCTCTGATCCTTCACCTACCATAGCCCTCAAATCTGGGAAAACTTGTTAATCCTCTCTGCTCCTTCAGATGCTTCTATATTTTTGCAGTCTTGGCTTTAGTTCCCTTTCTGTGAGAACTTCCCCCACCATGTCAGCTCTCAGTGGGAACTCAGACCACAGAACTCCAGCCCTGTCAGCCTCCCTTGATAGAGTATGTGCATGTGTGTGTGTGTGCCCTGAAGCACCACTGGAACAGACACCATGTTTCCAATTTAAATTTAAAATACATTTATTGAGAAACTACTTTTTGCTAGGCGCCATGCTCCATGCTACCTTATTTATATTCTTTTTAAGCCCCATTATAACACCTGATGGGCAGCTGGATGTCAAGTGCGTGTTCAAGAGGTATTTGTAGAAGAAGGAAAGAAAATGAACACTTATGATAGGCATTAAAGAGGGCACATGAGGGGTGCCTGAGTGGTTCAGTGGGTTAAAGCCTCTGCCTTCAGCTCAGGTCATGATCTCAGGGTCCTGGGATTGAGACCCGCATTGGGCTCTCTGCTCAATGGAGAGCCTGCTTCCTCTTCTCTCTGTCTCTGCTTTCCTCTCTGCCTACTTGTGATCTCCGTCAAATAAATAAATAAATAAAAAGAAGTATTTGTAGAAGAAGGAAAGAAAATGAACACTTATGATAGGCATTAAAGAGGGCACGTGAGGGGCACCTGGGTGGCTCAGTGTGTTAAAGCCTCTACCTTCGGCTCAGGTCATGATCTCAGGGTCCTGGGATCCAGCCCCACATCGGGCTCTATGCTCAGTGGGAGCCTGCTTCCTCCCCTCTCTCTCTGCCTGCCTCCCTGCCTACTTGTGATCTCTGTCTGTCAAATAAATAAATAAAATATTTTTTTAAAAAAGGGGGGGTGCTTGAAATGATGAGCAATGGGTGTTATACTGAACTAATGAATCATTGAACATTATATCAAAAACTAATGTACTATAGCTTGGCTTATTGAATTTAAATAAAAAAAAAGAAAATTAACACTTATGAAGGCAAATCTCTGTAGTAGAGGCTTTGTGTGTGCTCTATTATTTATCCTAAAATTTCACTTTATCTTAAAGACCATTGTAGAAGGAAGTATTTTCCCATTTTTGCATATGAAAAACCAATACTCTAAGACCTTAAACATTTGCAAAAGGTCACCTAGAGGGTACCTGGGTGGCTCAGTAGGTTAAGCCTCTGCCTTTAGCTCAGGTCTTGATCTTAGGGTCCTGGGATGGTTGCCCCACGTCGGTCTCTCTGCTCAGCAGGGGGCCTGCTTCCCCCCTGCTCTCTCTGCCTGCCTCTTTGCCTACTTGTGATCTCTGTCTGTCAAATTAAAAAAAAAAATCTAAAAAAGGGTCACCTAGAGTGTGGTCAAGTTTGGATCAAAGCTGGTTGTTCTTGTCTCCAAAATATGTTTTTTCTACTGTGTTTTGGAGTTGTCTTCATCATAGTTAAACATGTTTCCTGACTAACTTCCATGACAAATAAATATTTGAACAAATTGAGATCCCATGTAAGAATATCTTTCTTGGGAGACAGCTGAGCCTTCCAAATAAATGCCATCTTGTGGGGGAGAATCTCTTTTTGTTGCCAGAGTGTCCCCTAAATTAGTTGATGTATCTGACTTAAGCTATAAATTCGATGACACAAGCTTGTTACAAGAGTTTGAGTACAAGCACAAATACTGTGTTTGAATTTTAAGAATGAAATAGTGTGAAAAATTTGTTCCTAAAAATTAAAACTTCTAGATCTAACTGCCAGATTATGGAAAATGCAGGGGTCTAGGGACAAGCTGAGCAATGCCACAAATAATCGATCAGCCAAACGCAGCAATGTGGAGCATTTTATGGGGACAAATGACCCAATTTGGATAATCGAGCAATGGCACAGCGATCGGAGTGGCCAAGCCAGGACTGAGTGTGGGCCATCTGCGGCCAGCTCAGGAATCTGGCTCTCCCACACCCAACTGCACTGACCTGTAGCATCATATTGTACATCCCTCCTTGACAGCTTTTTCTCCAGCCCATGGAAACAAAAAAAGAAACATCTCAATGTGATATCACTGAAACTTAAGTGAGAAGGTGAACAACTTCACTTTTCTCAAAAAAAAAAAAAAAAAAAAGAAAAGAAAAGAAAAAGAAAAAGGAAGGAAGGAAGGAAGAAAGAAAGAAAGATAGATCATTTTAGAATATCTAAGTCTCTCCGTGCAATATAATTGTGCCTGATGGCTGGCTCCTGAAAGCATGACCCAGGACCATAAGGAGACTCAAAACCACTGAACCATGCCCAGGCCACCGCTGCTGATGTCAGCAAGCCTGGTGGGCTGCCTGTTCCAGCAACAGTGTCATCTTGTCTCACCGTCCTGGCCCTTTCCCTGGTAATACAACGTGACTCTCGTGCAGTAACCGAGCTTCCTTTCTACCCCGGTTGGATATTGGTACTGATGCCACCAACCGTACAGGTAAACATTTCCGAACATTTACACTTTGTCAAGCAGTTTAAAACAAACTGTTAAAGACAACCTAAACTGATAACTAACTATTTTCTTTCTTTTTTTTTTAAAAGATTTTATTTATTTATTTGACAGGCAGAGATCACAAGTAGGCAGAGAGGCAGGCAGAGAGCAAGGAGGAAGCAGGCTCCCCGCTGAGCAGAAAGCCCAATGTGGGGCTCGATCCCAGGACCCTGGGATCATGACCTGAGCCGATGGCAGAGGCTTTAACCCACTGAGCCACCCAGGCACCCCGATAACTAACTGTTTTCTATGGTTTTAATTCCTTGTAATGGGTTTTTTCTCACGTCCTCCTGGCAGACAAAATGTATTTCTAGCATGTGAAAAAGCTGAAGGAAGACAGAGTTCCCAGGCTTTAAGTTAGTGATGCAAGACCTGACTAATCACCAGAACTTCCTAATTAGATTTCCAAAAACACAGGCTCCAAGCTCTGCATTGGAGCATGGAATATGTTGTTGGTGAAGCCCAAGAATTTGTAATTGGTGATTCTGATGGTCACTTTTCCCTACAAACCCAGCTCCCCCTGCATGCAAGTCCCACGGTCTAGACGGGTGTAGGTAAAAGGAGGTTCCTCTACAGATAACAAAATAGCTCCCACATGTTAATTCCAACCAAGTTCCTAAATCTATGTCTCCCTCGCTACCCCAGAGCTCCTAGTGCAGACCACCTGACATCAAACATGCATGTCACCATCAATGAACATGTGGGTACACTACAATACCCAAGGTGGACATAGAGCTGGAGATGAAACAGGCAAGAATTTTGTGAAGGGTCCCCTCTGGACTGCCCCTGCCAAATCTTGCCTATGGGATTATGAAGTCTGGACTGGGGGATGGAGCCAGAGAGGATGCACGGTTAGAAATGTAAAACTAAAGAGACTGTAGGGGTTGGAACACAAAGGACTCGCTCCCAATTATCTTTCCTCAGTAGAGCCAGATTTACCAGCATTTGGGGGTAGAGGGCTGATCCTTCCAGCAACACTTTCCTTCTTTCTACTATAAACACACACACACACATGCACACACACATGTATGCACACATGTATACCAGGCACACACACACATGCACACGTACACACATGCACACACATGTACACCCCTCATTTTTAAGGGTATGGGTATTGCTGGGTCACCTGACCCAGTAAAAACATGACTTGGGCATGCCATTTTGTGAATGTGTTTCAGTGTGAATTTTATATGTAATTATGCTCAACAGACCAAGTAGTTGGTTTTCCAAAAGGACTGCTATAAAAAAATACTCTAAACGGATTTCATAACAGCTTTCTGGATACAAACCCCGTTATGCTGCAGGTAGAAGTGGAAAGTTCTTGTTTGTTTATTTGTTTGTTTGTCTTTGTCACTTTAAAAAAAGGTGTCCAGGTTTTTTAAGTTTGAAGATAAATACTCTTTGTGGAAACAAATGGAGTTCTTGTAGAGAAGTGAATATACCTTTCAAAACCCATCAATGCAAATTGTGTTGGGGATGTTTTGATGAAGAGAACTACAGAATGTACTGGGAGAGTAGAAAAAGAAAAGTTGGAATGAATTATTACATCAGGGAGCAACTCCGATGCCCCAAGATAGAACCAATAGCCTCATGTTACAAATTATCTTCCATCAGAGTTTAACTAACATCGCTAGAGTCTACATGTATCAAGCTTGACTTCACCAGCTTGAAATTGATTGTAATTCACAGAGTGGCTGATTTTAAAATTTTCTTGTCTATGGGGAGAAAAGGTTTATGAATAAATCCATGGTGTTGATAGCATATATGGGAGAGTGATTCCGAACTTGCGTGAAGATAAATAAAGGGAGGTCTCTCTACAAACCACTCTTGGCAGCCTGTATCACCAGCAGCAAGAAGGAAGAGAAGCATTGTTTTGACAAGGAGGGACATTTTTCACATAGGAATTTTATGTTCTGCCTTAAAGAGAAGGAAGAAAGATGCCTCCCTGCCCAGCACCATCACGCAGATCACTGCTCACAGGTACTAGGAAACCATACAACCTTGAACTCTTGTTCTCCAATTTTGTTCAAAACAACCCTCCCCAATTGCCTCCTAAAACCTAGTAAGAGCTGACCTTCCTTTTGCCTCTTTGGACTTGCCTATGGTTCACCACAGCTTGCTTGTCCCAAATTGCAATTCCTCTGCTACTCCCAAATAAATTCATTTTTACTTAAATAAAATTGTCCTTTGCTTGGTTTAAAGTTAACTCTTGGAAAACAAAAAGTGGGACGCCTGGGTGGCTCAGTTGGTTAAGTGACTGCCTTCAGCTCAGGTCATGATCCTGAAGTCCCGGCATTGAGACCTGCATTGGGCTCCCTGCTCATCAGGGAGTCTACTTCTCCCTAGGACCCTGAGATCATGACACTGAGCCACCCAGGTGCCCCCATATGCTATTCTTCAGTGGAACGAGGACAGCCCTGATGTGTCATGAAGAGGTCCTCTACCACACTGAACATGCTTGGAGTCACCCTCATCTTCCTCCATGAGCCTCCTCCTGACCAACAGGGCTCATCTGAGGAGAAATGAGATCAAACAGAGTAAAACCAACCGACCAATATGCATATGTCCTGGACTGGTGGGAACTCTGTCCTGGTTGGGTTGGTACATCGTCCCAGTGGAAACTGAAGCCCCGTTCTAGCAGACCTCACTATTTCCTGTGTGCCCATGTGTTCACAAGGCAACCACAATGCACTGAGGTCGGTGGTTTCTGGAACTGATCTGTTCATTAAAGTAAGCCTTCTAGGAGGATTTGAGGGCAGGCAGCCCTTGAAAAAATGCAAATGAATTCATTTACAAATTTTTCTCTTCCAAACATTTTCAATGTACATAGACATATCCACCCAGTTCATCTCAGTGTGACATGGAGCTATAGTGTTGAGTTCGGAAGAATGCTCTACAAAATGCTTCTCCATAATGAGATAACTTAGAACAGTGTTCTTCCACATTTTCCTTTAACCCAGACTGACTATATATTGTCCAACTTGCAGCTAGTATTTAGAAATAAATGACCTCAGTGCTCGCTTTGGCAGCACATATACTAGAAATAAATGACCTCAATACATTACATATACATATATAATATTTATCAGGGGTCACCAAGGATTTGATTCTGCCAGTTTTACATCAAAGGCGTTGATATTCTTAAGTGATCTGGCAAGATGACATCCCAAGCAAGATAGATTTAATCAGATATTTGGAAATCATCCAATTTCATAGAAGAGCGAGGGAAAGAAAACACATTAACTGGCAAATAAAATGTATTTTCACCTATAGGAATATTGATTTGTTCATATGAATGAAGGTCACTGATTTACTTTACCAGAAGAAATATCTTGTTTGGACCCATAGGGTCTATTTTGCACTATAATTTCACATGTTTGAAAGTTAAATTCTTCCACCCAGTTCCAAATTCATTATTGTTGCATAAAAATTTTATTCCTGCATGTGATTTTCCCACCGTAGCACAGAAAATGTATTGCCGGATGTCTTTATGAGACGGCAAGAAATACAATTACCTCTCTGATATCCTTTTAATAAAAAAATGGACTGGAATGCATAAGGAACTTTCAGTCCCATCTGGAGGAAGGAAAATGTAACTAACTTGCTATTTTCTTATGAGAGTGTCAGGAAAGGAATCCTTCAAAGTAACTTTTGCTGTTTGTTAAATCTCTTTTCCTAGAGAAAAAGTGAATAGCTGAATGAGGGTGACAAGAAAAACATATTGTGTTCTTATGCTTTTTCTGCATGGCTCATGAGAAGAAGGATAAGAAGGGAAGTGTCCTAGTTCTGTTCCATAGTCAAAAAACAAAGTCACCCCTACCCCAGCAGTGTGATGTGCTACTACAGCCAATCCTTGGACTTGAGATGTGGAAGGGCATAAGTTAGCTTATCCTCCGCTGCAAGATGATGTTCAATTAGACGACTGATATGACATCTCATCACAGCAGCGCTAAAGGAGTTTCCCTCCTTACAGCGTATTGTAGGGATTTCCATTCAAGACGGCGATATAGGAAAATCCTGAACTCACTCCTCCCACGGACACACCAATCTACAGCTGTATATGGAACACTTTCCTGTGGGGAAAAAACCTTAAAAGCAAGTGCGCAGATGAGGGAAAACATCTCATGGAAGGGGTAGGAAAGACTGAGACACAATCTCCCCATAAACCATACCCCCAGCACCTAGACCAATGATCAGGAGGGAACTGACAACCCTGAACTTCTCCCAGAGGAGCAAAGCGCTCATGCCCCACATTGAGCACCCCTACTTTTAAGACCTGCACCTCAGAGATGACCCCCCCGCCCCCCAAAAACGCATCTATCTATGAAAACCAACAAAGCTCACACCCACAGGGACAGAGGGCTGTGAAGACCTGACAGGCGTCTCTTACACGGGCCCTTGCAGACACCGCACATTGAAGGTTGCCCAGACCTGCTGTGGGAGAGGATGGTTTGCTCATTTTAAAGCATTGCTGGGGTGCCTGGGTGGCTCAGTCGGTTAACTGACCAACTCTTGATTTCAGCTCAGGTCATGATCTCAGGGTCCTGGGATAGAGCCCCGCCCTACACTGGGCTCCCTGCTCAGCGAGGAGTCTGTTTCTCCCTCTGCCCCTCCCCCTCCTCAAGCGCTTGCGCGCTCTCTCTCTCTTGCAAATAAATAAACAAAAACTTTTTTAAAAAATTGTGATACTTTCTCCAAGCCAAAAAAGGAGGTTGGATTTAAAAGTTTAATTTGTAATTCTACAGGAAAAAGATGGGACAGGGGTGGGGGGAGGAAATCTAACAAACCACAACTCTGAAATATTTTCCAGAATATGGCAAAAGCTGTTAATTACTTAGGTGAGTTATTAGTTAATCAAATAACAAAAGCATACACATACAACATATTTACAAATTTAATTTCAAAATTTTAAATGTTTTCAATAACAAATATTTTTTAAAAGATGATGGATACAAAAGATAGATAATATTAAAAATCTAATTTTTCCAGGAAAAATACCATTGCCCCACCCCATGAAGTAAAAGTACAATTTCTCTCTGGAATATGAGATATTGAACTATTTTTAGTAAGTAAATAGAAGCAAGGATTTAAATATGCCCCAAATGCTCTCCAATGCACTAATTTACAGATAGTACTTCTGATAACACAAAACTGAATTGTGTCCTTTACCGTTTATTAGAATTCGGAGAAACACCTTTTAGCAACATATATTTATACTACAAATTAACTAATACAGATTTATAAATACATGAATTTTAAAAAAGAAAACCCTCAAAAGTTATTTAGAAGAATAATAGCACAAAGCTTCAATCATCTACCTTTGGAAGCTGCAGTGAGGAAAAGGTATTAAATAGTCTAGGGTGAGGGTTGGGGTGGGGGCAGGGGTGGACACTGGGATCAGGGTCAGGTTCAGAGACCCAGTCCCAGTTTGGACTTGGGTTAGGGGTCAGGAGTCAGGGGCTAGGATCAGAGCTAGGGTCGGGGTTAAGGTTAGAGGTCAGAGTCAGGGTCAGGTTTAAGTATGATTGGCTTTCTGCCTTCTCTTCTGTCTGGTCCTCAAGGATGGAGGGGACTTGCTTCAGTCCCATGTATATCTCAGGTTGAGCTGGAGCATTAGTTTTCTACCTCTCAGTCTTGGGCTCTAGCAGAGGAGTGAAATGTCTGCCTGTTTCAAACAGGCACTGACTGTTTGAAATACAACTCAAATGATTTCACTCATATGTAGAATTTAAGAAAGAAAACACATGGGAAGAGGGGAAAGAAAAAAGGAAGAGTGGAAAAGAAGCCATAGGAGACTCTGAAGGGTAGAGCACAAACTGAGGGTTGATGGAGGGATGGGGTGGGGGATGGGCTGGTGGGGGATGGGGATTAAGGAAGGCACTGGTTGTAATGAGCACTGGGTGTTGTACATAAGTGATGAGTCACTGAACTCTACTCCTGAAACCAACAAAACAACAAAAAACAAATACAATTCAACTTCAGTCCAGGGTTGTGGAGTGCATCCAGAGCCCCTCCTCCTGACCTCTGAAGGATGCTGCTGGCTCCCTGCTGTGGTTCAGCCTGGGAGTGGGTCCGCCCCAGAACACTTAGCAGGGTGGAGGGGTGGAGAGAGTTCAGGTCATACTGTGAGAGTGTGAGCCCCTGGGCCTGCCATGTCCAAACCCACTCTGAACTTGCCTCTTGCAAGCATTAATTTATTTCCACCATTTAAAAAATAGTTTATTTTACTTAAGTAAGTATGTCCAGTCCCTTGTCATCCAAAGGATCCTGGCCAAAGGCATCAGAATGGGAAGGGCATGGATGGGGAGACCAAGACGGGGGTGGGGAGGTGGTCAGGTCTCAGAGGTGCTATGGAATGGCTCTGTCCCTGGAAAGGAAAACCCAGAACAGTAGGAGAACCAGCAAGAAGTAGAGGTCCTGGGGCGCCTGGGTGGCTCAGTGGGTTAAGGCCTCTGCCTTCGGCTCAGGTCATGATCCCAGGGTCCTGGGATTGAGCCCCACATCGGGCTCTCTGCTCAGCAGGGAGCCTGCTTCCTCTTCTCTCTCTCTCTGCCTGCCTCTCTGCCTACTTGTGATCTCTGTCTGTCAAATAAGTAAAAAAAAAAAGTAGAGGTCCCTGCAGAGCTCACCGACCTGTTTGCTTTTGCCTTATTTTAGGGTCCATTTTGTTAATGTGCATTTTTACTATGAAATCACCCACTTCCTCTAGGCTTCCAGGCTGATGCAATAGGTTTTTCTTTAACCTTTCATTTCTGCTCTTTTTCTATTTTTCGCCAGAACTATCACAATTAACAAAGAAATTCTGATACGTTATTTTTTACTCAAGCCCATACTTCATTCAAGTTCCTCCTGTTCTACCTTGTCTGCCTCCAGGATCCCATGCAGGACACCATGTGACATGTGGTCAAGTCTCTTTAGGCTCTCCTTGCCTGGGACAGTCCCTCAGACTTGTCTTGTTTCAATGACCCCAACAGTGTTGAGGAGGACTGGTCAGTCATTTTGTACATAGACCTACATTGGGATATATTTATTTTTCTCATGGTTAGACTGGGGTTGTTGGTTTCAAGGAAGGGAATCACAGAGGTGAAGTGCTCTGTCATCACTGTATAACAAGGGAAGACTTGTCACTGTCTCTGTTAACGCTGGTCTTCCGGCCAATGTCAGGCTTCCCCACCATGAAGTTACTCTTTCCTGCGTACGTACGGTGAGTGCCTTCCTGAGAAGGGAGACACTGGCTGAGTCCACGCTTTAGGAGAGTGGAGTTAGCACCAGCTCCCTGATGAACAGCTGTCTCCATCTATTATTTGGAATTCTGACAGGAGAGGTCTATTCAACCCCATTTATAGAAAACCTTTGTAATCTGTTAATAAAAATGCAACTGAGGGACGCCTGGGTGGCTCAGTCAGTTAAGCATTTGCCTTCCGCTCAGGTCATGATCCCGGGGTCCTAGGAGGGAGTTCCGCATCAGCTTCCCCCTCTCCCTCTGCCTGCTGCTCCCTCTGCTGTGCTCTCTTTCTCTGTTAAATAAGATCTTTTAAAAAATGCAACTAAGTAATTTAAAAGATCACACTAGCTTTATTGAAGGGTTCATTAATCAGATAGTAACCCATCTAGCAAATAGAAAGGAGTTCTTTTGAACTGCAGGGATGGGAAAGCTTTTAAAGACAGAGAGACAATTGAAAAAAGGCACTTACTAGCAAAAGATGC
Organism: Martes martes; assembly: GCF_963455335.1. Lineage (NCBI taxonomy): Eukaryota > Metazoa > Chordata > Mammalia > Carnivora > Mustelidae > Martes > Martes martes. The sequence goes on along the minus strand of NC_137893.1, from coordinate 89,495,132 downwards.
GTTGTTTTAGGAAAAGTTGCCCTCCTAATGGGGCCAGAAGGGGCCAATCAGTACACTTTCCAGGTTGACTGGTTAAAGGTTACATGGGGCGTGTGTGTGAAATTGCAGTTAGGTTGGGTATTAAGTCTTGGTTTGCTGGCCTGGGTTTCTTAAAGTAAGTGACTCCATTTGGGGCCTGTGGCTTCCTTTTAAACAACGCATTCATTTTTACTCACCTGGGTGGTCATTTTAGGCTGTTGGTCAGTGTTTGGTTGCTGCCTCATTCCTGCTTTGGTGTTTGAGAGCACTCTCCATTGGCTCCTGTTTTCCATTGACATCATTTAATCCTTGTGGGGTTTTTCTTGGTACCGCCTTACTTTCTGTTACTTCAAGATTATCCTGGCTGCTATATTTACTGTCTCAGTCCTGGTGTCAGCAATTTCTTCAAAGAACCCTGACTACCCCCACCTTTAAAAAAAAAAAAAAAGATTATTTATTTATTTGACAGAGAGAGATCACAAGTAGGCCAGAGAGGTAGGCAGAGAAGGGGGAAGAAGCAGACTCCCTGCCAAGCAGAGAGCCCAATGCGGGGCTAGATCCCAGGACCCTGAGATCATGACCTGAGCCAATGGCAGAGGCTTAACCCACTGAGCCACCCAGGCGTCCTGATTGTTAGCTATTAAGGTGAGACTTAGCTTAAAAAACAAAAACAAAAACAAAAAACCCTGCCAAACTGGTTTCTTCGGTGGCCTCAGGGAGCACTTCCCCCAGTGGGAAGGAGCATTCCTGTCATTCCTCACTTCCAACAATTGGTATTCTTGTTTTTTTTGAAGTTTAGCAGCAACAGGTGTGTAGCATTATCTCACTGCAGTTTAAATTTATAATTTCCCAATGATAGACTACTTGAGCTTGTATTTGTATGCTTATTTTGTATTTGTATGTCTTCTTTGTCCAGGCATCTGTTCAGGTATTTATCCCTTATCAATTAGGTTATTTCCTTTTTGTTGAGTTCTGAGAGTTTTTGTATCTTTTGAATACGAATATGTGTGTTTTGTGAATATTTTATCTCAGCATGTGGATTGTCTCTTAGTTTTCTGAGCAAGGTCTTTCACAGAGAAGGTTTAATTTTAGGAAGATCATGTTATCAATTTTCTTGTCTTGTGGATTGGCCTTTGGTGTTGTGTGTTAAAAGTCCTCACCAAGCCCAAGGTCATGCAGATTTTCCTTTACGTTTTCTTTTAGATATTTCAATAGATTTGCATTTTAAATTTGTCTACAATTTGGAATGAATTTTGATAGAAGTTGTAAAGTTGGCATCTGCACTTCATTTAATTCCACAAAGCTTCCAATTAATTTTTCCTATTTCTGGAGATGTCAGGGGATATCAGGCTCGACTTCAGATTGAATTTCCAAAATTCAGTGGATTCAGCTGGATCTGGGGAGGGGACAGGTGTCTCCACTGAACTGAGCGCACTTCATCCCGCACTGTTCCCACCGCCCGCAGGGGGCGCCCGAGCCCATCTCCCCTAACCGCTGCAAGTCGTGGGCTTCGCTTCAGACAGGAGCGGGACCTCTTCAGGACCCTCTGTGGGGGTTCTGGAGGACGTGGTGGGGCCACGTCCGCACTGACAGGAGCCCGGCCACAGCTCTGCTGGTGAGAATCCCTCTCCATCACCTGAACCCCTGCCTTTCTCCACTGGACTTTCCCTCCAAACAACCCTCCCAACTTCCTTCTTCTCCAGGAAATAATGTTCCTCTCCATTGTTTCTTGCTAAATCCAAGGTTGTGAAGATTTATCCCCATTTGTTTCTTCTAGAGTTTATAATTTTACCTGTTATATTTAAGTCTTTAGCTTATCCTGAGTTAATGTTTATATGTGGTGTGAGGTAAGGGTCCAGTTTCATTCCTCTGTACATGAATAGGTGATTGTCTAACACCCTTTGTAGAAAAGACCATTCTGTCCCCCCAGTGTAATGTTGTCCATCCTTGTCAAAATACAGTGGACCACAGATGAAGGGGTTTATTTCTGGGTTCTCAGCTAAATCCCACTGATCTGTATGCATACCTTAAAAATTTTATTTTGTTTATTTATTTAAAAATTTTTCAAAATTTAAATTCAAGTAATTAACATATAATGTATTATTTGTTTCAGGGTGTATGCATACCTTTACGACAGTATCACAATGTTTTATTTACTGTTAATTTCATTAAGATTTGAACTTTGGAAGTATGACCTTTCACCTTTGATTTTCTTTCAAGATTTTGATTTTTTTTCAAGATGGTTTTGGCTATTTTGTGGTCCCTTAAAATTCCATATGACTGTTACGATTAGCTTGTGCATTTATTCCCAAAGGCCTTTGTGGAATTTCTTGGGAACACATTGAATTTCCTCATTACATCATGTACTGTTGCCATCTTATCAATAGTATGTCTTTTCATCACCATGGGGTGTCCTCAGATTGATTTAGATTTTCCTTACTTTTTTTCAGCAGTGTTTTGTAATTTTCAGTGTATAAGACTTACACCTTGATTACATCTATTCCTAAGTATTTTGTCAATGTTGATGTTCCCTAAAATGGAATTGTCATCTTAAATTCCTTTTTGGATGATTCATTGCTAGTGTATACAAATAAGAGAGATTTTTGTGTCTTGATATTTTGTCCTGTAACTTTGCAGAATTAGGGAACTGGCTGTAATCATTTTTTGTTGATTCTTTAGGAAGCTCTCTATATAAGATGATGCCATCTCTAGTCTCTGAATAGACCTAGTTCTACTGTTTCCTTTCACATGTGGATTCCGTATTTCTTGCCTTATTGTTTTGGATAGAACTTTCAGTACAGGGGCACCTGGGTGCCTCAGTGGGTTAAAGCCTCTGCTTTCAGCTCAGGTCACCATCCCAGGGTCCTGGCATCGAGCCCCGCATTGGGCTCTCTGCTTGGCAGGGAGCCTGCTTCTCCCTCTCTCTCTCTGCCTGCCTCTCTGCCTACTTGTGATCTCTGTCTGTCAAATAAATAAATAAAATCTTTAAAAAAAAAAAAGAACTTTCATACAATACTGAGCATGATGGACTTGTTTGTGATTTCAGAGTAGAGCTGTCAGTCCTCAAAATTAGGTATGATGTTTGATTAGGGTTAGGGTGGAGTTAGGGTTAGGGGTTAGGGTTAGGGTCCTCTGCTGTACAAAGCCCATTCTTCTCCGGTAACCAGCAGAGTGATCTTTTTCAGAACATACCTTTGATCCTGTCTGTGATCTACTCCCCAGCTGCCTGTCCTCTCCAGCCTCACCTCTCCCACCACAGCCCTCCATTTGTGGGTCTCCCAGGTATGTGGTCATCCCACATGTGCCTCGGGCCTGACTCCAAGCCTTTACATTCTCTCTGCCCTCTGCCAGGAATACCCTTCTGTCCCCCCTGTTTCATGTCTGGCTTGTTACCCTGTTGGCTGGACTTGGACTTGCCCCCTGGTGACCTGACTCATGTCTGCTGGGTATGTGGCCTTGTCCCCTATTTAAATGTAGTGCCCGCTTTCCCTGTGTGAGTGATTTATTAACCTGCCAGGTATGGGGCAGACACAGGAAAGTGGCCTTAGTGCCCCTGTAAAATAATCAGTCTCAGGGCGCCTGGGTGGCTCAGTTGTTAAGCACCTGGCTTCGGCTCAGGTCATGATCCTGGGGTCCTGGGATGGAACCCCACTATGTCAGGCTCCCAGCTCAGCGGGGATCATGCTTCTCCCTCTCCCACTCCCCCTGCTTGTGTTCCCTCTCTAGCTGTCTCTCTCTGTCAAATAAATAAAGCCCTAAAAAAATCAGTCTTAGAGGGGCTCACCACCCTTGTTGACAGTGGGGGACCTTCTGTCCCCACAGGCAGTCACCTCAAAGAGACAAGACTTCCACCTTCTTGGGGCCAGGGAAATGTAGTCCTGGACCTGGAAACTTACACTCTTGGATTCATGGCTGGGGCCTAAGCAAGCCCCCTCTTCTTCCAAGGGTCCTTTTTTCCCTTCCCTGCCCCCTGGCTGGACCTGATTCTTGATCTGGGGAGTTTGAGGGCGACCCCTCCTAGGATTAACAGTGGTTGGCTGATGGACCTTGTCAGCAAGAGGCCCAGTCACCTTCAAGGGAGGACCCTGTAGGGGGTGGAGACAGTCTGTGGGGGCCAGTGACAGCTCAGTCAAAGCATAGTGGGGCAGGAAGCCAGCCCTGATAATTCTAGCCAGTCTGTAGGCCATAGAAAGGAGGGCTGTGTCCAAAAGTGCTCACTCCTGGCAGGTGGGGACAGGACATGCAGGGGGTTGGCCAGGGGAGGGCACCTGCAGGGTTTGCCTGGGAGCTCAGCACATGGGGGTTGTTCCTGGCTCCAGCATGCTGACTGTGGGGCTGGTTTCCCACCTTTGAAGTCTCAGGATCCCCTTTCTATAATGGGATGCTGATGGCCCCCATCTCTGGGAGCAGAAGGAAGGGAGTCCCCACAAGCAGACTTGCTCAGGACAGGCTGGGGAGTGGCTGTTGCTTAAAGTGGCCCAGGGCCTGCCTCCTTGAATAAGATGCACATGTCCATGGCCCCCAGCTTCAGGGTCCTGCTGTCAGCCTCTGACAGTGACCCTCCTCCCACCTTGTCTCTTGTCCCTGTAGATAGGTGGTCTTCCTGAGCTCTTCCTGTAGAGGGGACAGAGGCCCATCATGGTGGGACACAAGGTCACCTACTAGATCTTCACTGACCAGCAGGCTGCCAGGCCCGTGCGCCCCCTGGGAGGGCTGGAGGGTGGTGGTCCTTGAGGTCTCCTGTGATCCCTGCAATGGCAGGATGTGTCCATGTAGTGCATGGCATTGGTCCACTGCTTCTGTGAGCAGCACTTCCTCCGTGAGGTGGACGACCTGGTGTGTGCGGATGTAGACATGAAGTTCTGCGACCATGTGGGCATGGAGATCCTGTCCTCCCTCTTTGGCACCCTGCACCCCAGTTTCTACCGAGTGGACCATGAAGATTTCAGCTACCAGTGCCAGTCACAGTCCCAGGCCCACATCCCCAGGGACCAGGGTGATGTTTACTACATGGGGGCCTTTTTTAGGGGCTTGGTGGTGGAGGTTCACAGACTGATCTTGGCCTGTCACCAGGTGATGAGGGTCAACCTGGCCAATGGGATCGAGGTTGTGTGGTAATGATGAGAGCCACTTGAACAGGTACCTGCTGGACCACAAGACCACCAAGGTGCTATCGCTGGAGGATCTGTGGGACCCGTGGCTGCTGGGCTGCCCTCCCCAGTCCTTCATGAAGAAGCTGAGATTCATGGCCATGCCCAAGAACCACCAGGACATCTGGGACTCATAAGGGGCTATCCCCATCTCCATCAGGGGTGCTGTCCTGAGCAGAGCTATCAGAGCAGGTTCCTACTTCTGTTTCCTCGAGGGAGACCGTGGAACCCAGCCCTGCCCATACGGGCATGTCCAGGGCCCCCAGCTGCACCCGCACACAGGAGGCCTGCCTGGGGACACAAGGTTCTCTCTTCATAGTCACTATATTCTGATAACTTCTGGGTCATTTGCAGCTGTGAACAGCTTCAGTTTTATGTCAGATGTTTTTCCTCTGTCAATGCTGAGCAAACGTCCTTAAAAAGAACAAACGAGGGAAAAGGTTTTCTTCCTGGTTCTAGACAGACACCACCTGAGGGGCTGGGAGTTGTCCTGCAGGATCCCTGGAGCCAGGATGGCCTCTGGCCGGGTCTTCCCCTCTAGTCTCTGCACCTTGCCACTGCGATGGGGCTTCAGGGTCAGGGGTGCACTGAGCCACCTCTCAGACCTCCAGTCTCCTGACCACTTAGAGACCTTGGCTGTGGCCGCTAGCTCAGCCTCCAGGAGCATGGAGCCCTCTGGGTTATGTATGGTTTTGGCCTTGGTTTTATTTTTTATTTTTTAAATTTAATTTAATTTTTCAAGTTTAAATTCATTAACTAACATATAGTACATTGGTAGATTTTAATATAGTGTTCAGTGATTCATTGCCTGTAACACCTAGTGCTCATTACAACATGTGCCCTCCTTGATACCTGTCACCCATCCTCCCACCCCCTTCCCTTCTGTAACCCTCAGTTTGGTTCCCAGAGTCCAGAGTCTCTCATGGTTTGTCTCCTTCTCTGACTTCTTCCCATTCAGTTTTCCCTCCCTTCCCTTGTGGTCCTCCACTCTATTTGGTATGTTCCAAGTATGAGTGAAACCATATGATAATTGTCTTTCTCTGCTTGACTTATTTCACTCAGCATGATCCCCTCCAGTTCCACCCATGTCGATGCAAATGGTGGGTATTCATCCTTTCTGATGGCTGAGTAATATTCCATTGTATATATGGACCACATCTTCTTTATTAATTCATCTGCTGAAGGACATCTAGGCTCTTTCCACAATTTGGCTATTGTGGACATTGCTGCTATGAACATTGGGGTGCAGGTGGCCCTTCTTCTCACTACATCTGTATCATTGGGGTAAATACCCTGGAGTGCAATTGCTGGGTTGGAGGGCAGCTCTATTTTCAACTTCTTTTTTTTTTTTTTAAAGATTTTATTTATTTGACAGACAGATCACAAGTAGGCAGAGAGGCAGGCAGAGAGAGGAGGAAGCAGGCTCCCTGCTGAGCAGAGAGCCTGATGCGGGGCTGGATCCCAGGACCCTAGGATCATGATCTGAGCTGAAGGCAGAGGCTTTAACCCACTGAGCCACCCAGGCACCCCTATTTTCAACTTTTTGAGGAATTTCCATACTGTTTTCCACAGTGACTGCACCAGCTTGCATTCCACCAACAGTGTAAAAGTGTTCCCTTTTCTCCACAACCTCACCAACACTTGTTTTCTGACTTGTTAATTTTAGCCATTCTGACTGGTGTAAGGTGGTATCTCATTATGGATTTGATTTGTATTTCCCTCATGTCGAGGGATGTTGAGCACTTTTTTGGTGTCTGTTGGCCATTTGGATGTCTTCTTTGGAGAAATGTCTGTTCCTATCTTTGGCCTATTTCTTGATTGGATTATTTGTTCTGTGGGTGCTGAGTTTGGTAAGTTCTTTCTAGATTTTGAATATTAGCCCTTTATATGATATGTCATTTGCAAATATCTTCTCTCATTCTATTTATTGTCTTTTGGTTTTGTTGCTGCTTCCTTTGCTGTGCAAAAGCTTTCTATCTTGATGACGTCCCAACAGTTCATTTTTGCTCTTGTTCCCTTGCCTTTGAAGACATGTCTAGCAAGAAGTTGCTATGGCTGAGATCAAAGAGGTTGCTGCCTCTGTTTTCCTCATTTGGATTTGGATGAATTCCTGTCTCACCTTGAGGTTTTTCATCCATTTGGAGTTTATTTTTATGTATCATATAAGGAAATGGTCCAGTTTCGTTCTTCTGCATGTGGCTGTCTGTGTTCCCAACACCATTTATTGAAGAGACTGTCTTTTTTTTTTCATTGGATATTCTTTCCTGCTTTGTTGAAGATCAATTGACAATAAAGTTGAGGGTCCATTTCTGGGTTCTATTCTGTTCCATTGATCTATGTGTCTGTTTTTGTGCCAGTACCATACTGTCTTGATGATCACCGCTTTGTAATACAGCTTATGGTCACCCGCCTTGCTTTTAAATGACTATTTCTGTGCTGGTGTTTGTGAAATGTGGACACTCACTCAGTCTGGATGCACGTCCCATTGGGATTTCTCAGTGCCCACCGGTGGGTCAGCACGTGTGCCCTCATCTGCCTGCAGTGTGTCTTAGCAAGAGTTCACTGCATGCTTACCATGAACTCAGTCACCAACAAGGCACAGAGCATGAGAGTGAGAACTAAGATACAGGATCCCTGCCCTCCTGGGACTTGCGATGCCCCGTCCTCCTGACTCACTTCTTTCCTATTGTGATGTAACTGACACACAACTGGTACTGTTAAGTGTGTTTCAGGGTACAGTTCAGTGGCAATAAGTACATTCACTGTTCTGGACCTGCCACCTCCATCCATCACCACCACTTCCTCATCATCCCAAACTGAACCTCTACCCATGAGACCTGAACCCCCCACTCCCCAGCCCCAGCACCCAGCAGCTCCCTGCACCTCTGTGAGTTGGAGTGCTCTCTGTCCCACATAAGTGGGATCCTCCAGTATCAGTCATTTAGGGACTGGCTTATTTCACATAGCACAATGGGCTCAAGTTCTGTTCCCATGAGCTTGGACCTGACACAGTTTTCCCCCAAAGGAATGGCTCAGCCCTCTCTTGTCTAAGCCGAGCCTCCTCAGTCTCCTCTGCTCCCCTCATTTTCCTCCTCGGCCTGAAGATGATCTCAACCAATCTGCAGCTTTGAAAACCAGTTCAGTCCAGGTGCCAGGAACATACCCTGGGGGTCTCAGGCCTCACCTACCCCATCTGTCCTGTCCACATCAGGTGCTTGCATCCCCCCACCAGCTGGCCCCCTGCTCCTCTCACAGATGTCCCCATCTCAGGAGAGGGAAACACCAAGCCCAGACCCTTGGATTCCTCAATGGATAAGAGTTGGGGCAAATAGAAACCCAGCAGAATCGCTGGAAGACTGAGTGATGAGGAGCTTTAGGGAAGAAGGGCCTGGAAGCTCTGACCTATTCCTGAGCCCATGGGACACTGCATGCATGGGCTGGGGGCCTGCTCAGGGCTGACCTGAGAAGGCCCTAGGCTCTGCCCTCCGGTGATTGTCAGACTCGGCAAGTAGGAAGTGAAGGCCAAGGCAGAGTGCTAAGAGGCCTGGCTGGTACTGAAGGTGTATCCCGACACCCGCACACCCAGAGCCCTCCTCCCCATCTGCAAAAACTGGATGTCGTGTTTTGTTTTGTTTTGTTTTGTTTTCAGAAGGAGGGCAGTTTCCAGATGTTTAAGGAAATCTCGCCCAATTGACAGTTGACCACTGCATTCACAGACCAGACACTTCTGTGGCCACATACGACAAGGGATACAGATTTGACAAAATCAGTTCAGAAACGTCACTAAGCCAACAGTGAACTGCAGTGAGAGGAGCAGCAGTGGTGAACCCTGAGGAGGGGAAGAACTGGCATTTGACTTGCTGCATTACACTATTCACAGTGTCCCTGATCCAAAGGCAGAGAGAAGTGGTGGTGACACAGGAAAGGAATGTATTTCAGTGCAGTTGACACAGGAAGGCAGAGGACTGGCATGGTCTTGAGGTGTTGAAAACACTCCTGGGCTCTCTATGAGGAAAATCTAGGACAAAGGTGGTTGGGTGCAGGGGATCAGTAAAGTTCCTGTCAATCATTGTCTTGGGTCCCATCACGCGGGGTTTTGCTGGTGTCAGGCAGTGGTTACTGCTCGAGCAGTCATTTTGGTGCCCACCGGGTCTTTGACTTGAGTTAACAGATGAGCCCAAAGGAGGGATGTCGTCAGTTAGGAAGTACAGACAAGGTCAGAGTGGAGGAGGGTAAAGGCCTCTTTCACTCCGAGAGTGGGGGAGCTCCAAGTCTCTGCTACACACCTTGCCCTGCTCATCGCCTCCAGCTGCCAGGTCCTGAGTTCTGTCCTTTTAATGAACTGGTCATCTAGTAAGTAACGTGTTTCTCTGAGTTCCATGAGCCCCTGAAGCAGACTATTTGAACCTGAGGAGGAGGTTGTGGGGCCCTCCAGTCTGTAGCCATAGCTCAGAAACACGGGTGACCTCTCTGCCCAGCCACTGGCTGACCTCTAAGTTACAGCCCGGGGATTCAGTGGCCACATACAGCAAAGGACACAGACTTGACCAAGGTAGTTCAGAAAACTCACTAAGCCAGCAGTAGCGACCACAGTGAGCAGCAGTAATGAAACCTGGGGTGGGAAAGGTCTGATTTCAGGATTCTTCCATTATAATATTCATCATCACACCCTGGACTTGTCAGTGGGGCCAAGTCCCCTGGCTGGGGTAGCTTCCTACATGTTCCGTCTGCCTCTCCCTGGCTCCCCCAGACCTGCACAGCCCTGTGCTCCTTCCCAGCAAAGCGTGGTTTTAACCAAGGTCAGGAAGATGGGGTGGATTTTGCCGACTCCACCTGCCGCCGCCCCCCTGCCCCAGGACTGCAACAGAAGAAAGTTTTCTTCAACTCCTCTTAAGGTCCCTGGCTGGGTCTGGAAATTAACAAAGACGATGAACAGGACAAAAGCTGGCAATGTATACTGATTTTTTTTTTTTTATTTTTTTTTTGGTGGGAGCCTCACAAGAACATGGAGACCAGCAGAGGTGATTGGAGCAGACAGATCTTCTTACATTTTAGGCAAAGAAGCAATTATTGTGTGAATAATTGAGAGACACAGGGGTTTGAGCCAGGGCTGGTAAATGGTAAAAAAGTAACTAGGAACATAAAGGTTAGCTTAACCAGGTTTGTTCCTACAGCCTTTGTGGCCCTAAATTCCTTGACTCTGCGGATAAGCATGTCCTCCCTGCTGTCTGGGGAGAAAAAATGCCACATGGGAGTATATGACCTGCTTAAGGGAGGAAGGGCTGATGGCTGCGGATCAGAGGGACCTTCCTGCTTCTGCTCTATGGAAATTTCTTTCAGTTTCTATATTTAATTTGCCAAGGTGCCATATTTGGGGCAGTGTGTCCTGACCCTCACTGGCCTGGTGCTCTACCCTGTCTCCTCCTAGTATCCAGGACATTGAATGTGCTGTTATGGAGACCTCCCAGCCCTGGGGCAGCCCCTTGTCCAGGGAGGCACCTGCTTCCTGGGGAGTGTTGCCTAAGACTTCCCACATGGGTACTCTGTGGGTAAGGGTGGCCACCCCTCTTGGGGACATTGGGTGAGAGTGTGCAGATCTTACTTAGAGAAACTGACTTCATGTCCTGCAAATGTCCTCCCAGTGGTGGGATCATACAGGAGTTTTTTTTTAGTATTTGGGGGAAACTCCATACTTTTTCCCAGCATGGCTATGCCAACCAAGGTTAATTCCAGATGATTTTTTTACCTATTTTTACCTATTTTTCAAGAACCTCTCCAGCAGAGAACACGAGGAGAACATTTTCAAGGCCTTGCAAAGTATACTAGCTATAGGAACAAACCAGTAACTCAGAAACTTGGAATGAAGAACTGGTTGTCCTTCCATTTCTGGCTAGCGTGCTGGTCTGTGGCTTGATCCCACCTCAGGCAGCTGGAAGGTTGACCTCCCAGGTCAGCTGCCACTGAGATGGCTACTGTTTCCAGAAATTGTTCAGGGTGTGGCCGGTTCCCCCACCTGTGCAGAGATCAAGTTGGCGACCTTTGACAGGGGAGCCATGGTTCCTCCAGACATGGTCCCTACCCCCTCCCCCAGTGGAGCCATCACACTGAGGGTTTAGGGGGATGGGAGCTGCCCCTAGGCAAAACCACCTGAGAGTCCCACTGTCCCTACCTGACCTTCAGATGCTCCTCAGTTACTCCTGAGCTTCTGGTGTCTTCCTGGAACCCTGACCTGGCTGTTTTCGGAGAGCTCGTTCCAGCAGTACCCTCACTTTCTGGGAGGGGGATTTGCTGGAATCCGCAGTGTGTCCTGCTGCCCCACCTTGATCGCTTTTGAAGGCACATTGTCTGGGCCATCTGAGGACCCAAGACTGTGGGTCTGTGGCCTGGAATGGTTCTGAGCAGAGCTGGTGGGTTAGGATGGTTGCAAGGCACAGAGGCAGGTTTCCAGAAAGATATCTGGGGTCCCTGGCATCCTACCATTTTTGAATCAAAACCCTGAGATCTTTAAAATGCTAGCAATGTTAAAGCATGGGCCAGAAAATCTCTGTGCACCCAACACCACCTAAACTATTGGCCATTTCTTGCACTTGAGCTGAGTACAAAGGTTCGGGAGTAGGAGCTTGAGGGGAGTTCCTGGGACAGACTTTGTGTTTGGGGGCACAGACCATCCAGACAAGCTTGTGCTGAGCATCAGGAGGGGGCCTGTGTGGACAGATGCAGACACTGATGTCCGCTGATGCCCCCTCAGTCTGCCCCAGTGCACCTGCTGCTGGGGGAGCGCCTGCCCCCTCCTCTCTACCTGAGGTCTCTCTCCTGCATCAGCCATGCCTCTCCCCTGCCAGTCACTGCCAGCCTGCAGCCTGGGAGCCTGTATACCCAATGACCTCCAGCCCTGGGGACAGATCCAGTGTGGGTGGGATGTTGTCTCCCAGCAGGCCTGAGCACCAGGCCCAAACGGTGCTCACTCTCCTCCTGTGGGCTCACTGTGCCATGTCCTCCCTCAGGCTCCCTGGGCCCAACTCCTCCTCTGCTCAGGCATCACTCTAGGTCCAGGCTCCACATGCTAGGACTGGGAGCGGGTTGTCTGGACCTCCTGGACTCGCGCTTCCATGTTTGTGACATGGGCGCAGGCTGGCCTCACAGACTCATCAGAGGAGACCCAGTGCAGGAAGATGCAGGCTGCCTCAATGGAAAAGCCAGATGATCCCAGAGGGGGCGCACAGGGCTTGCACAAAACATGGGGCTCATGGAGCCCAATGTGGGATGTGGGCACCCAGCCAAGGGGCATGGGGAATCCTGGCCAGGATGGCCCTGGTTGGGGGAGGGGAGACCACAGAAGGGTCGCAGAAAAGGCAGGAGATAAGGAAGATGACAGGACAGAGCTTCCCAAGGAGGGCAGTGGAAAAGTCGGAGGATCAGAGACACCCTTGGGAAAACCCAGGGGCCCTGGAGGTGTTGGCTGAAATGCTGCCATTCAGTCAGAAAAGCTGTGTCACAAATCCCCAGTCAACACTTGCTGATTTACTCTTTGTCACTTCTAGGATTCAGGGCATATGGGCCATTAGCATTCACATTGCATGAAGTCTAGGATATACTTTTCATCACTTTTCAGGACTAGATTTTTCTAGAAGAAGTGCTAAGCATGGGTTGCTCCATTGTTTTCTTTGTGCAACCGGCCTCTGTTTTCAGGAGCAAATTCCTGGTGCTCATCAGCACTGCTAGCCCTGAGGACTCCCCCCTGTCACCTCCCACAGTGGACATGACCACGTGGGTTGGGGGTGCTCACTGATGAAGCCCCAGTGCTCAGTATAGATCAGGGACCCCAGATACTCTGCTGAATGAAGGAGGGCATGAGGGAGGGAGGGAGTAGAGGGAGGGTAAGGAAGGAAAGGATGGGAGGAAGGGAAGGGAGGGAGGGAGGGAGGGATGGGTGAGGCAAGGAGGGAGTGAGGGAGAAAAGGAGGGGAGAGAAGGAGGATGGCAGGGTAGGAGTGAGGGAGGATGAGAGTGAGGGAGGGGGATGGGAGGGAGGCAGGGAGAGGGATGGAGTGGGGGAGGGAATGGAGGGGTGGAGGGGAAGGAGAGGGGGGTAATGAATGAGACAATAAATGAGGTAAGGAAGGAGGGAGTGAAAGAGCAGAAGTCCAGTCCATACATCAGAAGCCATTATTTGGGGTGAGGTCCGAGGGCATCACAGCCTGGGCCCTGGATGGTGGCTCAGGGCACATCCATCTGCCCTCCCAGTGCTGACCTTCCTCCTTGGTCCTGCTGCCACCCTGGATCCTCTCCACCTCCTCAAACAATTCTGAATGTTCCCAGGAGCAGGGTGGCAGGAGGGGGCTCTCAGGAGGAGTTTCCTGGGTCCTGTGCCCTGGATGACCCTGTGACAGTAGCTACAGGACATTCTATCATGAGGACTGGGACCGAGGATCCCATCCATCCCCTTGAGCATTAGCATTGTTCCATTCCCTGCTCTCTCCACCACCACTGTACTGAACACTCCTGACAATACATCTGTGAAAAATCGTGCCGGAGTTTCTGGGGCTGAGTCTGAGGCCAAGCACTGTTAGGTGAGGGGTGCACCTGCAGCCTGGGATGGGTGCTTCTCACTGTTCTCCCAGACAGGGATGCATGTCACCCTTCTCTCCAGGGGACCTGCATTGGACCTCCATATCCTCATGTTCTTCCCAGGGCTGCTGGTTCCCAGACCAGACACCTGCCACTCTGAGGGTGACCAGTGCTATCCCCATAGGTTTCCTTTGCCAGCGTCCTTCCCCGGGAGCTCCTGCATCTCTGACACATACTCCCCATGTGCCTGTCCTCCCCCCTGGACTTGCATGTGTTTGATCTGTCCCTGTGAGACCGCGTGACTTGGAGCCTGGTTTGGAGCAGAGTCAGGTGAAACTTTTCTCTGGCCTTGGGTTGTGAGTGATGTGTTTGCTCTCTGTGGTGTGTCTGCCAGCTTTCTGCATTTGCCTGGTTTCTGTGTGGGCCACAGGAGGAACCAGCTGGGTCCTCTGGGGTCAGGCTGTGGTGTCCCAGCAGGAACATGGGTCTCAGCCCCGAGATTGTGCCCATAATTCCTAAAGAGGCTTCTATGATTACATCTCATCTAATCCATTGGGCATTTCAATATCAAATAAGGGAAATTTTATGTCAAATAAACACAGAAAAAAGTGAGTCCCCTTTGAAGATAGGTGGCAGACACAAAGGCACCTGTTGCATGATTCCACATATAGAAACATCCAGATCAGGTAAAGGAACAGAGGGAGAAAGCAGCATAGGGGCCGGGCTGGAGGAGAAATGTGCAGGGAGGGCTTTGGGTTCAGGATCTCCTTTGGGGGAAGGAGATATCCTGCCGCGGTGTTCTGTGGTGTGGTGGCACAGTGCTGGGAACGTGCTTAATGCTCGTGACGTGTTCAAGTGAAAAGTAATTTCATTTAAAACAAATAACAAACAGTATGCAGACCATGGAAAGATAAAATAACAGTTAATATGTAGCAGAGAGAAAGAATATACAGGTTGGGGACGAAACATTCCTGCAGGCTGTCAGGGTCGGGGGATAGAACAAGGGATAATTGTACAAGAAGCAGGGCTATGGGCTCTGGATGTGGCTCTGGGAACCCCGCAGGAGCAGGTGTTGGGGCAGGGGTTGAGACAGGGGCAGGGACAGGAGCCGGGACTGATGCAAGAGCAGGAGCACAGGCTGGGGCAGGGGAAGGGGGAGTGGCTCTGGCAGGGACAGGGGCAGGGGTGGGAGCAGGGGCTGGGGCAGGCACCAGCTCTTCTGGGACAGCATCAGGCTCTCCGTGGGCAGGTGCCCAGTCATCTGCTGGCTCCTGGTCTCCTGAAGAAGTCTCTCCAGTTACCATCTCCCCCTCTGGAGCTGTGGATGAAGTTGGGACCCGCTCTGGCTCTTCAGAGCTGGACCCAGGTAACCAAGGCACCCACATTCCAGAGACATACTGTTGCTCAGCTCATTTTGTTGGAGATCCTGGAATGATCCTGAGGGCCCCCCCGCCAGGTGCTCAATGCTCACCCTCTACCCCATGACCCGTCCATACAGTGACAGCCACACAACCCACCCACAACCCCCGTGAGGACTGGGTGCAGCCAGTGTCCCCACTTTGAGGACACGGAGCTGGGTTCAGACCGGGTTCTTGCTCATGTGCAGGGCTGTGAATCTGGACAGATCCTGTGCCTCTCAGGACCTCCCCAGGCTCCCCATCTGCACAGTGGGGTCTTCTGGCTTCTACTTCTAGGGACGCCATCAGGAACATACGTTCCTGCTATCACAAGAGGCTGGGACGTGCACGTGGCATGTGAGGATGAGTTGGGGGCTGAGCAGGGCATAGAACACAGCTCAGAGGGGCCTGGGGCCTGGGTCTGCTCTGGGGTCCAGGCAAAGCCACCCTCCTCCTGCCTGTCTCCCAGCCCCTGTGGGAAGGTTGTAGTGAACTGATTCTGACCTTGTCCCCTCGTGACACAGATTTCCAGGGGTTCCCATTAGGTTTAGGCCCAGATCCTAGGGCCTTGTCTGCGCCCATGTGCTGGGCAGTCCCCCCAGTGGTTCCTGGCATTCCTGAATCCTGGTCACACATCCCTGTGGAATTCTCTCCCCTCCACGGTGGATGGCCTGTGTGACTATGCTCTAAGGAATGGAATGGAGCAAAATGATGAGATGTTGCTTTCAACCTGATGGAAGAAAATCTGTGACTTCTCCTGGTTCCCTCTCTGTGTTCATTCTCTGTCTCTGTCTTCTCTGTGCATCTGTGTGTCTCTCCCAGGAGCAGGACCTATGGGCTCTGGGAGCGATGTGAGAAACCCCAGAAGCCTATCTTCTCCCCATTTCCCTCTCCTGTCCTGGTGCTTGGTTCCTTCCTAAGGCCTCCTCACCCTGACCAGAGCACTGACTCTGGAACCTCTTCCAAATAGGGACCCTGAGGCTGCAACAAGGAGGGTCCTGAACTTGGTCCCCAGACCAGTGGTCCAGTGCTGTGCCATGTTCTGCAAACCCAGGTCCTCAGCCCCCCAATCCCCCAGGCTGTCCTCTGCTCAGAAGGACCTCAAGGGAATACAAAGCATTTTTCCAGGACTGGGAGCACAGTGGGTCAGGGATGAAGATCCAACACCAACAGACTTTTCTACAAGCCTATGGGACCCTAGGGACCAATCCACAGCCCAATTGACAGAAGAGTGAGCTGAGGCTTTTTGTGCTGTAGCCCCTTCTGGACTTGGGGGGTATCTCTTCTACTTCCAGTAGCCCAGGATGGTGATGGATCCCAGACCCCAGACCCTGTCCTCTCCTCGTGCCCTGGCCACTCCCCTGGGCCTTTTGGGGACCCCCTGACCATCAGTCTGGCCTGTCTCCCCTCCCCATGCTATGGATCTGGGTTCTTGCCAGAGGTCCTGATGCCCCTGCCCCATTGCCCAGCTGTCTCCGACCTCTTTCTTCTTTCCCCCTTGTCACCCATCTTGCTCCCAGTGTGTCTGCCCCTTCTGACCTCCAGCAGGGTAGTCAGAGTGGTGTGTGTGTGTGTGTGTGTGTGTGTGTGTGTGTGCGTGCATGTGTGCGTGTGCTGGCACACATGCCTCTACCTGCCTGGGGATGCCCAAGATCATGTCCCCACATGGGATGGGGTGGGTAGCTATCCCCGAGGATCTGAGGGGCTCTCACCCCCAAAGCGAACCTCATGGGAGGGTTGGGGCTGGCCTAGGACTGGAGAGCAGCCCTGCACCTTGGACTCTGTACCCCTCATTTTTCTTGTCCCTGCCTCTCTTGACTCCAGGTTCCCAACTGTCCCTGAGGGTTGGACATGGAAATGCTTGAACTTCGCCACTCCTCCATGGGTAGGTGGAGGACAGGTACACAGGCTTCCCTCCCAAGAGGGCCAGGTGTGAACAGGGGACCTGCACACAGCACCTGTACCATGACCCAGATTTGCGGCAGACGTGCATGAGACCCATGGCTCTACACCTGACTTATCCCCCATGTTTCCTCACCACCGCCAAGGGCTCTGTAACCCCAAAGTCCAGTTAGCCCTGGAACCATGCCCATCCTGGGCAGCAAGCCTCAGGGCACAAGGCCAGGTGGGTTGAACATCTGGGGATGCAAAGGTCACTGAATAACCCCCGCCCCCCTGCCAGCTGGGCTGGAATGCAGACTCCCTCCCAGAGCCCAGTTAAGTATAGGGCTGGGCCAGAGGACCTGGAGGCAGCAGTGGAGGCTGACTCAGAGCAGGGAGGAGCAGTCCACCCCTTCCCCTTCTCTTCTCCTCCTTCTGCTTTATCTTCTTGGTAGGACCCTGGGACAGAGGTCCAGGCTGTCCCTGGCTGTAGCCCTGGCCCGAGTCAGAGGTGTGGGAAGGAGGCCGGGGAGGAGGGGCCCACCACCAGGATGTCCGAGTGTGAGGGCGTTGTTACTGTAATGAGGGACCCCGTGGGCATTCAGGGATTTCAGCCCTTTTTAGACATGAGCAGTGACCCCAGGATTCGTCCCCTGCCCCATCCTTCACCTTCTATGAGGCCCCGCATCTTCCCCAGCCCAGTCCTTGTCTGCAGCCAGTCCTCCCTCCAGCGTCAGGGAATCCAGCTGCTCTGGGGGCTGCAAACTCATTACAAGCTGGAGCCGAGTCAGCCCTATGGGGCCCTGGTTCTGGGTCCTGGAGCCCCACAGTGAGGAGAGGTGAGGCGGCACAGGAACTGGGAGAGGGCAGAGTGGACTCCCCCTGGGTGCCATGGCTCCCTGGTCAGCACAGGCCCTGTTGTGTGCTGGCCCCTAGGGCACCCAGACTCCAGCTCCCAGGCAGGCTCTGGGAGGGAGAACAGAGTGTGGCTCCTGCTAACTCAGACCTGTCACTCTGTCCTGTAGCTACAGCCTGTCCCACCAGCTGCACTCCCCCCCCCCCCCCCAGTTGGCCTGCTACACCCTCAGGACCAAGAAGAACAGTCCATCATCCAGCTCAGGGGCCAGGGTGTGGCTGGGCAGACAGGGAAGGGCTCACTCTGGGCTCAGGGAGTCCCTGGCTGGGCTCACGGAGGCTCGGGAGGGCTGGCCTTCCAGCCCCTCTGCTGACCAGCCCTGTGACTGGAGCCCTTTGCCTCCCCTCTCTGGGCCTTGCTTTCTGCCTCTGTGCAATGCAGTGATGCTGAATGATCACTCCCATGGCAGGAGATGTGGGGTTCTGGTGATTGATCTAAGCTGGGCACAGAACCTGGACTGCAAAGTGCATTGGGGGATGGTGAACGGTGTCACCAGTGAGCACTCCTTTCCCCAAAAGCAATCTAGCTCTTCCTTGCAGCCGCCAGGCTCCTGGGAGACCACACTCCTGACACCAGGTCCCTGTGTGTGTCTCTTCCTCAGCAGTGGGACAGGGTGGGGACCCCAGGACATGGGGTCAGCTCCTCCCTCTGAGGGCACAAAAGCAAGGAAGACTTTCCCTGGGGTTCCCCAAGGCCATGTAAGAGGGGAGGTGGCTACCCCCAAACGGGACATTGAAATTCTGCTTCTGTTAGGACCTGAGCATTGGGGTTTGGTTCTTTCACTTGCTGGGCCAATGAGACACACACACTCTCCATGACTCATCCTCAACTGAAGAGCTCTTGGAGGGCCCCATGTATCCTGGGCCTGTGGAGGGGAGAGGGGCCAGTTCCCTCCCTGGCTCCTGAAGGAGACCTGTCCTCCCAAAGATGGAGGATCATGATCCTGGGCCAGGATGGGATACAGCCTCTCATGGCTCCCAACTCTAGGGCTGAGGGGGCCTTTCTCAGGCACAACAATGCCCACTGAATGTGGTGGCTTCAGAAAGAACATGTGCCTGGAGCAGGTCCTGCCCCAGGATGGTGGCTGCTTTCCCCAGCTCCACAGGAAGAGGGACATCCTCTGCTTCTCTGGATGGGAGTCCTCTGACCCACTAGCAGGCCCTGGAAGGGTTCTAGTCTGCCTCTGCAAGTGCACCAGCACTGAGTGGGCCAATCACTGTCCAGACATGAACATGGACGATGTGCTAAGGTAGCGCCGGAGGTGATCCTGTGCAAATGACCTGTGTCCAGCGGGGCTGGTTGCTTCAGTGCCCTCCAGCAGGCCCCCTTTCCCTGGATGGGAATCCTTCTGGAGTCTCTGTCCTCAGAGCTCCCTTTCTGCTGGTTTCCGGACCAAGGGAGGGACTGTGGTGTGGCTTAGAAGGCTCCACCCCAGCCTCCTTCATCTGCACACATCACTGCTCCCCAAGAAACGGGCTGTTACTCCCACATGCCCCATGCAAGGCTGGTTTAAGGCACTCATTCCCTCCATGGCCCAGCCGCTCTGGCTCTGTCACATACACAGTGGCCATGGCTGCCCGGCTGGGCCAGGAGTCCCAGGAGAGCTCTCCTTTCCCAAGATCAGGGTTCGTATTCCTGGCCAGAGAAAGAAGTTCCATCTGTCCTCTGCTAGAGAAGGTAAATTCCTGGGCTGGGTGGCCCTCAGGTGCCTGAGGACTGAAGAGAAGGATGACGGGCACCCCTGTCTGAGAGAGCAGTGAGCAGCACCCATCCCAGGCTGCAGATGCACCCATCACCTAGCAGTGCTCATACTCAGACTCACTCCAGGAAACTCTGGCATGATTTTTCATAGATGGATTTTCAGAGGTGTTCAGAACAACGGTGGTGGAGAGAGCAGGGAATGCACCAATACTAATGCCCAAGTAGATGGATGGTGGCTCAGTTGATTAAGCTGCTGACTCCTGATTTTGGCTCAAGATGTGATCTCATGGTGTGGGATCAAGCCCCATGTAGGGTCTGTGTTCAGTGCAGTGTGGGCTCATGATTCTCTCTTCCCCCTCCTGCCTCTCCCACCACTCTCGTGCCACTCTCTCTCTCTAAAATAAATTAATAAAATCTTTATAAAAATGGAATCACACAGAATGTACTTTTTAAAAATTGTAAAAAATCTTGGGGACACCTGCATGGCTCAGTCAGTTAAGCCACTGCCTTCGTCTCAGGTCATGATCCCATGCTCCTGGGATGGAGTCCTGCATCGGGCTCCCTGTTCCACGGGAAGCCTGATTCTCTCTCTGCCTCTGCCTGTGTTTGCGCTCTCTCTCTCTCTCTCTCTCTGACAAATAAATAAATAAATAAATAAATAAAATCTTTTTAAAAATTGTAAAAAATCCCAACATTGATTTTGCCATTTTAAACACTTTCAGTATAATCTGGTAGTGTTAAGTATATTTACACTGCTGTGAAACATATCTTGAGAATATTTCATCATGCACATTTGAAATTCTGTACCCATTTTTATGTGTTTTTCATGTAGAAAGCATATTTATTTATTTATTTAAATGTTTTATTATGTTCAGTTAGTCATCATACAGTACATTAGTTTTTGATGGAGTGTTCAGTGATTCATTAGTTGTAACACCCAGTGCTCATCACATGTGGTCTCCTTAATAACCCATCAGCCTGTTACCTCATCCCCCTCCCCTCTGTAACCCTCAGTTTGGTTCCCAGAGCCCAGAGTCTCTCGTGGTTTGTCTCCCTTTCTGATTTCTTCCCATTTAGTTTTCCCTCCCTTCCCCTATGGTCCTCCACACTATTCCTTGTGTTCCACATATGAGTGAAACTATATGACAATTGTCTTTCTCTGCCTGACTTGCTCCATTCAGCCTAATCCCCTCCAGTTCCATCCATGTTGATGCAAATGGTAGGTAGTCATCCTTTCTGAGGGCTGAGGAATATTTCATTATATATATGAACCACATCTTCTTTATCCACTCATGTTTTGAAGGGCATCTCAGCTCCTTCCACAGTTTGGCTATTGTGGACATTGCAGCTATGAACATTGGGGTGCAGGTGCACCTTCTTTTCACTATGTCTGTATCTTTGGGGTAAATGCCCAGTAGTAAAATTGCTGGGTGGTAGGGTAGTTCTATTTTTAACATCTTGAGGAACCTCCATACTGTTTTTCAGAGTGGCTGCACCAGCTTGCTTTCCCAATAATGTAGGAGGGTTCCCCTTTCTCCACATCCTTGTCAACATCTGTCATTTCCTGACTTGTTAATTTTGGCCATTATAACTGGTGTAAGATGGTATCTCATTGTGGTTTTGATTTGTATTTCGCTGAGGGTTAGCGATGTTGAACATTTTACCATGAGTCTGTTAGACATTTGCATGTCTTGGAGAAATGTCTGCTCATGTATTCTGCCCATTTTTTGTTTGGGTTATTTGTTTTTTGGGTGTTGAGTTTGAGAAGTTCTTTATAGATCTTGGATACCAGCCCTTTATATGACATGTCATTTCCAAACATCTCCCATTCCATGGGTTGCCTTTGTTTTGTTGACTGTTTCCTTTGCTGTGCAGAAGCGTTTTAACTTGATGAAGTCCCAATAGTTCATTTTTGCTTTTGTTTCCCTTGCCCTCGGTGATGTGTCTAGGAAGTTGCTGTGGCTAAGGTCGAAGAGGTGACTGCCTATGTTCTCCTTGAGGATTTTGATGGATTCCTGTCTCACATTGAGGTCTTTCATCCATTTTGAGTTTATCTTTGTGTGTGATGTAAGAGAATGGTTGAGTTTCAGTCTTCTGCATGTGACTGTCCAATTTTCCCAGCACCATTGATTGGAGAAACTGTCTTTTTTCCATTGGATATTCTTTCCTGCTTTGTCAAAGATGAGCTGACCATGGAGTTGAATGTCCATTTCTGGGTTCTGTATTCTACTCCATTGATCTATGTGTCTGCTTTTGTGCGAATACCATGCTGTCACAGTTTCATAATATAGCTTGAAATCAGGCATTGCAATGCCCTCAGCTTTGGTTTTCTTTTTCAACATTTCCCTGGCTGTGTGGAGTCTTTTCTGGTTCCATACAAGTTTTAGGATTGTTTGTTCCAGCTCTATGAAAAATGCTAATGGTATTTTAATAGGGATGGTGTTGAAAGTGTAGATTGCTCTGGGCAGCATAGACATTTTAGCCATGTTTATTTTTCCAATCCATGAGGATAGAATTGTTTTCCATCTTTTTGTGTCTTCCTCCATTTCCTTCATAAATGTTCTGTAGTTTCTACAGCCTCTTTGGTTAGGTTTATTCCAAGGTATCTCACAATTTTTAGTGCTATTGTAAATGGAATTGATTCCCTGATTTCACTTTCTACAGTTACATTGTTAGTGTATAGATAAGCAACAGATTTCTGTGCACTGATTTTGTATCCTGTCACATTACTGAATTGCTGTATGAGTTCTAGTAATTTGGGAGTGGAGTCTTTTGGGTTTTCCATATAACGTATCATGTCATCTGTGAAGAGAGAGTTTGACTTCTTTGCCAATTTGAATGCCTTTTATTTCTTTTTGTAGTCTGATTGCTGAGGCTAGGACTTCTAGTACTATGTTGAACAATAGTGGTGAGAGTGGGCATCCCTGTTGTGTTCCTGATCTTAAGGAAAAAGCTCTCAGCTTTTCCCCATTGAGAATGGTGGTATTCGCTGTGGGTTTTTCATAGATGGTTTTTATGAAACTGAGGAATGTCCCCTCTATCCCTACACTCCGAAGAGTTTTAATCAGGGTTTTATCTGTATTTTGCTGTATTTTGTCAAATGCTTTTCCTGCATCAGTTGAGAGGATTTTATGGTTCTTGTCTTTTCTTTTATTAATGTGCTCTATCACGTTGGTAGATTTGAGAATGTTGAACCACCCTTGCATCCCAGGAATAAATTCCAGCTGGTCGTGATGGATAATCCTTTTAATGTACTGTTGGATCCTATTGGCTAGGATCTTGCTGAGTATTTTGGCACCCATTTTCACCAGGAATATTAGTCTGTCATTCTCCTTTTTGATGGGGTCTTTGCCCATTTTTGGATCAAGGTAATGCTGGCCTCATAGATCGACTTCGGAAGTTTTCCTTCTGTTTCTATTTTTTGAAACAGCTCAGAAGAACAGGTATTATTTCTTCTTTGAATGACAGTCTTGTTGGATAAGGTATCCTTGGCTGCATGTTCTTCTCATTTAGTATCCTGAATATGTCTTGCCAGCCCTTTGTGGCTTGCCAGGTCTCTGTGGCCAGGTCTGACATTATTCTGATGTTCCTTCCTCTGTACGTAAGAAATCTCTTCCCCCTGGCTGCTTTCTGGATTGCATTCTTGGTTCTAAGATTTGCAAGTTTTCCATTTTGAATTCTAATGTGTATTTATAGACTATTTTATATTTTCTATGTGCACCCTCATATTATCTGTGCATAGTCACAATTATCCCCCCAATTCTTATTCTTTTTGTTTCTCTTGCCTTATAACACTTGGTAGATTCTCCAATGCAATGCTGACTAGAGTAGCATTGTTTGAAGATTTTAATATACCTTTCTCAATATCTGATAGAAAAAGCAGAGGAAACATTGGTAACAAATGTGACCTAATTGACATATATGGAGCATTACACATTAAGTACAGAATACATTATTATCAAGTGGTCCAAGGATATTTACCCAAGTAGACGAAATGTTGGGCCATGAAGCAAGTCTACACATTTAAAGCCTGAAATTAACTAGATTATATTCTTAGACCACAGGGGAATTGAGCCATAGTCATAATGAAAAGAAAACCAGGAAGTCCCTCGACGTTTAAAAATTAAATGTAACTTTGCTACATATTCTAAGGATCAAAGAGGGAATCACAAGGGAAATTCTCAACCTTTCCTACATCAGAGCTCACAGACAATGGCACTCTATCTGTGAAGAGCAGTGTCATTAGCTAGACAGGAGTTGTACCTTAAGTCAGAGTTCGGCATGTCCCAGTCTCAACTGGTAGCCTTGACCTGTGGTCCCCCCCCCCCAGCTGCCCTTATTGGTAGCCCTGAGCTAAGAGGGACAACATGGCCATATGGACATGGGAAGCTCCACACCCTCAGTGATGACAGTGCTATTGTATCGTCCTTACCAGTCCAACAGCATGTTTTCTGAGTGAAAGATGACACAATAACAGGTTCTTGACCTTCCTTAAGGCTTGAAAATCATTTTGGGAGTCATCTATTACAAATATGGATTCAACATATGTTCTTTCTTCTGGAAAAGAAATAGACCCAAAAAGTCATCATGGCTTCCTGAGCACCTGCTCTTGAGAGCCATCACACTGGCTCTTTGCGGAATTCTCCCTCTTAAATGCCCAAACTACAATGTAGATATTATTAGTTACATTTTCTAGATGGTTAGACAGGGCCTCAGAGATGATTCGAGTCACAGAGGATTTGAGCGTCATAAACATAAGTGGGATCCCAAAACTGATTCCAAATCCCATGTTATTCCATATACGATACTATTTCCCTCTTATCTCTGGTCTTCTCAATCTGGAAACGTCTCAAGTCTCAGGATTTTCTTGTTGGGTGGTCAACTGAAATGAATTCAGCTGGCCTTTTTACCTCTGCCCACCATGATCACTAAGAGTAGAGGACCTCTGAGTAAGATGCCAAAGATCCCTAGGAATAGACACATTATAATATTTTTCTGATATTAAAGTTACTGAAAGAACTATCTTTTTAAAATTGATTCAGGCTCTGGTATGTTCAGAGTGTGCTGTAAGACAGGTCTGAAAGTAAAAACACTCAGCTCAGCCTCTTCTACAAAGTGAGACAATGCTTACAAACTAAACTATTTTAGTTTGTAAAACTATTTAGTTTTACAAAGTGAGACAATGCTTACAAACTAAACTACTTTAGTTTGTAAAACTATTTAGTTTGCTAAACTATTCCCTTACCCGCAATTACTTACTGCCCAACCATCGTAGTGTTTGTATGGTATGACTGTAACTTACATTAGTCAAAATCCACAGGAAAAGAACTAAGACAGTGTATCCAAGCTTTAGGGGGACTTAATGTTTAAATTAGTGTTGTGACAATGAGCTACTCTGTTTTATTCTGTAGTCCAAGGGAATGGTGGCAGACATCTCTAAGATATTGGGAGGTTCTAAAATTCTGACTTTAAGTTTTCTGTGTGCGTCAGAGATTTGGGCAGAAGAAAGGGAGGAGCCCAGCTTCTGTGAACACCTTTGTTACCTGTGTTGAGCATGGGAACAGGTAAACTTCTGTAGGCATCATTTTGATTTCTTGGTAGTATTGTTAAAAGTGTTTTTGTCTCACGTTCCTCCCTTTAGTAATAATTAAAATGATAATTGAAATTTTTTATCTTTTACCATCCAGGGACTTGTATCCTGGGCTCCGAGGGAAGCTATCCTTTAACATTTTACCAAGCTCAAAATGACTGGGCAAAACGTCAGCTCATGTGCCCTATTTCTGCCCCAAGCACATGTTGTACATCTGCTTCAAGAAGAAAAGGATAACCAAAAAATGCCATTTCAAACATAAAGATAAGAAAAACAAAAGAACCTCTCCTGCTCCCATAAGATTAAAGCCATACTGACTTTATCACATAACTGAAACTGAAATTTATGCACATACTGAAAACATAAGAAAAAGTCTGTAACTTTCTGGAATGTTCTTCCTCATGATAATGTGTAACTGTATGTAAAACAAAACAGAACGAATATACCTGCCCCAAATGTTCCTCCCCAGAGCACTCCCTTCCTTGTGAAGATTGTGTCACCCAGGCAGCTGTCTTGACTTGGGTTTGAAGAAAACTCTCTTCCTTTCTCTCTAAAATGTTTAAAAGGGTTTGTTCCTTTAGTGTCAACAATAATAATATGTTTTCTTTTTAAGTGAAAAATCAATGTTCCTGGTTCACAACTCCAATAGCACAGAAGGGTGGTTGTTCTGGTTCATCTTGGAGCTTCCCTGCAGAACCAAGCATATGAATATATTTTCCAGCACAAATGAGCTTATCCTAGAAGGATGCTTGGAAGGTCTGAGAAGCACTAACCACTCCGTGGGTGAGACCAGAAGGTGAAGCTCTTCCTGCTTAGAGCATTACTTTTTGGGTCTTAAAATTGCCTTAGAAATGTGGGAAACCATTGCATTTCCCAAAGACCAATCCTGGAAAGCTCTGAGAGCAGATGACTTTGCTGGGAGCTAGAAACAGCTCTGCAGGGAGGGCTGGTGCAGGAAGGGAAGGGGAAGGGTTCTGAGGGTTGGTCTGCAGCCATAGGGGTCCCCAGAAGGAGACCCTGTCTGGGGAGGGGGTGCCCCTGCCCACAACTCCTCCATGCCTGCTCCCCAAGCCAGGTATTAGGGCAAAGAGGTGCCTCTTCGAGTACCTGCAAAAGCAGGGAGGAGCGACTGTAAGGGCAGGTTGCCTGGTACAGGCAGGCATGACGTCCAATGGGCTCAGGGCACCACCCTCCCCGACCATGTTGGGGTGGAGCTACATCCTCTGAAGGCAGACTTGGAGCTGTTCCCAGATGCAGAGGTGGGGCAGGTGAAGGGGCACTCCGAGAAACCCTGAGCGAAGGTCCTGGGTAGGTGACTGTGCTCTGCACACCGAGGTGGGGGTCTCAGGTGTAGGGTGCGGGCCCAGGTGGGAGGCTGGGGTCCTGGAAGGGTGCATGGAATGTGCTAATCCTGGGAACTCAGAAGAGTTCTCTTTTCCTCTTGAACAAGTCTTTGCCCCATGTCTGTCAACTAACCATATCCCCCAGACCCTTGAGCTCTGGGGCGCCCGCTCACCCGAGCTTTTCTGGAATGGGTTGCAGACATTTCAGGGTTTCCCATGTAGCTTGGGAAGAGTGAATGTAAGGACAGCACAAAATTCCTAGTTCATTGAGGGTACCCCCTTGTCCCCTGGCACAGACAGTGCAGGTAATGGACCTTGAGCAGCACCCTGAGTTCAGCAGTGTGTCCCCTGTTCCCCCAGGCACAGGTGTGGTGCTAACAAGCCCCAGAGCAGTCTGCCAACTTTATTTAGCATTATGCCAGGGGTGGTGGTTCTGGGCAGTCCTGTGGGATGGTACTACAGCTTCCTGCTCCCCTGGGCACATTGTGGCAGAAAGAAGCCCCAGAGCTGTCCCCCAGCTTCAGCATTGTGCTCTGTGTTCCCCACCCCCTCGGGATGGTGGTAATAAGTTGTCAGGATCCTGCAGGAGGGTCCTCCAGGTGGGGCCTGGAAGCTGGTGTAAACAAGACCCCACTCAAGTCGCATGAGGAACAGATGAGTTAAGGTATTCATTTGGAAGAGTAATTTGGGGGCATCTGGGTGGCTCAGTCAGTTAAGTGTCTGCCCTGCACTCAGGTCATGATCCCAGAGTCCTGGGATGGAGCCCCACATCGGGCTCCCTGCTTTGTGAGAAGCCTGCTTCTCCCTCTCCCACTCCCCCTGCTTGTGTTCCCTTTCTAGCTCTCGCTCTCTCTCTGTTAAATGAATAAATAAAGGAAGGAAGAGTAACTTTGGTTCTCCAAAAAGGACAATGGCAACGATCAACTTTAGTATGAAGCTAATTGCTACTTAAGAAACAAGCATGTGTCTCCCCTTCTCCCACGAGCTGGAGCAGATGTGCAGGCCTTAGGTGGGAGGTGCCTTCTTATCCCCAGCTGACAACACTTCTCCACTCTGGCTCTACGAGACCCGAAGTTTTGAAATCAGCATCTGAGTCAGTCATTCAGCTTGTCACAGAACGTCAGTGTTTGGAGAAAGCAGCAGGTACATTGGGTGCAATGTCACATCTATGTCAGGATGAGAGGTAAAACTTCTCTTTAACCCCAAACCTTCTGGGCTTTTCTCTTGTCTCTGGTGGAGCCACAAAGTCAAACTGAAGCAGCTGTCAGCAATCTAGAGTGGGTTCAAGAGTTCCTTAGTTTCCCTGCAGATAGAACATGGCAGAGGATCCCATTTTCAGTTCCTTTCTGGTTTATGAAGGTATTTGGAACATCTCTTTCTTAGGCAATCACTTTGATCAGAAAGGGAAGATGAGATTTATTCGGTGTATGTTTTTAACATAGAATGTGTTCCTTCATCTAACAATGTTTATTCCACTGGCCCTAGGCTGTGGTGGAATGGCCAGCATCTAGAGTTAGGTGCCTTTTTGATCAAATAGAGACTTGGATGATGTCTTGTCCTTTGTCAAAGGTGATGTCTCATAATTGATTGGTCTTTTCATG
Source organism: Martes martes (assembly GCF_963455335.1). Lineage (NCBI taxonomy): Eukaryota > Metazoa > Chordata > Mammalia > Carnivora > Mustelidae > Martes > Martes martes. The sequence continues at coordinate 89,466,967 of NC_137893.1, read as the reverse complement.
CAAAGAGTTAAAATAAGGGCAGACAGAAAATTCAAAATGATTCCAAGGAGCCTTTGATTATTTAAAAGTGAAGCTTGACTTTCTAGTTTCACTAAATGGATCATCTAGATAGTTGGACATTGCCACATTTTCTCTGTAGTTTCATTGGTGGTGGAGCCAGAAGGAGAGTCTTTGGGAATTCTCCTGGATAGAGGCACGCTGGTGGCTTCAAGGGGCTTGGTATCTGGAACCCTGGGGTGAATTTCTGGAACTGCTTGCCTGACTCTGGGTGAGTCAGATTATCCCACAGGTTTTCCATTTCCTTCTAAGAAAATTGCTGGCAGGTAATGTTGTGCTTAAAGCAGAACCCTCCTGCACTGTCGACAGACATGCGGGCTGCTGCAGCCACTCTGGAACAAAGTGTAGCAGTTCCTCCATAGCCAAGAATTGAACAACCCTAGGATCCAACAATTGCATTCCTAGGTGTTTACCTAAAGGACACAAAAGTGCACATTGAATGGAGCACAAACACCGTGATGTTTATAGCAGCATTATTAACCATAGCGAAACTATGGAGGGAGTCCCAGTGTCCATTCACTGAAGAATGGAGAAAGAAGATGTGGGAGGTAGATACACAATGGAATAGGACGCAGCTTCACAAAGAATGAAATCTTACCATCTCCAAGGATGCAGAGGGATCTAGAGTGGATTAAGCTAAGCAAAATCTGTAAGGAAAGACAAATACCCACTGACTTCACTCCTCTGGAATTTCAGAAAGAACAGATGAACATAGTGAAGGGAGAAAGGCCAATAAGGAAACAGACTCAGCCTTAGAGCACAAGCTGAGGGTTGCTGGAGGGCAGGGGAGTGGGGGGAAGAGTTCAATGGGTGATGGCTATTAGGGAGGGCACTTGCTGTGATGAGCTCCAGCTGTTCTATGCAGGTGAGGAATCACTAAATCCTACCCCTGAAGCAAAGGAATTACCACTTCATGGAAATGAATTGGAATTGAAGTCAATGAAAAAAAGAAGACCATGTTCTGCTTCATGAAGAGTGAGGTAAAAATGGAGTGATTTGGGGTGCCTGGGTGGCTCAGTGGGTTAAAGCCTCTGCCTTTGGCTCAGGTCATGATCCCAGGGTCCTGGGATCAAGCCCCACATAGGGCTCTCTGCTCCACAGGGAGCCTGCTTCCTCCTCTCTCTCTGCCTGCCTCTCTGCCTACTTGTGATCGCTGTCTGCCAAATAAACAAAATCTTCTAAAAAAAAATGGAGTGATTTTCACTCTCCTATTCTGTAGGTGATTATTTTCAAACACGTTGTGGTAGGATACGCTAGTTTCTTACTGCATAAGGAGTCCTTGGAAAGCTGCAATGAAAGATTCAGATCTCAGAGCATGTATGTGTTCCATTGATATGTTCCTTACAGTTTGCCCAGGTACAAAGGTAAGTGCCAAGAAATATGACAGAAGAGGAAAGGCGGTGTTAACCATTCAGGAGGTAGCCTTCCCCTTTCTCATGAAAGCCTTGGGCCAGGGTAATTTTGGAAGGAGGGGGGATCCTCGAGCTTTGCAGCAGACAGGGGAGTTCCAGGTCTGGGGAGAGCTGACAGGGGTCCTGGAGGAGAACAGAGTGCATTCTGCAGGAGGGTGTGGGCAGGGCTGGCTCCAGGGGTGGGTGTGTGTCCCCCGTGTGACAGTTGTGACAGATCAGGGCTGTGAGCAGGTTCCTGGCTGAGGACAGGGGAGGCCTGGGTGGAGAGCTGGCAGGGCACCTTCTTGTGTGCCACCAGCCTCAGCCAACACACACGAGCTCTTTGTCCCTGTCCCTCCAGTTGAGACCTCTCCATGTTGCCAGGCCAAGATGTTGGTTTGGGCTTCTTTCTCTGAGTGTGTGAAGTTTTAAAACCTGGATGATGAAATGACGGGTCATCAGAACATCTGTTCCTGTTCTATTTCCTGCTCTTCTTTCAATCACTGAAGTGGATCAGACCTGCTAGTGGAAGGGGCAATCTGTGGTTTTCTTTCCCATTTTAATTAAACAATGGGAAAACAGTCTTCTGAAATCGTCAAAGAATCCTTTGTGGGGGTTCAAGTTTTTCTGTTCTGTGACCCACGTTCTGATATTCAAAATTATTTTTGAGGGGCGCCTGGGTGGCTCAGTTCGGCATCTGCCTTTGGCTCAGGTCCTGATCCCTGGGTTCTGGGATGGAGCTATGCATTGGGCTTGCTGCTCGGCAGGGAGCCTGCTTGTCCCTCTCCCACTCCCCCTGCTTGTTTTCCCTCTCTTGCTGTGTCTCTCTCTGTCAAATAAATAAACAAATAAATCTTTAAAAAAAATTATTTTCTAAAGTAAAGCAACAGCCTCAGAGCTGTAACAGGGTGCAGTGCCCTCTGAGAGGGGGACAAATGGAGGAGGAGTGCGTGTTGTTTAGGAGCCTGGGGAATGGTCATTGTGCTCCCAGTGGAAACAAGCCCCTTTTAGGCTTCCTTGGCAGTGGTGACGGGGGGGGGGGGTGCGGGGGTTACAGCTCACCTGGTACCCCATCCTGGGCTCTGAAACTTGACCCGGTGAGTCTCTTGCAAGTTGAACTGAGGAATTTATGAAGAAAACGGAATGAACCCTGGAAGGTGCCGGCATCCTTTGCACTCGAACAACTCCATGGAGCAAAGGAGCCCATCACCCGTGAAGCAGTCAGGATCCCTGAGGGTATGAGCTTTGCTTCCTGGGAAGAGGTTGTGTCTTCCTCCTTATCTGAACCTGAGCCATGTTGTCTGGTTATGGAGACCCAGGCCTTTATGTGACCACATCATTATTCTTGTTATTTAAAGGAAGCAATCTAATTTCTTTACACCAGCAACAAGACAGAAGAAAGAGAAATTAAGGAGTCAGTCCCATTTACAATTGCACCCAAAACCATAAGATATCTAGGAATAAACCTAACCAAAGAGACAAAGAATCTGTACTCAGAAAACTATAAAGAACTCATGAAAGAAATTGAGGAAGACACAAAGAAATGGAAAAATGTTCATGCTCATGGATTGGAAGAATAAATATTGTGAAAATGTCTATGCTACCTAAAGCAATCTACACATTTAATGCAATCCCCATCAAAATCCCATCCATTTTTTCAAAGAAATAGAACAAATAATCCTAAAATTTATATGGAACCAGAAAAGACCTCGAATAGCCAGAGGAATAATGAAAAAGAAAGCCAAAGTTGGTGGCATCACAATTCCAGACTTCAAATTCTGTTACAAAGCTGTCATCATCAAGACAGTATGGTACTGGCACAAAAACAGACACGTAGATCAATGGGACAGAATAGAGAGCCCACAAATATACCATCAATTCTATGGTCAACTAATCTTTGACAAAGCAGGAAAGAATGTCCAGTGGAAAAATGACAGCCTCTTCAACAAATGGTGTTGGGAAAATTGGACAGCCACATGCAGAAAAATAAAACTGGACCATTTCCTTACACCACACATGAAAATAGACTCAAAATGGATGAAGGATCTCAATGTGAGAAAGGAATCCATCAAAATCCTTGAGGAGAACAGAGGCAGCAACCTCTTTGACCTCAGCCGCAGCAACTTCTTCCTAGAAACATTGCCAAAGGCAAGGGAAGCAAGGGCAAAAATGAACTATTGGGACTTCATCAAGATCAAAAGCTTTTGCACAGCAAAGGAAACAGTCAACAAAACCAAAAGTCAACTGACAGAATGGGAGAGGATATTTGCAAACAACATATCAGATAAAGGGCTAGTATCTAAAATGTATAAAGAACTTATCAAACTCAACACCCAAAGAACAAATAATCCAATCAAGAAATGGGCAGAGGACATGAACAGACATTTCTGCAAAGAAGACATCCAGATGGCCAACAGACACATGAAAAAGTGCTCCACATCACTCGGCATCAGGGAAATACAAATCAAAACCACAATGAGATACCACCTCACACCAGTCAGAATGGCTAAAATTAACAAGTCAGGAAATGACAGATGCTGGCGAGGATGCAGAGAAAGGGGAGCCCTCCTACACTGTTGGTGGGAATGCAAGCTGGTGCAACCACTCTGGGAAACAGCATGGAGGTTCATCAAAAAGTTTAAAATAGAGCTACCTTACAACCCAGCAATTGCACTACCAGGTATTTACCCTAAAGATACAAATGTAGTGATCTGAAGGGGCATGTGCACCTCAATGTTTATAGCAGCAATGTCCACAATAGCCAAACTATGGAAAGAACCTAGATGTCCATCAACAGATGAATGGATAAAGAAGATGTGGTATATATATATACAATGGAATACTATGCAGCCATCAAAAGAAATGAAATCCTGCCATTTGCGACGATGTGGATGGAACTAGAGGGTATTATGCTTAGTGAAATAAGTCAATTGGAGAAAGACAACTATCATATGATCTCCCTGATATGAGGAAGTGGAGAGGCAACGTGGAGGTTTTGGGGGGTAGGAAAAGAATAAATGAAACAAGATGGGATCAGGAGGGAGACAAACCATAAGAGCCTCTTAATCTCACAAAACAAACTGAGGGTTGCCTGGGGGAGGGGGGTAGGGAGAGGGTGGTGGGGTTATGGACATTGGGGAGGGTATGTGCTATGGTGAGTGCTGTGAAGTGTGCAAACCTGGTGATTCACAGACTTGTACCCCTGGGGCCAATAATACATTATATGTTTATAAAAATTTTTTTAAGTTATTAAAAAAATAAAGGAAGCAATCTAGACATTGACTTCGAGATCCGTATATCAAAAGGAAAAGCACAAGTTCCAATATATATATGAGGATGGAACTTGTGGTGCCTCTCATTAGTATGGGCAGTGTCGGGCTGCTGGTATGAGAAAGAACATGGAATTCTATTTGGATAGAAGTGTGCTGTGCACAGACAGTGTTTTATTCTATCCTTTTTCTTACTTCTCTGAAGGGAAAATAGAGTGGTGACAGGAGCTTGGTTTCTGATTTGAAGGAATGGGAGACAAGAGATTTGAAAGAACAGTGTTTGTGCTGACATGGTGCTTCATGCCCAGGGAGTGAGGGTTTGAAGCTTGGACTTGGAAGCGTTGGTGTTCGGGGAGGATGTTGTCCGGGTTTCCTGCACACAGAGTCACTTGGGTGGTCTGTCTAAATGGACCTGTTCCTGGCTTTTGAAGGGCAGCTTGAAGGTGGCTCAAAACCCTAGGGCACTGGAGGAATGATCTGGAAGGGACACCTGAGTGGGCCAGTGTAGACAAACCCAGGGAATTCCAGAGCTAACGATGAACATGTTTCTGAGGCTGGAGTTGGCTTCTCTGTGAGCAGCATTGAGCTGGGGAGGAAAGCAGTCTCTGGGTCTTAGGAGTCTCCATGTCAGCAGGTGTGAGCCTGGCAGGGGAGTCAGATCATAGCTGGGAGACTGTGAGGCCGTGGTGGTGGCCTTCTCTCTTGATGCACAGGCCACCTTGCTCCAGGGAGAGGGCTCTGCTCCCCAGCCAGCCCTCCTGCTGCAGATGTGATAGGAAACTTGCTTCCTGTTGGGTTCTCCAGCCCTTGTCTCAGCAGGGGGCTTGGTGGGAAGCAGCCGCAGGCAGCATTCTGGATTCTTGCCCAGTGTGCCCCTTGGTTCCTTGGACGAAGCACTGCAGGTGTCCTCTGCCTGGTGTCTGTAAATTCAGCCAGCAGAAGCACTTCTTCCAGAGCCACACCCCTGAGAAATCCTCCGCTCCTCTGTGCTGTGTGGAAATGGCCAGTTTTCATTTGGAACTGAAATCTCAGCTCCTGCCATGAGGTTCCAAGGTCACACGGCACACCAGTCTCCTTGAAGCTCTAGTTCCACATGGGCCCTGATGTGCAAGACTGAGAGTGAACCTGGGCGGCCTGCTGCTGCTGCTGCTGCTGCTGCTGCTGCTGCAGGTTCCTTCCTGAAAAGTGTGCAGCAAAGCCTGGTTTGTGATGACGTCCCAGGAAAGAGGGACAGGTGCACCATTCTGCCCCAGCACAGGAGGATGCCAGATGTCAATCACAGGTGGCTGGTGCAGGGAGGAGAGATGTCTGTTTCCCAGGACCTTGGCCAGAGGGAGATTTGGACCCTGGGATGCTTCTCTGCTCAGCTTTCTCAGGTGAGCACAGCAGGCAAGGGGAGGACGTGTGTGTGCTCACCTGGAATCGAGCAAGGTGTCTGGTTTCAGGTTTCATGTGCAAGTGGGTTCCTCTTATGGCTCATTTTCCTGATGGTCTTCAGGGTGCTATAGGGGGACCCATTGTCTTGGGCATCCTGGCTGTGCAAGAGCTCTGGTCAACTTTTCCCCTGGGGCTCTGGACTAGGAGATTGGAGGGAGTCAGTGGTGAAACCATCCGAGTAGACCTCTGTTTCTCCCTTGCTGAGATGGCCTGGTGACTGTGATAACTGCTCTGGAAATAGAAAGCAGGAGACAGGGCTGGAATGCTGAAGTGGGGTTGGCGGTGGTGCTTGCTGTTCACATGGGGCCAGGTGGGTCTTCACTAGGAAGGTGATGCTTGAGTCAAATTCTTTTTTTTTAAATTTAATTTAATTTTTTTCAGTGTTCCAAGATTCATTATTTATGCACCACACCCAGTCCTCCATGCACTTGATGAAGTCCCAAAATTTCATTTTCGCTTTTGTTTCCTTTGCCTTTGGAAACATGTCTTGAAAGAATTTGCTGTGGCCGATGTTGAAGAGGTTACTGCCTATGTTCTCCTCTAGGATTTTGATAGATTCCTGACTCACGTTGAGGTCTTTTATCCATTTCAAGTTTATCTTTGTGTATGGTGTAAGAGAATGGTCGAGTTTCATTCTTCTGTACATAGCTGTCCAATTTCCCCAGCACCATTTATTGAAGAGACTGTCTTTTTTCCACTGGATATTTTTTCCTGCTTTGTCGAAGATTATTTGACCATAGAGTTGCGGGTCCATATCTGGGCTCTCTACTCTGTTCCACTGGTCTGTGTGTCTGTTTTTTGCCAGTGCCATGCTGTCTTGGTGATCATAGCTTTGTAGAAAAGCTTGAAATCAGGCAACGTGATGCCCCCAGTTTTGTTTTTCTTTTTCAACATTTCCTTAGCAATTTGGGGTCTCTTCTGGTTCCATACAAATTTTAAGATTGTTTGTTCCAGCACTTTGAAAAATGCCGGCGGAATTTTGGTCAGGATGGCATTGAAAGTATAGATTGCTCTGGGCAGTATGGACATTTTAACAGTGTTTAGTCTTCTCATCCATGAGAATGGAATGCTTTTCCATCTTTTTATGTCTTCTTCAATTTCTTTCATGAGTGTTCTGTAGTTCCTCAAGTACAGATCCTTTACCTCTTTGGTTAGGTTTATTCCCAGGTATCTTATGGTTCTTGGTGCTATAGTAAATGGACTCTATTCTCTAATTTCCCTTTCTGTATTTTCAGTGTTAGTGTATAAGAAAGCAACTGATTTCTGTACATTGATTTTGTATCCTGCCACATTACTGCATTGCTGTATGAGTTCTAGTAGTTTGGGGGTGGAGTCTTCTGGGTTTTCCATATAAAGTATCATGTCATCTGCGAAGAGAGAGAGTTTGACTTCTTCATTGCCAGTTTGAATACCTTCTATTTCTCTTTGTTGTCTGATTACTGTTGCTAGGACTTCTAATACTATGTTGAACAAGAGCGGGGAGAGTGGGCATCCTTGTCATCTTCTGATCTCAAAGGGAAGGCTGTCAGCTTTTCCCCACTGAGGAGGATATTCCATGTGGGTTTATCATAGACAGATTTTATTAAGTTGAGAAATGTTCCCTCTATCCCTATACTTTGAAGCGTTTTAATCAGGAACAGATGCTGGATTTTGTCAAATGCTTTTTCTGCATCAATTGAGAGGACCATACGTTTCTTCTCTCTTCTCTTATTGATTTGTTCTATCACATTGATTGATTTGTGAATGTTGAACCACCTTGCAACCCAGGGATAAATCCCACCTGGTCATGATGGATAATCTTTTTAATGTACTGTTGAATCCTGTTAGCTAGGATCTTGCTGAGAATCTTGGCATCCATATTCATCAAGGATATTGGTTTGAAATTCTCCTTTTTGATGGGGTCTTTGCCTGGTTTGGGGATCAGGATAATGCTAGCTTCATAAAAAGAGTCTGGAAGTTTTCCTTCTGTTTCTATTTTTTGAAACAGCTTCAGGAGAATAGGTATTATTTCTTCTTTGAATGTTTGGTAGATTCCCCAGGGAATCTGTCAGGTCCTGGGCTCTTGTTTTTTGGGAGGTTTTTGATCACTACTTCAATCTCGTTACTAGATATTGGCCTATTCAGGTTGTCAATTTCTTCCTATTTCAGTCTTGGAACTTTATAGGTTTCCAGGAATACATCCATTTCTTCTAGGTTGCTTAACTTATTGGCCTATTACTGTTGATGATAATTTCTGATGATCGTTTCTATTTCCTTGGTGTTCATCGTGAGCTCTCCCCTTTCATTCATAATTTTATTAATTTGAGTCCTCTCTCTTTTCTTCTGGATTTGTTCAGTCAGTGGTTTATTGATCTTATTGATTCTTTCAATGAACCAACTTCTAGTTTCATTGATGTGTTCTACCGTATCTCTAGTTTCTAACTCATTGACCTCTGCTCTAATCTTGATTATTTCCCTTCTCATGTGTGGAGTTGACTTAATTTGTTGTTGATTCTCCAGTTCTTTAAGGTGTAAAGAGAGCTGTTGTATTCAGGATTTTTCAATTTTTTTGAGTGCAGCTTGGATGGTTATGTATTTTCCCCTTAGGGCTGCCTTTGCTGTATCCCATAGGTTTTGGACCAACGTGTCTTCATTCTCATTGGTTTCCATAAATTTATTAAGTTCTTCTTTGATTTCCTGGTTGATCCAAACATTCTTGAGCAGGCTGGTCTTTAGTTTCCGAGTGTTTGAATTCCTTCCAAACTTTTGCTTGTGGTTGAGTTCCTGTTTCATAGCACTGTGGTCTGAGAATATGTAGGGAATAATCTCAATCTTTTGTTATCGGTTGATCCCTGATTTGTGACCCAGTATGTGGTTATTCTGGAGAAATTTCCATGTGTGCTCAAGAAGAATGACTATTCTGTTGTTTTAGGGTGGAATGTTCTGTATATATCTATGAGGTCCATCTGGTCCAATGTGTCATTCAAAGCTCTTGTTTCCTTATTGATTTTCTGCTTGGATGATCTATTATTGAGAGTGGCGTGTTAAGACCCCCTACAATTAATGTATTCATATCAATATGACTCCTTATTTTGGTTAACAGTTGTCTTATGTAGTTGGCTGCTCCCATATTGGGGACATAAATATTTACAGTTGTTAGATCTTCTGGGTGGATAGACCCTTTAAGAATGATGTAGTGTTCTTCTGTATCTCTGACTACAGTCTTTAGCTTAAAATCTAATTTATCTGATAAGAGAATTGCTACCCCAGCTTTCTTTTGAGGCCCATTGGCCTGAAAGATGGTTCTCCATCTCTTCACTTTCAGTCTGGATGTATCTTTAGGTTCCAAAGGTGTCTCTTGTAGACAGCATATGGACGGGTCCTGTCATTTTAACCAGACTGCAACCCTGTGCTGTTTTATGGGAGTACTTAGGCTATTCACGTTGAGAGTGATTCTTGAAAAATAAGTTTTTATTGACATCATGTTGCCTGTGAAGTCCTTGTTTCTTTTTTTAAAATTTCTTTTCAGTGTTACAGAATTCATTGTTTATGCACCACTTCCAGTGCTCCATGCAATACATGCCCTCCATAATATCCACCACCAGCCTCACCTAACCCCCGACCCCCCTCCCCTCCAAAACCCTCAGTTTGTTTCTCAGAGTGCACAGTCTCTCATGGTTCGTCTCTCCCTCCAGTTTCACCCAACTCACTCCAACTCACTCCTCTCCATCTCCCCATGTCCTCCGTGTTATTTCTTATGCTCCACAAGTAAGTGAAACCATATAATAATTGACTCTCTGCTTGACTTATATCACTTAGCATAATCTCTTCCAGTCCTGTCCATGTTGATACAAAAGTTTAGTATTCATCCATTCTGATGGAGGCATAATACTCCATAGTATATATGGACCACATCTTCCTTATCCATTCGTCCGTTGAAGGGCATCTTGGTTATTTCCACAGTTTGGTGACTGTGGCCATTGCTGCTATGAACATTGGGGTACAGATGACCCTTCTTTTCACTACATCTGTATCTTTGCAGTAAATATCCAGTAGTGCAATTGCAGGGTCATAGGGAAGCTTTATTTTTAATTTCTTGAGGAATCTCCACACTGTTTTCCAAAGTGGCTGCACCAACTTGCATTCCCACCAACAGTGGAAGAGGGTTCCCCTTTCTCCACATCCTCTCCAACACACGTTGTTTCCTGTCTTGTTAATTTTGGCCATTCTAACTGGTGTAAGGTGGTATCTCAATGTGGTTTTTATTTGGATCTCCCTGATGGCTAGTGATGATGAACATTTTTTCATGTGTCTGTTAGCCATTTGTATGTCTTCATTGGAGAAGTGTCTGTTCATATCTTCTGCCCATTTTTGATATGATTATCTGTTTTGTGTGTGTTGAGTTTGAGGAGTTCTTTATAGATCCTGGATATCAACCTTTTGTCTGCAGTGTCATTTGCAAATATCTTCTCCCATTCCATGGGTTGCCTCTTTGTTTTGTTGACTGTTTCCTTTGCTGTGCAGAAGCTTTTGATCTTGATGAAGTCCCAAAAGTTCATTTTCGCTTTTGTTTCCTTTGCCTTTGGAGACATATCTCCAAATATGGAGTGATAGCGAAGAGTTTACTGCCTATGCTCTCCTCTAGGATTCTGATAGATTCCTGTCTCACATTGAGGTCTTTTATCCATTTCAAGTTTATCTTTGTGTATGGTGTAAGAGAATGGTCGAGTTTCATTCTCCTACATATAGCTGTCCAGTTTTCCCAGCCCATTTATTGAAGAGACTGTCTTTTTTCCACTGGATATTTTTTCCTGTTTTGTAGAAGATTATTTGACCGTAGAGTTGAGGGTCCATATCTGGGATCTCTACTCTGTTCCACTGGTCTATGTGTCTGTTTTTATGCCAGTACCATGCTGTCTTGGTGATCACAGCTTTGTAGTAAAGCTTGAAATCAGGTAACGTGATGCCGCCAGTTTTATTTTTGTTTTTCAACATTTCCTTAGCAATTTGGGGTCTCTCCTGATTCCATACAAATTTTAGGATTATTTGCTCCAGCTCTTTGAAAAATACCGGTGGAATTTTGATCAGAATGGCATTAAAAGTATAGATTGCTCTAGGCAGTATAGACATTTTGACAATGTTTATTCTTCCGATCCACGAGCATGGAATGGTCTTCCATCTTTTTATGTCTTCTTCAATTTCTTTCATGAGTGTTCTGTATTTCCTCAAGTACAGATCCTTTACCTCTTTGGTTAGGTTTATTCCCAGGTATCTTATGGTTCTTGGTGCTATAGTAAATGGAATCGATTCTCTAATTTCCCTTTTTGTATTTTCATTGTTAGTGTATAAGAAAGCAACTGATTTCTGTACATTGATTTTGTATCCTGCCACGTTACTGAATTGCTGTATGAGTTCTAGTAGTTTGGGGGTGGAGTCCTTTGCATTTTCCATATAAAGAATCATGTCATCTGTGAAGAGAGAGAGTTTGACTTCTTCATTGCCAATTTGGATACCTTTTATTTCTCTTTGTTTTCTGATTGCTGTTGCTAGGACTTCTAATACTATGTTGAACAAGAGTGGTGAGAGTGGGCATCCTTGTCGTGTTCCTGATCTCAACGGGAAGGCTGCAAGCTTTTTCCCACTGAAGATGATATTCCCTTTGGGTCTTTCATAGATAGATTTTATGAAGTTCAGGAATGTTCCCTCTATCCCTATACTCCGAAGCATTTTAATCAGGAACAGATGCTGGATTTTGTCAAATGCTTTTTCTGCGTCAATTGAGAGGACCATGTGGTTCTTCTCTCTTCTCTTATTGATTTGTTCTATCACATTGATTGATTTGCTAATGTTGAACCATCCTTGTAACCCAGGGATGAATCCCACCTGGTCATGGTGGATAATCTTTTTAATGTGCTGTTGGATCCTGTTTGCTAGGATCTTGTTGAGAATCTTGGCATCCATATTCATCAGTGATATTGGTCTGAAATTCTCCTTTTTGGTGTGGTCTTTGCCTGGTTTGGGGATCAGGGTAATGCTGGCTTCATAAAAAGAGTCTGGAAGTTTTCCTTCTGCTTCAATTTTTTGAAACAGCTTCAGGAGAATAGGTGTTATTTCTTCTTTGAATGTTTGGTAGATTCCCCAGGGAATCCTTCAGGTCCTGGGCTCTTGTTTTTTGGGAGGTTTTTGATCACTGCTTCAATCTCATTACTAGATATTGGTCTATTCAGGTTGTCAATTTCTTCCTGGTTCAATTTTGGGAGTTTATAATTTTCCAGGAATGCATCCATTTCATCTAGGTTGCTTAGCTTATTGGCATATAACTGTTGATAATAACTTCTGATGATTGTTTCTACTTCCTTGGTGTTCATCGTGAGCTCTCCCCCTTCATTCATAATTTTATTAATTTGGGCTTTCTCTCTTTTCTTTTGGATTACTGTGGCCAATGGTTTATCGATCTTATTGATTCTTTCAAAAAACCAGCTTCTAGTTTCATTGATACGTTCTACTGTATCTCTGGTTTCTACCTCATTGATCTCTGCTCTAATCTTGATTCTTTCCCTTCTTATGCGTGGAGTTGGTTTAATTTGTTGTTGATTCTCCAGTTCTTTAAGGTGTAGAGACAGCTGGTGTATTCTGGATTTTTCAATTTTTTTGAGGGGGGGCTCGGATGGCTATGTATTTCCCCCTTAGGACCGCCTTTGCTGTATCCCATAGGTTTTGGACCAAAGTGTCTTCATTCTCATTGGTTTCCATGAATTGTTTAAGTTCTTCTTTGATCTCCTGGTTGATCCAAGCATTCTTAATCAAGGTGGTCATTAGCTTCCAGGTGTTTGAGTTCCTTCCGAACTTTTCCTTGTGATTGAACTCCAGTTTCAAAGCACTGTGATCTGAGAGTATGCAGGGAATAATCTCAGTCTTTTGGTATCAGTTGAGTCCTGATTTGTGACCCAGTATGTGGTCTATTCTGGAGAATGTTCCATGTGCACTTGAGAAGAATGAGTATTCTGTTGTTTTAGGGTGGAATGTTCTGTATATATCTATGAGGTCCATCTGGTCCAATGTGTCATTCAGTGCTCTTGTTTCTTTATTGATTTTCTGCTTCGATGATCTGTCTATTACTGAGAGAGGTGTGTTAAGATCTCCTACTATTAATGTATTCATATCAACATGACTCTTTATCTTGATTAATAGTTTTCTTTTGTAATTGGCTGCTCCCATATTGGGGGCATAGATATTTACATTTGTTAGATCATCTTGGTGGATAGTCCCTTTAAGAATTATGTAGTGTCCTTCTGTATCTCCGACTACAGTCTTTAGTTTAAAATCTAATTTATCTGATATGAGAATCACTACCCCGGCCTTCTTTTGAGGCCCATTGACATGAAAGATGCTTCTCCATCCCTTCACTTTCAGTCTGGGTGTATCTTTAGGTTCAAAATGGGTCTCCTGTAGACAACATATGGATGGGTCCTGTCATTTTTTTTTTTAAGATTTTATTCATTTACTTGACAGAGATCACAAGTAGACAGAGAGGCAGGCAGAGAGAGAAGAAGGGAAGCAGGCTCCCTGCTGAGCAGAGAGCCCAACGTGGGGCTTGATCCCAGGACCCTGGGATCACGACCCGAGCCGAAGGCAGTGGCTTTAACCCACTGAGCCACCCAGGCGCCCTGGGTCCTGTCATTTTATCCAATCTGCAACCCTGTGTCATTTTGTGGGCACATTTAGGCCATTCACATTGAGAGTGATTATTGATAGATACGTTTTTATTGACATCATGTTACCTTTGAAGTCTTTCTTTCTGTAGATCGTCTCTATATTTCTGTTCAATGATATTTTTAGGATTTTTTCTCTTTTATAGAACCCCCCTTAATATTTCCTGCAGTGTTGGCTTGGTAGTTGCATAGTCTTTTAAGCCTTGCCAGTCTTGGAAACTCTTTATCTCTCCATCCATTTTGAATGTCAGTCTTGCTGGATAAAGTATTCTTGGCTGCATGTTCTTCTCATTTAGTGCCCTGAATATATCTTGCCAGCCCTTTCTGGCTTGCCAGGTCTCTGTGGACAGGTCTGACGTTATTCTGATGGGCTTTCCTCTGTATGTAAGGAGCTTCTTTGTCCTAGCTGCTTTCAAGAGGGTCTGCCTACAATTATAATTCTTCATTCTTACTATTTGGTGTCTCGAGGACTTTCAAGAATCTATAATCTTGGGGGGAAACCGTTCTGCCTCTAGTACATGAACGCTGGTTCCATTCATGAGATTGGGAAATTTTTCATGGAAAACTTGTTCCGCTATGTCTTCTAGAATTCTTTCTTTCTCCTCCCCTTCAGGGATTCCAATAATTCTGATGTTGGAATGTTTCATGGCATCATTTATTTCCCTGATTCTGTTTTCATGGCTTCTAAGCTGTTTGTTCCAGGCTTCCTCCTGATCCTTTCTCTCTATCTGTTTGTCCTCCAGATCACTAATTCTATCTTCTGTCTCAATTACCCTAGCTTTTAGAGAATTTAGATTAGATTGGAACTCATTGAGAGCATTTTGAACATCATCCCTGGTGGCTTTCAGTTCTGCCCTAATCAATTCCGTTTGGTCATCCATGGCTTTCTCCAACTTAGCTATTGCTTGGATAATTGTTAGCTTGAATTCCCTTTCCGACATATTGTCTATGTCGATAGCCATTAGCTCTGTTGCAGAAGGCCCATCCTCTGTATTTTTCTTCTGTTGGGCATTCCTCCTCCTAGTCATTTTGGTGAGAAATGGCTGAACGGATGTAGCTGGATGTATTGACCGTGGTGCAGTCAAGGTGCACCCTGGAACACTCCTGAGCAATCAGGATTCCCCACCCAAATGAGAGAAAAAAGAAAAGAAAAAAGAAAAAAGAGAGAGAGAGAGAGACAGGAAAAAAAAGGGAAGATAAAAGAGAAGGTTCAGCCCAAATGGGCCCCAAGGTGAGATTTATGAAGTATACAAACAAAAACAGACAAACAAAAAGACTGATAAAAGTATATGCCAAGGGGTGCCTGGGTGGCTCAGTGCAGTAAAGCCTCTGCCTTCAGCTCAGGTCGTGATCTCAGGGTCCTGGGATGGAGCCCCACATGGGGCTCTCTGCTCAGCAGGGAGCCTGCTTCCTTCCTCTCTCTCTCTCTGCCTGCCTCTCTGCCTACTTGTGATTTCTCTCTGTCAAATAAATAAATAAAATCTTAAAAAAAGAAAGTATATGCCAAGAGAAAAAAAAATATATATATATATATAAAAGCAAAAAAAGGAAGAACCTCATCAAAAAGAAC
Organism: Martes martes; assembly: GCF_963455335.1. Lineage (NCBI taxonomy): Eukaryota > Metazoa > Chordata > Mammalia > Carnivora > Mustelidae > Martes > Martes martes. The sequence goes on along the minus strand of NC_137893.1, from coordinate 89,451,552 downwards.
CCCAAGTATAAGATTTATATGCTATCAGGATAAACACAAATACACAGAAACACTGGCAGAAGAAAAAGATGGGAGAGTGATTATAAATTCTCAGTGTGTGCAAGGAAGGTTATTTTGATTCTTCCTGGATGTATCTTGGTATCTTTGTTAAAGGACGCAACTTTCCTAAGGTAAAGGGGGATTAAAAATTGGTTTACCTATAGGGGTAGCATTGATTGGGGAAAGGGGATTACCTTGAAGTTTAACTCCATATGAATATTAGAAAATAAAAATAAAAAAAGAATAAGCTAGACTAAACTAAACTAAAATTAAAAAAAAATTTTTAAACAGAAAAGCAAAAGAAAAACATGGGCATATGTATCAAAAAGTTCAGGTTAAAAGGTTATTATGGAATTTGATGTACTGGACATATCACTGTGATGGTAAATAGGTTAAAAGATTATCTATATAGAAAAAAAAATGAACCAGAATAGTGGGAACGAGTTAAAAATAAAAGTTGTATCTATGAAGTAGTGGTGGTTGTTCTCTTGTCGTCTTCCCCCCCTCCGTTGGTTTTCTGGGGGAGGGGCCTGCTACTTGGGTTTTCAGTCAATGATGTTCCCTGAGTTAAGTCCTCCCACCCCCCCCTCAAGGGGGTGGGCTCTGAGGAAACTGGTTTTTCAGGCTTTTGTTCTCTGGAAGTTTTTATGTTTGTTCATTTGTTTTCTCTTGCCTTGACTGCTTTTGATGATTTTTGGAGGTTTAGAGGAAAGCAAACTGCACCCCAACCTCCCTCTCAGAGAGAAGCCTCAGTCTGCTCCCCTGTGGGTGCTGCAGAGCGCATAAGCTCCTCCTGGGCTGCTGGCAGAGCAGGTTCGGAGTCTCGGTCCCTGGGGACGCAGGATCTCCTGCTTGTACGCAAAACCACGGCAGCGGTGGCTGTCTGGGCAGCTCCAGACCACCAGAGAGGTTCCAAGCAGTGATCGCACACTGAGATTTTCCCGCTGGCCCGGGCTGGGAGTGCCTGGTCTTTCCAGTCTGAGAGCACCACTCCCAGGGGAGGGTGTGGGGCACACACGTCTCAGGCTCTGATAGCCCGGTGCGGCGTTCTGCCATCTGGGGAGGCTCCCAGCCCCTCATGGGAGCCGGACCCCATGTGTTCTCAGGCACGCTGGTGGCTCAGGGAACAAGACCTGGTTTCTCTGTCGCACTCTCTCTAGTTCAGCACCAGGGGTGGCTGTCCTGGGTCCAGTGACTTAAGCCCCTGTCCCTACCGCCCTGAGTCCCACAATTTCCCCCCACGATCCTTTGCTCTTTTGGAGTGCTTTCAACCAGACTCCAAGTTAATGCTGGTCCCCAGACGCAGGGCACTCTCGTACTGGGGTATTACTTTACAATCAGTCACCTCTGGTGGCTCCCTCCCCCTTTTGTTTCTCTTCCACTAGACGTTCCCACTCCGCTTTACCTGCCCACTGGCGTCTTCTGCCCCTGTAGAGATCGAGATGTGTATAATTCTGATCTTGGGCTGATTTCATGGGTGATCAGAGTTCTTTGGTAGGTAATCAGCTCAATTTAGGGTACAGGTTGAAACGGCGCCTCCTCCTACTTCCCTGCCATCTTGTCTCCCCTTGAAGTCTGCTCTTAATGAAATTACTATAGCTATTCTAGCTTTCTTTTGGGGTTAGTGTTAGCTTGGCACATCTTCTCTATCCCTTTACTGTTAATATTATATGTGTCTTTATATTTTTAAAAAGTGGCTTTTTTGTAAACAGAATATATTTGGGTCTTGTTGTCTCCTATGCTGGTCTTTTAATTGGTACATTTAAACCATTTATATTTAAATTGATTAGTGACATGATTGGATTAATATCACCATACTTGTAATTGCTTTGAATTCTTTGCACTTGTTCATTTTCTTTTTAAAAAATCTTCTCCATCTTCTGTCCTTTCTGGTTTTAATTGAGCATTTTATATTCCATTGTCTTTCCTCTCTTGGCATATTGATTATACTTTTAAAAAATATATTTTCTCGTGGTTGCCTTCAGGTTTGGTAGTATATATTTACAACCAGTCTAGGTCCACTTTCAGATTCTACCATATACTTCATGGGGGGGGGGGCACAGTTTCCTTGTGTCAAAACATTACCATTACTCCATCCTGTCCTCTGTAGTACTGTTGTCATTAATTGGACTTAATCCACAAGCTGCTACCACTCCGTATGTTGTTGCTATTATTACTTTGAGTAAAGAGTTATCTATTAAGAATAAGAAACACAAGGTTTAATTACCTTCATTTATTCCTTCTTTAATGCTCTTCATTTCTGTCAACCTTAAAAGTAAAATAGCCAGCTAGTGGACCAGCAACATTAGTTTATGTGAGAATTGCAATTTGGGGTTTGCAACTATGATAAACCATAGGCAAATGCAGAAAACAAAGGAGGGGAGCTTGCTTTTACAGAGGAAAGGAGGAAGTTAGGGGCTGTGGGAATGGAAGCCCACTGGAGGAGGGAGAGAGTTCAGGGTTATGAGGACTTCTCATGGCTGAGCTGTTGCTGGGCAGGACATTTCTCCTCCTCCTGGAGTGGTAAGCTGCTTCTTGTTGGGAAATGCAAACATACTGCTTTTTTCCTGCTGAGGTCTGTAGGTGGTACAAGTGCTGGTGCATAGGAACTCCCCCTTCAGGGCTTTCTGACTCCCTTTGAAATGAGGCTTCTTTTGTTCATTTTCATTTCTTTATGGAGATCCAAGTTTCTGGCCTATATAATTTTCTCTGCAAGAACCTCAAACTTCAGTTTTCCTCTGATGTCCTTGTTTTTATTTCCCTCTACCCCCTCTTGTCTTTCAAAAATCCTTCCAAATGAGGTCAGATGTAAACCTTGTTGATGGGTGATATAAATAGTAAAGTAATTGAGGAGGGGGATAATTCTATAATTTTATATTTAAATCTCTATTTTTTTTGTTCTGTGGGGTGTTCTTAGTTTTTAGTGGGTCACAGTACCTGGGATATGACCTTCAGAAGAGTTTCTTAGCCTTCATTCCCCCCCCCCCCAACTTACTTGAGACATGAAGGCTAGAGAGCTGGATTTAGCTAATTGTCTTTCTTCGGGTCAGATGAGGCTTTAGTAAAACAGTTTTCTCTTGAGGGCTAGTCTTTCTTGTACAGGAAAAAACAGGAACAGAGCAGCATTGGGCAGATTTCAAAATGGTTATTTTCCCCCTCTCCTGCCAGAAGCCCCAGGGGGATTGTCTCCAGTCTTCATAGTAAGAACTTGGTTGGGGCTTCTAGCAGTAAAAGTCAGGAAAGTGTGAGACTCCCCTGTAAGACTGAGCACTCTGGAGTTTTTAACAGAAGCTTCTCCAGGATGAGCCTCCAGCAACCCTCAGTTACAGTTGAAACAGTAGTACTAGCCCCAGCATTGGCTTCTGCTGCCAGTAAATTATGATTCTCCATATTGCCTGTCTCTGGTTTTGGGGACATATCTTTACCTATGAACTTAATTCTCTAATGAATCTAAGAAGCACTTTGTTTTTCAATTTGTTTGGCTTGTTTCTTGATGTGGGTAAGAGAATGATGATTTCCAGGCTTTTTACATGTTGGACCAGAAACCAGAAGTACTCTTAGTGGTTCATTTCTAACCACCAGTGGTTAGTCAGATGTGTCTGTTCTCTAATAGGTCATTCTTGGTACAGTTTAGCTATAGATTGTCAGTACTTAAAACTGACGTGCCAAGTATTTTAATAAAGGGAAAGGCTATGAGGTGGAGGAAAGTAGAGTATACTGTGTGTGTTCTTTTTCTGATAATAGGAGATGGACAGTTTCTCTTTTGGGAACCCTAGGAATGGGGGAATAAACATAAGAGCACTGAGCTGAGTTTAGGAGAGGTAGGTATCCTTTGTCTTTTTTTGGTAAGTTTTAATTTGAGTTAATTTAAGTTTTAAGTTTAAGTTTAAGTTTTAAGTTTAAGATGTTTAAATCTGAAACATTTTAAGTATATTAAAGTATTTGAAAGAAATACATAGATTTGTATATATATAAGGAACAAACAAATGTTGAAACAAATGTGGTAACTAGTTCTAAGTTGACACCTTGTATGTGGACTTTATTTCCAGAAAACAAGTACTCAACCCAAAAAGAAAGCCATATGGGTATATTGTTGGGTATCATGCAGATTGAACTGATTTGCTACTCATGTCTGGATGCACACACCTTAACCAGCCAGTATTTCTCTTCAGAACACAGGAAGACACTATACTCACCAACCCTGTGAAGTAGATATTCTAGTTATCACCATACAGCTGAGAATACTGATGCTCCTTGAGGTTACCTGGAGAGAGGAGGTGAAGGAACTTACCAGAGGCTTGTCTGGCACCATTGCATCTTCCTGCAGATGCTCTGACCTTTGCCCAGTCTTTGTGCCCCTTGAGTTCTCTGTGGGTGATTACAGTCCAGAGCACCCCACTTTCTGAAAATGCTTTCAATCTTTTTGCTTTCACAGCATGCTGTTCTTTTCCAGTCTCCTTGACCAGCCTTTCGTCTTCACGAGTTCTTCTTCCTACACATCTTATGTTCTGTCACTGAGAGATCAGCAGTAGCTCCTGGCCTTTTATTACAAAAGAACAATGTCCTTTGGGCAACCTACTCTAGGCCAATATATAAAAGTTCATTTGTTCTGTGTCTAAAGGGACTCCACTTCTCTCCAAGAGGGGAAGAATGTTTAGGTTTGTAGCTACAACCTCTGTTTGACTCACAGAACTCAACATACTTCTTCCTCAGCCAGCACGGGATTGACCACCAGAGGAAGATAAATTAATTTTATTATTCAAAAATAAATAAATAAGGGGACACCTGGGTGGCTCGGTGGGTTAAGCCTCTGCCTTTGGCTCAGGTCATGATCCCAGGGTCCTGGGATTGAGCCTCGCATAGGGCTCTCTGTGCAGCAGGGAGCCTGCTTCCCCCTCTCTCTTTCTACCTGCCTCTCTGCCTACTTGTGATCTCTCTCTCTGTCAAATAAATAAATAAAATCTTTAAAAATAAATAAATAAATAAATAAATAAATAAATAAATTTAATACTGGCTGAAGAATTCGTAGGAAATAAACCTATATCAGAAACCGTGAAAGGGGATGTATTGTCAGGAACACAAGATCTTACCTCTGAAATGCCAGGTCTTTGTGATTAGATCCAGGTGGATTCTTGGCTAGAATGCTAAGTTATTTTGTGTCCTGTGAGTATCAAATCTGGGTAAAAAGGGTTCATCTGCCTCTCATTTGTGACACTGATTTTGATTGCCCAGTGAAGGATTTGTCTGATTTCTCCACTGTAAATATTTTTTTTCTACTACTGCTACTAATAAGCTATCTGGGGGAGAAAACTTTCAGACTATGCAAATATCTTATTCCTCCTTAACATTTGTTCCTTAGATTTAGCATCTGTTGATGAATTTTGCCCGGAGCCAGTGTTTACTTGTTGCTGAGTGATGATTTTCTAACTCTAACACTCCCTCCGTGTTTACCAGTTGGCACTTGGAATTTTACTTTTAGCAGGAACCGTGCTTTCTTGCCTTTTTATTTTTTGTTGTGGACCCGTGGATTCCAAGATTTTTTTCAATGATTTATAACTTATTACTGTCCTTAATTACTTTGGTGCTCAAATGCTTTTTTTGCATTATCCCTCCATGCATGTTGTTTACTGGTATAGTACTGACATTGACCAGAGGAGAGCACCTCTGACTGCATCTAGGGGCTGTGGGTGGGCAACTACTGAGGGCTATTCTTAGAGGTGGGAAAGGTCTTTCAAGTTTAGTCACATGTTCATGGTTACTAATCTGCCTCTGTACTAATTCAGTGCTGGTGAGTCTAATCTGTAGGATACACACTTGTGTATTTAACATATCCCATCTGCCTGTAGTTTGCTTTTGCTTCCATTATATTTTCTCATCACATTTGATATATTGAGAATAGTCAGAAAAAAATATATCCTTTCTCTAACTACATTTTTGGTCAGGTTTACTTTAATTCATAGAGTATAACTTTAGGCCCACAGTTGGTTGGCTTCCACCCTGTCATTTTTTGTCTGATTCCACTTGAAATAACATGGAGGCAGTAGCGTGTGACTCAGTCAATGCTCTGTGCTTTCTGGAAATACAATATTCTGATTATCCGTGATTGAATATAAGTGGAAATATGTATGCCTACATGTTCAGCACCTGTTCTGTGCTATTCATGTCCATTAATAATCTCCACTCGGTTTCTCTAAATTTATACCGTGAATTGATGAAGAATTATCTAGTAGAAAATATATTAATAGTCCAATGACTAATCTATACTTCAAATGAAAACTTTCTATGTGTTCTTACCAGTAGTAACTCTAATTTTATTTAACTTTTTAAAAGGCGATTCTGCTTATTGACTAAATTCGTATCTTTATATAGCATTGTCCAAATTTTTGGACACGTTTGTTCATAGCTCCTAAAATTGGAGTGATATCGCTATCAGCTATTTGTATGAATTTTAGGGAAAAACTGTTGGTAGACATTGACTTTTAGCAATGTCAAGTTCATGGTTTTGAAATATGTATATATTTAAATTCCTTTAATATTGCCATTTAAGAATGTAATTTACTCAGACTGAGTCATACTACTGTACTTACTACGTGTTTCTTCCCAGAATGTCTTCTCAGAACCTAAAAGGGAAAAAGGAAATGGTTGATCCAGTACATACAGTGATATGATTTCTGAGACCAGCACATTGGTTCCTGCTTGGGTGGGTATTTAGTTCTGCTCCATTAGAATCTGGGCTGTGCTCCACCCTCTCCTTGAAAAAAATTTTTTTCTTCTCAAATGTAGTCTATGAAAAATTAGGTTACAGGCCTAGAAGTAATAAATGTGTGTGATGCCACATTTTAGACATAAAGTAACACTTGCTATATTTAAGAATAAACTTCTGTAGATTGTAGGCTGTTCTCATTTTCTGTTTCAAGATACACTTTTGGCAGCTCCCTAATCACAGTAAAGATGTTTTCTAATCCTTCTTTTGACCGAGGACTGCTGCTGCTATCAAGTCAGCATTTAAATTCCATGAACTGTGAGAGACAGGAATAACAAGGGTAAGGCCAGGTGTTCTGTTCCTGTCCATAGAGTGGATGAGCTGTTTTGGTGAGTCTTTCCACCCAGCTGCCTAAAGGGAGAAAACTCTGGGTGGGGAGGGGCCTCAGGGCCTGAGCACCAGGTTCAGTAGTGCCAGCTTTCACAAAAGAGCCACACTAGAACACGCTTTTGTTTTGGCAACATGCTTCCCAGAGATCCACATGATAGAAGGTTGTAGTGATAAAGTTCATGATGGTCTGGGGGGCGGGGGGGGGGGGGGATATGACTGCCTTGAATGTAGCCTGAATCACTCTGATTTGAGCACAATTATTTTTAAACAATTATTTTTTTTTTAAGATTTTATTCATTTACCTGACAGAGAGAAACCACAAGTAGGGAGAGAGAGAGAGAGAGAGAGAGAGAGAGGAGGAAGCAGGCTCCCCGCTGAGCAGAGAGCCCGAGGCAGGGCTTGATCCCAGGACCCTGGGACCATGACCCCAGCCAAAGGCAGAGGCTCTAACCCACTGAGCCACCCAGGCGCCCCGAGCACAATTATTTTTAGACTTTTTCTTTTTTTTTTTAAAGTAGATCTGACTTGCCAATAATGGAGTACTTAATTTTGAAGTAATTGAAATGGGTTTTTTTTGTTGCTGTTGTTTTTCATCTCCAGCCAGGAGTTATTTATGGGTTTAAAATGGATGTGAGAGTAACTCAGACTATTTCAGTATCTGAAATCCCTAAAAGATAAAATGATATATTAATATAATTATATTCTTGACCATGTGAAGGTTTCCTTTGTGAAGAACTCTGCTTTGTTTCATGTTGAGCTTTAGGAAAACTTAATTATGGGAGAAATGAAGTCAGTGTCATTAAGGATGCAGGGCAGGTATCTTGATAACTTGGTGTGGTGGGGGTAAGTGCTGGGGATGTGTCTGTCCTGGCTCTCAGGTTTGTCCAGCAGGCTATTCTGTTAGAGGTTCCTAGAATCACAGGCTGCTTAGGGACTTACAAGTTATGCACCTATAACCTTCTGAGGAGAGTCTCTGTCCCCACCATGCCATGGTTATTTTAAGCAGAATTGTTCACAGTAGGCTTCATGCTGAGGAGTTGGGTTTATTTGGGATACCATGGGGGCTGGGAGAATGACCTGGTAATTTTGATTTTCAAGGATCCCTGGCACCTCTGAGGAAGAGGGTTTGGAAGAGAACAAGCTGGGAGTCAAGAGAAATGATAAGAGCTTGAGGGGCAAGACCTAAGAGGTCCAAGTGGTGGGTTTGAATGTATTGGTGGGGACAAACTAGGGAGACTCATCCCCCACCCCTCATGGGACAGATGATTGGGCCCACAGAGACTTCACAAGTCATTCCCACATATATTCTCTCCCAGGCAGGGAAGGGGTGGCACATTTGTTGCCCAAGGAACCAGGATGAGTAAGGGACGTGATTTCACCCTGTAGGCTGGCCTAAGTGATGACACACATGCACAAGGGAATGAGTCTTTGTCATTGAGTGTGACGTATGGATGAAGTGTCAACCCCATGTGACTGGCTGTAAGCTGGCAGCCAAGAGCTGGGATTAGAGACTATGGGATGAATTCACTTTTAGACATGTTGAATGTGAGGTACCTAATGAGACATCCAGGTGGACATTTTCAGGAAGGGGATGAATTTCTTAGTCTTCAGATGGGGTAGGGGGATTAGACTGGCCATTTGAGAGTCACGTGTCTTTTTTTTTTTTTTAAAGGTTTTTATTTATTTATTTGGGGCACCTGGGTGGCTCGGTGGGTTAAAGCCTCTGCCTTCGGCTCAGGTCATGATCCCACGGTCCTGGGATCGAGCCCCACATCGGGGCTCTCTGCTCAGCAGGGAGCCTGCTGCCCTTCCTCTCTATCTACCTGACTCTCTGCCCACTTGTGATCTCTGTCTGTCAAATAAATAAATAAAATTTTAAAAAAAAGATTTTGTTATTGTTTATTATGGTCTGGTGGTTGTTTGAAATGATTGTTTTTTTCCAGTTCTTAGGTATCAGACCCGTTCGGTTCCTGCAGATAAGTGAACAGGGACAGGCTCTTGTTCACCTTTATCAGAGTTAGTAGCAGAGATGCCTCACACTGCCTCAAACTGTAAGAGATGTAATTTGCATATCAAGTGGTTGTCTTGATGCTTTTGGAGTAAAGCTCAGTTCTGGAACATTCTCCATGTGACTGTACTTGTTTCAAAGAATTGATGTAGTCCCTGGAGATATGAGGCAGAGTACTGCCCTTGCTGCATTTTCCCATGGTATTAATATTTTCCAAAATGATACAAGAACTAATATGAGATAAAATAACCTTTATCTTTTATTCCTTGACAGATAATCAGATTACTCTGGGGATTAGATAAAAATAAGTCATTCTTATAGTTACTATAATGACCATGATAATCTTGCATAAGAGAATTTAAAAATTGGATAAATAAGATTCAGCTTAGGGAATGAGAAAATATGGAAAGCATGATGTGAATCTGAAGACAAAGTTGGCATTCTTTGGATGAGCAGTATTGTAGAGTAAGTTTGCTGGGGCCTGGGTCCCTCTGGCACCAACCCTGCCACGGACACACAGTCGGTGTTTCCAACATGCCACAGGGCCCGATGCTTCAAGGTACCGGAGGGTGGCGGTAGATTGTGCTTCATTCCATTATTTTAATTTATTTAATATCTTTACAAAATCCACACAGTGACTTTTCCCCTTAACGTCTGGTTTTATTCCGGGCCGTGTTCTCATAGAGATTTCAAGTGCTTACAAGAAACTCAATGAGAGTCTTGATGAAAATGTATGTAAACTATTTTTATACTTATAAAATAAAATATATTTTATTTCTAAACTTTATGTTGCTTAATGTCTCTAATCTGGTGCAGCTTTTTAATTCCTTTTGTTAACAGTTTAAAAAAATCCCATAAAGAGATTACACATGAGCTGGAGAAGAAGATGGAACTTGATGTAAAATATATAAATGTGAGTACATGGTTTTCTCCACCTCCATGATTGGAGGTGGGTATGGGGCATGGGGGCCTGGCGTTCCGGGAAGCTGCTCTTGCCTGATCTCTGAGCTGGAAGAGAACTTTCTTTCCCCATTTATCCAGCAGCAAAGAACATGGACAGAGCTTAGTGTTGAGTGTATACACAGATGCATGAAACTGACAAGGTCTCTTGAAGCTGAGATCTTTATTAAAAAGCAGAGAGGAAAATATTGCAAGGAATCCTCCCGCTCCTCAGAAGCACTGTTTTCAAAGAACACATATATGGGGACAACATCCACACCTGTATGAGTGCAGCTGCGCTGTTGTTTTCACAAACCAGCACTTCAGGATGTGAGACATGGGTGGGAGAACACCATCTAGGGCTCCCTGGGGACCCCAGGTCCATTTATCAGAGACTGCTCCTGTGTGGTGTCCCTTGCCTGTCACCCAGTATTGAGGACTCCAGCAGTTTTCTCCTTCTGCCTGACCCTCCAGCCCTGTCACATAGCTCTTTCCATCTCCCTTATCTGCTATGGAATACCTGCTTTCCTTGCCATTCAAAGTCCCCTCCTCACCAAGACCCCCCACGTGGCTGTAAGTGGTATAGTTACCCTGAAATCAGCCCATTGCCCCAGTGTGCATGTGCTCTCTCTACTCCGGAGGAAGGCGGCAGGACCATCGACAACAGCTTAGGGGGATGTAATGACAAGCATTTTCCATACATTGTCAGATTTTTATCCCTACAGAAACTCCATAATGTAGCTACTCTTATCGTTACTGTATGGATTAAAGGGAAAACGTGAATTTGAGAGAAATTAAGTAGTTGCTGAGATCACATAGGAAGTGAAGGATTTCACCAGAATTCTAACCCAGGTCTGTGACGCTCCAAAAACACTGCTACACAGCACCCAAAATAATCTGAAGTGCTTGTACTTGCTCATTCTGTTTTTAAAAATTGGAAGTCATAAAACAGGAGCATGTGACTTAGGTATTGTTTATTTATTCACCAAAGAACTTAACACTCAGTGTCCTAAGAAAATTGAGAAAACAAGGAATAAAAGACAAGACATTCTTATCTTCTAAGAGCTGCCCTTGGGGCCAGTAGCCCCTTGTATGAACAGGGGACTTTAGGTCAGACAAAGCTACACATTGAAGGGAGGGAGCAGTATGAGGTGAGGGTGCGCAGGGTGACATTGAGGGGATATGTTAGCCAGTGTAACTGCCCAACAGCTGGGATGGTGCTGCACTCGAATCAGCGCAACGTTTAACTTACAGGCACCTCTCAGAAGACACCAAACAGAAATTTCAAGCTGAGTTGAAGATCAGAAGGAAAAGTCAAGGAGGACGACATGCACTCAAATAAGAACACAAAGAAATTGATGTGAACTTTTTAGCACTATTTTGTTGTGGACAGTTTGTACAATTTACAGAGCTGCTTACTTGGCTCAGTTAGCCTATACTATACTACACTATGCTATGCTATACTATACTACACTATGCTATGCTATACTATACCACACTATGCTATGCTATACTATACCACACTATGCTATGCTATACTATACCACACTATGCTATGCTATACTATACCACACTATGCTATGCTATACTATACCACACTATGCTATGCTATACTATACTACACTATGCTATGCTATACTATACTACACTATGCTATGCTATACTATACTACACTATGCTATGCTATACTATACTACACTATGCTATGCTATACTATACTACACTATACATCCACTCAGTGCTGTGCTGCTGCTGAAGTTAAAAATGAGCATTTTTGACTTGGTATGAGCTGAAAGCTACAGAGTTTTCCAGAGTTAAGAATAATTAGTAGCCTCCTAAAATCATTGGCATTTTCTCCTGATTTGGGGGCAGTGGGGGTGGGGGGTGTTGGCAAGAGATGTTCCATGATTAGCATTACTCTCCCCACGTTACAGATGAAGAAAATGGGGCTTGGGCCAAGTCACGTGGTTGTTACTTAGAACTAGGGTTTAAATATGAACTTTCTGGTTTCAAAGCCCTTGATTTTCCAATAGAACACAGTCTTATCCCTGAAGCATGAAGTAATATTTGGTGCAGATTGCCCTGTGCAGAATGTAAGGCCTTTGGCAACATCCTTCCACACAAGAGTCAGGGATCTTAATGAGAATGATGATACCTGTTCAGGTCAGGTTTCAACTTTGTTACTTTATCTCATGTTTATCTGCATTTAGTGTTTACTCCATTTCAAAAGAAACCAAGGGTAAATATGGCACAAGATGAATGTCTGGCTGTTCAGCTATTTGATTGCTCATGACATACTCGTATAATTATTATTTATCTTCCTAGAATGTAGAAACTGCTATGTCTCACCAGAGCGAAATCCAGAGATTTACTGCAGATGGTTGTAAAGAAGCTCTACTTGAAGAGAAAAGGCACTTCTGCTTTCTGGTCGACAAACACCGTAGCTTTGCAAATCACTTAATTATTATCATTTATAGGTGGGTTTGTGATAGCAAGTTCTGTTGCATTATTAATAATTTAATTTCATACTCAAATGCCCTTGGAATGCCTCACCTTCCACATGTCTCAGTGTAAAGCAGCGGGCCTAGTTTGCCAATGAGAAGAGATGCCCACTTGGATATGTAAACTTTCAGAAATGTGGATGAAATGGTCAAATATTGTTTATAAGATTAATTTAGTAGTATATCCATATTTAAAATCTTTCATAAAATAACACTTAATGATCGAGAAGTAGCACTTTTTTTCTTATCTCACCTATGAGTCAGCTGTTCTCAGACTCTTTCTGATGCGTCCTCAGCTCAGTGCCTTCACGAGAGCCATGGGATGAGTCCCAGTGGGCCCCAGGCCCACCCCACCTAGGGAGTTCAACTGTTCACCTTGGGAGTCCATGCACAGAGGTGTCCCTGGAAGTTCCTGAGTCCGGGACATGCCAGCCCTCACTGATGATTGAGAGAAGCAGCGTGGTAGGGATGGGTTCTCTCCAAGATTTCAGTTGGGTATTTACTGATAGGACTTGGGCCAAATTTGCACGAAGGATGAAGGTCTTTGGTGGTGGCAGTCACTGGTTCTCCCCTCTTCTAGGGCCTCCCTTGTCTCACTCTGATCCCCTTACCTTCAGATTTGACATTAGCTGTGCAATGCTCAGCCCTGCGTAGTGCTGTGTTATTGTTACTGTTTTTAATTGTAATGATTCAACTTTGTTAAGTTTATTCCCAGTGAAGGAGGAGTAGGTGTCTTAGAGAATGATTAGCAGAACTCAGGTGCCATTCATCACAACATAAGGCACTTTGGAAAAAAGTAGCCACCTAAGTATTCAAGGTAATGAAATCAAGCATTGTGGTTTGCCGCTCCTTGAGCCTCAGCTTTATTACTTTTCACAAACATGGAAATTTGGATCCTATGGATAGTTTATACACGTGGGTCCACCCTAACCTCTGAAATGAAAGCAAAGGTGCTAAAGGGCAGTTGACAACCTACAGGATAGATCTGAAACTGCATAGGGAGTAAGAGAAGGTGCTGTCATTGGGCCAGAAACACTGAAGGAGTCTCAAAGAGTGAAAGGCAAGATCAGTGTGCAGAGAATCAAGAGAGAAGAAAACCTCAGCCCCAAGTGTGTGCAGGGCAAGACTACAGCAGAGGGCAGAGCAGTGACCTCAGAGCCAGAAGGTATAAGAGGAGGTGGAGAATGGCACGTAGCGTTCCTGTATGTGGTCGGTTCTAGACTTTTTGCATCCTCTAAGCTGGTCGGTTTCTTCCCCCGTCCCACTTGCGCTGACCAGTAGGCAACAGGGGCTTTTGTCCACTGGCCGAAACTGTGTGTTTCCACAGAAGAGGCCAGGCACACTCCTGGCTGTGTCTTCCCTGTCCCCACATCACTGCGGGTAGTCTGTGATAATGAGAATAGGCAAAATACAGACTAGGATAAATAGACAGAAGACTAGGGAATGCTGTACAACACAGAGAAGGACAGATAACCAGGAATCCCTAACAAGTGAGGAAACCCAGTATCATGAAAAGACACACTGAAGGAAAAAAAATGGGAATAACCAATATTGGAGGCATTAGAGGCAGTAGGGCAGAGAAGAAATCTTTAGAAAGGAATGAAGATACGACATCCCCAGGGGAAAATCAACTAAAAATTTTGGAAATTAAAAATGGATTATTATTCACAATTGAAATGTATGGGATTTGCTTAAGCATATTCCAGGCACAAGGGAAGATGGGTGTAGCATATATGAAACAATACTGGCGATGAATTCTTTTTTTTTTTTTTTTTTTTTATTTGACAGACAGAGATCACAAGTAGACAGAGAGGCAGGCAGAGAGAGAGGAGGAAGCAGACTCCCCTGGGAGCAGAGAGCCGGATGCGGGGCTCGATCCCAGCACCCCGGGATCATGACCTGAGCCGCCGCAGAGGCTTTAACCCTCTGAGCCACCCAGGCGCCCCCTGGCGATGAATTCTTAATTGTTGAAGCTGGGTGTTGGGTACAGGGAGATTTACTATGCTGTTTTTCCTTTATACATGCTTGAAATTTTTCCCTCCCCTTCTCCCCTTCCACAAAGAACATAAACAAGAAAACCCCCACACCAATGGACGGGCTCATTAACAGAATGGAACTGCTTGGAAAATTAATCCAAAGACCTCTCCCAAAACACAGAACAAAAATGGAGAGAGGATGTAAACATAATGTTAGACAGGTTGGAAATACCCAATTGTCTTCTCAAAATCATCACCAGATATCTAATGGGGATCTCAGATTCAACTTGTCTAAAACCAGATGACTGATTTTCTCACTCTAAATAGGCTTCTCTAGTCTTCCCCATCCAGGAGATGGCATCTCCATCCTTTCAGTAGCGTGGGCACAAATGTGAACTTCTCTCCCTCTCTCCTCCCATCCCCCACAGCCAACCCCTGGGCATGCCCTGTTGTTTCCAGCTTCAAAGTATATCCAAGTCTAGCCACTTCTCAACACTCCACTGCCCTATGGTCCCTGAACTGTAGTTGACTCTGCCTAGTCTTTAACACAGCAGCCACAGTGAGCCTGGACAAATGGAAAAAACCCAAAACCTTGATAGATTTGTGGTCAAGTTGTAGAAGGGGATAGAGAGAAAATTTTAAAAAACTTACAGAGGGGGGTGGGGAATAGATAACTTAAAAGAAAAGAGAACTCCGCTGGCACCAGATTTCTTTTTACTAAAACAAGATGTTAGAAATCAATGGAGCAATGCACTCAAAATTCCTTGGAAAATTGATTTTAAATGTAGAATCCTAGGGTGCCTGGGTGGCTCAGTTGGTTAAGTAATGGCCATCAGCTCAGATCATGATCCCAGGGTCCAGGGTCCTGCTTTGCAGGGAGTCTGCTTCTCCTTCTGTCCCTCCTCCCACTCGTTCTCTCAATCTCTCAAATAAGTAAAATCTTCTTTAAAAAATAAATAAATGTAGAATCCTATAGCTAAGTATTACCTAGGAGGGAGCCTAAAATCCACAGAGACAGAAAGTAAATTAGTGGTTGCCAGGAGGTGGTAGGAAATGGGGAGTAACTGCCTTTTAAAAAAAAATGAAGACAAAAACAAAAAAAAATGATATTCATGAAATAATAAGAATGGGACATTGCCATCCAACCAACAGAACTTTGGGAAGAAGGTGGAATTTAGAGCATGTTGAGATAGCCCTGGGAATCTCTAATTCCATCACTGTATTACACTAATATTAAACTAATGAGGAATTTTTCACAGGTTGGGGTAGATGATGACACTTTCTAAATATTCGCCAAAGGTGCCCCCAGCTCCTTCAGCCAGAGTGTATACTAGTCCTTGGATCAAGATATTTAATAACCTAGCAACACATAGATAGAATTCAGAAAGGATACAGAACTCAACAGGTAAGATATTTGATTTCTTTAAAAATACCTTTTTAGGGGTATCTGGGTGGCACAGGCAGTTGGGTATCCGACTCTTGGTTCTGGGTCATGATCATTGGCTTGGATCATGATCTCGGGGTCCTGGGAATCAGCCCCAGTCATTCTCTGGGCTCAGTGGGAAATTGGCTTTAGATTCTCTTTCCCTCTGCCCCTCTCCCTGTTTGTACCCCCCAAATAAATAAAGTCTATAAATTAGCTTGGGTAAAAAATTAAAAAGCACCTTTTTAATTTTTTAAATATTTTGCCTGTTACCCTGAGATAGAAGTAAATAAACATATGTGGTAACACACATTTAACACTGTGTTGTTGAACAAATTTTTTTTTTTAAGATTTCACTTATTTATTTGAGAAAGCACAAGCAGGGAGAATGGGCAGAGGGAGAGGGAGCCTGATGTAGGGCTCAATCACAGGACCCTAGGATCATGACCTGAGCTAAAGGCAGAAGCTTAACCAACTAAGCCACCTAGGCATCCTGTCTTATTGAAACTTATACTTCAAGGTAAATAAACATCTGTTTTATTATAAAACCATAAGACATTTTATAAGTGACACATTTCTTTGACAAATTTTAATTCCATGTCCTGATTTATGTTTATAGGAAGGAAACGTACTATGGAAAGGAGTTCACCTCAGCACTGGAAAATTGGGCCTGCCATGCCCCTAGGCCCTAACCCCAATGCTAGGTTGGACTTTGAGGCTTCTGTCCCCAGAGGCCTCACAGCCGAGCTCTACATATTGGGGATATCTGAAAAATACCAAGGAACATGCCTGCCCACCTCCCTCCCCTGAAGGAAACCATGCCATTTGGAACTCTGGAAAGAATTCAGTGCAGGAGAGAGATATCTGCATGCCCACATGAGGCCACCTCCATGTTCAGTGACCCACCCCCTGCTGTCTATCCGGAGTCTGACAGTCACCCTGACACAGACCCTCCACTCTGCTGCCTAAGGAGTTCACCTCAGCACTGGATATTTGGGCCTGCCATGCCCCTAGGCCCTAACCCCAACCCTAGGTTGGAATTTTGGGCTTCTGTACCCAGAGACCTGGTAGCTGAGCTCTACACACTGGGGTTATCTGAAAAATACCAAAGGTCTTGTCAGGTACCCAGAAAGATATCCTGGCATATGGACCCATGGAAAGGATTCCGAGCAGGAGAAATCTGTGTCCCCACATGAGGCCACCCCTACATTCAGTGGCTCCCTGCTCTTGATCCAGAAGCCGGCCACTCACCCTGACCCAAACCCTCAACTCAGTCCCTGGGCAGTTGTTCACCTCAGCTCTGGCTTATCAGGTCTGCCATATCTCTAGGCCCTCACCATAACCCTTGGTTGGATTTGAGGCTTCTGTCCCCAGAAGCCTGGCCACCAAGCACTACCCACTGGGGATACCTGAAAAATGCCACAGGACTCTATCTGCTACCCAGAAGGAAACCCTGCCATTTGTTTCTCCGGAAAGGATTCAGAGTAGGACAAATCTTCATTCCCATGTGAATCCACCCCACATTCAGGGGCCCCTGGACACAGCAGGGAGTCTGACACTCCTCTGACCCCCACCCTCAACTCAGTCCCCCAGAAAGCTCACTTCAAGGCCTGCAAACCTCTGCCATGCCTCTTGGCCCTAAACCTGAGAATAGATTTAGCCTTGAGTCTTCTGTCCCCAGACGCCTGACTCTCAAGCCTTAGGGTATGCGGACACCTGAGCTATACAAGAGGACTCCTCCTGCCACCCAGAAGGAACCTGTGCCATTTCGAACTCCGGAAAGGAGTTCAAAAGGAGCAAGAGAAATCTGCATGCCCACCTCAGGCCATGCCCATATTTAGTGGACCTCTGGACACAAACCCAGAGCCAGCAGTCTCCCTGACCCATGCCCTCAACTCAGCCTTTGGAACACTCCCAAAAGCACCTTTAGGTCGGTCATTCCATGCCTCTAGGTCCTAACCCTAACCCTTGGTTGGGTTCTGAGTGGTCCATCCCCAGTGGGACAGGAGGAGGGCAGGAGTTCGGGACACCTGGGCAATAGTAGAGGACTCAGCTGGCCTCTTTGAAGGAAATTTTGCCCTTTGGAACTCTTGAAAAGATTCAATGCTGGGGAAATCTGCATGGCCATCTGAGGACCCCCCCACCATGTTCAGTGGCCCCCTGGGCACAAAGCTGGAGCCTGACACCCACCCTGACATTTTGTGTCAACTCATCCCCCAGTAGAAATCTAACAGCCTGGGAAGTTCTGACATGCCTGACATGTCCCTAGGCCCTAACCTTAACCCTAGGGTGGGTTTTCAGGGTTCTGTCCCCAGAGTCCCGGCATGAATGCCCTCCATGTTGAGGACACCTGAACAACACCAGAGGACTCCGCCTGCCACCCAGAAGGAACCCATGCCAATTGGAAATCTGATAAGGATTCAGAGTAGGAGAAATCTGCATGTCCACCTGAGGCCACGCCCACATTTAGTTCACCCTTGGACACAAATCCGGATCCTAACACTCATCACGACCCACGCCTTCATCTCAGTCCCCCATCCCCCTGCCCCAGGAAACTCACCGATGCACCCTCAGTTTGGTCCAGTTAGGTCCGAGGCCCTAACACTTAAACTAGATCTGAGAGGTCCATCCCCAAGGGTCTGCCTGTAAGTCCCTGGGAGTGCAGACGGCTGAGCAATGTCTGAGGACTAAGTCTACAACACAGAAGAAAACCCTGCCATTTGGAACCCTGGAAAGGATTCAGGGAAGGAGAAATCTGAAAGCAAAGCTGGGCCCATCCCAGCAATCCCCCACTTTCATCGACCCCCTGAACATGAACTCTGAGCCTGACCCTCACTTTATCCCTAAACTAACCCTAATCCTAAATCCTAAACCATAGCCTTATACTCCTAACCTCTAATGCCTAACGCTCACCCTAACCAGAAGAAACCTGGAGAATAGTAAAAGACATTTCAGACAGTCAGGCGGGTGGACACAGTTGAACTGGGCATATGGTCATTTTATAAGGTGGAATCTGTAATCATCTCCTCATTTCAGGTTGTATGGTGGTTCCACAGGATAGTGTTCCTGTTTGGGGTGAAATGCACTGAAGTAGCCCGTGTGAAGTGACAAACGTGGTAAAGAAATGACAGCTGTGGAGTCTGAGTGTGGAGATAAAGTGTATTTGTGCCGCTGTGACAAGTTACCGCAGATTTGCAATCACCGCGGAGGAAATGACTCTTCCAAACATCCACGTTAGCACCACGTCACAGAAGCAGGGAGGACATCAGACTTCGGGATGGAGGCCAAGCCCTCCCAGATCCAATTCACCCACCGTGGAGAGGCCACTCGCCCTTAGAGGCCACATGTTAGCAAAAGACCTGTGGGAGGATTAATCGGGCACCCCCGTGGTCTTGGGTGCAGTAGAGGCAGTGGGACTCGGAATTCCAATTATCCACAGTGTTCCACCACAACCTGGTTAGAACTATGAAAAAGCATGAAGGGAAGCCTCAGTAAAGTGGACTGGGGAGGCTGGAAGGGGGCACCTGCCAGTCAGTGTCCATTACAGACCCCACAATAGAATTCCCACAGTAGACACTCATCCATTCCAGGCCCCATAGGAGAAGCTGGAGGGTTCATCTCCTACAAGAAATCCACCATCCCCACAGCTCAGCTGGTGAGAATCCTCCATCACCCCAAACCCTTGCCTTTCTCCAGTGGACTTTCCTTCCAAGCAACCCTCCCAACTTCTTCCTTCTCCATGAAATAATGTTCCTCTACTTTGTTTCTTACACTTGCCTGTGATGTGACCATAGTTTGCTCATCCCAGATTGTGATTCTCTGCTATTCCCAAATAAACCCATTTTGCTGGTCAAATAACTGGCAGGTTGAGTTTAAGGCAAAAAGAATGAATAAACTCAAGAAACTTGCAAGAAACAAAATCAATATACACAAATCAGTTGCATTGCTACATGCTCCAAAGGAACCATCAGAAAGAGACTACAGAGAACAATCTCATTTACTACTGCATCCAAAAGAACAAGACACCTAGGAGTCCTCTGAACAAAGGGGAGTGACAGACCTGTCCTGACAGCCATGGGACACTGATGACAGACATGGAGGGAGACACACGGAGATATGAAGACACTATGTGCTCAGGGAAGAACCAACACTGGGAAAACATCTACTCTCCCCCAAGCTGTCTACAGAGTTCACGTGGGTGCTCCCGAACTTCCAGACTCTGGATCAGCCCTGCAGTGGGTGTTGACATGGGAAAAATCCTGCAGGGCACAGGCAGGGGGAGCATGAGCACCAAGGCGGGCAGCTGCTCCCTGACTGCAGACTGTCTGAGGAGCCCCAGGAACCACATCCGTGTGCATACAAACACAGATGCAGGGACCTGGGGAGCACATCCGAGCCCAGAATGGGGAGACCCCCAAGGCCCTGCACAGAGCACTGCGGGAGGCCACATCACCACACACAAAACCACAGAAGCACCGGTGTCTACACAGCATGCCCTTCCTCCATGGGGTCCTGAGACCACGCACCTCCTCGCCAGTCCACGCTCAGGTGGTTTCTCCTCACCTTGTCCTCCAGCGGCTGTCCGGAGGGGGCTAGACTGCTGTCAGTATGGATGTGGACCCACATCCTCCCCAGAAGGTCCTGTCAGTGTGGATGTGGACCCACATCCTTCCCAGCTTGTACTCTCAGTGTGGGAGTGGCCCCATGTCCTCCAGAAGACTCTACAGTGGGTCCTGAGGAGGCCAGTCTCCTGTCCCAGCTGAGGCTGTACAGGCCAGGCTGAGGAGGGAGCTGGGGTCCTGCACCCTCTGCAGGTGGTGGAGGCAGTGCAGGACTAGGGGAGCTCACCCTTCAGTGGAAGCACTTGCTCCCTCCCAGGTTACAGCTGAAGCAATTTAATTCTGGAAATTCAAGCTGCATGGAGTCCAATATCCCCCAGCTTCTCCAAAAACAGCTAAGGAAAAATGAATTGGAAACACTTTGGAATGACAACAGTCCCTGACCCAAAAAGTGGCACCAAACATGACCCTGGCCCTGACACAGACCCACACTCTAACCTCAACTTGCTCTCAAGCCTGGTCCTGACCCCAATCCAAGACCCTAACCCCAGCCCCCAACCCGAACAGTGTTCACAAGAATCAAAAGGTAGAATCTGCAAATATCCATCAATGGTGAATGCATAAACAAAGTGTGGTGAAGGGTTTGAATTTGGGTTCAGGTGCATGTTTCAGTCAGAGTTCTAGATCAGGGTTTGGGTTTAGGATCAGGGTGAGGATTTAGAGTGAGGGGCAAGGGAACAGTTAGACTTAGGGCATTGGGTTTATGATTTAGGGTTTAAGACTCAGGGCTTATGGGATAAAGTTCAAGGTCAAATTGGGGGTTTGGGTTCATGCTGGGATTTGGGTTCAGGGTTCAAGACTCAAGAGTTCTGACTTAGGGTTTGGGTTAGTGGTTCAAGGGTTTGGATCCAGGACTCAGATTCACAGTCCAGACTTCAGGTTCAACTTCAGGTTTGGGATTCAGGGTTCCAGTTTGGGTTTTAAGGTCAGGTTAGGTTTCAGCATTAAAGTTAGGGGTTAAGGTTAGGTGTAGGGATGACACATTTTCTTCAGTTGTCATCATGGACACAAAATTCTATCTGAAGTTTCTTAATCTGAAATGTATTTCATCTGGGTGTCAGGAGCTGGTTTGGAATTTAGGATCCCCGTAAAGGTGAGCTGGTACCAAAGTTGGGATGATTTCACAATGGTAGACGTGTGAAACCAAATACCATGTAAATGTTCATGAAAAATGAAACAGAAGACAAATAATTGGTTAACTCATGATTCTTCCACAGTAACAGAGACCAAGTTTCCAATAGAATCTGATAATGTTCCCAAGGAAGGCCTAATGTACTCATTACCACTACCACCCAAAGAGGGCCCCCTCCCCTGGTTTCAACTAAGAATCACAGCAGGATACTTCCTACTTTATGTCAAAAATAGAATTTTATTATCTGGCTGTTCCAGTGCACAATTTGTGGAAGCACCGACAGCATTTCCCTTTCTCAAATCCTCAACAACACATGCGTAAAATGCAGGCAACATTGTAATGCATTGCGCATTGGAATACCAAGTACAAGGAGGGCTATGAGAAGCAATAAAAAGATATGGAATATGAAACTCAGAAAAACCACCCTTTATGGGGCACTTAATGAGGATCCTTAATCATAAGATCTAACATCTCATCCTATGGAATTCACCCATAAAAATCATCAATACTGATAGCCTGCTGGCCACGGTAACCACCTCACCATTGACCTCTAGGCTTGTAATACACACTCCAACTGCTAGAAACACACTTCTCAGCAGCAGAATGGGACTTGCCCCACTCCCGGTGGACCAACTCTTACAGGGAAGCCAAAAAATCCCACTCCTTGGAAATCCCAGCCATTAGGACAAAGTCACAGAAACCACACCCAGCACTCAATAAAGGACAGACATCTCATGAAGCAGATGCTGCAGCTCACCACCACTCCCACAAAGTAACCCTACAACAGACTCCAAGTCTGTCCCCTTCCTGGGATTACACAGGGCACCGCATTCTTCCAATACTCCATCCTCAGAACAAAACCGTGAACTGTCCTCATCAGTCCTGTGTACAGACTCACAGTGAGTCCTGGGAAAGCCAGACACCTTCTTGAGAGCACTCAGCCACTCACACCTATCCTAACAGATGGAGGGTGCTGCTCTCCCCAACTTCTGTGCCAACTACAAAATACTTGGAACAAGTCTTGCCATACTCCATGCAAAAGGTATATTCTTCATCTGTAAAATGATGGATGCCAAAACACCAGGATTCCTCTCAC
Organism: Martes martes; assembly: GCF_963455335.1. Taxonomy (NCBI): domain Eukaryota; kingdom Metazoa; phylum Chordata; class Mammalia; order Carnivora; family Mustelidae; genus Martes; species Martes martes. The sequence goes on along the minus strand of NC_137893.1, from coordinate 89,428,726 downwards.
CTTCTTGAACCTAGGTAAATTGGAGGTACAGCTTGGCCAGAGCTATTATCCCTAACCCCCTACACACACACACCCTTCCCTTGTGTGCTCCAGACCAGTTTCCATCCACTTTGCTCATTCTCAGCCATTGTCTCTGCAGAGTAGTACAGTAGTACCGAGGTGCTGGGACTGAGGTGCTATGTGCTAAGCCAACACCTTAGACCCATCTACTATCAGAAATTTTATTTGTTTTATTAACAGATGCATCCCAGAAGATCTTGCCACCACCGCCATTAGAAAAGTCGTTACAACAGAGGTCCTAACAACCTGTGCCAATCTCCATGGCTCTACTCCCTGGCTCCAGGGATTGGCTCATCCATGGACATGGGACCTGGTACCAGCAGATGAGGTGGAAGGAACCTCAGGTCTCAGCCTGCAGAGCCAAGCACGGGGTGGACCCCCAGGCCAGGGACTTTTCCATCGTGACTGCAGAAGTGGTGTAGGCCAGTCCCGTGCCAGTGCCACAGAGGGCCCAGAAATCCGGGTGATCCATAACATTTCTGAGGGCTGAATCAAACTCGTCCTGAACCCCACACATGCTAAATCCTCCGCTAACTCAGGAGAACCCTAAATGTGCTCATGGTCTTGGCCTGAACAAGATGACCATCTGTGTGGTATATCACCCACAAGATATACCCACCAGCAATGGGGACTTACTCAGCCAAACAATACCTACATAGAATTCAACCACAGACAAACATATTGTGGGAAGCTCAAGGCCTACAGAGAAATGTGGGGGAATTCCCGAGGCCTTAATTGTTCACGAATCTAACTATCACTTTTTTTTTTTAAGTGGACTGGCCAGGGTCAGGCAGGATAGATCCCAGTGTACTCCCACTCTGCCACTTGAAAAGAAGAGGCCTCTCCCCCATCATCCATCATGTTGCAGATCTGGAGTGTGGGAAACTATCACCCATGGGCCAAATGGGACCTCCCCCTGTATTCTGTCAATCAGCTGTGGCTGGAACATGAGTTATGGATGGCCTGTGGCTGTTTTCATGCCAAAATGCAGGAGTGGAGTCATTGTCAGAGACACCACGTGGACTGAAACACCTAACAGAAAATCTTTGTAGAAGACTTTACAGAAAGGTCTGTGCCCATCCTGGGTCTCTAAGATCCTAGGATCACGTCACTTCTTTGAGTAGAATGTAGCACCTTCTGGGTCAAATCTAATTTCTTCACCCCCAGAGGCAAGGACTTCCATCCTTTTAGCCAGAACTCCATCTCCATCCTCCTCTATGGACACCTCGAATGGCACGTCTACAGGTCTGCAGCCCAACGGGAATTCACTGTAGTTCCATGGAGGTGATGCTCAGAAACAGAGGTGTAAGTGTGAACTTGTGAGTGTGAGCGTGTGATTCCTCTTTGGTAGCCACAGTGTGCAAGGAGAATACAATACAGCAGCGTGCTTTCTGTCCCACAGGAATGGCCATGCAGTGTGGTTCCATAATGATCTCAGAAGGAAGCCACCTTCATAGAACAAACTTCATCTGGGAGGACTCCCAAATCCCTTGTCCTGGACACTATAGTCCACCGAGGCTGGGGGCACACAGAGGGACAGAGACTTCCCCTCCCCACTCTGCCCATCAGGGTTTTGAACGACGCCTGCTATTCCAGGACAAAAGATCCCAAACCATTCATCCACCTGTCATCCAGCCAGGCACCTGTGAGAGAAACCTACTCCAAGCAGAAAGGACAGCCCAAGAGACAACAAATGATAGACTTGTGTGACAAGTGCCATGACAGGAGACACTCAGGAGGACTGGGGATATGCAAGGTTGCCCAGAGCTGGGGGCAGGGGGATCGGCAACACTCTGGGAGAATGATAATAGCTTTCACTATGTCACTACAGGGAGAATGTCACTATAGGGGATGCTTGAGAGGATTGGGGTTGTGCAGGGTTGACCAGACAGGGGGACAGGGTTCTGGGAGTGTTCCAGGAGGATGTCACAGTTGTGCCTTGTATGGCTACTCACGTCAGTGTGACTGGGCACAGGCCAGACTGGAAATGACAGGGCGGTCAAGGGTCTGTGTCCCTAAACTGTCTTCCACAAGGCAAAAGTTCAGTAACGAGATTTATTTCAGTACAGTTTCATTTTACATTCATCTATGAGTTCCTAAAACTCATTGTGCAGAACACGAAGTATGTAGCTAGTCATGGCTTTCAAACCTGAGGTGCCGGGGGCAGAGCACACTTGATATTTCTTTTTGCTGCTTTCAGGGTATGGTGACTTTTCCCGCCTTCATTTCCAACCCAAGGACAGGGAACAAAGGCAACACAGATCTACACTTTGAAATGTCAACAGAAATCTGCAAACCCAAGTTCTCACAGGAGCTAAAGGTTCAGGACCAAGGTGACAGAAAGGGGAGGTAGATAGCAAGGAAACAAAAGAAATGTCATGTGTATGTGAGCTGCCCACTTCTCTGCCTGTCAGAAACAAGCCATGCCTAACAGGAGGGAGCCCCATCTGTACCTGGTCCGTCTGCCTTTGAGCATAGCAGAGGATGTGCTGAGCTGGGTGTGGGTGTCGGGGGGGAGATGGGCAGCTGGCCACAGATGCTACCAGCCAAGTACCTGTAGGACCAGCTTCTGGACCTCAGCTTAGATGAAACAATAATTATGTTTAGTGACCTATTTCCTGGGACAGGTAATGTGCTCAGTGCTTTGGTGACTATATCCTCTCCCATTTTATTTTTTAAAAACACTTTAGGAAGGGGGCATCTGGGTGGCTTAGTTCTTAAGCATCTGCTTTCAGCTCAGGTCATGATCCTGGGGTCCTGGGATCGAGCCCCACATCAGGATCTCTGTGCCACGGTAAGCCTGCTTCTCCCTCTCTCACTCCCTCTCTCTGTTCCCTCTCTCACTGTGTCTCTCTGTCAAATAAATAAAACATTTTTAAAAAATAAAATAAAAAAATAAGAACACTTTAGACAGGTAAGATTGACATACAAAAAGCTCTCCATAGTTCATGTATGCAACTTGACCCTGACCCTAACCCTAATATCTAGTTAAGGTATACTCAATTTAGAATATCACTTTAAATCAGAAGATGGTTTCTAGGAGCTAGGGAATTCAGGGACCAACCTTCTTCTGTCTTAATCTCCCTTGAATCTGCTGTATTGAAACACATTTGGCCACGTGCTACCTGGAGATTGGCCACACGGGGGCAACAGTGAGTAAACACTGGCGCAAACCCCACTGCCAAGCCAATTGGTCCTTCATCCTGTCAAACCTTGTTCATTCAATGTTTACAGATCATTGAACGGATTGTGAAAAGTGTGACTTTGTTGAATTTTTTAAAAACCAAACTAATTCTTTCAACCTGTTAAAAATAGAAGATGTTTTCAAAAACCTCGGAGTTGGCGAGCAGATGAAGGCCCTCGGGCCTGGGGAAAGGCTATTACTATTGGCTCTATCCAGGTCTACTTAGGAAACAAGGATGACTTCTATTCCACTTCTTTCCAGAAAGAATTTGTGTCAGCTAACAGCACTGAATCTACACAAAATAGTGCAGCTCAGAGGAAAACCAAAGGGGAATCAACAGCCTCCAGAAGCAGAGAAGGAGCCACACCCGGGAACCAAGAAGACAGACCACTGAGGCTCTGCTCAGGCCAGTTTGCAGTCTGTAGATCCTCTGGAGCTAGAATGCCACCAATGCCCCTGGGAGTCGTAGATCAGGCAGAGCACACACCCTGATGCAGCACTATTGTAACCCGTGACAAGCCTCCTTGTCCCTTCCTCCATGAGACACCCCTTACCTCCTGACGACTCCAGCCTGCTTCTTGGAACTCCCATTCCGCTTTGACTCAATCGTTCACTTTTTCCATCACTGCTGCAGTATAGAGTACTTTTAACTACATACTATTCTGTCATTTAAATGTGTTTTGTCATGTTTGCTGTGACACTATACCTTGCATCATCTACCCTGATGTAGAATCCCTTGTCTCATTGCATGACTTCACTGTGGACTCCGAGTGCCCTCACAGTGTCATGGGGCTACTGTCCTGGGCAAGGTCCTCACTAAGCCAGCTCAGCTGTTGCAGTGAAGGCCTGACCCAGGCACTGCTATTTTTGTGCATGTAAGGCAGCACAGCCAAAACCTTGGTTTGGGTTCAGAATTGCTCATGGCCCCTCAGCCACATCAGATGGCTAAAAATATTTCCTCATTTTAGAAATGATGAGCGTGACGCTCTGATGAAGTGACTCTTCTAGGTCATATTGGAAATCAGCAAAAGAGCCAGACTGAGATGGGAGATATCCTCGAGCATGATCCCCCAGAGTGGCTTTAGCTAGAGCCACAATCACCCATTGATATTTCCTGGACTCCCAGACTATCCTGGGACATTTCATGGGGCATATTCTGGGAACAAAGGTCATTTCAGTGCCACAGAAATCTCTGACACTGGTTATAAGGAGACTTCGTGATGTCAATGGAGTCCCAAGCCATAGACCATCTCAGAGTTTGTCTGCAAAGATATGGCTGGTGGGCAACCCACATGCTGACATAGGGTAGAGGAAGATGGAAAAAGCTAGGAAAAGAGGAGGTGCTCATGCCCCAGACGACATGGTAGTGTTCAGCAGGGCAAGCCCCCCAAATGCCCCCCAGCACCTTCACTGAACTCACCCCGAAGGTTGGAAGCTGAGCTTCATACATGGGTCATGAGCATTCTGGCTAGCTCAGGGAAGCATGACACAGGACACACTAAAGCCACAGCCTTGACAGATGTGTATTCATGGAACAATAGATTTCTCCAAATATATTATGAAATGGTAAAAAATTCAGTGATAAAACATGGATATTTTTGATTAAAAAGAAAGCCATACTTGTTCAATTAATAAATATTTATGGAGTATCTACTCAGTACAAATGTATAGCTCTGGTTCCACCTGGGAGCTTGCAAAGAACGTGGGATATAATCAATAGGTCAATGATAGGAAGGAATGCAGGCTAAGGGCTAAGAGAGCCATCCTATTCAGAGACGCCCATTAAGGAAGCCCACTGAGAAGATGCTTTTCAGCCAAGACCAGATAGACAGGGCCAGTGAATCCATCTGTGAGAAGAGTGACAGAGCAATTCGATTTTTAATTATTTTGACCATAAAACATAAATGTCGAGAAATATTGTCTTAAGTGTTGCTTTGGAACATTTGGTTCTTCTCCGTAACTATTTGGGTTACATGCTAATCTTTACTCACTGTAAAATACTCTAAGAAAATGTCTTATCTAAGCATGGACATCTTGTATTAAAAGGCAAATAAATTAACCCTAGAAAACCCTTAAACCTACCCCTACTCCTAACACCTAGACCTAACCCCTGACCCTAACCCATGACCCTGGGTTGGGCTTGGAGGGTTCTGACCCCAGAGACCTGGCGCCAAAGCCCCAGGGACTGGAGACACCTGAGAAATTCCAGAGGATTCCACCTGCCACCCAGAAGGAAACCATGCTATTTAGAACTCTGGAAATGATTCAGAGCAGGAGAAATCTGCATGCCCACTTGAGGCCACCCCCACGTACATTGGCCCGCTGGACACAAACCTGTAGCCCAACACTAACGCTGACCCATGCCCTCAACTCAGCCCTCCAGGAGTCTTGCCACACAGCAGGCGATTGAACCTGCCATGAACCTAGGCCCCAATCCTAACCCTAGCTTGGCTTGTTAAAGGGCCAAGCCCAGAGACCTGGCTCCAAGTCCCCAGGGAATGGGAACACCTATGCGAAGCAGAGGGCTCATTCTACAACAACATCAGAAATCATGCCTTTTGGAACTCCAGAAAGGATTTAGAGCAGGAGAAATCCGAATGAAATCTTGAACCAATCCCTGCTTATTTATAGTTTCATACCATACTGAACGCAAAGCCTGAGCTAGATACTCACCTTAACTCCAGCCCTCAATTCAGATGTCTCTGAAGGTCCCCACACCTAGGCAGATCACACATTCCATGCTCTTGGGACTACCCCTATCCTAGCTTAAGACATAGGTGTAAACATGAACACACATTTCTACCAAGAGGATATACAAGCAACCAAGAGACACACAAAAAAGTGCTCCACATCAACAGCCATCAGGGAAATGCAAGTCAAAACCACAATGAGATACCACCTTACAATAGCTGCCATGGCTAAAATTATCAAGGCAGGGAATAATAAATGTTGGCAAGGATGTGGTGAAAGGGGAACCCTCTTACACTGCTGGTGGGAATGCCAGGTTGTACAGCCACTCTGCCAAATGTTATCGAGTTTCTTAAAGAACTTAAAAATAGAACTACCCTATGACCCAGCAATTGCACTATGAGGTATTTACCCCAAAGATACACAATGAGTGAAATGTAGTTGCACCTGCTCCCCAAGGTTCATTGCCACAATATACACTCTAGCCAAACTATGGAAAGAGCCCAGATGTCCACGGACAGATGAGTGAATAAAGAAGATGTGGTTCATATCTACAATGGAATATTACTCAGCCATCAGAGAGAATGAAGACTTACCATCATATCCACCTGGATGGAATTAGAGGCTATTATGCTGAGTGAAATAAGTCTATCAGAGAAAGACAGCTGGCACATGGGTTCACTCATATGTGAAATAGAAGAAACACCAGAGGATCAGAGAGTAAGGGAGGGAAAACTGAATGGGAAGTCATCAGAGAGGGAGAAAAACCATGAGAGATGCTTCATTACAGAAATAAACTGAGGGTTGCTGGAGGGGATGTGGATGGGGGATGGGGTAACTGAGTGATGGGCATTAAGGAGGGCACATGATGCAATGAGCACTGGGTGTTATACATACCTGATTGATCATTGAACACTACATCTGAAACTAATGATGTACTTTAATTGGCTCATTGAATTTAAGTTAAACAAAAAAAATTCAAGCAAACACTCCTAAAATTTGTATGAAACCACCAAAAATACGGAACAGTCAAGCCAATGGTGAGACGAAAAACAAAGCTGGAGGAGTCACAATTCCAGATTTCAAGTTTTACTACAAAACTATAGTCATTCCAACAGTATGGCACTAGCACAAAAATACACACAGCGACCAAGGGAACAGGATAGAAGCTCAGATATAAACCAACAATTATGTGGCCAATTAATCTTCCACGAAGCAGACAAGAAAATCGAAAAAGGAAAGGACAGTCTCTACAACAAACAGTATTGGAAAAACTGGACAGCTATGCACAAAAGAATGAAATGACTCTGCTTTCTTACACCATACAGACAAATAAACTCAAAACAGTTTCAAGACCTCAGTAGAAGACCTAAAACCATAAAAATCCTAAAAGAGGGCACAGACAGTACCTTCTTACATGGACCAAAGCAACATTTTTCTAGACTGTCTCCTGAAGGAAAGAAAATAAAAACAATAAAACTACTCAGACTATATCAAAATAAAAAGTCTCTGCACAGCAGAGGAACTATGAAGAAGTAATAATCAATCTACTGAAAGGGAGAGGATATTTGCAAATATCCTATGCAATAAAGGGATAGTGTCCAGATATATAGAATGGATACAACTCAACACCCCCCCAAAAAATAAACCACTTAAAAAATAGAGGACATGAACAGACAATTCTCCAAAGAAGAAATACAGATGGCCAATGGTCCCATGAAAATATGTTCACCATCACTTAACCTCAGGAAAATGCAAATCAAAAGTATAATGAGATATTGGCACATACTGTCAGAATGCCTCCCATCAACAGCACAAGGAACAACAGGTGCTGGGAGGATGTGGAAAAACAGGAACTCTCGTGCACTGTTGGTGGAAAAGCAACCTGCTGCAGCCACTCTGGAGAACAGTATGGAGGGTCCTCAAGACGTTACAAATAGAGCTACCCTAGGATCTGGAAACCACACTACTGGGTATTTACCCAAAGCATATGGAAACAATAACTCAAAATGATACATGCACCCCTATGTTTCTTGCAGCATTATTTACAAGATCACAATATTGAAGCAACCCAAGTGTCCATTAATAAAGTGCTAAATGAGCTGAGAGATGTGTACACACAAACACGTGCACACAAACATACACACACTGTGGAATATTACTCAGCCATAAAAAGAGTGAAATCTTGCCATTTGCAGACACATGGATGGATCTAGAGAGGATTATCCTAAGCGAAATCAGTCACTCAGGGAAAGACAATACCATATAATGTCATTCTTATGTAGGACTGAAGAAACATATATATATACATATGAAAAAAAAGACAAACCAAAATACAGATTCTTAACAATAGAGAATTGATGGTTACCAAAGAGGAGATGGATAGAGGAATGAGTGAAATAGATGAAGGGGACTAAGAGTACACTTTTCTTGGTGAGCAGTGAGTGACTCATGTTACTGTACTCCTGAAACTAATATAACACTGAATGCTAACTCAACTGGAATACAAATAAACAATAAAAAAGATTTCCTTTCAGTAACCTATTTGAAAAAACTTTAGTGCACAATGTTCACATGCCCTTCTTGGGAATATTTCCTCAATAATATTTATTCACGGGGCACCTGGGTGGCTCAGTGGGTTAAAGCCTCTGCCTTTGGCTCAGGTCATGATTCCGGGGTCCTGGGATCGAGCCCCGCATTGGGCTCTCTGCTCAGCAGGGAGCCTGCTTCCCTTCCTCTCTCTCTGCCTGCCTTTGTGCCTAATTGTGATCTCTGTCTGTCAAATATAAAATAAAATAATAATAATAATAATAATAATATTTATTCACTCTATGCCTGGAATTCAAATTTCACTGAATTCTTATATTTTACCTGTTAATCCTAGCCCACAGGAGCCACGGTCCCTTTCCATCCAGGCTCAGCACCTATGCATTCAAGAGAGTATAGGTAGGGGGCACCTGGGTAGCTCAGTTGGTTGAGTGACTGCCTTTGGCTCAGGTCATGATCCTGGAGTCCTGGGATCAAGTCCTGCACTGGGCTCCTTGCTCAGTAGGAAGTCTACTTCTCCCTCTGACCCTCCCCCTTCTCATGCTCTCTCTCTCTCTCATTCTCTTTTTCTCTCAAGTAAATTTTTAAAAATCTTTTTTGAAAAGTGTATAAGTAGAGGTAGATGTCACATCATAATCCAGAAAGCTATTATTGTTTCCGTTTTAGTATGGGATGGTCACAGAGTGTGGGAGAGGTTTCAGAGCTGGTTTGTTCTCTATCCTAGATCACTAATTCAGTGGTCATGACTTGGATTCATTTGGCTACTAGATTTCCTATGAACAAGCTTGCTTCCAAACATATAAATGGAAGACACAAAGGTGGGTGGACTTGGTGCGGGACAGGAAGAGGGTCAAGTACAGACACGGGTACGATCCCTCCCCTGATCCAGGAACTACCATGGGTGTGGGTATGGGAGACAGAAGCAACAGGAAACCACCAAGCTCACCAGCTGAATGCAGGAGGCACAGGTCAAGGGATCTCATGATGTGGGGCATAGAGGCTGCTCTGAGCTACCACTGGGAGGAAGAGGGGGGAAGGAATGAAAAAGAGAAACTGCTGCACCTGGTCCATGCCAGCTGCCCACCACTCCTGGAACATATCAGTCTACACAGCTGATACAGCCTGAGCTTAGGATGGGCTGGCTTGGGTCCCTCAACACTCAGTGGGACAGTTGGCTCCAGGGCTCAGGGACATGTTGAGGGAGGTGGCAGGGAAGGCCATCCCTCTGAGGTCATCCCCTCTTTGAGCAGACAGCCCTGCAGGACTGCTGAAACCCCACTGAGAGGTTCAAAAGACATGCCATGGATGAACTAAGGCATGGAGAAATAGAAAATAGTATTGGTTTTCAAGGTCAGAGCTGTCAGCTCAGGAAGTGGGGACAGCTTCCCTGAGGAGTACTGAGGGGAGGGCAGGGTAGGCTGAAAAGGAAGACATGGCTTTCCTGATTGGGGACTTGCAGCCTCCTTCCCGGGCAGGGCATCATCCTCACTTCTCAGGGGATCGATGGAAGTGTTCCATCAGGGGACTGACAGAGTTGCCTTTTGAGAAGGCTACCCTGGCATTGGCTTGCAAAAGGCAAAGGATGAGGGCCAGATGGAGGGAGGGCAGTACCCAGGGGGTCCATGGGGCAAGAGCAGAGGCCATGACCATGAAGATGATGAAAAGTAGGAGGCGGTAGCATGGGAGGCCCTGGTATGAAAGTGCCATGGGCACATTGCCCACAGCTACAGTGACTGAGCACCTTCTATGCCAGGCATGGTTCACTTCAGTGAGCTCTGGTTTAGTGCTGACCACGACCCTAGGAAGTGTGCACCACCACGGCCCTCCTTTCCCCATGCTGCTGCTAGGAATCAGTCACCAGATCCCGATCAGTTTTCATGGAAACAGAGCACTGGCTCCCAAAACAGTGCCCCTCTGGTGTGACCCTCGTGCCTGGCCAGAGACTGCTGTCTACCTGTCTCCACACAACTCAACAGACAGGAGGGTGTCCCTGAATTCCACAGGTTCTGATGAGACTACCCCATCCACCAACAACAACCAGTGGGTCACTTGGGACCTCGGCTACTGTAATGAAACGTACCATGCCCCATTTCTGTCACTTCCTACAGAGAGTTGGGTTCTGATCCCCCAATTTACCATACATTCTGGTTGCTGGCTTGGGGCCATGCCCTGAACCCACATGGCACTTTTCTGTTAGAGAAGGCCTACACCTCCTACAAAATGTTTCTAAGGAAGTACAAGTCCATTAAGGTTACAGTGTGGACAGTGTACCCACATAATAGTATGAATGTAGAAATCAGTTACAAGAAGAAAAAAATGGGACAGTCAAATATATGTGGAAATTTAAGAACATGCTAGTGAACAACCAATGGTCAAAGAAGAAATCAAAAGAAAATTTTAAAGTACCTTGAGACAAATGAAAAAGAGAACCTATGAAAAGTTATGGGATGCAGCAAAAGTAGCTCTAAGGGGGGAGTTCATAGAAATTCAGGTCCTCAATCCACCTGAAAGCTCTCTAATAACCAACCTAATATTACATGGGCAAGAAGTGGAAAAACAACAACAACAAGAAGCAAATTCCCAAATCAGTAGATATAAGGAAATAACAAAATGGAATGTGGAAATAAATCCAATGGAGACTAAAAAGACAAAAGATCAATGAAAATATGAGCTACCTTTTTTGGAAAGATAAACAAAACTGACAAACTTTTAGCTAGACTCACCAAGAAAGAGAAAGGGCTAAATACAATCAGAAGAGAAAGATAACTGATTCCTGTCTCACATCAATATCCTGGAGGAGAACATAGGCAACAACCTCTTTGACCTTGGGCACTGCAACTTCTTGCAAGACGTGTCTCTAAAGGCCAGGGAAACAAAAGCAAAACTGAACTATTGGGACTCCATCAAGATAAAAAGCTTCTGTACAGCAAAGGAAACTATTAACAAAACTAAAAGGCAAGCATGAGAGGAGGGCACGTTAGACTTCTACACCTTTTCACTTGATGGAACACTCAGGTAACACTTATATTTTACACTCTGTATATGACCATACTGTCTATCATTAGGGTCATAGAGCTAAAACATCAGGAAGCTAATAGACAAAAAGAACTGAATTTAGCTGAAAGATAACAACATTTTTATTTTGATAAAAAATGAAAACTATTGAGGGAGTCAAGATGGCCGAGCAGTAACAGACTGAGATGACATCAGGTCGTAGGAGTTCAGTTAGATAGTTATCAAACCATTTCAAACACCTACAAACCCAACAGAAGATCGAAAAGAAGAGCAGCAATTCTAGAAATAGAAAATAAATCACTTTCTGAAAGGTAGGACATGTGGAGAAGTGAATCTGAAGCAGCAGGACGATAGACCACGGCAGGGAGGGGCCGGCTCCCAGCAAGCGGTAGAGCAATGGAGCACAAAATTTTAACTTTTAAAAGTCTGCTCTACTGAGGGACATTGCTCCCGAGGCTAAGCAGGAATGGAGCCCTCGCGGGGACAGTGTGGTCTCAGGTCCCGCAGGGTCACAGAGGGATTGGGGGTGTCTGAGTGTAGCAGAGCTCACAGGTATCAGAGCAGGGAAGCTGGCTACAGAGATAGAGCTGAGGAGTGAGCTCTCAGCTCAGGGTTACTTTAAACTGTGATCCATGGCACAATCAGGCTACTGCTCTTTGAGCAGGGACCCCATAAGTGATAGATCTGGGGAGACTCACCTTCCTTCTCTGGAAGCAAGAATCTACTGTGTTGGAGACTCCAAATGGGGCCATGTGCCAGAGACAGAAACACTTGGTCACAGGCCAGGTGAGCTTGCAGTGTGACTGGAGACCAGGGAGACAGAAGTGATTGACCCCTTTTTTCTGAGGGTGCACTGAGGAGTGGGGTCCCGAGCTCTCGGCTCCTCTGGCCAGAGATGGGAAGGCCACCATTTTCATTTCTGTCCTCCAGAGCTCTACAGAAAGCATTCAGGGAACAAAAGCTCCAGAGAGCAAAGCCCAGCAGATTTCTTAGCCTGACCCTTGGCAAGGGTGGTGCAAGTCCACCTTGGGCAAAGACATTTGAGAATCACTACAACAGGCCCCTCCTCCAGAAGATCAGCAAGAGCATCCAGCCAAGACCAAGCTCACTGATCAAGAACAGTGGAGGAGGCTCCTGGGTGGCTCAGTGGGTTGGGGCCTCTGCCTTTAGATCAGGTCAGTCTTGGGGTCCTGGAATTGAGCCCCACATTGGGCTCTCCACTCAGCAGGAGGCCTGCTTCCCCCTCTCTCTCTGCCTGCTTTTCTGCCTACTTGTGATCTATCGAGTGAATAAATAAAAATCCTAAAAAAAAAAAAAGAACAGTGGAATTCCAGAGGAGGGGAAAGCAAAGCATGCAATTCATGACTTTCTCCCCATGATTCTTTAATCTTGCAGAGTTAATTACATTTTTTTATTTTATTTTTTCTTTTTCTAATTTTTTAACTTTTTCTTTCCTCTTTTAATGTTTTTTAACTAGTTTATCTTAACAATACCTTTCTTTTAAAAAAAATTTTTTTTAAACCTTCATTGTTATAGTCATATTTTATCCTTCATTGTATCTAACTTTAATTTTTGTATACATATAGGGTTTCTTCTTTTAAAAAATTTTGGGATACAACTCCTAGCACAGGGCCTTGTTATAGTCTCCAGGCAGAGCAAATTCTCTCCACTTTCTTTTTCTTTCTTTTCCCAACCAACTTATCTTATCAATGCCTTTTTTAGAATTTTTTTAAAATTTTCATTTTACAATCATATGTTCCATCCCTTCATCATGCTTACCCTTATTTTGTGTGTGTGTGTGTGTGTGTGTGTGTGTGTATATATTTTTTTTTCCTTTCTTTAAAATTTTGGGAGGTAGTTTCTTCTAAGAGACCAAAATACACCCAAAATCAAGTGGGTTGCTCTGTTCTATTCACCAGTCTAATTTATATATATATATTCATTTTTAATTTTTTTAAAATTTCTTTTAAACTTCTTTTTACCCCTTTTCTTCTCCCCCCAATTTGGAGTCTCTTCTGATTTTCTCAGCATACATTTTTCTGGGGTCTTTACCACCCTCTTAGTATTTTATTCTCTCGTTCATATATTCTTGTCTGGATAAAATGTCAAGGCAGAAAAACTCACCACAAAAAAAGAACAAGAGGCAGTACCAAAGGCTAGGGACCTAATCAATACGGACATTGGTAATATGTCAGATCTAGAGTTCAGAATGACGATCCTCAAGGTGCTAGCTGGGCTTGAAAAAGGCATAGAAGATATTAGAGAAACCTGTCTGGAGAAATAAAAGCCCTTTCTGGAGAAATAAAAGAACTAAAATCTAATCAAGCTGAAATTTTAAAAAGCTATTAATGAGGTGCAATAAAAAATGGAGGCTCTTACTGCTAGGATAAATGAGGCAGAAAAGAGAATTAGTGATATAGAAGACCAAATGATGGAGAATAAAGAAGCTGGGCAAAAGAGAGACAAATAACTACTGGACCATGAGGGGAGAATTTGAGAGATAAGTGATACCATAAGACAAAACAATATTAGAATAATTGGTATTCCAGAAGAAGAAAGACAGAGGGGGGGCAGAAGGTATATTGGAGAGAATTATTGTAGAGAATTTCCCTAATATGGCAAAGGGGACAAGCATCAAAATCCAGGAGGCACAGAGAACTTCCCTCAAAATCAATAAGAATAGGTCCACACCCCGCCATCTAATAGCAAAATTTACAAGTCTCAGTGACAAGGAGAAAATCCTGAAAGCAGCTCAGGACAAGAAGTCTGTAAGATACAATGATAAAAATATTAGATTGGCAGCAGACTTATCCACAGAGACCTGGCAGGCCAGAGAGAACTGGCATGATATATTCAGAGCACTAAATGAGAAAAACATGCAGCCAAGAATACTATATATATCCAGCTAGGCTATCATTGAAAATAGGAGGAGAGATAAAAATCTTCCAAGACAAACAAAAACTAAAAGAATTTGTAAACACTGAACCAGCCCTACAGGAAATATTGAAAGGGGTCCTCTAAGCAAAGAGAGAGCCTAAAAGTAGTAGACCAGAAAGGAACAGAGACAATATACAGTGACATTCACCTTACAGGCAATACAATGGCAGTAAATTCATATCTCTCAATAGTTACCCTGAAAGTAAATGAGCTAAATGCCCCAATCAAAAGACACAGGGTATCAGAATGAATAAAAAGCCAAAATCCATCAATATGCTGTCTACAAGACACTCATTTTAGACCCAAAGACACCTCCAGATTTAAAGTGAGGGGATAGAAAACAATTTACCATGCTAATGGACATCGAAAAAAAGCTCGGGTAGCAATCCTTATATCAGATAAATTAGATTTTAAGCCAAAGACTATAAAAAGAGATGAGGAAGGACACTATATCATACTCAAAGTGTCTGTCCAACAAGAAAATTTAAGAATTTTAAGTATCTATTCCCCTAACATGCGAGCAGCCATCTATATAAACCAATTAATAACAAAATCAAAGAAACAAATCTACAATAATAAAATAATAGTAGGGGACTTTAACACCCCCCTCACTGAAATGGACAGATCATCCAAGCAAAAGATCAACAAGGAAATAAAGGCCTTAAATGACACACTGGACCAGATGGAACCACAGATATATTCAGAACATTCCATCACAAAGCAACAGAATACATATTCTTCTCTAGTGCACATGGAACATTCTCCAGAATAAATCACATCCTGGGTCACAAAGCAGGTCTCAACCAGTACCAAAAGATTGGGATCATTCCCTGCATATATTCAGACCACAATGCTCTGAAGCTAGAACTCAATCACAAGAGAAAATTTGGAAAGAACCCAAATACATGGAAGTTAAAGAGCATCCTACTAAAGAATGAATGGGTCAACCAGGAAATTAAAGAAGAATTGAAAAAATTCATGGAAACAAATGATAATGAAAACACAACTGTTCAAAATCTGTGGGACACAGCAAAGGCAGTCCTGAGAAGGAAATATATAGCGATACAAGCCTTTCTTGAGAAACAAGAAAGGTCTCAAATACACAACCTAACCTTACACCTAAAGGAGCTGGAGAAAGAGCAGCATAGAAAGCCTAAACCCAGAAGGAGAAGAGAAATAATAATGATTAGAGCAGAAATCAATGAAGTAGAAACCAAAAGAATAATAGAACAGATCAACAAAACTAGGAGCTTGTTCTTTGAAAGAATTAGTAAGATAGATACACCCCTGGCCAAGCTTTTTCAAAAGAAAAGAGAAAGGATCCAAATCAATAAAATCATGAATCAGGAAGGAGACATCACACCAAAACATAGGATGCCAGCTCTATGTCAACAAATCAGGCAGTCTCAAAGAAATGGATGCATTCCCAGAAACACAGAAATGACCCAAACTGAGCTGGAAAGAAAAGGAAACCTGAAGAGACCCATATTCAGCAAGGAAATTAAAGAAGTCATCAAAAATCCCCAGGAAACAGGAGCCCAGTGCAAGATGGCTTTCCAGGGGAATTCTACCAAACATTTAAAGATTTAATACCTCTTCTTCTGAAACTATCCCCAAAAATAGAACTGTAAGGAAAACTTCCAAACCCTTTTGATGAGGCCAGAATTACCTTGACCCCAAAACCAGACAAAGAGCCCACCCAAAAAGAGAATTACACACCATTATCCCTGGTGAATATGGATGCAACTATTCTCATCAACATACTAGCCAATAGGATCCAACAGTACATTAAAAGGATGATTTACCACGACCAAATCGAATTTATTCCTGGGCTGCAAGTGTGGTTTGACAACTGCAAATCAATCAATGGAATCCACTACCTTAATAGAAGAAAGAACAAGAGCCATAGGAGCCTCTCAATAGATGCAGAAAAAGCGTTTGACAAATTAAAATATCCTTTCTTGATCAAAACTCTTCACCGTGGAGAGATAGAAGGTACCTTCCTCCACATCATAAAGGCCATCTATGGGAAACCCCCAGCAAATATCATTCCCAATGGGAAAAAATTGAGAGCTTTTCCCTTCAGGTCAGGAACATGACAGGGATGCCCATTCTCCTCACTATTGTTCAACATAGTACTAGAATTCCTAGCTTTGGCAATAGACAACAAGAAGAAATAAAAGGCGTCTGAACCAGCAAAGAAGAGGTCAAACTCTCACTCTTTGCAGACAATAGGATACTTTCTGTGGCAATCCCAAAAGACTCCACCCCAAAATTGCTAGAACCCATCCAGGAATTCCGTAAAGTGGCAGGATATAAAAAATTAATGCACAGAAATCACTTGCATTTGTCTACAGCAACAATGTGACAGAAGAAAGAAATTAAGGACTCCGTCCCATGTATAATTGCACCCAAAACCATAAGATACTTAGGAATCAATTGAACCAAAGAGGCAAAGGATCTCAACGCAGAAAACTATACAACAGTCAAGAAAGAAATGGAGGAAGACACAAAGAAATGGAAAAATGTTCCAATGTCACAGATTGGAAGAAGAAGTATTGTAAAAATATCTATGCTACCTAAAACAATCCACAGATTCAATGCAAACCCTATCAAAATACCATCCACATTTTTCACAGAACTGGAATAAATAGTCCCCAAATTTTTATGGAAGCAAAAAAGGCCCCAAATAGCCACAGGGATGTTGAAGAAGAAAACCAAAGCTAGTAACAACCCAATTGTAGACTTCAAGCTCTATTACAAAGTTGTAACCATCAAGACAGTATGGTACTGGCACAAAAACATATCCATACATCACTGGGACAATATAGAGAACCCAGAAATGAACCCTCAACTCTAGGGCCAACTAATCTTCCTCAAAGCAGGAAAGACTATTCAATGGAAAAAAGAAGGTCTCTTCAATAAATGGTGCTGGAAACACAGAACAGCCACATGCAGAAGAATGAAACTGGACCATTTCCTTATAACACACACACACACACACACACACACACACACACACACACACTCCAAATGGATGAAAGACCTCAAGGTGAGATAGGAATTCATCCACATCCTTGAAGAGAACAGAGGCAGCAACCTCTCTGACCTCAGCCACAGCAATTTCTTGTTAGACACATCTCCGAAGGCAAGGGAAACAAAAGCAAAAATGAATTGTTGCGATGTCATCAAGATAGAAAGCTTTTGCACAGCAAAGGAAACAGTCAACAAAACCAAAAGACATAAATAGAACGAGAGAAGATATTTTCAAATGACATATCATATAAAGGGTTAATATCCAAAATCTAGAAAGAACTTACCAAACTCAGCACCCACACAACAAATAATCCAATCAAGAAATAGGCCAAAGACCGGGACAGACATTTCTCCAAAGAAGACATCCAAATGGCTAACAGATACATAAAAAAGTGCTCAACATCCCGGGTCATGTGTCATATTCATTTTTCCCAGAACCTCCATAGCGTGTGTCACAGTGGCTGCAAAAGAGGGAAATACAAATCAAATACAAATACAAATCAAAACTATAATGAGATATCACTTTACACCAGTCAGAATGGCTAAAATGAACAAGTAAGGAAATGATAGCTGTTGGCAAGGATGTGGAGAAAGGGGAACCCTTTCATACTGTTGGTGGGAATGCAAGCTGGTAAAGCCACCCTGGAAAACAGTGTGAAGGTTCCTCAAGAAGTTGAAAATAGAGCTACCCTACAACCCTGCAACTTCACTACTGGGTATTTACCCCAAAGATACAGATATAGTGATCTGAAGGGGCACCTGCACTCCAATGTCTATAGCAGCAATGCCCATAATAGCCAAAGTATGCAAAGAACCCAGACATCCATCAACAGATGAGTGGATCTATATGGATACATATGCCATTGAATATTATGCGGCCATCAAAAAATGAAATCTTGCCATTTGCAATAACATGGATGGAACTAAAGGGTATTATGCTAAGCAAAGTAAGTCAATCAGAGAAGGACAATTATATGATTTCCCTGATATGTGGAATTTAAGAAACAAGACAGAGGATCATAAGGGAAGAGAGGAAAAAAGGAAGCAAGATGAAACCAGAGAGGGAGTCAAAGACACAATCTCAGGAAACAAACAGGGTTTCTGAAGGGGACAGGGGTGGGGGAATGGGGTGGCTGGGTGATGGGCATGGGGAGCGTATGTGCTGTGGTGAGCACTGTGTGTTGTGTAAAATGGAAGGATCACAAACCTGTACCCTTGAAACAAATAACATATTGTATGATCATAATACAAAAGAAGTGAAAGAAAAACATTTAGGATACAAATGTAAACTAAGTAAAAGTAAATAAATAGATACTCTCACTGATAGATAGAAAGAAAGAAAGAAAGAAAGAAAGAGACAGAGAAAGAAAGGAAGGAAGGAAGGAAGCAAGCAAGCAAGCAAAAGTGACTAAGCGACCTAGAGTCACCACACTCCAATTTCAAGCTCGATTACAAAGCTGTTGTCATCAAAGCAGTACAGTACTGGCATAAAAACAGACACACAGATCAATGGAACACAATAGAGAGCTTGGAAACTGATAATCATAGCACTTTTGGCAAAATTTATTCATTAGCATATTAATGGTATTAGTAATATAATTAGTAAATACTTAGTATATTAAAGGTATATTTAAACTTAGCTCTAATAGAATTATTAACTCTGAATGGGAATTAATATTTATGTCCTGTTCCAACTGTTGCTTCCAATAAATGCATTTCTTTAAACATGAGCTTTCAGATAAATATATATTATAAAATAAGGATGATTTAGAATCCGCAGTTTTAAGAGAAATTAAATTCACTTTAATAAACCTACCATGGAAAAGGAAATACAGATATACATCATCACAACTGAGAACACTACAAAAGAAGACAAACACACAATCTGGTGTCTGATGGAAGAGCAGAATACTACTTCAGTAGTTCTGCCCAAATGTTCAACCTGTTGAAAGCTACAGATTCAGCTACTTGTTTACAAAAACACAGATGGCAGAGAAAAGTCCTACCAAAGTGTATGAAGACATCATCACTGAAGTCCACACTGCATATATTCCAACATTATAAATATTTTCCCAACAAACTGTAAGACCGACAGACACAAAGAAAGGAAGGAAGGAAGGAGGGAGGAAGGGAGGAAGGAAGGAACCTCAGAAACTAACCCACACATGTATGGTCTTAACTTATGACACAGCAGAAAATATGCAATGCGGAAAGGACTGTCTCTTCAGCGAACGGTACTGGGAAAACTGGACACTAAATGTAGAACAATGTGACTGGATCCCTTTCTTACACCGCACATGCAAATCATGAATGGATGAATGACTTGAACATAAGAACTGAATCCAGAAACCTCCAACAAGAAAACACAGGTAGTGGGGCGCCTGGGTGGCTCAGTGGGTTAAAGCCTCTGCCTTCAGCTTGGGTCATGATTCTGGGATCCTGGGATCGAGTCCCGCATGGGGCTCTCTGCTCAGCGGGGAGCCTGTTTCCTCCTCTCTCTCTCTCTCTGCCTGCCTCTCTGCCTACTTGTGATCTCTGTCAAATAAATAAATAAATCTTAAAAAAAAAAAAAGTTGGTCTTCTCAAAAATCACTTCTATCTTTAGCCAGTCACATCATCATGACTTCTTCTAGTCCCTAAATACACCTGCTCTGTTCTCAAGCCTGAAACAGCTTACAGTACTCTTGTTACCCATTGTGGGGTTACTGTGATTGACTGGATCCAATAGCAGACACTAGATCCAATCCACTGTCGAGCTAACACACCATCAAAATACTTGCTCATGAATTTAAATTAAGAGCCATCCCAACCATAGACAGTGGGTGGAACATAATTGAACCAGTCATGTGACCCTGAGCTCATTGTTTCGGTGCAGACAGATATGTGAACAGAGGACACCAACCTGCAGGAAAAGAGAATGCGCCAACATAAAGAGACAGACACTTGAGAGCCTGTGCTACAAGAAATAGTGAGAGGGGGAGATGGGGAGGGTACCTGTCTTGGTAATGGATGGCAGAGACCTCTTCAGTCACAGTTTGTATGAAATATCTACATGTACTTTGTTTCAATGAGGTTTCTGCATCCTTTCGTCAAGTATCTCTTGTACCCAAAAAGACTTTGTCTAGAGCAGCACAATTAGTTATTCCCCAAATGTATTCCTCCTGTTGTGGCCCCTGTATGGGCAGGACTGACTTCTAGAGAGAAAGAAAACCTTGGGGATCAAAACTGTACTCTTGAAATGTGTGTGCATACACACATCTGCATGTAAAACAATAAAAACCTGATAGATTCATTGGTGTTAAATGTGACAGACTTAGGTGTTGCCTTTGGGGAGGCTACTGTGAGCTGTACCCACAGGGAGTAATCACTCATCAGGACCTCGAATTCCACTGACATACATATGTCCCTTTCTATTTCTCTTCCTTAACCCTCAACATAAGGAAGAATATTCTATTACCTAAGGGAAAAGCAATGATACATGTTTCTATAAGATGAACTCTGGATGAGAAGAGTTGAGCAGGCAAAGTTAAAATAAAAAGACAATTACATCATTTTTATAAAATACAGAGAGAGAAAAGTGGATCATTTGTCCCTGAACATTCCGGAGGAAGGCAAAAATCAAAAGGGAAAAATATGCTGTGAAAAGAACATTTTTTTGAAGCTTTTTGGCTGGAACATGTAGGATTATCAAAAAAGGTTGGCTGGGGCGGGGGGCAGGGGATGAAAAATAACTGAAAGACCTAGATTATCAGACAGGCATCACAAGTTTCAACATGAAGTCCCAAAGACAACCCCTCTAAAAAAAAAATCATATTTAGGGGCACCTGGGTGGCTCAGTGGGTTAAGCCTCTGCCATTCGGCTCAGGTCATGATCTTAGGGTTCTGGGATTGAGCACCGCATAGGGCTCTCTGCTCAGCAGGGAGCCTGCTTCCCTCCCTCTCTCTCTGCCTGCCTCTCTGCCTACTTGTGATCTCTGTCAAATAAATAAACAAAATATTTTAAAAAATCATATTTAAATGACATATTCAAGGGCAAGATGGCAGAGAAGGGGGAGACCTTGTTTCAACCCATCCCCTGAAATGAGCTAAATATCTACCAGAACACTTTGAACACCCATGAAGTCAGCCTGAGATGTAAAATTATACACTTCTGCATCTCTGTGGGGGCAGAAGAACATCAGTGGAGAGGTAAAGCAGGGTAGGATGTTGGAGTGGAATTGCATTTCCTAAAGCCCAAGACTGGGAAGGTCTGAGAAGAGTTGACCTTGCTGAGAGTCAGGAACAGGTCTGCAGGCAGGGCTTGTGCAGAGGGTGGTCTGCAGCCAGAGGGGTCCCGGGAAGGGGCCAGATGTCTGGGGGAGGCGGAGCCCTGCTTACAACCCTCCTATGCCTGCCTCGCAGAGCCAGGTGTTGGTGCGAGGAGGCTCCACCTTCGGGAGTACCTGTAAAACCAGGGAAGTGCGGGTGTAAGGGCGGGTCCCCCAGTACAGGCAGGCGCTGTATCCAATTGGCTCAGGGCACCACCCTCCGGGACCCATCAGCACGTGGGGGTGGAGCTATGTCCTCTGTGGTGGACCCAGAGCTGCCTTAGGATGTAGGGCAGGCAAAGGGGTGCTGGGAAAGATCCTGGGCGGGGGTTCTGTCTCAGTGAGTGCAGGCTGTGCGCTGGTGTGGGGGTCCTGCAGGTAGGGTCTTCAAAGGGCCCATGAAAAGAGTTCATTGTGGGGACTCGGATGGTTTTCTTTTTCCCCTGAAGTTCTCTTCTGTCTGATGTCCATCAATTGGCGGTATCTTCCAGAGCCCTGAACTCCAGGGCACCCACACACCCAAGCTTTCGTGGGATGGGTTGCGGACATTTCAGGGTTTCCCGTGTGCCCCAGGAAGAGTGTATGTAAAGACAGCACACATCCCCAACTTCAGTGGGGTGCCTCCGTCCCCTGGCACAGCGCAGGTAATAGACCTCGAGCAGCACCCCGAATTCAGCAGGGTGTCCCCTGTTCCCCACCCCCACAGGTGTGGTGCTAACAAGCCCCAGAACAGTTTCCCCACTTTAGCATTTTGTGCTCTGTCTATGGGGTTGGTGGTAATGTGCTGTCAGGGTTGTGCACGAGGATCCTTTGGGTTCTTGCCCCCCACCAGGCACAGGTGTGGCACTAACAAGCCCCAAAGCGATCCCCCAGCTTCAGCATTGTGCCCCGTGTTCCCTGGGGATGGTGGTAATAGGCTGTCAGGATCCCGCTGGAGGGTCCTCCAGGTTCCTGATCCCCCCAGGCACAGGTGTGGTGATAACAGCCCCAGAGCCATCTCCCAATTTTAGCATTGTGCCCCGTGTCCCAGGGGATGGCGGTAATGGGCTGTCAGGATCCCGCAGGAGCGTCCTCCAGGTGGAGCCCTGGAAGCTGGAGGAAACCAGAGCCCACTCAAGTTGCATGAGGAACAGGTGAGTTGAGGTGTTCATTTGGAAGGGTAATTTCACTTTTCCAAAAAAGACAAAGTCATTGGTATACTTTAGAATGTTGATAATTACTACTTAAGAAGCAAGTATGTGTTTCCAAAAAAAGAAAAAAAAAAAGGAAAGAAAGAAAGAAAGAAGTATGTGTTTTCCCTTCTCCCAGGAACAGAATTCTGCAGGTGTGCCCACCTTAGGTCAGAGGTACCTTCTCATCCCCAGCTGACAACACTTCTCTGATCTGGCTCCACGAGACCCAAAGTTTGAACAACAGCATCTGAGTCAGTCGTGCATCTCGTCGCAGGACGTGAGAGTTCCGAGAAAGCAGCAGGGACATTGGACACAATGTCACTTACATGTCAGGACTGGAGGTAAAACTTTTTAACCCAAAACCTCCTGGGCTTTTCTCTTTCCTCTAGTTGAGCCATGAAGTCAAACTGAAGTAGCTGTCCGCATTCCGGCTTTGGTGCAAGAGTTACTCAGTTTGCCTGTGGGTAGAACATCGCAGGGAATCCCATTTTCTCTGTTCATTTACCACTTACAAAATGTAATCTGCACATCTGTTTCCTAGAAAGTCACTTGTATTAGAGAAGGCAAGATGAGATTTACTCTTTGTTTGTTTTTAACATATAATTTGATCCTTTATCTAACTGTTTATTCCCTTAGGCCTGGAGGATTGTTCAATGGCCACCATCTAGAGGTAGGTGGCTTTTTGCGGCCAGATAGAGACTTGGATGATGTCCTGTCATTTGTCAAAGCTGATGTTTCATAACTGATCAGTGTTTTCATCAAAAGAGTTCCAATTAAGGTAGAGGGAAAATTAAAAATTATTCAAAGTAGGCTTTTACCATTTTAAAAGTAAAGCTTGACTTTCCAGTTGAAAGCCTTGGGCCAGTGTCATTTTGGCAAGAGGGGGGAATCCTGGAGTGTTGCAGCAGACAGAGGAGTTCCAGGTCTGGGTAGAGCTGCCAGGGGCCCTGGAGGAGAGCGGAGAGCATTCTGCAGGAGGGTGTGGGCAGGGCTGGCTCCAGGGGTGTCTGTGTGTCCCCCATGTGACAGTTGTGACAGGTCAGGGCTGTGAGCAGGTTCCTGGCTGAGGACAGGGGAGGCCCAGATGGGGAGCTGGCAGGGCACCTTCCTGTATGCCACTGGCTTCAGCCAACACACACGAGCTCTTCATCTGTCCCTGTCCCTCCAGTTCATACCTCCAGGCCAAGACGTTGGTTTGGGTTTCTTTCTCTGAGTGTGTGTGGAGTTTCAAAACCAACATGACGAAATGACAGGTCATTTCATATATCCGTTTCTCTTGTGTTTCCTGCTCTTCTTTAAGTCACCTCTGTGAATCGTACATGCCAGTGGAAGGGGCGATCTGTGCATTTTTATTTCCAGTTTTAATTAAACAGTGGGGAAAAAATCTTCTGAAATTGTAAAAGAACCCTTGTGGGTGTCCATGTTTTTCTCTTCCGTGAACCACATTCCAATATAAGACAATATTTTTAAAAGTAAAACACCACCATGGGGCTCTAACAGGGTGCAGTGGCTTTTGTGAGGAGGACACATGGAGAAGGAGTGTACGTTGTTGAGTAGCTTGGGGAGTGGGTCATTGTGCTCCCAGAGAACATTCACCCTATCCTGGGTGCGGGAGGGGGCTGCCTAATTGGTGGCCCATCCTGGGTTCTGAAACCTGACACAGTGATTCACTTGCGACTTGAACTGGGGATTTATGAAGAAAACAGAATGAACCCTGGAGGCTGCCGGCATCCTTTACACTCAGACAACTCCACGGAGTAAAGGAGCTCATCACCCGTGAGGCAGTCAGGATCCCTGAGGGTGTGGGCTTTGCTTCCTGGGAAGAGGTTGTATCTTCTTCCTTATCTGAACCAGAGCCATGTTGTCTGGTTATGGAGACCCAGACCTTTACATGACCAAGTCACTATTGTTCTTGTTCTTTTAAGAAAGCAATCTAGACATTGACTTCGAGATCCGAATATCAAAAGGAAAAACACAAGGTCCAGTATATACATAAGGACAGAACTTGTGGTGCCTCTCATTAGTATGGGTGATGTCAGGCTGCCCCTATGAGAAGGAACATGGAATTCTATTTGGATAGAAGTGTGCTCTGCCCATGTAGTGTTTTATTCTATCCTTTTTCTTACTTCTCTGAAGGGAAAATAGAGTGGTAACTGGAGCTTGGTGTCTGATTTGAAGGAATGGGAGACAAGAGATTTGAAAGAGCAGTGTTCGTGCTGACGTGGTGCTCCATGCCCAGTGAGTGAGGGTTTGAAGCTTGGACTTGGAAGCGTTGGTGTTCAGGGAGGATGTGGTCTGAGTTTCCCGCACACAGAGTTGCTCAGCTGGTCTGCCTAACCAGACCCGTTCCTGATTTTTGAAGGGCAGCTTGAAGGTGGCTCGAAACCCTAGGGCACTGGAGGAATGATCTGGAAGGGACACCTGAGTGGGCCAGTGTAGACAAACCCAGGGAATTCCAGAGCTAACGATGAACATGTTTCTGAGGCTGGAGTTGGCTTCTCTGTGAGCAGCATTGAGGCTGGGGAGGAAAGCAGTCTCTGGGTCTTAGGACTCGCCATTTCAGCAGGTGTGAGCCTGGCAGGGGAGTCAGATCAGATAGCTGGGAGACTGTGAGGCTGTGGTGGTGGCCTTCTCTCTTGATGCACAGGCCACCTTGCTCCAGGGAGAGGGCTCTGCTCCCCAGCCAGCCCTCCTGCTGCAGATGTGATAGGAAACTTGCTTCCTGTTGGGTTCTCCAGCCCTTGTCTCAGCAGGGGGCTTGGTGGGAAGCAGCCGCAGGCAGCATTCTGGATTCTTGTCCAGTGTGCCCCTGGTTTCCTTGGACGAGGCACCGCAGGTGTCCTCTGCCTGGTGTCTGTGAATTCAGCCAGCAGAAGCACTTCTTCCAGAGCCACACCCCTGAGAAATCCTCCGCCCTTCTGTGCTGTGTGGAAATGGCCAGTTTTCATTTGGAACTGAAATCTCAGCTCCTGCCATGAGGTTCCAAAGCCACACGGCACACCAGTCTCCTTGAAGCTCTAGTTGGGGTCTGATGTGCGAGACTGAGAGCGAACCTGGGCGGCCTGCTGCTGCTGCTGCTGCTGCTGCTGCTGCTGCCACCGCTGCCGCTGCAGGTTCCTTCCTGGAAACTGTGCAGCAAAGCCTGGTTTGTGATGACGTCCCAGGAAAGAGGGACAGGTGCACCGTTCTGCCCCAGCACAGGAGGATGCCAGGGCATCAATCACACGTGGCTGGTGCAGGGAGGAGATGTCTGTTTCCCAGGACCTTGGCCAGAGGGAGATTTGGACCCTGGGATGATTCTCTGCTCAGCTTTCTCAGGTGAGCAGAGCAGGCAAGGGGAGGACATGTGTGTGCTCACCTGGAATCGAGCAAGGTGTCTGGTTTCAGGTTTCATGTGCAAGTGGGTTCCTCTTATGGCTCATTTTCCTGATGGTCTTCAGGGTGCTATAGGGGGACGCACTGTCCCAGGCATCCTGGCTGTGCGGGCTCCACAGGGTCCACAGTCTCAACAGGCTCCACGGGGAGCCTGTTTCCCCCTGCCTCTCTGCCTACTTGTGATCTCTCTCTCTCTGTCCAATAAATAAATAAAATATTTTTTTAAAAATGTTTAAAAGAAAGACTAGAAGGTAAATGCGCTTCCTGGGTAGCAAAGCACCACAGACCAGATGGCTGAAAACATCTGAAATTATCCTCTCACAGTTCTGGGGCCAGAGGCCAGGTGTGGGTGGGGCGGGTCTCCCTCCTGATGCTCTGGGCTGCCTCTCCTCTGGCAAATCATGAATCCTAAATAGCAGCAGCAATATCCCAGCCGCTGGTGGGCTGTCGGAGCTCTTGAGGACAATCAGCTCCCAGGAGTGTGTGCTTTTCTGAAGACACAGATGTCTCTGGAAAAATCAGTAAACACTGCAGGTAGTTGAGGACATGACCTTCTCTGACTTTCAGACTGCTTTTTAGGAGTCCTTCATCTGGCCTTTGGGGCATTTTAGATGGGTCTTACCGAAACACCCCCAGGTCACTGGGGTCTGTCTCTTCTCAATGTTCCAGACAGGACATTTTGAGACATAGCGATCATTGCTGTTTTTGGGTGGCGTGTCGCTGTATGGTGTAAGGGCCTATTCAGCCAGAGCGGCCCCACCACGGCCGAACTGCCATTTTGTTGCAAAACTTAAATTGACCTTGCCCCCACCCCCCAGGGGAACTTATTTAAAAGCAAGTCTAGGAAACCAGTCCCAGGTAACTGCCCAAATACAAGGGTGGGTCAGGCCCAGTGGAGGTATTCTATCAGTGGGGGCGCATACTGTCTCCTAGCTACCAAGGAGTATGGGCCCCACCCTTTGGGCACCTTTTGGGCGCCAATTCTGAACTAGGTGATAGGCTGGTTCAAATGTCTACTAGGGTAAATTGTAATTCAATTGGTCGCCTAGCATCACTGTGGAGTTTCCTGTGTGTGTTACAATCTCATTGGCCACCTGTGTGTGGCCAGGCCCAACCACATGGCCTTTGCTCTATAAAAGTTAGTCTGGAAAGCAGGGAGGGGTCGTCCTCTCTGTAGGGTCGGTTTGATTCCTGATGCTTGCCGTGAAATAAAGCTTTGCTTGACTTTCACTTTGTATCAGTCTCGCTCCTTTAATCATGGACCCATTATTGGGGTAGGCAATTTTGGGAGGACCCAACAGTGGATTCTGTGTTACATTCATCCAATGGAAGATCCTTGGATTTGTTTCCATTTGTGGTGATTGTGAATAAAGCTTCTATAAAT
The DNA here is from genome assembly GCF_963455335.1 of Martes martes. Taxonomy (NCBI): domain Eukaryota; kingdom Metazoa; phylum Chordata; class Mammalia; order Carnivora; family Mustelidae; genus Martes; species Martes martes. The sequence goes on along the minus strand of NC_137893.1, from coordinate 89,401,021 downwards.
ATTTATGCAAAAAAAGTCAATGCATATTAGTATTTATTTGCAACAAATGCATGGCAAGTCATTTCTAGATGTAAATGAGGGCTCTGAAAATGTTTTCACAGTCATGTATTTGGTTCAAGAATAACCATTTCTAATCTGTAGTAACCAGGCTTGATATTCCATTAATAGGGCTGGATTCGGGGTCCTGTTGATGAGGGAGCAGAAGGCTGGCTGAGGACAAAGAAAAAGGCTGACACTTCGCAATCTCCCCCTCACCCCCACCACTCCTGGGTTGGACAAATGTGGCATTCTTAAGGAATCTCCCAACTATCTTGATGTTAATGGCTTGCTAAAAGGGAAAGACAACCTTGGTCAATGCTGCAAGACCTTGTAGGCCCTCTTTAGCATATGAAAGATCTATCGAAACCTCCCTTTTCCTTACTTCCCCCACCCCCATGTACCTAACCTGCCACCCCTCACAACCTGGGGCAGCAGCTCTTCCTGCCCATGGGTCTTCTCCCCATGCTTTAATAAACCTCCACTTTGCACCAAAGATGTCTCAAGCATCCTTTCTTGGTCATCAGCTCCAGACCTCACCCCACCGAACCTCACCTATGTTCTAGAACTTCATCATTTGGCACCCAAACGTGGGGCTGTGAGTCTTTACATTTGGACTCTGAGCTTCAGTGCAAAACTGGTGAGTAGTTTCTCTCCTCTTCCTTTAGTCTCATTTTGTTATGCCCCAATAACGGGTCCGTGATTAAAGGAGCGAGACTGATACAAAGCGAAGGTCAAGCAAAACTTTGTTTCCGCCAAGCACCAAGAATCTAACCGAACTTTCGGGATGCACTTCTTATAAGAGAGGGCAACCCTTCTCCGTTTCACAGTCTAGCTTTTAAGAGCAAAGGCCATGCGGTCGGGCCTGGCCATGCACAGATGACCAATGAGATTGTAACACACACAGGAAACTCCACAGTGATGCTAGGTGACCAATTGAGTTACAATTTACCCTAGTAGACATTTGACCCAGCCTATCACCTTGGTTGGGATTGGTGCCCAAAAGGCTCCCAAAGGGTGGGGCCCATACTCCTTGGTAACCAGGGAGACAGTATGCATCCCCCCACTGATCGGATGTCTCCACCTGGCCTGACCCACCCTTGTATCTGGGTTTTGTTACCAGGAGCTGGTTTCCGGGACTTGTTTTTAAGTGAATCCCCTGGGGGAAGGGAAGCAGGGACAGTTTAAGGGTTAAACAAGGTTTTATTTAACCTCAATGAAAGCCTCTTGCTAAAATATAAAAATATAAAATAGGTCCTTACAATTTCAGGGGCTTTTCAAGGAGTGTGGTCTTATTGGAACACTTGCATGTCGATTGCTCAGGCTATAATCCTCTAGCCCGTGGCTACTCTATTGTCGCAGCCAGCGTGACAACACGACCAGGGTCGAGAAGATAAGAGGATGGTGAAGAACGAAGTCGCAAAGTGATGAGGACAGGAGGGGCAAGGTGGATGATGTCCAAGCAATGCCAGTTTATTCAGAAGAGTGCTCTGATATATATCATACAGAGACAATCACAAGGAAGCAGTGATCCATTACATTATTAAAATAGTTTCCACCGGTTCCCCTTAGAAGGTTTCTTAAGGCTCATGTGCAAACATCCTGACGCCAAGAGGGCTGCTTGAAGATGAGTTCCCTATAGATAAGTAGACAGAGAAGGGCCAAAGGGCATCCGGTGCAGTTTATGGCCCCTGCAGGGACAGCAAGTCAAGTTACTGATTCACGGCTTTAGGCCTTCATGTCCTGTTCCAGATAAGCCCCAGAGGGTGGTCGCGCAGGAGAGCGTGAGACCCATGGCACAGGCCCATTCTCAAGCACCTCAACTTATTAACCACAGGATTGCTTTAACCCTTAGGTTTCAAGGAGGCGTGAGTCAGGGGCTGGTTTGGTTCTCTCTCAAGCTACTGCGCGGCCTCCCACACTCTATGGGAAGGAGAACGTCTGCCTTTTGGCTGGAAGTCAGTACCCTGGCTGGGACAGTAATAAGACCCACAAACTTGATGCCCTCTCTTTATTCCTGTTCTTATACAAAGTTGTCTGTCTTGGGCACAGGACAGCCACCTAAGTCCCCAGGACGGCTGCCGATCTTAAGACTCCCAGGTGAGGTTTCCTCCTGATTGATCTGATGAAGTTCTAGAACCTAAGTGAGGTTCGGTGGGCTGAGGTCCAGAGCCGATGACCAAGAAAGAATTCTTGAGACATCTTTGGTGCAAAATGGTGGTTTATTAAAGCACGGGGACAGGACCCATGGGCAGGAAGAGCTGCTGCCCCGGGGATGTGAGGAGTGGCTGGTTATATACACAGGAGTTGGGTAGGTGAGAACAAAGGAGATGATGTTAGTCTCTAAGGAATTTTGGAAGCAAGGTCTCCAGGACCTTGAGGGGCTAGCTATTGTTGGGAGAAAGGTTGTTTATTACTAGTAGTAAAAATCTTCTTATGAGACCCTTTAGATGTATATCAGTGGGCCATATGCTTGGGAATGATTCTCGACACTATCTTGGAGATCTAGAGATAAAGTTTCACATTTCTCCTATCAAGTGTCCTTGTTAGTGAGATTTGGGTTTAGAAGAAATTTAACTTTATTTAGGGCTTGAGGAACTGAGTTATTTGCCTCTGGAAATTGTGCTATTGATAAGGTAACTTCTTTGTTTGTAGATCTCTAGGACATTGGTAAACCAAGGGAGACTCCTGTCTTGCAGGTTTGTGATCTCTGCAAGTTAACTATTTGTTTCTCGTTTATGGCAGTCAGGGGTGCCTGAGGAATGTCACACATATTACCCAGGGGAGTGGGTGGAGAGGGGGTACAAGGTGCCAGCTTTTGCTTTGTCCTCAGCCAGCCTCCTGCTCCCTCATCAGATCTAATGTGATCCCCTCCACATCCCTGGTCTAGCCACTTCTGGCCGCAGGAACTCCACTGGGAGCTGGCCAAAACCAGTACCCGACTGAATTAAAAGGCAACCGGGGACCGTTTCCTAGGGAAGTTGACTGTAAGGACCACATGTGTTGGAATGTTGCATAGACCATGATGGATTTCAGTCTTTACTGTTTCTTGTCAGTGTCTTCTACAAACTACTTAAACTATGAAATGGGGTAATTTCCCTTTGCCAATCTTTTCTAGTATTTCCATGGGTTAAAAATGGCAAAACAGTACGCAGTCTTCAGGACAGACGATGGTATGGCACAGCACAGTATTTTGGTCCATTTCACCAGGCACCCATCAGAAGCCTAAGATGTGATGGGGAAGGGGAGGGATGCAGCACCCCTCCAGGGCCTTTTATAGCAGGAATGCCTTCCTGGGGAAGGCAGGATCGTGATCAATAGCGATGTCTTGAGGGACGCCTCTGGTCACGGTCTAGAGACACACGGGAACCTCTGACATATCCTTTGTGGGATGCCACCCATGAGTCGGGGGATTTGGTAATGGACCTTCTTTACTGTTCTGGGAGCGTGGCCTCAGTAGGCTTCTTCAGTTCCCAAGGACTCTACCTTGGGGTGCCTTTTAACCCACCAGAAATAATTTGGATTGCAAAACTTAGGAAAGGACAGAGCTCCTGTTACTGCATGGCGTCAGTGGGATCTATAGATGGTCTCTGCAGAAAATAGGGCAAATAAACTTAGGGTACCTTCATTGGCTCATACCCAGGCCTTCATTGCTCTACACCAGGACCCCGACCTAGGGGCCTTTTGCAGAATGTGTTTGTCCAAATGAGTCAGCTAGTAAATTCCCTCCTGACATATTGGATGATAATTATGTAAATAAGCCTTCTAGTAAGCCCAGGTTGCTGGAGGATACACAGGCTACCCATAGCAAAGGGGACTCTGACTTTTATCTCTCTGTTCCTCCTAATAGATGTAAGGGCTTCTCCCTTACTCATTTCCCATGTTAATGGCTATAACTGGAGCCAACTGGGGTTCATCTAACTTGAGATGGAGACTGTAAGGAATATTCCCAAGCAGCTGCCAAAACTCCCTTTGTTTGGGGGAAATTCCCTGTCTTCTCTGGCCCGACCTGGATTGCTTCTCCCCTTCCCCCTTGCTGGCAGGAAAACATGGCATCTGCTCCTCTGTTGGGGCTGATGAGCTCTAAAACCGGGAATCCTTTCTCTGCCTCCTGGCAGCACTTTGTTCTTCTGTCTCTCCATTCTGTTTCTGCACCAACGTGGGTGTGGCCTGCATGACTGGCCTCTAGACCATGCACCACGGCTCCTTCTCTCTTCATTGTCAAGGAGCAAGAAGAGCACCCCCTGGACCTAACACCCCCCACTCCAGATCTTCCCACCTGTGTCTCAGGTAAACATTCAAAGTGGAGTGGGCCCAGGTGGAACGTAAATCAGCATTTAAACGAAGTTAAGTTTGTTGGTTTAATTAAGATAGACATGTCTTTGAAGTTACAGCAGTAAATGTGAAGCTTTTATTCTATCAAGGTTTGTTGAAGGTCAAATAACCTCTCATTACCTCTGTTGCAATTTGTTAGCAAAAAGATGACTAAACTGATGGTTCATTGTCTCAAAGTTTTCATGGGTAATTGTTGAGATAACTTTCAGAGTCTTTAGTAATGTGAAAGTTTATAAAGTTTTGCTTGGATGACAAATGGAATTAAATTTGTTGGATATCTAGGTCTTTCAAGCAAGATAAAAATGCTAAGTCATTAATTACTGGATGTAGGTTTGTGCTTTTGACTTCTTACAGCAAAGAAACTAAGAATATTTAAATCTGTTGGTAAACATGTTTTGTTAACTGATTCATAAATTTGCCATCTAAAGAATTCTGTTATAACAATTCACAATTGGTTAATGCCTGACTAGCGACTAAGTTGTTTCTAAGAGTACAAAATTCTGCTAAGTGTAACTAAGACTAATGGAAATAAGGGAAACAACTCGGTATGTGGGAAAGATACATAAGAAAGTTAAGGAATGGGAATGCATTTTGTTAAAGATAAAAGGTAATTTGTTCTAAAGAAGTTGGTTGTTTGGAAAGATGGCTTGGGCCAACTCTGAATGCAAAGGAAAGTTGTAGAAGGTTTGTGAAGGGAAATCTTTGGAATGGAATTTTAGGTATGGTCAGGACGGACTAAGATTGAAATGAATGGGTTTTAAATGTACATTGGTATAAGATTAAAATTGTCTCCATTCAAAAAGACAGCTTTCTTAAATTTGCTGTTAGGAAGAAAATGTAAACAGTTGTTTACTCTTTACCTTTTTTAGAAAAACCATTTTCTGCATTTTGCCTATATTAGGTCTTTAACATCCCTAATTATATTTAGGCATGTGCTTTAAAACTTTAGTATAAGATTTTAGCAAATGTTGAGAAGATTGAAATTGTAGGCCTTCCCTTGGTATGCTAAGTTACTCAGGAAGTACTGCTAAACAAATGATAAACCTTGGGTTACATTTGGGTAAAGGCTGTAACTATTCTAGAGGTTCTATGCATTTCCTAGAGTTTTAATGTTTAGATAATATCATCACTTGATATTGTAATTATTGAAGTGTTATGTGTCACAAAAATAACCTGATTTCCTTGCCAGCTAAGTTGTAAACTCTCAAGCTCTTTACCATACCTATTCTGAGTTTTTGTCATTTATAATTGTTTTAATTTTCTTGTAAAATGAATTTCACCTTAAAGGAGATTCATATAAAGGACTTTCAGGATAAATACAGGTATTTGATATGTTAAAAATCCTAAAACCAAAATGGGTAAGAATTTCCAGAACTAAGTAAAAGCTGCATTCAAACTAAACCAGAACTAGTAACATGGGACTAAATGAACTAAAAGATGATAGTGTTCTGTCTCTTATTTTAAACATTGCTGGTTCTGTAATGTTTGCTCTTCCACACTAAGGAAAATTTTACTTAAGTTATCTGTGACTTACAGAAATGTAAAAATATTCATTTACAAACAAATCAAGGCATTCAACTTCTCTCTCTATCTGAACCCTCTGAAACCAAAGGTCTCAGCAAGTATTCTTTCTTCCATCGCAATCAGTTATTTACATAAGTTCAATAAGAATCTGTTCTCCTTGTAACAGGACACCATTGGAAACACCGGTTATTTTACCAAGGCTTTGACTGGAATGTCATATTTGAGAAAGACTCATATATGACCAGACTGCTTAAAGGACCTAAGGTTGACTTTATAAAACCTGGAGCTATAAACCCCTTGGAACTGTTGGCCTGATACCTTGCTTACAGAGTTCCAAGCAACCTCACCAGGTGAGTAAAGAATGTCACTTCCTGGGAGGTGCAGGAACCTCAGGATACTTTGGGGACCACAGGAAGAGGAATTCGCCCAAATTAACTGATATTGCAGGCAAGTCTGATGGCAAGTATGTGGCTTGGCTTCTAGCCTGGAGAGGCTACTTTTATTTTTTTTTTTTTAATTTTTTAATTTGGAGAGGCTACTTTTAAAAGTTCAACCTATAGATTCCTTATAAGAGGTTCCAGCAAAGCAGATTCTGAAAGATCTATATGATCACTCACTCTTCTTGCTGATCTTAAATAATTAGGCCAAATCTGTTTAAACTGGACTTGTTTTTTGGATGAATTAGTCCTAATTTGGCTATCTCTGGAAATGAGGGTTATTTTAGAGAGAAAAATTATGTTTTAATAACACACCTCTATGGATGTTAAATTCTAGAATTGATTGTCTTTAAATGTTTGCTTACCTAAGCTAGACAATTTGAGTTAAACTTCAGAAAAGTTGCACAATAGCTCATTTAGATGATCTTGCCTTTTTATTCTGTGAGGATAATAACAGAACCTCATGGCACATGATTAAACAACTGAAAAATGGGGTTGATTCCCCAACAATTGTATAACTTAACTATCACCTTGTGTGTGGCTGGGATAATGAAATTGCCTAAAAGCCAGCATACCCCACTCCACAGGATTATCTATGGACTTGTGGAGATAATGGATGACCCCACTTTCTTTATGATTGGATTGGATGATGTATGTGGGACTCCCCTTATCTCTTGACAAGTTTTCTCTCACTTGCAAGTGGTCAGGATATTGTTAAGGCTGTACCACTGAAAGGGCTTACTGGTTTCATCCCTTAGTCATATTTATCCTAGAAGCCAAGTCTGTTGAGGTACAGTTGCAAACAAATGAGTTACCTAAGCATAGAACAGCCCTCCTCATAAAAGGAGCCTCAAAGCTCACTATGGGACAGTCCCTGACTGTAATGACCTCACTTCAGATCCAAAATGTCCTAGACACCAAAGGCCACCAATGGGTGATGGAGGCCGACTTATTAAATATTAGGCTACACTTACAGGTATGCCAGAAATAAAACTTGTCAGACTTTAAATGTAGTTACCCATATGCCTGAACCTGACCATTATACTTCTTTCTCTATAGAGCAAAAACTGATAGGTTATTGATCTTGCTTACTCTAGTTGGCCAGATTTAAGATGCCCCTATTAAAAATACAAATGACAGTTGGTTTACTGATGACAGTAGTTTTCATAACAGGAGTAAGAAAAGCTGGGTATGCCATAGTGCTCACTAGTGCTTTGCAATTGCCAAAGCCTTACAAATTGATACTTAATACTGACTCCAAATATGCTTTCCTAGTCCTACATGTCCATGGAGCAATGTGGAAGAAAAGGGGATTATTATCAAGCCACATTCAAATAACAGGCCTAAAATTATTACTCTTAAGGCTGTATACCTACCTAAGGAGGTAGCGGTGATTCACATCAAAGGACATCAAAAGGATATGACCTTAGGAACCAATGAAAGTAAATACAAGGTTCATACCATGCCACTGATTTGGGGCAAAAAGGCCATGGAGGTGGCAAAAACTGTGAAAGAAAATTGTCCCTAGGTTTGGGCTCCCTTGGTCCCTACTAAGTAACAATGGACTGCCTTTTATTACACATTAAAAAGTGGCCCTTCAAAACTGAATAGCCCTTGATATAATGACTGCAGTTACAGAAACCCAAAATTGGAGGACTGTCTCCTAAAGGGACCCAGTGGTTATATGACTCTAACTTGTGCTCATGGCTTCCCCCAGGCTGGATAGGCCACTGTACCTCTGGGTCTTGCCTGGAATCATGGATGCATTATTAAAGCCATTACCAATCCAGCCAACCTTCCAGAACTTAAAACAGTAGTGAACTCGTTCTGTCTCATTGGTATGATCAACTAAAATAACCGGTGTTTCCAATGGTGTCCTGTTACAAGGAGAACAGATTCTTATTGAACTTATGTAAATAACTGATTGCGATGGAAGAAAGAATACTTGCTGAGACCTTTGGTTTCCCGCTTTGGAACTGGAGGATGTTTGGCACATAAAATCTCTTAATAAGTACATGGTCAGTCCTAAGTGACCCTCAAAGTAGCATTTCTCTATTACTATTAAAATGCTATGGTAATACAAATGCGTAAAGCAGCTTTACAAAATAGAATGGCAAAATACTAGGTTTATGTTCCAGATTATCACAAAATATTTCTTGGGTTCTAACATACTCAAGTGGGCACTTTAAACAGCCCCTCTTTCCAGGACACCTGGGTGGCTCAGTTGGTTAGGTAGCTGCCTTCGGCTCGGGTCATGATCTCAGCGTCCTGGGATGGAGTCCCACATTGGGCTCCTTGCTCGGCGGGGAGCCTGCTTCTCCCTCTGCCTCTGCCTGCCACTCTGTCTGCCTGTGCTCACTCTCTCTCTCTCTCTAACAAATAAATAAATTTAAAAAATTTAAAAAAAATTTTTAAACAGTCCCTCTTTCCTTTTATGATTGATTAAACTCCTGCACTGGAAAAGGGGGTTTTGTCAACTAGCAAAAAACTTACTTGAGCTTCATTTTCTTTTTGCTACACTAATCATGTTTTGCTGTTTTCTCCCATGTCTCCTCACCTGACATGGACTCCTTCACTGCCATAACTCTCACAGATGATCCTTTCCACTTGGGAAGATCACTTAAGCAGTCTCCCCTGGATTCAGCTGCTTCTGTCTTTCATAACTCCCCTACACTTTCCCCAACTGACCAGAGTTGACCTGAGTAGGTAGGGACAACTCTATGCCCCTATTCAGCAGGAAGATGTTACAGAAGATGAGACCTTCCACCTTCAGCTACCTTAAAGATTTAAGGGTCAAAATTGTTCAGGGGGGAATGATGAGGGAGCAGAAGGCTGGCTGAGGGCAAAGCAAAAGGCTGACACCTCACCCCCACCACTCCTGGGTGGGACAAATGTGACATTCTTTAGGAATCTCCCAACTATCTTGATGTTAATGGCTTGCTAAAAGGGAAAGACAACCTTGATCAAGACCTCTGGTATCCTGTACCTTGTAGGCCCTCTTTAGCATATGAAAGTTCTGTTGAAACCTCCCTTTCCCTTACCTTCCCCCAACTGCATGGTACATAACCTGCCATCCCTCACAACCAGGGGCAGCAGCTCTCCCCGCCCATGGGTCCTGTCCCTGTGCTTTATTATTTTTTTTAATATTTTATTTATTTGTTTGACAGACAGAGATCACAAGTAGGCAGAGAGGCAGGCAGAGAGAGAGGAGAGGGGTAAGCAGGTTCCCTGCTGAGCAGAGAGCCCAATGTGGGGCTCGATCCCAGGACCCTGGGATCATGACCTGAGCTGAAGGCAGAGGCTTTAACCCACTGAGCCACGCAGGCTCCCCGTACTTTAATAAACCACCATTTTGCACCAAAGATATCTCAAGAATTCTTTCTTGGTCATCAGCTCCGGACCTCACCCCACCAAACCTCACCTATGTTCTAGAACTTCATCACTGTGACCTCTGCAACTGCCCGACACCTTATGCTTAGAAGGGCCCCTGTGTGCTTTAATGCTTTGTTGTGATTGTTTTGAAATTCTGCACTGGGACCCACAAATTGTGTAGTCAGACTAATAAGCATAATCAATGGGAAACTTTCATAACTGCTACCCTTTCCCCAGTCTCTTGAATGTTCATATATGACAGTTTTTTTCCTTAACTTCCCCCCTCCCCCAGTATTGAATATTCTCTTAAAAAGGAGCAGACAATCTTGAGATAAAAAGAAGGCCATAGCTGAGAAATTCAAGAGCATGTGTTTTCCCCACCTGGCCAATTAGTTCTGGCCATTGGTACTTTCCAGGCTGTACCTGGGTTACCAGAGAGTCTGGCCTTGCCTAACCAAGAAGGATTGTTGTGATAAGAGGTGACTTTTTGGAACAAAGAGTAGCTGTGATAACTTGTGTTTCTCTTGAAATTTCACCTGCCTCCTCCATTATGATTGTTCATGGTTACAGTGTTGCATGATTTTCCAAGTTATTATTTCACAACTTGTAAAATCTGGAAAACCTCTTTCTCTGAGCCCAGTTTGACCAGGACTCACTGTCATGGGTAGCATATTCGTTCCACAGCTGTCACGATAAATCACCACAACCCTGCTGGACTCGAGCAACAGAAGTTTTTTTTTTTTTTGACACTTCTCACATGCATCCAAAATAAAGATGTCGGTGGGGATAGTTCTTCCTGGAGGCTCAGAAGGAAAACTGTTCCACACTTCCCCCTCCCTCCTGGGCGCTGCTGGCAATCCTTGGCGTCCCTCAGCTTGTCGGTGGATGGCTGCCTCTCTGCATCCATTGTCACATGGCCGCCTTCCCTGAATGTCTGTGTGTTCCCGTCCATCTGTCTTTGGATTTGCAGCCCACCCAATAATCCACGGGGTTCTCATCTGGAGAGCCTTGACATCATTCCATCCGCAAAGACCCTTTTGCCATATAAAACCACGTTCACAGGGGCGTCTGGGTGGCTCAGTGGGTTAAAGCCTCGGCCTTCGGCTCAGGTCATGATCCCAGGGTCCTTGGATGGAGCCCCAGGTCAGGCTCTCTGCTCTGTGGTGAGGCTGCTTCCCTTCCTCTCTCTCTCTGCCTGCCTCTCTGCCTACTTGTGATCTCTGTCAAATAAATAAATAAAGTCTTTAAAAAAATACTTAAAAAAAAAAACAAACCCGTTCACAGGTTGCAGGTGGATAGATCTTTGGGGGGCCATCACTCTGCCCACCACAGCGAGTACATGCCTTTCTGCAGCTCAAATCCCTTAAGCCTCTATGAGGCAAACAACTTCTACTTTGAGTAATGTTACATGGTCCTGCTGGCTGTGGCCACAGGGACGGACACATCCTGCACTCACTGGTATTCAGGGCTTCCAGCCTGTGCCAGACACCTTACGTTTCCAGGAATTTTGCAAAACCCATTTATTTCACCCAGCCATTACTAAAAACTAAGTGGTATAAATTCACAGTGAAATAAGTGATAGTATACCCCAAAGCTGCATATGCTCAGGACGCATCACTTCCTGATGGTTTCACCACGTTTTACTGTTCCGTGCTCCAAGGTTATGCACGTCTGGTGCACCTTCAGGAAGTACTGCTGATCGTCTCTCCACAGGGCCAAGCAGAGCTCTTCTGGGAGCGGGACGTCTGCCGTGGCAGCCGTGTTCACACCAGGTGCTGCCCTTCCAGGCCTCCCCCCACTACCCCCAGAGCCAGTCGTCCAACATTTCTGAGCACACCCATGACGCTGGGAGCCATGACGGTGAGCACGAGGCCAGCATCCTCTGACGACAGATGCTAGGTCGCCTGGAGGTTGGGTTTCAGGGAGCAATTCCCTAACTGTGCCTAATGAAATGCGATCTGCAAGTGTTTAACTGACGTGGCACTTCGCCTGTTCCTGAATTCACAAGTCAGAGGAGATAGTTTGCCAGCCTACTGTATCCTTAATTTTGGTTTTGAAAATGATATTATTGAAACTTGGATGATGACATAAACGTTTTCAAGAGTGCAAAGCTGATGATTTGTCAACACTTGCAAACCTCTCATTCGGGTCAGTCCAGGGGTGATGTGACAAAGAAGCTCTTTGCGGTTGGACAGGCTTGTCACTTGCTGGGATCTAATGGGATAATTTAATTTGAGTTTCTTTTTCTTTTTCCTTTGTTACGCACCACCACCTCAGGCATTAGCGGGAAGTGAGCTAAATGGCCCCAGAAACCAGCAAGAAGATTCTGAAGGGAGTAAGATTCTAGAATAGAATTGCTTATCTGGAGGTATTTGCATAGGGAAGCCCTTGGGTCTGGTCATCTCTGGTTGAACCCACCATATGTGGGAAGCTGTTAATACCCTCAGAGGGTGGCTCAGGGAGTACTTAAGACCCAGGAAAAACAAATCATAAATAAAAGCAAATATGACTGAGGAGAAATATACTTCTGAAATATATTAGAAACTCTATCTCCAGGCAGTGCCACATAGAATTCAACTCCAGAATGTAACTGTCCCTCAGAATAATATACTGCTTAAAATATAACTAATGAGGAGTTGTACTGGTCATGCAAGCATGCTTAAAGATGACTTGAGAAAAACATGTACTAGCAGCAGGCCTCTGGTGGAGAGGATGACAAACGTCATCGAACCCGAGCAGCTGGGGATACCCGCCTCGCTCAGGGCAGAACACCGCCTGCTTCATGTTAGCGGAGCAGCTGGGAACACCTGGCCCCGAACCTGCTCAGGGTTGAACACCACCTGCTTCCCTTTTTCATTGTCTCCCCTGCATCAGAGAAAGACTGCTGTTAAGGTCATCCATTTCAGTGCACTCACTCACCAAATTCCATGCCCCTCCAACAGACACACCTTACTCTTCTTTACCTGTAAGACTTGTCATCAACATATCATTCACATTCCTTCTTGTTTACCTACAAAACCTATGGCTAATGTATAACCTTCTTCTTCTCCTTTGTTAGTTGTTATCGTGTATCTAATAAATACAGGACTGAGGAGTTGTTGGGGCGACAGTCCTTCCAGCTGTCATCCCCTCCTCCCTCTCTCTTAACAGCTGACTTGTTTGTGCCTCATTCTTCTCCCGTGTGCTGTGAGGAAGCTGCAAGTGGCACCCAAACAGGGACAAGAAATGAAACAAGAGAAGCAGCCCCAGCGTGAGTTTTGCATGGCGGTGCCTTTTCCTGCTGGTGAGTTGTGGGTACTTACCGCAGGGTATGGGTAATCTAGCGAGCACAAATGAATTTTGTTGAGATGGCTCCCAAAGGCAGGAAGAGCAAAAGTCAGCGAGGGCAAGATTTTGGAGCTTTTTTTTTTAAATTAATTTTTATTATTTTTTTATTAACATATAATGTATTATTAGCCCCAGGGGTACAGGTCTGTGAATCATCAGGCTTAACACACTTCACACCACTCACCGTAGCACATACCCTCCCCAGTGTCCATAACCCCACCACCCTCTCCCTAACCCCCTCCCCCTGGCAACCCTCAGTTTGTTTTGTGAGATTAAGAGTCTCATGGTTTGTCTCCCTCCCGATCCCATTTTGTTTCATTTATTCTTTTCCTACCCACAAACCCCCCACATTGCGTCTCCCCTTCCTCATATCAGAGAGATCATATGATAGTTGTCTTTCTGCGATTGACTTATTTCGCTAAGCATAATACCCTTTAGTTCCATCCACGTCGTCGCAAATGGACTTTTAAAAGTAATTTAACCACATTGCCCCTGGTTCCCTATATTATGGACTTTGGACCTACAGACTTGGAAGAAAGTAGGTCAGGGGTTCAAACTCTTGCATGCTAAAGGAAAGCCAATTCCGATTACTGTGTGATCTAGTTGGACTCTCACTTGCTCCGTTCTGCAGCCTTTACAAACCCCTGATTTGGATAGTGATAATAAGTGTTCAGGAGAAACTAAAAAAAGAGGGACCTGAACATGCCATCCCAGAGAAAAAAGAAATTACTAAAGTCATTGTAAAGGAAAAGATAAAGGAGGCATTTCTGAGGGAACAGTTGCTACTATGCCATGGCAAGGCACTGTTGCCACCGGCTCTGCCATCCTATGACAAGGTGCAATTTAGTGAAAAGGATGAAAAATCCAGGGACAACTCTATGCCCCTATTCAGCAGGAAGAAGTTACAGAAGATGAGACCTTCCACCTTCAACAGCCTTAATAAAGATTTAAGTGCCAGGGGCGCCTGGGTGGCTCAGTGGGTTAAGCCTCTGCCTTTGACTCAGGTCATGATCTCAGGGTCCTGGGATCAGGCTCTCTGCTCAGTGGGGAGTCTGTTTCTCCCATGGCCCCACCCCCACCTACCTCTCTGCCTACTTGTGATCTCTCTTTGTCAAATAAATAAATTAAATATTTTTTAAAAAAGATTTAAGTGTCAAAAATTGTTCAGGGGGAATGATGAGGGAACAAAAGGCAAAGCTATTATTACAGTCCTACTTCAAAAATTATCTACTACTGGTCTCTCAGCACAGAGATCAGAATTAATGGCAGCTATTACATTATTTCAAGATGTTTCTTCTACATGTAATTTGTTGTCTGATTCTCTATATACAGTGTATGTTTTACAGCATATTGAAACTGCTACTGTTTCTACATCTGATGTACTGTGATGGCACTCATCACGGTAGCTTTAAGTTCTCCTGGATGTTATGCACGGATAGATAACTTTACTTATTGGGCATATATACCTAATCCTCCCCTGCTCCATCCAGTAGAGTGCAGAGAAGATGTAATACCAATCTATTTGAATGCATCAATATGGGTACCTGGAATATTGGATCCTAGATTGCCATTATTGCCCCAAGAGGAGGGCACTAACATTAATCTTACCTTAGGTATCAAAATAGACCAGTGTGTATTGGCAGTCATTCCAGTTGTCTTATCCCTGATGATCAAAGATGGTTGGTGGCCTCTCCTATTAATAATAGTCTAATTAAAGTTCTGTTACATTTACTTTCTACTAAAGGATTCCACGCCAATGAATATCAGGGTAATCGGTATAGCACAGCAGCACCCCCTATTTCCAAATGCAAATTGACGCAGATATGGTCTGATAAGGGAATTTGTCCCTTGTGGGAGGATTGTCGAGCTTCTCACCCCAGTGTCGTCATTAATTCCTATGGAATTGTATGAGACTGGTCCCCCAAAGGGATGGCAGTCACAAGTTGCACTGGGAGACCTTGCTTCTCTTGTGGGAACTTAGAATGGCAAGTTTCTGATCACTGTGCCTTGCCACAAACCTCTACTGGGGAAATGCACTTCTGATTTGGCATGGGCAGGGACTTTCTGCACCATCCCCTTTTGTTGATTATCATAAAAGACAAGAGAATTTATGGAAGGTCCCCACTGCTTCAAATCACCTAAGAGTTTTGGAATGGCTCTTACATTTATCAGTCCAATCCATTATGTGTTCACCTTTTTCCTGATGAGAGAAGAATGGGTAAGAGTATGTGTTAGATCCATCCACATAGTCACAAATGGCAAGATTAGTGAAATAAGTCAATCGGAGAAAGACAACTATCATATGATCTCTTTGATATGAGGAAGTGGAGATGCAATGTGGGGGGGTTGGGGAGAGGTAGGAAAAGAAAAAATGAAAAGATGGGATTGGGAGGGAGACAAACCATAAAAGACTCAATCTCAAAAAACAGACTGAGGGTTGCTGGGGGGAGGAAGGACGGGAGAGGGTGGTGGGGATATGGACATTGGGGAGAGTATGTGCTATGATGAGTGCTGTGAAATGTGTAAACCTGGCGATTCACAGACCTGTACCCCTGGGGATACAAATACATTATATGTTTATTAAAATTTAAAAAAAAAGAGTATGTGTTAGAGATCCTTATGTTTTTGTTATTGGAAAAATGACTTTTGATCATAATCAAAGAGAAATACACCGTCCCAAATGTAAGACATTCACCTGATTGGATGAGAATGTTTATACAGACAATTATATTATTCTCATAGCTAGAAGAATAGGCATCTGGTTACCGGTGAAACACCACTGTGTTTGGGAAAGCTCTCCAGATATGCATGTACTTTTAACAGTTTTGAAGGACTGGGTTTGTAGAACAAAAAGGTTTCTTGGACTGCTTGTAGTGGCTATTTTGGGGAATTATAGCCATTACTGCTACAGCTGATGAAGTTCTAGAATGTAAGTGAGAGCCAGAGCTGATGGCCAAGAAAGAATTTTTAAGACATCTCTGGTGCAAAAAGGTGATTTATTAAAGCACAGAGACAGGACCCATGGGCAGGAAGAGATGCTGCCCCGGGGTTGTGAGGGGTGGTAGATTATGTACCATGGAATGGCAAGTTTCTAGTCAAGTTACTAAAGTCATTGTGAAGGATAATATAAAGGAGGCATTTCTGAGGGAACAGTTGCTACTATGCCATGGCAAGAGGCACTGTCGCCACTGGCTCTGCCATCCTATGACAAGGTGCATTCTATGCCAGGCGGGGAAGGTAAGGAAAAGAGAGGTTTCAATAGGACTTTCATATGTTAAAGATGATCTACAAGATACCGGACACCAGAGGCCTTGCATTGTCAAGATTGTTTTTCCCTTTGCCCTTTTAGCAAGCTATTAACATTAAGATAGTTGGGAGATTCCTAAAGAATGTCACTTATGTCCCACCTAGGAATGGGGGTGGGGGAAGTTGTAAGGTTTTTGTCCTCACCCAGCCTTCTGTTCCCTCATCATTCCCCCCTGAACAATTTTGACCCTTAAATCTTTAAGGTTATTGAAGGTGGAAGGTCTCATCTTCTGTAACTTCTTCCTGCTGAATAGGGGCATAAAGTTGTCCCTAAATACTCGGGTCAACATTGATGAGTTGAGAAATGTGTAGAGGAGTTATGAAAGATGGAGGCAGCTGAATCCAGCGCTGACAGCGAAGTGTCTCTGTGTGTGGTAAGGATGATCTGTCGTCGTGAAGCCATTGCAGCAATGGAGTCTTGGCACCAAGTAGAGAAACACTGAACAAGGCAACACATTGATTAATAAGGCTATGAGAATGAGAAGTCCAAACAGGAGATCTTTAATCGTTGACCACAGTCCTCCTTTAAACCAGGACCTTAACCAATCACAGAGAGAGAGAGAAGGATCCTGTAGAGCCCCAGTCTGGGTATTCATGTCTTTTATTAGTCCTGTGACATTTTTGTAATAATCTGGGATGTACACACAACATTCTGCTTTGATAATTGCACTGTAAGGGCCTACTTAGCCAAAGCGACTCCATCTCGGTCGAACAGCCATTTTGCTGTTTATGCAGTAAAACTTAAGCTGACCCTGCCCCTACACCCCCCCCCCCCCAGAGGAACTTACTTAGAAGCAAGTCCGGGAAACCAATAAAGTATGGTCGGCCAGTCCCTGATAACAGAGCCCAAATACAAGGACGGGTCAGGTCAGGTGGAGATAACAGAGCCCAAAATGCAAGGACGAGTCAGGCCAGGTGGAGACAATCTCATTGGCCAGGCTCAACCACATGGCCTTTGCTCTATAAAAGCTAGTCTGTGAAGCTGGGGGTTGTCGCTCTCTCTGTAAGGGTTTGATTCTTGATACTGGCACGAAATAAAGCTTTGCTTGACCTTCGCTTTGTATAAGTCTAGCTCCTTTGATCACGGACCCCATCAGCACATGCGCCACCCTGTGCTGCTGTTAAGACATCTAAGGCCATTCTATTTTGTAGGACTGCCTTGCGCATCTGTGTGACTTCGGTATTAAGTAAGGAGATGCTATTTAGGGAATAATTGTGTGCCTTTGCGGTGTATTTATTAAGGGCTTCTACATGCCAAATGACATCCTCTAGTTCTACAGATGGAGCAAAAATGGATGTTAAGTGATCATATCATTTAAAAACAGATCGTGTCCATCTTTGCTTTAAATTGGGGAGATTAGCTGGAGTAGTGATAGTTTTAGTAATGCATCCATGAATCCAGGCAAATCCTAAGGTGCAGTGAACTATCCACCCTGGAGGAAGCCAGGGTTAGAGGTTAGTTCCATATATCCAGTGGGTTCCATTTGGAGCTGGCCATCTAATGCCAGGTCACCTTACCCCATCAGTACCAAACCAGTCAGTAGCCCGGAGTACTATTATTTGGGAACACATTTCTAATGATAGCTATCCTAGATGTCTTGTGTTATCTGCCCAAGTATCATAAGTAGGATTTCTTTGTTCCCAGCATAAAACTGTCTTTTGACTGAACTGTCCAATAGTGGGTGTGAGCCACAAATATGTATCCCAGATTTGATATATGCCATCTTCAGTATAGTGATAAGTAGGGTTTTATAGCTTAGGCCCTGGTTGGTGGGTATTAATTTGTGGGCTTATAAGGTCAGTTAGGACTTTAATAGTTTGAGAGTATGAAAAATTTTGGTTATGTCCTGGTGAACTCCATGTCTCACTGATCATGGGCCAGGAAGAAGTATCTTGATTAGTGATAGATTTATCCTGATACATACTATCTCCATATATGATTTCTGAAGTATAATCCTATAGAGAGTGCCAACCAGTGCCCTGTAAAGGGGAAACCCACCAGGGTAACCCAGACATACTTGACAGAGGCAAAATTCCACATATCCAATAACCCGTTTGATTTTGTAGTTTTTTTCTTATATATTTCTCTTTTTTTAAAGATTTTATTTATTTATTTGACAGACAGAGATCACAAGCAGACAGAGAGGCAGACAGAGAGAGGAAGGGAAGCAGGCTCCCTGCTGAGCAGAGAGCCCGATTCGGGGCTCCATCCCAGGACCCTGGGATCATGACCTGAGCCGAAGGCAGGTCATGAGCCACCCAGGCACCCAGCTGCCCCTGATTTTATAGTTAAGCATAATGCTGTGCCCACTGTAGAAAGGAATTGTTGGTTAAGATAAGTGAAAGGAAAATAAAGAGAACATACACAACTGTCACTTTCGTTTGAAGAGGCATTTGAGGTCTTCTATGGGTTCACAGGAGTAAGAAGTCATGTTAGTTTGCTCACTGGGTTTCTGTGAAGGAGTTACAGGTTTTATCCTAGATATATGGACCCGTGAAGAGTGTCCTTCTAGCTTTACCACAGTGGTAGTACATAGTATGACCCGATATGGACCTTTCCATTTTGGACGTAGGTTTTCTGTTGTATCTGACTTCCAATTTTTTTAAATAAACCATGTCTCTGGGATTTACATGGGTGGGTTTTAAGCTATAGTTAAATCAGGTTTTGGGAGTATATGATTAGTATATTCACTGAGTAACTTATGAGTTAAACCAGCTTCTAGTGAATAATTTAATAAAGCATTATAATCTTCATCTAATAACAGATCTACAGAAAGAAATGGTTTCCCATATAATAACTCAAAAGGGCTAAGTCCTAGAGGTTGTTTTGGAGCAGTTCGCATCCTGAGAAGTCCTACTGGTAAGAGAGTAACCCAATTTTCCTGGGTTCCTAGACTAAGCTTAGTAAGGTGATGTTTTAAAGTATGATTAGTTTTTTCTACTTTTCTGGAGGATTGTGGATGCCAGGCTGAATACAAGAACTATTTAATTTTTAAGGCTTGGGCTATTTGTTGAATTATTTGAGCAGTAAAAAAAGGACCATTGTCACTTTGAAGAGATCAAGGAAGGCCAAATCTAGGGATGATTTCTCACAACAAAATCTTAGTTACTTCTACGGCTCTTTCAGTTTTACATGGAAAGGCCTCGACCCATCTGGTGAAGGTATTAACAAACACTAATAGATACTTATAGCCTTTGCAAGGTGACATTTGTGTGAAATCAAGTTGCCGGTCCTCTCCTGGATAGGATCCATGCCTTTGGACTAGTTTTAAAAGAAGGGGAGGGCGAGATGCACCTTCCGGATTTACTTGGGCACAGGCAGTACAGGATCAGCAAACCTGTTTTATTGTTGCTGTCAAATTTACTCCATCAAACACATTTTTAATTAAATGTTTTAAAGCATCTTTGCCCAAATGAGTAGCCTGGTGTAAACCCTGTATTATCTTCCATTGACTGTTTTTGGGCATAAAAATTTTTCCCTCATTGTTAACAAGCCAGTCCTGTGTAGTCTTAGTATATCCTTGCTCCTGAGCAATATGAGTCTCTTGGTCTGAATAGACTGGAGTGTGGACCCCATTGGAGTTAAGACTGGTATAAGGCTTAATATCTGTTTACCTTTTGCTGCCTCTTTGGCTGCATGGTCTGCTAAATTGTTTCCTTTAGATTCTAAGGTCATATCTTTTTGATGTCCTTTGAGGTGAATCACCACTACCTCCTTGGGCAGGTGTACAGCCTCAAGAAGGGTCATGATTTCAGGTCCATATCTGATTGGGGAGTTACAGCTTGATAGTAATCCCCTTTCCTTCCAAATAGCTCCATGGGCATGTAGTACCAGAAAGGCATATTTGGAGTCAGTATAAATGTAATTGCCAATTGAAGAGCACAGGTGAGTGCTGTTATTTCAGCTTTGGGGGCAGAAGTATTTATTGAAAGGGGTTTTGCCTCAATAGTTTTAATCAGACTAATGGTAGCATATGCAGCCCTTTTTTTCTCTCTTATCCATGAAGCTACTGCCATCAGTAAACCAATTATCATCTGCATTTTTAATAGGGGAGTCTTTTAAGTCTGGCCTGCTAGAATAGACAAGATCAATGATTTCTGAGCGGTTACATTCTATAGAAGTACAATGGTCAGGTCCAGGCAAAGAGTAGCTGGGTTTAAAGTTTGGCAAGTTTTAAGTATTACTTCAGGTGTATCTAAAAGCATAGCCTGGTACTTAGTGAGGTGGCCTCCCATCATCCATTGGTGACTCTTGGTCTCTAAGACACTCTGGATCTGATGTGAAGTCATTACAGTCAGGGACTGTCCCATTGCGAGCTTTGAGGCTTCTTCTACGAGGAGGGCTGTGGCAGCCACCGCTCGAAGACAAGCAGGCCACCCTTGGGCTACATTGTCAAGTGACTTTGAAAAATAGCCCACCGGTCTTGTTTCATTCCCTAATTTTTGGGTGAGAACTCCCAAGGCTTGGCTTGGCTTTTCTGCTACATATAGAGTGAAAGGTTTTTCCAAATTTGGTAACACCAAAGCTGGAGCTGACAGAAGTTTAGCTTTTAATGTTTGAAAGGCTGTCTGCTGAGCTTTAGTCCAGAGCAAAGTTTCCTCATTGGGACCTTTAACAGAATCATACAATCGTTTGGCTAAGGTCCAAACCCAGGAATCCATAGGCAGCAAAAACCTGTCATACCTAGAAAAGTACAGAGTTGTTTTTTTGTAGTTGGAGGCTCAAGATCCAATATAGCCTTTTTTCTATCAGTAGATAGAATACGGTGACCTGGTGCTGGTTCATATCCTAAATAGTGTACCTTTTGTTGAGATATTTGTGTCTTTTTAGGGGTTACACGATACCCTCTATCTGCCAAAAAATTAAGTGAAGTTATAGAATTTTGATCAGATGTCTCCTTTGTGGGATTAAAATGTCATCTACATATTGAATTATTGTCCCCTTAGATAAGGATATATCATGGAGATCTTTGCTTAGTACAGCTCCAAATAGATGGGGACTGTTTTTAAATCCTTGTGGTAAGACTATCCAGGTTAATTGAGCAGCCTATGGGCTTGAAGGTGAGGTCCATTCAAAAGCAAAAAGTGGCTGCATTTTCTCCCTTAGTGGGATGCATAAAAAGGCATCTTTTAAGTCAAGTCCTGTAAACCAGTTGGCGTCACCAACTGGGTGACGTGGGTGAAAATAGTGTATGGATTTGGTACTATGGGATGAATAGGCGTTATTGCCTCATTTATAGCTCTTAAATCTTGTACCATCTGATATTCTCCATTTGGCTTTTTTACTGGTAAAGTTGGGATGTTATAAGGAGATTGACAAGGCTTTAATATGCCATGTCTTAGAAACTTACCGGTAAGCTTTGGCCTCAAGTTTTAGAGGATATTGTTTTTTATGAGGTATATTGGTTGCGTCTTTTAAGGTCACCTTGACGGATTGGGCTATAAGAGCCTGTTCTGGAATATCACAATCCCAGACCTGTGGGTTTACTTCCTTCCAGACATTGGAAGGGATAATAGAGTATGGTTTTAGCTCACTGGACATTAAAGAGAACAAGCCATCTACCTCTACAGTAACAGCAAATCAGCTACCCAGTTTATACATTAAGTCTTGTCCAAGTAATGGGGTGGGACAAGACGGAAGAACTAGAAAAACATGACTTGCCAATTGACTTTTATATTTACAGGTTAAAGGTATTGTCTGGTGGCATGTATTAGTTTCCCCTTCTATGCCAACAATTTTAAGGTTAGAAAGACAAGTAGGGCCAGAGTGCTGAATAAGGACAGAGTAAGTGGCTCCTGTATCAATAAGAAGATTGATAAACTTACCTCCCACATCCAGGGTAACCCAGGGCCCAGTCATCTTGATGTCAAAGGGAGCCAGACCAGCCTCAGGGCCCCGTCATGCCAGTTCTTCCAGCTTCAACTCTTGGGGGGAAAGTGAGCTCCTGTCTTCTTCTCTCTCTGGAGATGAGGACAGTCTTCCAACGTCCCATTTCTTTGCAGACAGGACATGGCCCTGGTGGAGAGTGTTTGATTGGACATTCTCTGCTCCAGTGTCCAATCTGGCCATGTGTACAGCATGGGGACTTACCTAGTTTTCTATCTGTTACCGGCCTTTTCTTTTGCCCCTGGTTAGTCTGGTGCTTTGGGGAATCCGCAATTGTGGTGCTCATCATTTGAGCCTGTATCTTACCCTGCCATTTAGTTCTCTGGTCCTTTTCTTGCCTTAAGGCCATATCTCTATTATTAAAGACTTCGGTCGCTACCTCTAGTAGGTGCTGGATGGGAGTTTGAGGACGTAAAGCCATTTTAGTTAGTTTTCAGCAGATGTCAGGTGCTGACTGGCTTATAAAATACATATTTAGTATGGTTACTCCCTTGGGTGAGGCTGGGTCCAAATTTGTGTATTTACGGATGTACTCTACCAACTGTCCCTGAAATAGAGCTGGATTTTCATCAGTTCCTTGTGTAACTTCCTGAAGTTTATCAAAGTTCACAGGTTTAGAAAATCCTTTTCTCATTCCTTCTATCAAAAGTGATCATATGGTCCCATTTTTCTCTCCCTGGACTATCCTCCTGATAGTTCCAATGTGGCTCGGTGTTAGGGACAACAGTACCCCCAGCTGGGTAACAATCCCTATCTCTCATTGCCAGCTCATCAGCGAACTCCTGTGCTCCCTCCAAGATTAGTTTCTTTTCCTCAGGGGTGCAACAACAAGTTAAAATTATATATATATATATATATATATATATATATATATATATATATATATATAAAATCTTTCCAGGTCAAATCAAACATAATAGATACTTCTTGAAAGCCTTCAATAAATTGAGAGGGATTCTCAGAATATTGTCCTAATTGTTTTATCTGAGCCAGGTCTGCCATGGAGAATGGAACATGGACCCTAATTGTGCCTACTTCTGCATTAGCAACTTCCCTAGGAGGATGCATTCCGTACTTAGATGGAGCTCCTGGAAGATAGGGAGTCCCACTCCTGGTATGTCTAGTGGGGCTGGGGGCAGAGGAGTCTTGGGGTTTATAAGGAGGAGGGATAGCAACAGAGCTGGTGTCCTCTTTCTTTGGACTGGCTGGCAATTCCTCCAACATCCCTGATTTGTTGAGAGGAATCGGCCTGTTTAGGCAGTCACCATCCAATATATCTGAGCGGGGAGTGGGGGGAGGTCTGTTAACCTGGCTGAGGGTTAGACACATTCTACAAGAGGTCCACAGGTCTGGATCCTGATTTAGGGCCATAAAGGCTTGGATATATGGAACTTCAGTCCATTTGCCCTTTTCCCTGAAGAAGAGGTCTAACTGATAGATTGACCTGAAACTTAAAGTCCCATTTATGGGCCATTTTTTCCTCATCTCCTAAGGAATACTGAGGCCATTCAGTGTTACAGAAGAAGATCATCTTTTTCTTTCCTGAATTTTGCAATTTGAATTGATTCCAGTGGGTTAAAAGGCATCCCAAGGGAATTCTCTGGGCACAGAAGAAGAAGATCCTATGTTCCTAAAAAAAGTAAAGAAGGTCCATTACCAAAATCCCCCCTGACTCCTGGGTGGCGTTCCACACAGGACATGTCAGAGGTTCCAGGTGTCAAAAGCAACCGGAGGCTTCCCTCAACAAAAATCACTATTGATCACCATTCTACCTTCCCGTGAAGGCATTCCCACTGTAAAAGGCCCTGGAGGGGTGCCAGCATCCCTCCTCTTCCCCATCTCATCCTAGGCTGCAGATGGTTGCCTGGTGAATGGACTAAGATACTGTGCCATCCTATACTCTGGAAGTTGTGTTACTGCCCTGCCATTTTTAACCCATGGAAAATACATAAAAGTTTTACAAGGGGAAATTACCCAGTTTTATAGCTTTAAGTAGTTTGTAGAAGACACTGACAAGAAACAGTAAAGACTGAGATCCATCATGGTCTATGCAACATTCCAACACATGTGGTCCTTAAAGCCAACTTCCCTAGGAAACAGTCTCTGGTTACATTTTAATTCAATCAGGTACTTATTTCGGCCGGCTCCCAGTGGAGTTCCTGTGGCCAGAAGTGACTAGACCAGGGATGTGGAGAGGATCACATTAGATCAATCAGGAGGAAACCTCACACAGGAGTCTTAAGATTGTCAGCTATCCTGGTGACTTAGGTGGCTGTCCCATGCCCAAGACAGACAATTTTATATAAAAACAGGAATGAAGAGAGGCCATCAAGTTTCTGGGTCCTATTACCTTTCCAGGCAGGGTACTAACTTCCAGCCAAAAGGCAGGCATTCTCCTTCCCATAGAGTAGCCACAGGCTAGAGGATTACAGCCTGAGCAATCAATATGCAAGTGTTCCAATAAGACCACACTCCTTGAAAAGCCCCTGAAATGAGACTAAAGGAAGAAGGGAGAAAGTACTCACCCATTTTGCACTGAAGCTCAGAGTCCAGATATAAAGACTCACAGCCCCATGTTGGGCGCCAAATGATGAAGTTCTAAAACGTAAGTGAGGTCCAAGGCTGACAGCCAAGAAAGAATTCTTAAGATATCTCTGGTGCAAAAAGGTGATTTATTAAAGCACAGGGACAGGACATTTATTAAAGCACATAGGCAGGAAGAGATGCTGCCCTGGGGTTATGAGGGGTAGTAGGTTATGTACCATGGAGTTGGGGGGAGGTAAGGAAAAGGGAGGTTTCAATAGAACTTTCATATGCTAAAGAGCACCTGTAAGATACCTGATACCAGAGATCTTGCCATTGTCAAGGTCGTTTTTCCCTTTTAGCAAGCTATTAACATTAAGATAGTTGGGAGATTCCTAAAGAATGTCACATATGTCCTACCCAGGAATGGGGGTAGGGGGAAGTTGTAAGGTGTCAGCCTTTTGCTTTGTCCTCAGCCAGCCTTCTGTTCCCTCATCACAGCTACAACTGCTGGAATTGCCTTGCATCAGACTGTACAAACCATGAGAATGCTAGCAAGGCCTGGAATCAACAAACAATTATAGATCAAAGACTGAATGAAAGAATCACTGATTTAGAATCAGCCGTGCTAAATATAGATGACCTTCCAAACATAAAGCTTAGGCTCCACCTTTTACGTGATTGGAATGTCTCTTCCTTCTGTATTACTCCCTATACCTATAACAAATCAGAAATAGTGTGGAGCAAGATTCGCCGTCATATTACCAGTCATTATGGCAATAATTTGACTTTGGATATTAAACAGCTTCAAGATACTATTCAAGGCATTACTTGCTGATCATTACGGTTCCAGGTGTGAGTTTTGCACAAAGGATTAATGATATTCTGACTGATTTAAACTGTTTTGGTTGGATCAAACAAACTGGTCTTGTCATTATTGGTGGAATTGATGAAGTTCTAGAACCTAGGTGAGGTTCGGTGGGCTGAGGTCCGGAGCCGACGACAAAGAAAGAATTCTTGAGACATCTTTGGTGCAAAA
Source organism: Martes martes (assembly GCF_963455335.1). Taxonomy (NCBI): domain Eukaryota; kingdom Metazoa; phylum Chordata; class Mammalia; order Carnivora; family Mustelidae; genus Martes; species Martes martes. The sequence goes on along the minus strand of NC_137893.1, from coordinate 89,375,235 downwards.
TGGTGGTTTATTAAAGCACGGGGACAGGACCCATGGGCAGGAAGAGCTGCTGCCCCGGGTTGTGAGGGATGGCAGGTTATGTACCCTGCGGTTGGGGGAAGGTGAGGGAAAAGGAGGTTTGAACGGAGTTTTCATATGCTAAAGAGGGCCTACAAGGTGCTGGGATACTGGAGGTCTCCCAGCTTGATTAATGTTGTCTTTTAGCAAGCCATTAACATCAAGATAGTTGGGAGATTCCTGTCTTGCAGGACTGTGATCTCTGCAAGTTAATTATTTGTTTCTCATTTATGGCAGTCAGGGGTGCCTGAGGAATGTCACATATATTACCGAGGGGAGGGGAGCGGGTGGAGAGGGGGTGCAAGGTGCCAGCTTTTGCTTTGTCTTCAGCCAGCCTCCTGCTCCCTCATCAGAATGATAATTCTTTTTATTGCTATAATCTTTTTATGCTTAGTCCTCAGATGTACGTGAAAATCCTTCTGACAACTAATGGATCGAGAGGTTGAAAAAGCGACTTCTTACTTCTACACAAATGAAAAGGGGGAAAAGTAACCATCCATCAGAATAATATACTGCTCAAAATATAACTTTAACTAATGAGGACTTGTACTGGTCATGCAAGCCTGCTTAATGATGACCTTGAGAAAAACATGTACTAGCAGCAGGCCTCTGGTAGAGAGGATGATACACGTCCTTAAAGCCAAGCAGCTGAGGGGTCCCTGGGTGGCTCAGTGGGTTGAAGCCTCTGCCTTTGGCTCATATCATGATCCCAGAGTCCTGGGATCAAGCCCAGCATCTGGCTCTCTGCTCAGCAGGGAGCCTGCTTCCTCCTCTCTTCTGCCTGCTTCTCTGCCTACTTGTGATCTCTGTCAAATAAATAAATAAATAAAATCTTAAAAAAAAAAAAAAAGGCCAAGCAGCTGAGGTCACCTGCTTGCTCAGGGTCGGACACTGCCAGCTTCATGGAAGCTGAGCAGCTGGGAATGCCCAGCTTGTTCAGGGCCAAAGGCTGCCCTGCTTCCTTTTTTCATTGTCTCCCCTGCCTCAGAGAAAGCCTTCTATTAAGGTAATTCCTTTAAGTGTGCTCACTCAACTACAGATCCATGCTGCTGGACCAGACACACCTTACTCCTCTTCTTGTTTACCTCTAAGACTTGTGACCAACATCTGACTCACATTCCTTCTTGTTTACCTACAAGACCTATGGCTATTGTATAACCTTCTTTTCTTCTCCTTTGTTGCTATCTTGTATCTAATAAATGTGGGACAGAGGAGTTGTTCTGGGTGACAGTCCTTCCAGCTGTCGTCCCCTGCTCCCTTTCTCTTACAGCTGACTTGTTTGTGCCTCATTCTTCTCCCCTGCACTGTTAGGAAAGCTGCATTTTGTAAGATTCTGTAATTGAACCTACACAAGTTTTCTTCCTTGGTGAGTCAGACACTGCTTCAAGCTGAATTAATTTAGGGTTAGGATGAATATTTGGATAACTAAGATTTGTAATGTGTAGAGGTGGCATAAGCTTCTGCATGTGCTTAAGGAAACATGCCTACACACATTGTATGCTATGCAAACGAGGCTTGTGTTCCCCCTTGGGTGGATTTTAGTATTATGAGATAAAGGTAGTTGTCAATCATTCCATGGTTGTTCTGATGTGGTTTTGGAATACAGGTGAGGTTCGGTGGGGTGGAGTCTGGAGCTGATGACCAAGAAGTAATTCTTGGAGATGTTTTTGGGTGCAGAATGGTGGTTTATTAAAGCATGGGGACAGGACCCGTGGGCAGAAGAGCTGCTGCCCCGGAATTGTGAAGGGTGGCTGATTATACGCTATGGGGATGGGGGAGGTAAGGAAGAAGTGAGGTCTCAAAAGGATTTTCATATGTTAAAGAAGACTCCCAGGATGCCAGAGGCCTTGCCACTGTCAAGTTAAGGTGGTTTTTCCCTCTAGCAAGGCATTGGCATGAAGATAGTTGGGAACTTCCTGGAGGAACATTGTATTCTGCCCACTACAAGTATCTGTCCATGGGCTGCAGATTATAAGAACATTTCATTGTATCTACATTTCCTTCTGGAAGCTAGGTCATTGATAGAAATGCTTTGTTCTTATAGCTCGCTAAGACATTTGTAAACTGAGGGAGGCTTGTGTTATGCAGGATTGTGATCTCTGTAAGTTTAACTATTTGTTTTTGCTTTCCTTAACACTAGGGCAGCCAGAAGTGTGTGAGGAATGTCACATATATCCCATCTGTGGGGGAGGGGGGAGGTTGTGGGATGTCAGCTTCTGCTATGTCCTCACTTTGTCTTCTGTTCACTCATCAAATCCGTGGTCTTTCCATGGTCCATCTGTGCAGGCATGAGTCGGGGGTTAAGTTCAACCTGGTCTGGGCCATCTGGGGTTAAGTTCAACCTGGTCTGGGCCATCTGGGCTCACTGGAGGTCTTGTCAGGGCAGTCATTGTTGCTCCAAAGGTGGTTTTGCTTTCCATTTTCTGAGTTAAGAGATAAGCTGGAAAGAAGAGGTTAAAGAAGAAGTGGGGGAAAGGCCAGTGACTACAAGCAGGTTGGCATTAAAGATCAGGTCTTGGGGACTAGCTGATGCCAATTTCATTTAAATTTATTTTTGTCAGGGACGCCTGGGTGGCTCAGTTGGTTGGGCAGCTGCCTTCAGCTCAGGTCATGATCCCAGCGTCCTGGGATCGAGTCCCACATCAGGCTCCTTGCTCCGCAGGGAGCCTGCTTCTCCCTCTGCCACTCTGTCTGCCTGTGCTCACTCTCTCTCTCTCTCTCTCTGTCTCTGACAAATAAATAAATAAAATATTTAAAAAAATAAATAAAAGTTTATAAATTTATTTTTGTCAGGCTCGTGGGTGGCTCAGTAGGTTAAACATCTGCCTTTGGCTCAGGTCATCATCCCAGAGTCCTAGGATCCAACCCCACCTCAGGCTCCCTGCTCAGCAGAGATCCTGCTTCTCAGTCTCCCTCTGCAGCTCCCTCTGCTATATCCCTCTGCTAATGATAATATGATACATGACAATATACTCCTGCTTGTGCTCACTCTTTGTCAAATAAATAAATAAAATCTTTTTTAAAAATTTATTTTTGTCAACATTTTGTAAACAAAGGAAATACAGAGATAATACATAATAGTTTTAGTACTTATTTTGATAAAATACATTTCTGCTCTCAAATATAGTTGTTCTATAAGTACATTGATGGCATTTATTTTTCTTTTGCATCTATTTTTTTAAATTACAGCTTTTCCCCCCTCTCTCTGCCTACTTGTGATCTCTCTCTCTCTGTCAAAAAAAAAAAAAAAAATCTTTAAAAAAAAGGGGGGGGGGCACCTGGGTGGCTCAGTGGGTTAAGCCTCTGCCTTCGGCTCAGGTCATGATCCCAGGGTCCTGGGATCGAGCCCCGCATCGGGCTCTCTGCTCAGCGGGGAGCCTGCTTCCCCCCTCTCTCTGCCTACTTGTGATCTCTCTCTGTCAAATTAAAAAAAAAAAAAATCTTTAAAAAAAAATAAATTAATTACAGCTTTATTAAGGTAGTTGATAAAAAAACTTGTAAGACATTTAAAGTGTACATCATGGTGTTTGGATCAATGTCTACATTGTGAAGGGAACCCCATCTAGTTAACCCCCATTACCTCACATATTTATCTTTTTGTTTTGTTTTGTTTTGTTTTGTTTTGTTTTGTTTTGGTGAAAACATTTAAGTTCTACTCTCAGAAAATTTCAATGATACAATATAGTGTTATCAACTGCAATCACCATGTTTTACATTAGACCCTCAGAACTTAACTCATTTTATCACTGAAAGTTTGTACCTTTTCACCAATCTCTCCCTACCTCCTGCTCCCCTCCCCCACCCCCATCCCCACCTCTGGCAACCAGTGTTTTTACTCTTCGAGTTCGATTCCCCCCCAACACCTAAGTGACACCATGCAGTCTTTATCTTTCTCTGGCTTTGATAAGAGAAAAACTACTCTAAGATGGCTGACCAAACCAGCAAGGAAATTCCAGTCCCTGTCTCAAAGCCCTTCAGGGTTCTTCTTTCCTACCCCATTTCCCTCACACGCCAAAAGTTCCAAGTATGCAGAAATAGAAAGGTACAAATTACCTCCCTGCTTATGCTCAGGGCTCAGACCTTTGGAGAACACTCTCCTCTGAGCCCATTGGTGTTAAATAAACCTCCGGTCCTCCAAAGTCTCCGAGTGCCGCTTGGTTCTTCCATCAGGATCCAGTCCGGGTTCTGTAACAGTTTGTTTCACAGAACATAACGCCCTCAAGGTCTATGTTGTTTCAAGTGGCAGGATTTCCTTCTTTCTCATGGCTGAAGAATATCCCATGTGTACATAATCACATCATCTTTATTCATCTATTGATGGACACTTAGCTTGTTTCTCTATCTTGGCTTCCAAGAATAATGCTACAGCGAATATGGAAATGCAGATATCTCTTTGATATCCTGTTTTCATTTCCTTTGGGTTTATATCCAGAAGTGGGGTTGGTGGATTATATGGTGGTTCTATTTTTAATTTTTGGAGGAAACTTCATGCTGTTTTCCATAGTGGCTGCACCAATATACATTCCCACCAACGGTGCACAAGGATTCTATTTTCTCCACATTCTCATCAACACTTATCTCTTGTCTTATTTTTTAGATTTTATTTATTTATTTGTCAGAGAGGGAGAGAGAGAGAAAGCACGAGCAGGAGGAGTGGCAGAGAGAGGGAGAAGTAGGCTCCCCACTGAGCAAAGAGCCAAATGTGGGACTCGATCCCAGGACACTGGGAGGGATCATGACCTGAGGTGAAGGGAGACACTTAACACTGAGCCACCCAGGTGTCCCTCTTGTCTTTTTTGGTAATAGCTGTTGTAATAAGTGTGAAGTGGTATCTCATTGTGATTTTGTTTTTTGGTTTTTTTTAAGATTTTATTTATTTATTTGAAAGGGAGAGACAGAATATAATCAGGGGCAGTGGAAGAGGGAGAAGCAGTCTCCCTGTTGAGCAGGGAGCCCAATGCAGGACTAGATTCCAGGATGCTGGGATCATGACTTGAGCCAAAGGTAGACATTTAACAACTGAGCTACTCTGATTCCCCTCATTGTGATTTTGATTTGCATTTCCCTGATGATTAGTGATGTTGAGCACCTTTTTCATATGTCTGTTGGCCATTTATATGTCTTCTTCAGAAAAAATGTCTATTCAGTTTCTCTGCTCATTTTTAAATCAGATTTTTTTTTCTTTTTTTTTTTGCTACTGAGTTGTATGGGTCCTTTTACATTATGGATATTAATCTCTTATTGAAGCAGGGAGTGAGGTTCCTGTCCCAAGGAGTTGAAGAATGAATCTTGTAGGCAAAGTACAATGAGTGAATCGAAAGCGTTTTATTAAGGGTATCAAAAAAGCTCTCAGGGGTGAGAGGGGTCCCAATAGGGTTGCCACTGAGGGCTTTTAGGATTGGTCTTTTACTGAAGGCTTACAAGGGAATTTAAATCTTTTTCACTTCTCTACTGGCAGCACCGTTCAGTAAAGACTAGTGATAACATCTTTAATGGCTTACTTCTTTTTAGGGTCTGTTTATTTTCTGTTGACCACAGGAGCTGTCATAAATAAGACCCTCCCATCCCCTTGGACACCCAGGGCAGGGTGGTCTGGTGTGTTCCTTTATCTCTGATTTCCTTATACCTCCACATTTTGGGGATTTCTGCATGCCTGATCACATAGCCCCCTATCTCTCTCTCCCTACCTCGCCCTGTCTGTCCCTTACTCATTATCAGGTAAATAATTTGTAATTATTTTCTCCTACTCTGTAGTTTGCCCTTTTCAGTTTATTATTTCCCTTGCTCTGTAGAAGATCTTTAGTTTGATGTAGCCTCACTTGTTTATTTTAGCTTCTGGCTTTGCATTTGGTGTCAAATCCAAAAATCATTGCCAAGACCAATATCAACCAGCTTACCCCCTGTTTTCTAAGAGGTTTGTGACTTTAGGTCTTATGTTCATATTCAATCCATTTTGAATGGATTTTGTGTATGGTGAGAGATAGGGATCTAGTTTCATTCTTTTGCATGTGATAGTCCAGTTTTCCCAGCACAGTTTATTGAGTTTATTGAAAAGACTACCCTTTCCCCACTGTATGTTCCTGGCTCCTTTGTTGTAAATTAATTGACCACATATGCATGAGTTTATTTGTGGGGTCTCTATTCTGTTCCATTGATCTAGGTGTCTGTTTTTAATGTCAGTGCCACTGTTTTGATTATTATAGCTTTGAAATATATTTTGTAATCTGTATCTATCTATATACTTTAAAGATTTATCCATTTATTTGGGAGAAAGCGGGGGGAAGGGAAGAGGGAGAGGGAGAGAGAAACTCAAGCAGACTCCTTACTAAGTTCGAAGCCCAAAGTGGGGCCTGATTCCATGACCCTGAGATCATGATCCAAACCAGTGAAACCAAGAGTGGGCCACTCAACCAACTGTGCCACTCAGGCGCTCCTATTTTGTAATCTATTTTGAAATCAAAAGGTGTGATGCCTCTAGCTTTGTTCTTCTTTCTCAAGATTGCTTTGGCTATTTGGGGTCTTTGGTTCCATACAAATTTTAGGATTGTTTGTTCTATTTCTGTAAAAAATGCCATTGGAATTTTGATAGGGATTGCATTCAATCTGTATATTGCTTTCCAAAGTATGAGCATTTTAACAATATCAATTCTTCCAGTTGATGAGCACAGAACATTTTCCCATTTGTGTCTTTTTCAATTTCTATCATCAGTGACTTATAATTTTTAATATACAGATCTTTCACCTCTTTGGTTAAATTTATTCCTGGGTAATTCATTCTTTTTCATACAAAAAGTTATCCTAGTGGGATCAAGTAGTATTTCATGGTTTTGATTTGCATTTCCTTAATAACTAATGAGGTCGAGCATCTTTTTGATGTAGTTTGAAGGTTGGGGTTTGGAGCCAGTGCCCAAGAAAGAATTCTTGAACCATCTTTGGTGCAAATAGGTGGTTTTATTAAAGCAAAGGGACAGGACCTGTGGGCAGAAAGATCTGCTGCCCCTGGATTGTGAGGAGCAACTGATTATAAACTGTGGGGTTAGGGCAGGTCTCGGAAAGGATTTTCAAGGGAATCCTGGGTCGCTCAGTCGGTTAAGCAACTGCCTTCAGCTCAGGTCATGATCCCAGGGTCCTGGGATGGAGCCTGGCATGGGGTTATCCCTCTGACCTTCCCCCACTCTCACGCTCGCTCGCTCTCATTCTCTCTCTCTCTCAAATAAATAAATAAATCTTTAAAAAAATAAAAATGAAAATGAAAAAAAAGCAATTCTCAGGGCACCTGGGTTTCTCAGTCAGTTAAGTGTCTGCCTTCAGCTCAGGCCATGATCTCAGGGTCCTGGGATGGAGTCCCGTGTTGTGCTCCCCGCTCAACAGGGAAACTGCCTCTCCCTCTCTGCAGCTCTCTTGCTTGCCCACGCACTCTCTTTCAAGTAAATAAATAAAATCTTTAAAAATGATAATAATAAAAGGAAGTCTCACAGTTGTTGTTGTTTTTTTTAAGATTTTATTTATTTATTTGAGATAGAGTGCAAGATCAGGGGGCAGGGGGAGAAGCAGGCTCCTGCTGAGCAGGGGCTCAAACCCATGACTCCAGGGTCATGACTTGAGCTGAAAGCAAACACTTAACTGACTGAGCTGCCCAGGAGCCCTAAGACTGACATTTTTATAAATGTTCTCAATTTCACTTGTCAAATCAGATTCTTTGAACTAGTTTGATAATGCAGAATGCTGTTGCTCCCTCTGCTGCTGCAAGGAAGAGGGGACATCTTCATTTCTTTCACAGATACTTTTGTTAAAAATTGTCAGACTTGGGGTGCCTGGGTGGCTCAATCAGTTAAGTGTCTGCCTTCAGTTCAGGTCATGATCCTGGGGTCCTGGAATCGAGCCTCTTGCTCAATGAGGAGCCTGCTTTTCCCTCTCCCTCTGCCCGCCATTCCTCCTGCTTGTGCTCTCACTCTCTTGTCAAATAAATAAAGGAAATCTTTTTCTAAAAAAATGCCAGTCTTGTTTTCCATTTCCATTCGTGCCAATTGGAGACTTGGTAACTATAACTATTACCAACTTGCTATGTTCTCTCTTAATTTAAATATCCCCTTAGAAGTGTAATTTGAATAAAGGGGTCATATAAGACTTTTGTCCTGGGAAAATCACTTAGAAAATAAACCTATAGTTCATATTAGTTTTCTTACTTGATCGTATGTTTGATTTATTACCTTAGTAATATTTTGCTAATTGGTATTTTTATGTTCCTAAACATTGTGAATATTCTAAGTATAAATACCGTCTCCTCAAATCAGAAAAGGATGATTGGCATAATGCAAAACATAAAAACTCCTAACTCTGCTAGGTTTTTTTATCTTCACAAGAAGACTGAATCTGTTCTCTTGTAAATTAACACCAAAGAATTAGAATAATTGTGAAAGAAGCGCCCTCCAGAGGCAGGAAAGCATTAGAATCATTTACACTTAAATAATGTATGGTTACAAAATTACACAATCACACAGATAAGTAAACATAGTTCATTTTCTATAAGTGATCAAATCTTCACAACCCCAATGCCACTAGCCAGTTGGTACCTTAAACCTGCCAATTAATAGAATCTCTGTGTCTTTTGGTTTCAACAGACTCTTGGTGGCCAAACAACTCCTTCAGGCAAATTCTGAAGTCTTAAGATTGTCTCCTCCTCCTCTGCTTTCTGAAAGGTCTCCTGGAGTGTGAAATGACTGGATGACCTTCTGGTAAATGGGGAGAGAGAGCCTTAGATCTGCTCTCACCGGGTGTATGGTGCCCCTGGTTTCTGAAGCAGTTTTCCTTTCTGCCTTTCTGACCACTTGGAATCTTGTTGCTACTGTCCTTGAAGTCTGCAGGCAATGAAGTGTTGGTCTAATTTCTTCATTCAGTTATGATGTAACAGTACCTCCACTGATAACTGTCTCATATGGGCTCCGGTTGGCTCTAAGAATCTCTCTGAGTCTCACCCATGTCCTTGAACCATCCTGGTTCAAGCTGAAATACTATGAAACACTGTGAGATCTCAGAAATTTTGGAGGCTATTTTATGCCTTCTTTGCCTAGTTAGGGCACATTACCAGGTCTACAATTCTATGCATGGCAAGGGAGGGAGGTGAATAGAGATGCAAGTCACCCACTTCTTAAATCCCTCAAAGTTGGGAGTTTGGGTGGCTCAGTTGGTGAAGTGACTGTCTTCAGCTCAGGTCATGATCCCAGACTCCAGGGATCGAGTCCTGTATCGGGCTCTCAGCTCAGAGGGGAGTCTTTTTCTCCCTCTGACCCTCCCCCTCTCATGTTCTATCTGTCTCTCTCATAAATATATAAAATCTTAATAAACAAATAAATAAATCTCTTAAAGTCCAAGTTCTTTGCCTTGCCTCTGACTTCCCTTTTCTTCCCTGACTCAAGGAATTTTTTTTTTAAATAAAGATTTTATTTATTTACTTGAGGGAGAGTGAGAGCAAGAGAGAACTTAGACGAAGAGGGAGAAGCAGGCTCCCCACTGAGCAGGGAGCTCAAAGATGCCATTAAGAAAGTAGGAAGGCAGGAAAAAGAAAGTAAGAAGGCAAGCCACTGTATGGAAGAAACTACGTGTGATGCATATAGCTGACAAAGCACTCAGCAGAATATAGGAAGAATTCTTAAAAATTGGTAAGGGTGCACAGGCGAGTTGTGGCTTTCCACAATGTCAGCTTTATTCAATCATAAAGCAAAGTTAAATCACAACTATGAAGCAGGTTCAGGCTCCCAAACTCAAGGACATTTCACTACGTGATTTAACTTGGCTTCCTACACAGCACACAAAGCAGGACAGGAGACAAGCCACACAACAAACAAGATAACAGAAGGGCGCCGGAAGTGAACGGACCAAACGCGAAGTTCGTCTGTGGGTGTGCAGTTGAGATAAGGCCTCAGTCTGGTCTGCTCAGCCATAGGCCCTTACTGCTTCCGACGTTCAAGCACGGAAGGATCTTGGTTCTCCTCGGAGATCCATCCGGCAGAGCCTTCTGCGGCAGTTAACCTTTGTTTGTTTGTTTGTTTGTTGAAAGATTTTATTCATTTATTTAACAGAGAGAGAGATCACAAGCAGACAGAGCAGCAGGCAGAGAGAGAGGGAGAAGTGGGCTCCCTGTTGAGCAGCGAGCCCAATGTGGGGCTCTATCCCAGGACCCTGAGATCATGACCTGAGCCGAAGGCAGAGGCTTAACCCGCTGAGCCACCCAGGTGCCCCGGCAGTTAACCTTTTTTAAGTGGTCATAGAGGGGTCATGTCTGAAGGGTCTGACAGTTTGCTGCCAAAATCCTTCCCTTTTTAAAGGGATTTAATCGGTTTCAGGTCCCCGCAGACCTCCTCTGGTTCTGCTCATTCTCAGTTCTGGGATGTCAGCTGACATTGGTCCCCACGATATCTCCTCACTGCAGTGCCTTAACTGCTTATGTCATTGCTTGACCCAGGCTCCTGCTTGACATGAGAGACTCCATTTTGCTCTCTACAATAAGAAAAAAGAGCACCTGGGTGGCTAAGTTGGTTAGGCGGCTGGCTCTTCATTTTGGCTCAAGTCATGATCTCAGCGTCCTGGGATCAAGCCCCACGTGGGGCTCTGCGCTCAGTGGGAAATCTGTTTGAGGATTTTGTCTCTCTCCCCCCTCCCCCCGGCTTGTGCTCTCTTGCTCTCTCTCTCTCTTTCCCTAAAATAAATCTTTAAAAATAAATGATGAGAAAAAGACAATCCAGTGGAAAAGTAGGCAGGGGAATTAAGCAGGCAATTCACAAGGGGATATTTCAATAACCAGTAAACACGTGAAAAGATGTACCATCTTAATGTGTCTTTAGGGACATGGAAATTAAACCAACAATGATAGAGTACTCATATCAGTCATGTCCACAGGATTCACAGAGGTGATTGATTGAGTGATGACATGGAGAGGCTAATGTCTTTGAAAGAAGATTTGTATTCCTTAGAGTTTCCAGGAGAAAGGGGGTACACATGCCATGTAGATCACCTGGGGAAGCATCGGGTTTGGTCATCAGGGAGAAGCAGGAGTGAGGGAAAAGCATAGGTCACAGCCTTTAGGAGTCTTGGAAAGAAAGGCAAGGTAAGCAATTTAGGATTGGTTCATTTGAATAATGTCAGCTACAGGAGTGGTTCTAGTTATCTGGTACCTATCCCTGGTTGATTTCGGGCAGAGGAAATACTGACTTGGTTTGAGGGTTAGATAAGGAGGGCGTTGAAGGGATGGGTGCGGGATTTGTTGAGGGGTTTGTAATATGACTTTTGCATGCTCACAAAAGCTGGATTGCAGGGTAGATACTAACAATTTGGGCTGTTAATCTGGCCCTGTAATTAATGGATGCCAAACAGACAAATACAGAATCTAAGAAAACAGAACAACACTACATCTACTAGAAAGGCTAACACTGAAAAGAAAAAACTGACAATACCACGATCTGGCGAGGAAGGATGGGAAGCAGCTGCAATGCTCACACACTGTTGGTATATGAAGTTCAGCAATAGCACAAACCAGTCAAGGTATTAGAAGTCAGAATGGTGGTTTCATCTTCTTGGGGAGAGTGTTACTGAGAAAGGAGGGGCCCAAAGAAGATATTGCGGTGGTGAAGTTTTTCTCTTGGGCTTCATTACAGAAAACAGATGTAATACATAACCATATACATTTATCATATCGTCTCTTGGTTACATAAATACAATTTAGTACATAGGGATTTTGACCATCTTACCCATCCCACAAGACTTCTTGCTGGATGTGACATAATAAGAAATATGTACTTGATCTCTGTCCTCATTCCTAACATAGATCTCCTAAAACCCATATAATTTCCTGACTAATGGGATGATAGGAGCATCTTACACAGAGCTCTGAAATCCCTTGGAATATCCTGAGTGATTAGAATGCCTTTGGTTCTAATGAGGTCACTCTTGGTGGGGTCCTGTCTAGGGGCTGGTCACCAGAAAGGCTAAGCCATGATTTAAAGTTTGGAACTTTTAGCCCCAACCTCCATCCTCTGGAGAGATGAGAGGGCATGAGGCTGAGTTCATAATCAATGCCCATGTGATGAAATCTCCATAGAAATCCCTGAACCCCAAGGTTTAGAGAGCTTCTGGGTTGGTGAACACATCCATGTGCCAGAAACCTAGCACAACGTGTTCAGGATCCTTCTGGATCTCATCCTATGGTTTCTTCCCTCTGGTTGGTCATCTGTATCCTTTATAATAAACCAGTAATGGTAAATAAAGTGTTTCTCTGGGTTCTATGAGCTATTCCAGGAAATTACCAAACCTGAGAAGGGGGGTCTATGACCAGTTCAGACAGAAGTGAGCCACTGAATAGATGGCATCAGACACGCAGAGTATAAAATGGCAAGTGCCAGGGGCACCTGGGTGGCTCAGTCGGTGAAGCATCTGCCTTCAGATCAGGTCATGATCCTGGGGTCCTGGGATCAGGCCTGTCAGGCTTCTCTGCTCAGCAGGGAGCCTGCTTCTCCCTCCAACCCTCCCCCTGCTCATGCATGCCCTCTCTCTCAAAATAAAATAATAAAATAAAATAGAATAAAATAATAAAAAACATAACATAACATAACATAAAAATAAAATAAAATAGCAAGTGCCTTACATGCTTTAGGAAACAGGTGTATACTGAAGGACTGGGAGACTAAAGTACAAAGGGCTCTCACTTCATTGAGGTGTTCCGTGATTTTGCACACAGCTGTCCCCTCTAAAATGAAGGACAAATGGCTTTACCTGTGCTATCTGCCAATAAATGAAGAAACAAAGAGACCACACTCAGGTGAGTTTAGAGACAGTGTTTACCATATATAGGTATACTATTCTGATCTCCTTACCTGGACCCCTGAAACAAAGCCACGTTTGAGTGAGGCTCCGAGGAAGGGAAGCTTCTCCAGCTGGTCCAGTCAGCAGTGCAACTTGGTCCTTATGATCCCCTTGATGTGCATAGTGTTTGTGGCAGAAGTCCTGTGTGTAGCCTGTGGCGGCTTCTGACAGGAGAATGACAGCAGAGGCCTTTGACCATGACCTTTGTCAAGGAAATATTCTCTCTTTGAGAATCCACTTTCAACTTGCTGCTGGGCCGTGGACACAGAATTATTGTGGACCTCAAGCTGCTCATCACAAGCTCTGTCATCCACCTGAACATGAAGCTGGGTGTCATCAAATAGAAATGATCTGTACAAGGTGATGTTTGAGCAGATCCTGGAGACACCAGCAGCTCACAGCACCCATACCCCTACTTCTGGGGCATTGCTGCTTCCATCACTGTGACCTGATGAGCTGTGCCCTGACAGGTGTGGTGGAAAGACATCAACATTCGTTTGTAGCCCCCTTTACCTGATACACAGGCATTAGAAAGAAATGGACTGCTGCACTATTATGGCCCCAAATCAAGGGTGGCCCTGGAGGACATTGGGGGTAGGCAGGACTTCAAGAAATAATACATCTACGTAGTTTTCCCAGAAGGAGAGAGGGCCTGAGGTAAAAATCTGCACTGATTCTTGGACAGAGGCTAATGGTTTAGCTAGATGGAGAATTAGAAGTAATATTAAAAGGAAGTTTAGAGAGATGCCTGGGTGGCTCAGATGGTTAAGCGTCTGCCTTCAGCTCAGGTCATGATCCCAGGGTCCTGGGACTGAGTCACACATGGAGCTCCCTGCTTGGCCAGGAGCCTGCTTCTCCCTCTGCAGCTCTCCCTGCTTGTGCACTCTCTCTCCCTCTCTCTGACAAATAAGATAAAATCTTTAAAAAAAAAAGAAGATAAATAAAAAAGATGAAAAAAATAAATAAAATCTTTAAAAAGGATTGAAAAGAAATAAATCTTTTTTTAAAAAGATGGCTGCCACCACAGTAAACTATAAGATTAATGAACTTGTAACCACAGAGCCAATTTCTCTGCCGTAAGTCACAGCAGCAAAGTAGATAACTTGCACTCTGCCTTCTCTGCTCTTAACTAGTGATTTCAGTTTTATTTTCTTGTGTTTTTTTTTAAGATTTTAATTATTTATTTGACAGAGATCACAAGTAGGCAGAGGAGAGAGAGGAGGAAACAGGCTCCCCGCTGAGCAGAGAACCCGATGTGGGGCTCGATCCCAGGACCCTGAGATCATGACCTGAGCCTAAGGCAGAGGCTTAACCCACTGAGCCACCCAGGCACCCCAGTGAGTTGTTTTAAATTCAAGTCTCATGTAAGTGCAAGACTGACAGATTCCCTTGGGGCGCCTGGGTGGCTCAGTCCGTTAACCGTCTGCCTTCACCTCAGGTCATGATCCCAAGGTCCTGAGATCAAGCCCTGCATCTGGCTCCCTGCTCGGCGGGAAGCCTGCTTCTCCCTCTCCCACTCCCCCTGCTTGTTTTCCCTCCCTGTCTCTCTCTCTGTCAAATCAATAAATAAAATCTTAAAAAAAAAAAAAAAAAACTTTTACAACTCAACACCCCCAAAACAAATAATCCAATTAAAAATGGGCAGAAGATGGGGCACCTGGGTGGCTCAGTGGGTTAAAGCCTCTGCCTTCATCTCAGGCCATCATCCCAGGGTCTTGGGATCGAGGCCCGCATCGGGCTCTCTGCTCAGTGGGAAGCCTGCTTCCTCTTCTCTCTCTCTGCCTGCCTCTCTGCCTACTTGTGATCTCTGTCAAATAAATAAATACATAATCAAAAAATTTTTAAAAATTTAAAGAAAAAGAAAAAGAAAAAAATGGGCAGAAGATATGAACAGATATTTCTCCAAAGAAGACCTACAGATGTCCAAAAGACACATGAAAAGATGCTCAACATCACTCATCATCCCGGAAATGCAAATTGAAACCACAATGAGATATCCCCTCACACCTGTCAGAATGGCCAAAATCAAAAAGACAAGAAACGAGTGTTGCAAGGATGCAGAGAAAAAGGAACGCTCTTGCACTGTTGGTGGGGATGCAAACTGGTGCAGCCACTGTGGAAAACAATGGAGTTTCTTCAAAAAGTTAAAAATAGAACTACCCTATGATCCAGTAATCACACTACTATTTACCCCCAAAATACAAAAACACTAGTTCAAAGGGTTACATGCACACATTTATAGCAGCATTATTTACAATAGCCAAATTATGGAAGTGACCCCCTTCCATTTTTAAAGTCAGTAACGGCTGGTCAACTCTTTTTCATGCTTCATCAGTGACATTGAATCTCCTGCCTCCCATTCATTTGTAAGATAAACACTTGGGAGTACATTGGACCCACCTGGATAATCTAGGACACTCCCCCCACCTCGAGGTCAACTGATTAATAATCTTAAATCCATCTGCAGCCTTAATTCCTCATGCCATGCAACCTAACACATTCACAAGTTTTAGGGATTAAGGCATGGCCATATTTGGGGACCATTATTCTGCCTACCACATCATTGACTCTGTGCTCGGCTAGTAGGAAAGGTTTGACCAAACTGGCACAATAAGAGAGGAGCAGATCACCACTTGGCCGTTTTGGACTCCTCATTGCAGTGGGTCAACAGGGAAAAATAAAAGTTCCAGCGTTGACTAGAATCATTAGTCCTAATTTTCAAGGTGAAATAAGTTTGTGACTACATGGTGGGGTCAAGAAACATATGGAGGCCCAGAAGGCCTCCAGGGGTACATCCTTACACAGCCGTGCTCAGGACTAGAAGCTAATGAAGGACTCCTTCAACCTCTTATATAAGCAGGACCATCTGAAGTCTTGACTAAAGGCATAGAGAACACAGACCAATTAGAGAGGGCAGAGGTCATAAATACCCACAGCCTCACACCATCTGTTGTGGAAATGAGAACGGTAGTTTCTACCCCTATTTCCTTCCTCAATTTTTCCTAAATATGTTCTCATCTATCTAAACTGATTTCTCTTTTTCTTGAATTCCTTTCCCACTTTTAAAATAGTTTACTTATTTTCATTATCTCTGTGCCCAGCATGGGGCTCGAACCCATGACCCCAAGATTAAGAGTCACACGCTCTTCAGACTGAGCCAGCCAAGTGCCGCTCTTTTCCCACTTTTTGAAAAACATGAATGCCATAATTGATTGATAACTTTACAGGTTAGTCTACAGAGATAGCAGGATGAGCCTGGGCAGAAATAGGAGGGAAACGGGCATCAGCAGACACTAGACCTGGCACGGGATGCAGCAACTGTTCAAACCTGAGGTGGTCTTTTTGGGAGGAGGCAGTGAATGATTTCATTTGTTTAAAGAATATCTAGGGGTACCTGGGTGGTTCAGTCAGTTAAGCATCCGGCTTCAGCTCAGGACATGATCTTGGGGTCCTGGGATTGAGCCCTGTGTAGGGCTTCCTGCTCAGTGGGGAGTCTGCTTGGTCCTCTGTCCCTCCCCCAGCTTGTGCTCGAGTGCACACACACGCTCTCTCGCTCCCCCTCTCAAATAAATCTCTTTTTTAAAGGATTAAAAATAAATAAAATAGGGGTGCCTGGGTGGCTCAGTGGGTTAAAGCCTCTGCCTTCAGCTCAGGTCATGATCCCAGGGTCCTGGGATCGAGCCCCGCATCGGGCTCTCTGCGAGACAGGGAGCCTGCTTCTCTTCCTCTCTCTGCCTGCCTCTCTGCCTACTTGTGATCTCTGTCTGTCAAATAAATAAATAAAATCTTTTAAAAAATAAATAAATAAAATAATAAAATAAAGTAATTTTTTTTAATTTGTCAGAGAGAGAGAAAGAGAGTGCACACACCCACGAATCCAAGCAGTGGGAGTAGCAGGCAGAGTTTTATTTTATTTTCAACTTAAGTTAGGCAGAGTTGAGATGTCTTACTTATACCTAAAAACCCTGATTGACACAGCTTCCCAGCCTGCCTTATCCCTCCTCCTCTCTCTTCACACCTATCAGTGCCCTCTTCCTGAAAGAAAGGAAGGGTAAAATCACATTATTTTGTCATGCAGAAGCCTCCAAAGTCTTCCCCACTACTGACAAGGAAAATTCTAGACTCCTTACTCTGAGATGCAAGGCTCTTACCAGGCTGATGCCAAGCGGGCTTTCCAAATTCGTCTTTGCCTGCTCCTTTCTAAAAATCCAGCATCAGCAGGGGGGCTGGGTGGGGATTGTCTCTTGGGTGGCCAGAGAATCACCAAGAACACTGCAATGTAACCTTTTCTCAAGACAAAGGAGTATGGCCTTTGACCAGCCCAGACCTCAAAGAGTTCTCCCTACACAGACTCTTGTTTGTGACATTTGGACTCAAGGATGCACCACCTCTTGATATATGTATTTTTTATTGTATCTCAAGAGGACTACAAATACCCACATGGTGACATCTTCTGGAGGCAAAGCAACCCCGATGCAATAAGGACGGCCCCGAGCCAGTGAGATGCTGCATGATTGACTCCAAGACAGTGACTGACCTGCCCTTTCCTGCCCACATGCAGGTACCCACTGACCTTTGTCCCACATTTTCCTTATATAAACCTGGAAATATTTTTGGCACTCTGAAGACAGTCTCTGAGATGCTAGTCCATGGTCTCCCCCATGGCCTCACTGAAATACGTTCTTTTCTTGTTTCATCACCACTTATCTCTCTGTGTTTGGATTTTGTCGCAGCGAGTGGCAAAACTGGTCAGTTTGGGACCCCCGGAGCCAGGTGCTCTTGCACCCCTGCGCCCCGGCTACAATGAATACATAAAATCTCTCTCTGTTTTTTTTCTAAGATTTTATTTATCTGAGAGATAGAGCAATTGGTCATGAGCAGGGGGGAGGGGTAGAGGGAGAAGCAGACTCTAGGGGGATCAGGGAGCCCCATTTAGGACTCAATCCCAGGGTCCTGGGATCACCACTTGAGTCAAATGTAGATCTTTAACTGACTGAGCCCTCCCAGGCGTCCAAACAAGTAAAATCCTTAAAAGATTTTAAAAATGTAGGATTTAATCTGCAGCCCTTCTCCTTCCCCTTTCTGGAGGTCGATGGGTGGGGCTGAGAGTTTCCGACTTTCTAATCACTTGGTCAGCCCTATTTTAAGGCTATCTGAGTTCCCATCCTAAGTCACCTTATTATCATTAACTCAAGTGTACTTATTAGGGGATCCTTAAGAATAAACGAAGACATTCCTATCAGGAAATTCCAAGGTTTTTAGGGATTTGGTGCTAGAAACTGGGGGAAAAGGCCAAATATATTTCATACTACACACAATAACCTAATAACCTTCTGTATTAGTCAGGATTCTCCAGAGAAGCAGAACCAACAGGATGTGGATATATATAGAGATTTATTTTAAGGAATTGGCTCATGCAGTTGTGATGGCTTGGCAAGTCCAAAGTCTGCTGGGTAAGCCAGCAGGGAAGACCCAGGGAAAAGCTGCACTTCAAGTCTGAAGGCTGTCTCCTGGCAGAATTTCTTCTTGCTTGGGGCTCTCACTTCTGCTCTACTAGGTCCTTTGACTGATTGCATGAGGCCCACCCACATTATGGAATTAATCTGTTTTACTCAAAATTCACAAATTTAAAATATAAATCTCACCTGGAAAAAAAAAAAAAACCCGCTTGTACAAAGGCCTCCAGAATATTGTTTGTCTAAATATCTGGGCACAATGGCTGAGCCAGATTGACACATCAAATTAACCATCACACCATCTAATTGATTCCATTTTTAGTTTAAACTAGCTCAAGTTGGTGCTGTTACTTGCAAAAAGAAAAAAAATTAAATATCCCCGAATTGTTTAAAACTATAATGATAATAGCTGCCAGGAACACTGTTAGGTTTTGGTTCACGATGATGAGTGAAACATGGTCCCTATTTTTGAGAAGTTCATAGGGTTTTGTGGTTTTGTTAGATTCCTCAGAACTTAGCTCACAACAACTAATAATCTAAAGAAGATCCAACTTATGTCTGCTTCGGAAATTCACTCTAGCCATGGGTCTGATGAACCAGTGGCAAGGGCCTGATAAACTAGTCTAGGGACCATCCTTGGGAAAGAAATCATTCTAAGGGAAGAGAATGACTGACAGATAAACTTTGACTAATGACAAAATGTCTGTGACAATTAATTTCATGTGTCAAATTGACTGGGTCATGAAGTACCCAGATATTCATATAAGGGTGTTTTTGGATGAGATAATATTTGAATCAGTAGACTGAGTAAAACAGATTGCAGTCCCTAATGTGAGTGGGCCTTATCTAATCAGTCAAAGGCCTGAATAGGACAAAAAGGCTGTCCCTCCTGCAAGTTAGAGAGAACAACTGTATGACTTTTTGAGCTGTGACATCAGTTTTTTCCTACTTTCAGGAAACTGAAGGTACTCAACTGAAACATTGGCCTGCTGGCTTTTGGACTAGAACTTATACCATACCCTGTCCTAGATCTCTAGCTTGCTGACTACAGATCTTGGGACTTCTACACCGCCACGACTATGTGAGCCAATTCCTTATAATCTGTCTCTTCTTTCTCTCTCTCTCTCTCTCTTTCTCTCATTCTCTCTGTAGTCTCAGAGAAGCCACTCCCTTTGGCTCTCCATCAGAGTGCTGGACTTTCCACATAGCACCTCAGACTCCTCAAAGCAAAAGCTTTCCCAAAGGGAGGAAGTGGAAACTTCCAGTCCTTTTAAAGGCCAGGAACAGAACTGGCCCAGTGTCATTTCCACCCTACTCTATTGGTAAATGTGAGTCATAGACTAACCTGCATTCAGAGTTGGAAGGGACTACACAAGGGTATAATTATTGAGAATTGTAGATCATTGGGGGCCATCTTCACAAAGCTGCCATGGATAGTTTAGCTGGGTATCAGGTCTAAGTTGAAAATATTTTTGCTGCATTGTACCCACTGAGAAGCCAATCCAACTCTGATCCCTAACCCTCTGTACATGGCCTCTCTTTGTCTCTGAAAGATTGTAGGATATTCTTTTTGTTTTCAGTGTTCTGAAACTTCTGGGTCTTTTTCATTCATTGTATGTTTTGGGAACTCAGAAGGCCTTCCAATTCGAAGACTTATCCTTCAGTTCCAGGAATCCAGGAATTTTTATGTATCATTTTATTTCTTTGCTAATTTCTCCCCCCCCCCCATCTATCTCTCACGTCTCTGGAATTCCTATTGGTCAGATGTAAGATTTCCTGAACTGATCATCTAATCATTTAAAGTTTTCTTTTTCCTCAATGTCCATCTCTTTGGCATTTGTTCACTCTCTAAGAGATTTCCTTAAGTTCCACTCTTCAATTAAAATTTTTATTTTTCCCATTATGGTTTTTTTTTTGAAAGGTTTATTTTATTTCTTTTTCAGAGAGAGAAAGAGCATGCACATGAGTGGGGAGAAGAGTAGAGGAAGAAAATCTTCAAACAAAGTCTCTGCTGAGCATAGCCCAGTGTGAGGCTCAATCTCATTCACAGCCTTGAGATTATGACCTGAGCAAAACCAGGATTCAGAAGCTCAACCAACTGAGCCACCCAGGCACCCCATTGCCCATTATAGTTCTAATTTCCAAGCAACCTTTCTGATTTCATTTTTATAGCCTATTTCTCTTGTTTCATGGTCAAAATACCATCTCATGTCTTTTTGAAGATATTTTTACTTTCATTTTTTATTTTTTAAAGATTTTATTTACTTATTCAAGAGAGAGAGAAACAGAGCACAAGCAGGGGGAGCAGCAGAGGAAGAGGGAGAAGCAGACTCCCCACTGAGCAGGGAGCCTGATGAGGGGCTCAATCCCAGGACCCTGGAGTCATGACCTGAGCTGAAGGCAGATGTTTCATGGACTGAGCCACCCAGGTGCCCTGAGAATATTATTACTATTAGTTTTAATGTTATCTTGGCTTTCTTTCTTTGTTTCTCTGAGTTTCTTTTTCCTTTATTTTTCTTTTTAAGTATTTATTTATTTAAGTAATCTCAACACCCAATGTGAGGCTCAAACTCATGACCCCCAAGATCAAGAGTTGCACACTCTTCTGATTGAACCAGCTAGGTGACCGCCCCCCCCCCCACCATTTTAAAAATGTCTGATGTTCAGATTACAGGCAGTTCTCAGCTGGTGATCCTTGGCTGTTACTTGTATTTAAGAAAGAGGCACTAGGAAGCTGAGTAGCTCTAGGTGCATGGTTTGGGCTTGTGGGCAAGTGGGCGTCATTGCAGAGTTCCCCAAATGTTGGTGTCTATAAACCTTTTCTCTGGGGGGGTAATTCTGTTTCTTCAAGGGAGAGTCCTTTCAGTCTCCTGGCTAGGAATATAGGGTTCCCTGCCTGTATTCTAGAAGCAGGTTAAAAAAAGGATTGGACAGTCTTGCCAGACTGTTGTCCTGTTTTTTAGTATGATATCTCATCACCATGCTCTGCTGTGGAGACTGCTCTAGAAATAACTTCCCATCTGTTGGGGAAGGAATGGGGCAGTCATCTGGTTACATGGGCTAGAGGAAGAAGCCAAGGGGTCCAACTACTCCTTATACCAAGTTAAAACCCAATTCTACTGTTTCAACATCACCTCCAGTCTCACTGTCAGGGTACCTGGGGTCTCTGAGCTCATCAGAGTTCTGTGTATGAATCATCTGGTCTCTTTTTGGCTACCTCCCTGCATGCCTGTTTCTGCTTTGCTGAGTCAGTTAAGCATCACCATTTACTTTCTGTTTTCCTGAATTTTGTCAGCATCTCTTGTCTGTTCTCATCATTCCTCTTACCTCCTTTGTCCTTGAATATTTGCCTTTTTCCTTAATCATCTTTTTTTCTTTTTAAATTGAAAAAACATTGACATAACCAAAAAATTAACCATTTTATTTAATTTTTATTTATTTTTTTAAAGATTTTATTCATTTAGATAGAAACAGAGCATGAGTGGGGTGGAGGGGCAGAGGGAGAGGTAGAAGCAGACTCCCCATTGAACAGGGAGCCCAACACAGGGCTTGATCCCCAGATCCCGAGATCATGACCTGAGCCAAAGGCAGACGCTTAGCCAACTGAGTCACCCAGGTGCCCCCAAACTAACCATTTTTTTAAAAGATTTTATTTATTTATTTGACAAAGAGTTACAGTGAGAGAGGGAATACAAGCAGAGGGAGTGAGAGAGAGAGAGAGGCAGGCTTCCCGCTGAGCAGGAAGCCTGTTGCGGGACTCAATCCCAGGACTCTGGGATCATTCCCTGAGCCAAGGGCAGATGCTGAATGACTAAACCACCCAGGCATCCCACAACCATTTTTTTAAAAGATTTTATTTATTTATTTGACAGAGAGAGAGATCACAAGTAGGCAGAGAGGCAGGCAGAGAGAGAGGGGGAAGCAGGCTCCCTGCTGAACAAAGAGCCCGATGCGGGGCTTGATCCCAGGACCCTGAGATCGTGACCTGAGCTGAAGTCAGAGGCTTAACCCACTGAGCCACCCAGGCACCCCAAGAATGTCTTTGTACGTCATTTTTATTGTGGGAAAACAGAATATTTAGCCTTTTAACCATTTTTTAAAAGATTTTATTTATTCATTTGACAGAGAGAGACACAGCAAGAGAGGGAACACAAGCAGGGGGAGTGGGAGAGGGAGAATCAGCCTTCCCACCAAGTAGGAGCCTGATGTGGGGTTCGATCCCAGGACCCCAGGATTGTAACCTGAGCCGAAGGCAGATGTTTAACCTGCTGAGCCACCAAGGCACCCAGCCTTTTAACCATTTTTAAGTGTAGGATTCAGAGACATTAAATATACTCACATTGTTGTGCAACTATAACCACCATCCATTTCCAGAACTTTTTCTGTACATGTCTTTTTGATGAACATATGTGCTTATTTTTGATGGGCATATATCTCAGAAAGGCTGGGTCATAGTGTATGTTCAACTTCAGTGAATACTGCCAAACAGTTTTCCAAAGTGGTTGTACCAATTTATATGCCCACTAGCCCTATATGAGGGTTCTCATGGGTCTGTGCCCTTGTTTACACTTGGTATTATTAACCTTTTAATTATTCTTTTTTTCCCCCTTTCTCCTTCAGAGAGTGTGTGTGTGTGTGTGTG
The DNA here is from genome assembly GCF_963455335.1 of Martes martes. NCBI lineage: Eukaryota > Metazoa > Chordata > Mammalia > Carnivora > Mustelidae > Martes > Martes martes. The sequence goes on along the minus strand of NC_137893.1, from coordinate 89,352,225 downwards.
TGTGTGTGTGTGCATGTGAGCAGAGGTGGGGAGAGTGGGGGGTGGGGGGTAGGGTAGAGAGGAGGGGCAGAGGGAGAGGGAGAGAGAGAACACCATGTAGGCTCCGTGCCCAATGCGGAGCCCAACTTCGGGCTCCATCTCACAACCTGAGATCAGAAGCTCAACCCAGGCACCCTTGTCTTTTAATTATTCTAGCAAATGTTTAGTGTAGTATATCTTTTTCCATTTCTGTGATAACAAAGGTGGTTTAGCACCTTTTTGCTTTTTTTTTTTTTTTTTTTTTTTTTTTTTTTTAAAGCGGGAGAAGGTGGGGAGGAGCAGAGGGAGAATCTTAAGCGGGCTCCTTGCCCAGTGCAGAACCAGACATGGCCTCGATCTCATAACCCTGAGAACCCAAATCAAGAGTTAAGCACTTAACTGACTAAGCCACCCAGGCATCCCATAACTTTACACATATTTAATAGTCATTGGATAGCTGCTTTTGTTAAATGACTGTTCAAGTCCTTTGCCCATTTTTAATTGGATTGCCTATATTTTTCTTATTGATGTACAAGTTATATATTCTAGTGCAAGCACTTTGTTGGTTAAATGTTTTGCAAATATCATCCCTCATTCCATGAATTATGTTTTCACCTCCTTAATGGTGTCTTTTGATAGATCAGAGCTTCTAATCTTGAAGATAATATGTATTCATTTATTTTAGAGAGTTAGGGAGGGGCAGAGGGAGAGAGAGAGAGAGAGAGAATCCTGAGTGGGGAGCCCAACATGGGTCTCAATCCCAGGATTCCAAGATCATGACCTGAGCCAAAATTAAGAGTCAGCCACTTAACCAACTGGGCCATCCAGGTGCCCCCAAAGTTTCTAATTAATACAGTCTTATTTACCAGTTCTTTCATTTACAGTTAGTGTTTTTGTGTCCTATTTAAGAAATCTTTCTTACTGAAAGTATGAAGACTGTCTCTTATGTTAGCTTCCAGAAACTTAATTTTTTATCTTTCACAATCTAAAATTTATATGTAGATAATCAATCTGGAATTAATTTTTGTGTATGGTATTAGGTAAAGGTCAAGATTCATTTTTTTTCCCTGTAGTTATATGCCCAGTAAACCCCACACCATTTATTGAAAATATCTTCTGTTCCCCTGTGCACTGCAGTGCCACTTTTGTCTTAAATCAAGCATAGATTTGTTCCTGGACTCTGAATTGTACTCATTGGTCTGTTTGTCTCATTGTGCCAATGTCACACAGTTTTACTTTATAGCTTTCTAATAAATCTTTTTCTTTCTTTCTTTCTTTCTTTCTTTCTTTCTTTCTCTCTCTCTTTCTCTCCTTTAGTAATTCTCCACATCCAATGTGGGGCTCAAACTCACAACCCCACATGCTCTACTGACTGAGCCATTCTGGTGCCCCCATAGATTTCCAATTAAGACTTAATATCTGGTAGCATTCTTCTTGCAGAGTGCTTTTGCTATTCTTAGACTTTTGCATTTCCATACACATTTTAGAATCAAGTTGTTGATTTCTATCAAAAAACACATTAGGATTACATTGACTCTATAGATCAATTTGGGGGAAAATTAACATTTTTACAATATTGAGTCTTTCAGTCCATGAGTATGGTATATCCCTCCAGTTACTTAGATCTTCCTTAATTAGTTTTGTTAATGTTTTATAGTTTTCTATTTAGAGACTTTATACTTCATTTATTAGATTTATTCTGAAGTATTTAGCATTTTTTGATATTGTTGTAAATGGGCCTGTTTTTCCAATTTTCTTTTCATAGGTATATAGAAATACAACTGATTTTTGTATATTGACCTTGCTTTCAATGACTTTGATAAATCCAACTAGTATTAAAATAATTTATTTGTATATTCTTTTCTTTTGAATTATTTTTTTGTCCATGACATTTTGCTCACCATTTTATTCACTCAGTCTAGCACAGTGACTACAGATTGGTATTTCCCAATCCTTGTTTTTTTTTTTTTAAAGATTTTATTTTATTTGACAGACAGAGATCACAAGTAGGCAGAGAGGCAGGCAGAGAGAGAGAGAGAGGAGGAGGAAGCAGGCTGCCCGCTGAGCAGAAAGCCCGATGTGGGGCTTGATCCCAGGACCCTGAGATCATGACCTGAGCCAAAGGCCGAGGCTTTAACCCACTGAGCCACCCAGGCACCCCTGTTTTGTTTTGTTTTTTAAGATTTTATTTATTTATTTATTTATTTGAGAGCGAGACAGCATGAGTTGGGGGAAGGGGCAGAGGGAGAGGGAGTGGGAGAAGCAGACTCTCTGCTGAGTGGGGAGCCAAACAGGGGCTTGATCCCAGGACCCTGAGATCATGACCTGAGCTGAAGGCAGATGCTCAACCAACTGAGCCACCAAGGCACCCCTCCCAATCCTTATGTATTTGAATTGCACCTTCATGATTTTTCCTATAAGAATACTACTGATACTACAGTTTCCTTAACATTATTAAAAGTCAACTTTAGGGGAACCTGACTGGCTCAGTTGGAAGAGCATGCTCTCTCTCTTGCTATCTCTGTCTCTCTGTTTCTGTCTCTCAAGTAAATAAATAAAAATCTTTTTAGAAATGACTTGCTATATATATATATATATATATATATATATATATACACACACACACACACACACACACACACATATATATATGTATATATATATATACCCAACATGGGTCTCGAGCTCACAATCCCAAGACTGAGAGTTGCATGCTTTACAGATTGAGCCAGCCAGGTACCCCTGTTAGTGTTAGTTTTTAAATTATTTTGTAAGCAGGAGTGCCTGGATGACTCAATTGGTTAAATGTCTGCCTTCAGCTCAGGTCATGATCTCAGAGTCCTGGGATGGAGTCCCAAATTGGGCTCCTTGCTCAGCAGAGAGCTTGCTTCTCCCTCTGCCTGCTGTTCCCCCTGCTGTGTGCTCGCTTTCTTTCTATCTCTCTTTCTCTGGCAAATAAATAAATCAAGTCTTTGAAAAATTATTTTATAAGCAGTCTTTTTTTTTCTCATATAAGCAGTCTTTTCTATTGGTCACACAGACCAACCGTGCCACCATATAGGAAGGGACTATACAAAGGTGTGAATATCAAGAGACAGAGATCATAGGGGCCATTTTGGGGGCTGGCTGCCATATTTTAGGAACATAAATTGCTTGCTAGCACACAAATAATGCCACCTGGATTTCAAATTTCATAGTCTTCCCTCATATTATAAAAATTTAACCCTTTTATATTGTAAAAATTTTCATACCATACATAAACGTGCTTAAAACATAAATGTGCAGTTTACTAAGTTATGAAAAAGCTGTTATCTGTGGACAATCACCCAAGTAAAGATATGGAACAATGTGAACACCCCAGAAACCCGTCCCCATTCTGAATCACACCACCCTCCCTACCATACTTAGGATGACCACCATGCTGATTTTTATGGTTTTCAGGTTGCTTTTCTTTATAATGTACCACCTAAGAATGTACTCCTAGTCACTACAGTTGGGTTTTGCCAGTTTAAAAATGTTTTATAAATGGAATCATGCAGTATGTAGTAGTTTTGTAACTATTTTCTTTGGCTCAGTGTTATGTTCTTTAGATTTACTTATGTTATTGAATTAAGCAGTTTGTTAATTTTCAACTCTGTACAGTATGCCATACTATAAACATGCCAAAATGTATCCATTTTACTGTTGAAGAATATGTGGACTGTTTGTCTATTACAAATGAAGTTTCTGTGAGCATTTTTTAAGATGTATTTATTTATTTATTTGAGAGAGAGTGAGAGAATGTGCAAGCAGTGTGCAGGGGCAGAGGGAGAGAGAAAATCCCAAGCAGATTCCCCACTGAGCATGGAACCCAATCCCACAACTCTGAGATCATGACCTGAGCCAAAATCTAGAGTCAGACACTCAACTGACTGAGCTCCCCAGGTGCCCCTTATGTGAGCATTCTTTTTTTTTTTTTAAGATTTTATTTATTGGGGCACCTGGGTGACTCAGTGGGTTAAAGCCTCTGCCTTCAGCTCAGGTCATGATCCCAGGTTCCTGGGATCCAGCCCCGCATCGGGCTCTCTGCTCAGCGGGGATCTTGCTTCCTCCTCTCTCTGCCTGCCACTCTGCCTACATGTGATCTCTGTCTGTCAAATGAATAAATAAAATCTTTAAAAACAAAAAAACAAAAAACAAAAAAAGATTTTATTTATTTATTTGACAGACAGAGATCACAAGTAGGTAGAGAGGCAGGTAGAAGAGAGAGAGGTGGGGTGGGGGGGAAGCAGGCTCCCACTGAGCAGAGAGCCCGATGTGGGGCTCGATCCCAGGACCCTGGGACCATGATCTGAGCAGAAGGCAGAGACTTATCCCACTGAGCCACCTAGGCGCCCCATTATATAAGCATTCTTGTATACATCTCCCAGTACAGACCTGCATATGCATTTCTTAGGATACATACTTAGGAAAAGGATTTTATAGTCATTTTCAACTTTAGTAGATAATGCCAAACTGTTTTCCAAAGTGGCTGTGCCAACTTACCCTTCTATCTGCAGCATATGTGAATGTCATTTGTTCCACATCCTCCCCAACATCTGGAATTTAGCTCTGTTAGTAAGTGTAAAGTGTAAAGTATTTTATTATGATTTACTTTGCATTCTCATGATTATTTGTGAGCTTTTTCATGTTCACTCGCCATTTGGATTTCCACTTTTGATCAGTTACTCAAGTATTTTGTCCATACTTTGATCAAACTATCTGTCTTTTCCTTATATTACAATTGTTTTTTATATAGTGTGGCTATGAGTCCTTTTTACGTGCAGCATATCTTTTCTGATTCCATTCTCTTAATGACGTCTTTTGAGAAGCAAGAATTCTTAATGGCAGTGAAGTCAAATATATCAATCTTTTCCTTGTCAGTTGTGTTAGCCTGGTTCCCTAGAAACGAGAGCCTCACTGTATTATTAGGGAGTCCAGGGAGCAGGTGTGAGGGACAAGGAGAGTGACGCAGGAAAGAAAGGACAACCAACAGGAGGATGGTTTCACCAACTCGGCCACTAAATCAAAGTGATTGCTGGATCTGGGGACTGTGCCCTCAATAAACAAATTGCTTCTCAAGACCATCCTGGGAGAAGTGAGGTAATGGGAGAAGTGGAAGAAAATTATTCATTGGCTCTTGTCTTTCACTGATCAAAATTCCACCCCACCGGGCATTATCTCCCTCACACTTACAGGTGGCATGTATGAGGGTATGCCTTAAAAATCAGACAAGTTAAACCCTTTACTGTCATTTTAGAAGAGTTTAGGGACCTAACAGTGATAAAGCATGGATTGAATCCACCATGTTTAACACAAAATCGTATTTTCTAATAAGCTATTGCTAATATATAGAAAGTAGTGATACCAAGGTCCTGCCATTCCATTCACTGAGCAGTGAGAGCCTAGGCTCAGTTCTCAACTAAGGACTGTCAACATTTGTCCTCGCACCCACTTTGCACACAGCTTCTGATAAAGTTATAAACCCAAGCAGAAAGTGGATAATAGTTGCATTCAGCTTGCATGTCAGGGTGGGACTGTCCTTGGCTTCGAGCTGAAAACCTGTCCCAGGTCCTCCACTTCCCAGGAGGCACTTATATCTCCATACATGGGAGTGAAATCTCTGACTGCTACCTTTACTTCTAGACTTATCTCAAAGCCTAGGGGGTCTGTGGGAATGGCACATAATCCTAGGGCCTCATAGGGCAGATTTATCTTGTTTTAAAGCCTAGGTCTCTTTTCCTTTTTCAATTTTTGAAAAATTATTTATTTATTTGAGAGAGGGTGGGGGGGAGGGGCAGAGGGAGAGAGAGTCTTTTTTTTTTTTTTTTTTTTTGAGGGCGAGAAAGAATCTTAAGTAGACTCCACACTGAACACAGAACCCTATAGGGGACTCAATCTCACAACCGTGAATCCTGACCTGAATGGAAACCAAGAGTTGGACACTTAACTGAATGAGCCAACCAGGTGCCCCTTCCCTTTTCAAATTTTTTCTGTCATTGCTATTTGTCTGCTACAGTATGTGTGTGTGTGTGTGTGTGTGTGTGTGTGTGTAAACCCATCTCACCATTTTCATCAGAAGTAAAGTTAGAGGAGCACCTGGGTGGCTCAGTTGGCTAAGCATCCACCTCTTGGTCTGGCTCAATTCTTGATCTCGGGGTCATGAGTTCATATCCCACATTGGGCTCCACACTGGGCTTAGAGCCTAGTTGAGAAAAAAAAAATGTCTAGTAAGAGTTTCTTGAATTGATGACAGACAACAATTGTGACAGGATGTTAATTAGATTCTTCCTGTTGTCTTTTGAGTTTCAGCAAAGGCCTCAAAAGCAGAAAGAAACACAACAGATGCCAGATACCCCTCACCCCCACCTCAAAGGGAGATGGGAAGAGATTGTTACCAAGTGTGCCAGCTTTACTAATGTTCTACAGTTTGTATAAGAGAATGAGGATTGTGTTGGAGAGTTGTGTATGTTCTGAATTTTCTCTTCTGGAGGGAGTGGGGTTATTCCCTTTACCTAAAGCCAGGTGAGTTAGAAGCCTCCACTAGCACCTCTCAGAATGTTTGGCTTATATTTCCTGGGGTGGGGTTGGCAGTCCATAGGGAGTGATATCCTAACTCCAACCTGATGAAGTATGAAAACAGGATGCAGGCTGACTGGCTTTCCTGGGATGGCAAGTAAGGTGTGTGGTATGAAGAATGAGCTGTACTGCCCTTGTCAGCAGGACAAAGATGCAAAAGTTGTCCTGTGGGCCAAGTGCACCTAGAAGGAAACCAACCTAGAATCATTTTATTTTTTTTTAAAGATTTTATTTTATTTTATTTATTTGACAGACAGAGATCACAAGTAGGCAGAGAGGCAGGCAGAGAGAGAGGAGGAAGCAGGCTCCCCGCCAAGCAGAGAGCCCGATGCGGGGCTCGATCCCAGGACCCTGAGATCATGACCTGAGCCGAAGGTAGAGGCCTTAACCCACTGAGCCACTCAGGCACCCCCAACCTAGAATCATTTTAAAAGGATCCTGTCAGGATGGCTAAAGTCAACCACACGAGAAATAACAGGTGTTAGTAAGGATGTGAAGAAAGGAGAACCCTCTTGAACTGTTAGTGGGAATGCAAACTGGTGTAGCCACTGTGGAAAAGAGTACAGAGTTTCCTCAGAAAGTTAAAAATAGAGCTACCCTATGACCCAGCAATTGCACTACTAGGTATTTACTCAAAGAATACAAAAACACTAATTCAAAGGGATACACGCACCCCAATGTTTATAGCAACATTAGCAATAGTAGCCAAATTATGGAAACAGCCCAAATGTCCATCGACTGATGAATGGATAAAGAAGATGTGGTGTGAATACAAATATATACAATGGAATATTACTCAGCCATAAAAAAGAATGAAATCTTGCCATTTGCAACAATGTGGATGGAGTTAGAGAGTATTATGCCAAGCAAAATCAGTCAGAGAAGGACAACCATATGATCTCACTCATATGTGGAATTTAAGAAACAAAACAAACGGGGTGCCTGGGTGGCTCAGTCAGTTAAGCATCTGCCTTTGGTTCGTGTCGTGATCCCAGGGTACTGGGATTGAGCCCCACCTTGGACTCCTGCTCAGCAGGGAGTCTGCTTCTCACCTTCCCTCTGCCCCTTCCCTCCACTTGAGCTCTCTCTTGCTCTCTCTCTCAGACAAATACACACACACACACACACACACACACACACGCAAAGGGGGGAAGAAGAGAGAGAGGCAAACCAAGAAACAGACTCTTAACTATAGACAACAAACTGATGGTTACCAGAGGGAAGGTGGGGGGGGGGGATGGGGGGAATAGGTGATGAGGATTAAGGAGGGCATGTATTGTGATGAGCACCAGGTGTTGTATGTAAATGCTGAAGCACTAAATTGTATGCCTGAAACTAATATCATACTGTAGGTTAACTAAGTGGAATTTAAATAAAAACTTAAAATTGATTGATCGATCAATCAAGCCTTCCCATGATGTATGCCTGGAGAGGAAAGGGACTCCAGCAGAATGAGTTTTATGTGGGATGACTCTACAAGACCAGGGGCTTGGTGTAGAAAAGTAATAGGCAGTCAGCTAGAGAAGAGACATTATCTAGGTCCCGGCAGAAGAGTCATAAAAAAGCCCACAAATGTGACATAGGAGCAAAAGAGTCAACATTTGTGTATCCTCCATGCCCATAGGGAACCAACTTTTGAAGATGACAGTATCCTGCATCACCCAGGAAAGACTGCCCTTTCCCACTAATCCCTTCTTTTCCTGCACCACATGCTGGGGGAGGGCAGTTCAGAAATAGCTGGCCAGCAAGAGAGGACGAATATACACTGAGGAGTAAAGGCTGGGATGTGGAGAAGCCCGGTACATCTCCCTTCAGCACAGTAAGTTTCACATCTGCAGCAGGCAAGAGCTGGGGAAGGAGAGAACCTTTAGCTTGAATGAAGTTTAGAGTTGTACTTGTTACCATGGACAAGGTATTTTCACTACTGCGATAAGACTACTCTTGTGACTGAAAAATACTTAACAAGTGAAGGGATCTGCAAGAGGTTTCATGCAGGGCATGGAAAGAACTACGCAGAAGGCAGATGTGAAGGGGAAGCAGGAAAGTTTTCCAATTTTATCCGGAAAGTTTTCCAATTTTATCCGATGGAGGCCAAATACCTTGATAAAAATCATTATTCCGTATTACAGAAGGATTGAAGAGGAGAGGCTTTTTTGTTAAGAGTTTATTTACTTATTCGACAGAGAGAGAGCACAGGCAAGGGGAGCGGCAGGCAGAGGAAGAGGGAGAAGCAGGCTTCCCACTGAGTAGGAAGCCCAGCCCTGGGATCACAACCAGAAGCGAAGGCAGACATTTAACCGACTGAACCACCCAGGTGCCCCACGCATTCAGCTCTTGATCTCGGGGTTGTGAATTTGAGCCCCACATTGGATATAGAGATTACTAAAAAATAAATAAACTTTAAAAAAAATTTAAATGCATGGACCCCAAGTATCTGTAAATACCTATTAACATTTTCTTCAGCATGGGTAACCAAAATTCACATGTAAGCTAATAAAGATAGGGTATACCCCTATGGCAGATTTTTTATTTTTTAAAATTTTATTTTTTAAGTAATCTCTACACCCAACATGGATCTTGAACTCATGGAGTGTGATCAAGAGTAGCATGAGCCAGCCAGGTGCCCCATATTTTAAATTATTTTTTCATCAAAATAATTTAATGGGTTTTTTATTTTATATAAGTCCTATAAATAACCCAAAAGTCAGAAAATACAAATGAGAGAAAAACAAAACCACCAAAAAACACCTTCATAATAGTCACATTTGGGAGGTTTTACTATGGTAGCAAATTATCCGTCAAAATCTCAGTGTTTTATACAATGAAGCTTTATTTCATGCTCATGGTATACGTTCTACACAGGGTAGTGTGTGGTACTCTGCTCTACGCAGTCACTCAGGGACTCAAATTGACAGGCTGTACCATCTGGAACATGTGGCTTCCTCAGTTGTCCCAGCAAGGGAGGAGAGAGCATGGAAATCTTTTAACTGTTCTTTCCTGATTGGGCCTGGAAGTGCTTCCATTCAGTCTGTAGTGGATAGAAATAGTCACATCGCCCCCTTTCTGATAGAGGGAATGGAGTAGCCTTCTTTGTGCCCGAAATGAGAGGAAACACGGAAGTCAATGTGCCCGGCTAAGGTCTGCCAGATTCCCAGATCTCCTGATCTCACTAAGCCAGAGATGACTAAAATCATCTTATCTGGACTATTTTATTTTATTTTATTGGATTTATTTATTTATTTATTTATTTGAGAGAGAGAGAGAGAGAGCGCGCAGCAGGAAGGGCAAAAGGAGGGGGAGAAGGAGTCTTAGGCAGATTCTGCTCTGAGCAGAGAGCCCCAGGCTGGGCTGGATCTCACCGTCCTGAGCTAAAACCCAAAATTCTGATGCTCAACCAACTGTGCTACGCAGGCACCCCTAGACTATTTTATATGGCAGCTCAGCTTACATACACTGTCACCCTTTAATTGTTACTGTAAAGTTTTACAGGTGAGATACACACCACACCAGGTGAGATAGGCACAAGGCAAGGTTTATTAAAGGCACCCTCGGGCGAGGTTCCGCGACTCAGAAGAGAGTTGGGGAAGTCAAGCCCGGGAAGGGGTTGAGTGGATCTGTTATTTGGGTTAAGACAGGGCATAGGTTCACAGCCATATATGGCTGTGGGTTCACAACTATATATGGTAAGGTATTTGGTGGTTGGAGGGTACGGGGAGTCCTGAGGTTCCTGTTCCTTGCATAGGTATCGGTTTACTTACGGTGACGTGTCCTCGGCATATGTCCTTCTGGCGGAAGAGTCATAAAGGAAGAGGGCGGCCATTTTATTGTTCCTCCTGCATTCCTGGAGCCGCAGACCCAACAGTTACCTAACCAGGTTCATTTTGCCCCATGTACATCAAGCCAATAACTGAGACTTGCAAGTAGATGGCAGAGAAAGGAATTTATTTGCAAGGCAGCCAAGCATGGAGATGGGAGAACCAGTCTCAAGGCTCCCTTCCTGTGCGAAGGAGTCTTGAGCATTTATTGGATTTTAGGGAGAGCATGGGTGAATGGGATTGGAAGTTAGAAAGGGTGATTAAAGGTCAAGGAATTGTTGATCTACGCAGGCGCAGTGCATCGTCATGCTTTTTCATTCGTCGTCCGTTCAGAGCTGGTGTATTGACATGATCAGAGGGTGGAGATTTCAGTCTCTTCCACGTCAGAAGGCCACCTGTGGACATTTGCGCAGGCCCAGTAAGAAGTTCTTGACAACTGAAGCAACTATCATGTGACTTGTACCTCAGGGAGCTTTCCTCATAGAAGCAGTCCATCATCCTTACGATGTGTTCCATGAGCTGCCTGCTGTTTGGAAGCAGGCAGTTAGAAAGTTCATTGTTTGAAAAAATGGGCCTTAGGTGATGGTCTGACCAGGAGTTTTCCCCATTTCACTCTGACAGGCCTTTTATGTTATTTAGCTGGTGTGCCAAGTGGAGGTCTCTGTTGCATAGCACACATTATGAAATATGTTCTAAACTATACAGAAACCTTACATATAACTCATATGTTCTGGTTAAGAGCCATCACTTTATCGGTGATTGATGTCCATCATTGATACTGGTATTTTATTTTTTCACAAAGAAATCCCATTAACAAAATCTCTTTTTTTTAAAGATTTTATTTATTTATTTATTTGACAGAGATCACAAGTAGGCAGAGAAGCAGGCAAACAGAGAGAGGGGGAAGCAGGCTCCCCACTGAGCAGAGAGCCTGATGCAGGGCTCGATCCCAGGACCCTGAGATCATGACCTGAGCAGAAGGCAGAGGCTTAACCCAGTGAACCACCCGGGCATCCCAACAAAATCTCTTTACTGTTAAATTACACAACTAAAAGAAAACAACAGAAGTGGACTGAGATGTGAATGATGAGCATTTGCCAAGTTTCTTTCATTCCCTCACCGTTGCAATATACACTATACTGGTAATACCAATTCATGTTTGAACAAAATTTATCCATCCATGAAAAGTGATTTTAGATTTTAACTTAATAGAATGATTATGTAATGATTCACACATAAAATTCCAGATAAACTAACCTGGGAAAACAAAATCATTCAAGTGTTAAAACATATATTGATACATATTGATATATATATTGATATATATTATATATCATTGATATATATTGATATATATAGATATATATTGATAATCTTGACATGTCAAGATTATATATTGATATATATATATATAGATAGATAGATAGATAGATAGATATATTGATAATCTTGACATGATGAAGACCCTAAGATGTGAAACCCAAAAGTCAGGGATCAAAAATGCAAATGCTGGGGGTGCCTGGGTGGGTCAGTTAGTTGTCTGCCTTTGGCTCAGGTCATGATCTTCCGGTCCTAGGATCCAGTCCTGCCTCTGGCTTCTTGCTCAGCAGGGAGTCAGCGTCTCCCTCTGCCTGCTGCTCCCCCCACTTGTGCTTTTTCTCTCTCTCTCTCTCTGGCAGATAAATAGAGAAAATATATTTTTTAAAAATGTACTTTGTTGTTACTGAGCTATGTTATAAGCAAATGTCATTATACAAACATGTAATATTGGATATATTTTAGATTTAATATGGAAACATAAATTATGGGGTGCCTGGGTGGCTCAGTTGATGGGGCAACTGCCTTCGGCTCAGGTCATGATCCCAGAGCCCCAGGATCAAGTCCTGCATGGGGCTCCCAGCTCCACCAGGAGGCTGCTGCTCCCTCTGACCTCCCCTCTCACACACACACACTCTCTCTCTCTCAAATAAATAGAAATTTAAAAAAGAAAAGAAACATAAATTAGAAAATGGAAATTTTGTGGTTAAAAAAAATTTGTTCTGCCTTTTCTTTGGAATTAGAAACTTGATTTTCTTACCAATTTCAAATTTTGTGTTTCTAGTTGAGAGATGAAAATCATCAAGGCACTGTTTTGTTTGGAAGAGTTTGATTAGGGTCAACTTTTTTTTTTTTCTTAAGATTTTATTTATTTATTTGACAGAGATCACAAGTAGACAGAGAGGCAGGCAGAGAGAGGGAGAGGGGAGCAGGCTCTCTGCTGAGCAGAGAGTCCGATGCGGGACTCGATCCCAGGACCCTGAGATCATGACCTGAGCCGAAGGCAGCGGCTTAACCCACTGAGCCACCCAGGCGCCCCTAGGGTCAACTTTTTTTTCATGTTTTTGACCACTGTTTTTCTTCTTTTGTGTGTTGACTTTTTCTTGACTTTTGCAGGCTGAAACTGGGGACTAATACATCCAGGGAAATTCTGGTCATAGACAGGAGGTTCCGAATCGCTCACAAAAACTCTCTAGGCCTCCTGTCATGCTACAGACCCTTTGGCAGTGAGAGACTTCCCCCACGATCAGAAGTACTCTGGTTGAGAGAGCCAAAAATTTACTCTGATGTCTGCTCTGGGTTTGACTCTTCGCCCCTCAACCCAAACCCATTCTGCATTATCCTGTCCCCAATTTCAGTCGCCAAAATTCAGGGGAAATTGAAAGTAAAATGATGGCTGAGGCTCCTTTGGGGGCTGGGGCGTTGATGGTCATTCTTGCTATACCTGCGCCATAACTAATGTTTGGGGGTTATTTGTATCCCGTAACTTATAACCACTTGTTGTCCCCACGAAAATTAGTAGGCTTAGGGGACAGGGACAGGGCGAAGATGCTCCCGCGACGTCCCCAGGCTTCGAGCACCCCCGGAATAGCCCGTTTAGCTCCCGCTAATCCCATCTCTTCCGCCAAGCCCTACCCGCGCGGAGGCCCTCGAGGTCACGTGGCCACCGGGGGAGGGGAAGTGGGCGGCCTTCCCGCCGCCATCTTGCCGCCTTGGGGCGGAGCGTGCGGGACGCAGGTCGCGCGCTCCGCTTCCCCTCCCCTCGGCCTGCCTCGCTCCGGCTTCTGCGCTCCTCCCCACTTCTGGCTTCTGTGGCCGCTCCCTGAGTGGAGGAGCGGGGAGCCCCGGAGGGCGGGGGGGTGTGTCGGACGCGTGCTCGCGCGTCCAACCGCCAGCCGCGGCCGCGCGCTTGGCCGGGCCCTAGGGGCGGCGCGGGGCCGAGGGGAGGGGGCGGCTCCGGCTGCGGGGGCGGCGCGTGGCGGCCGTGGCGGCCGAGGCTGCAGCTGCAGCTGCGCGCTGGGGCCCCGCGTCCAGGGTGCCCCTGGGTCGGAGCTGCCGCCGTGGCCGCTGCTGCCGGAGCCATGTACCGCAGCGGCGCCCGCTCCTCCGTCTCTTCGCACCGGCCTAAAGAGAGCGGCGGAGGCGGCCCGCGCACCGGCCGCAGCTCCGGCTCCTCCTCAGGCCCGGCTCGCCGCACCTCGCCGCCGCCCTCCGGCTCCTCCTCGTCGCGGAACCCCGCTCGCCGGCCCCGCTCGCCTTCAGGGCACCGCGGCCGCCGGGCCTCTCCGTCCCCGCCGCGGGGTCGCCGCGGCTCTCCGTCCCCGCCCCGCGGCCGCCGGGCCTCGCCGTCCCCGCCGCGGGGTCGTCGCGTTTCCCCCTCCCCGCCGCGGGCCCGTCGTGGCTCCCCGTCGCCGCCGCGGGGCCGACGACTCTTCCCGCCGGGCTCGGCCGGTTTCCGAGGCAGCAGCCGGGGGGAGTCCCGCGCCGACTTCGCCCGGGACGGCCGCGGAGACCATCCAGGCGACAGCGGCAGCCGGGTAATCCCACCCCTCGACCGAGACTCCCTCTATACCCTAGCCCCCTCACCCGGGCTTCCCGCCTCCAGAAACGCCCGCGGCACAGGCGCCCCGAGGCCTCCAGGCCAGAGTCCCAGGATCGAGGGCCCTCCACCCCCCCACGGGCTCCTTCAGCGACGCCCGAACCTGGAGGTTCCCTGTCAGCCCCGGGATCCCTTTTTGCACGATAACGGGCTCGGGACCCAAACGGGCGCCTGGTCGGGAGGCAGTGCACCGTTTCAGGAATAGGCTGTTTCTCTCACTCTAGGTGAGATGCGGAAAAGTTTGTCAGGGCGAGGGGAATGCCCTCCAAACCGTGTGCCTGATACTTGTGCAGTTTCCTCAGAGTTCAGTGGTTTGGTATCCCCTTAGACCTGAGCTGCTCCAGAGGTCTTGGAAAAGAAGCTGGAATGTCTTTGTGGCCCGTTAGGGTTGCCTAAACCCCATCAGCATAGACCCCTCGAGTGTAAACTCTTAGCAAACAGGAGGTGCTTCTCCGAAATGAACTGTGCGTCCACAGTCATTGTAATAACTGCCACCACTTACTGAGCTATGTGGCAGGATTATGCCTAGCCCTTCACTTTACACATTCTCTTTGAACAGTCACAGCCTTGTGAGCCGAGGCAGTGAAAATCGCGTTATTGACTAGCTGAGGTATTCAGAGAGGTTTGAGCAACTTAATGTCACATGGCTAAGAAGTGGTGTAGCTGTGATTCAATCCATATCTACTTGGTTCCTCGCACCCATGATTTTCACGGTTTTGTTCTCCTGCTCAAGGAACAGAACATGAGGTTAAGAAGTTTAGAGGGGCCTGTCCAGCTTAAGTTGGTAGACTGTGTGACTTTTGATCTCAGGGTTGTGAGTTCAAGCCCCAGGTTGGGTGGAGAGATTACTTAAAACATGAAATCTTTCTTTCTTTCTGTTTTTCTCTCCCTCTTTATGTGTTTCTGTCTTTCTTCCTGCCTCCCTTTCTTAGAAGTAGGCTCCATGCCCAGTGTGGGGCTTGAACTCATGACTATGAGATCAAGAGTCACGTGCTCCATCAACTGAGCCATCCAGGTGCTCCCCCAAAATAAAATCTTTAAAAAAAATTTTAGATGTAATATTAACCTTTCCCCATAACCACCTCTGGCCTGGGGCTGGTGTTTGGAATTTGTTTTTATTTTCAGTTCATCAATCTTTTTTTAAAAACCCAATGACAGAGTTTCTGTTTTCTTGGGTGGGGTGGCTTTCTAAAAGTAATGGAGTCAGAGTACTCTAAGTACTCTGCTCATAGGTGAATTGACTTGTCACTATGCTAAGATTTTCGTAGCTGAGCAGGTGTAGTCTGAGGAATCAAGCATTTCTACGGAGGAAGCAAAGAAAGTTGAATACTAGTTTCCATAACCTCTCTTTTCTCCAGGCTCCAGGCTTTTCTGTCTCAGTAAAAGACCTCATCCATTGCTTAGCCAGAAACAGTGATTGTCTCCCTTTTCCAAGTGCAAGCTGTCAGTCACTTCATCTAATTTGTCAGCTCTCGCTCCTGGATACATTCCCCAAACTGTCCTCCTACCATCTCCCTAGTCTAAGTCCTATTACCTCCTGTCTGTTAGGATCCTTTATACTCTTGTTACCACCCAGTTTATTCTGCACCCATCAATGAAAATAATTTTTTAAATTGTCATTTTATACATTTGAGAAGTATTTATTTAACGTCTAGCATTTATTAGGCACTGGGGTTGTTAGGGTACGGAGCCGACCACCCCTCAATTAGACAGAGAACACTCTTGATAATGCAAGTCACACAGCGAGGTTTTTTTCCAGCTAGCTGGGGTCCGAGTTTCTGCCCGACGCAGAGGGTTTCTACAAGGACCCCGAGCACTCAAAGCCAAGGGTTTATATAGCGATTTTTTTTAAAACATCCAACTCACAGTAATTTTCCATCACATCAGGGACCATACATACTTTTGGCTTGCGCCCCCCTGGTGGTTTAGTAAGATAAGCTCTTTTCAACATCTGGTCCCCATGGCGCAACCACCTAGCCATCCTGGTGGTTTAAGCTGATTAGCTGCAGCTGGGGTGTTGCAGGGTGGGGTACTTTCTTGGATCTAAAGCAGGGTGGGGGTCCCCGGAACTAAAGTAAAGTAGCGGAAAGTTCAGCCCTTGGGCCTGGGATGGCTGCCCAAGCTAAGATGGCTGTGCTTATGCTAACCCACTCTTACAGGGTTACAACATGAACAGTCTAAAACCCCTGCCCTCATAGAGCTTATATTCTATCCGAGGGAGTCAGATAATAAATAAGATGGAGAAGTAAATTATTTTGGCATGTTAAGTAGAACTAAGTACTAAGAACAAACAAGAACAGAGAAAGGAGTTAATACTTTTTAATAGGGTAGCCAGGGAAGGCCTGGGAAGGTGACTTTAACAAAGACCTGAAGTAGATGAGAGTATGAGCAATGCAAGCATCTAGAGAAAGAATGTAGTCAGATCATATCACTCTTGTGCTGGAGATCTTTCTGTGGCTTCTTACTGCACTAAGAATAAAATCCAAATTTCCTAACAGGCTTCTGCCTGTCTTCTGTCACTTTGCTGCAGTCACACTAGCTGCCTTTCTGTTACCCAGAACACACTAAGCATATTACTGAGCTTGTTCTTTTTGCCTGAAACATCCCTCCATCTGTTTGCAAGGCTGACATCTCATCATTCAAGTGTGAGGTTAAATAGTATCACCTCAGGAAAGCCGCCTTTAACCATTCTCTCTGAAGTAGCTCCTTTTCCCTAATCTCTTTCATGTTATCATGTTTTAATAATTTTATAGCACTTTCCGCTATCAGAAGTACTTAAAAAAAACAAAATCCGTTTTTTGCTTGCTTGCTTCACTGTAATGCAGAGTGAGTGTATGTAGAGATTCTGAGAAGAAACTCAATTTACTCTTCTCGTCCCATGCCCAGTACTAGTAAATGAAAGAATGAAAGGTCACTGGTGGGGAGGGTTGGAAGTGTGGCCTTTCATCTAAGAAAATGATTTGTTGGGGCACCTGGGTGGCTCAGTTTTTAAGCATCCGCCTTAAGCTTGGGTCATGATTTCAAGGTCCTGGGATCAAGCCCCACATAGAACTCCCTGCTCAGCAGGAAGCTTCTTATCCCTTTCCCCATTCCTCCTGCTTGTGTTCCCTCTCTTGCTGTGTCTCTATGTCACATTTTAAAAATCTTAAAAAAAAAAAGATTTTTTAAAATGTGCTTTATTTTGGGGGTAGGATCTTACCATAGCCATTTCTCTCCATGTTGGGCTACTTTATAACTAAGGAGGAGTACATTTTTGGGTATAGGGATGTCTTGATCCTATGGACTATTACATTATCTTTTACTTTTGTAGAGGCGCTCTCCTGGTCTGCGTACTGACTCTTCTTTGGAACAGAGCTTAAGGATCACTGTTGGCAATGACCATTTCTGTGTTGGCATACCAGAACGGCGGCGGCTTAGTGATCGACTGGGGTCACCAGTGGATAATCTGGAGGACGTGGACAGGTAGGCTTCATTTGAGGAAGGTAGGAAGGTAGAAAAGTTGCTCTTTTCTGCATGATGTATTTGAAAGAGTGGTGCCAGCACTGAAGTTATGTCCTATATCCAGTACAAAGTACTGCATTGGAAAAGGCTTTCTGAATGGGGATAGTATATTGATGTAGACTCTGTTGCTGAAAGAGTTATGTAGAAGATTTCAGAATGTCATCCTAGTCCATCTGGAAAGCTGAAGGGACATAAGCAGAGTTCCCCAGATTAAAAACAGTTGAGATGATAAGGATTCTAAGATACTGGAACTAGGATCCTTTCTATGAAGGAAAGTTCTGGACAAAATAGGAAATCTTTTAGTGATGTTGTTTTTCAGCTTGAGCAGGTTGAAATAGAGGTTCAGAAAGGGCTTAGATAAATTTATGTCTAATGTATGTATCTAAATATTAAGCATTAATGGAAAGTTAAAGGTCTTCAAAAATGTTTAATTTTTGTTACTACTTTACAATTGTTGGAATGCTGAGGAAGGACAAACACACTTCACAGGGTGTAATAGGTCCCAGGTGTTAGGAACTTAACTATATATGGGAAGTAATTGCATTAGGTGTGTCTCACCTCAGGAAAGTAAATAAATAAGAATGGGAGTACAGGGAAAGCACTCTTTCTGAGAGCTGAGAGCCATGTCTCTTACAGTCTCTGCCCAGTATACTGGGAGTTTTCACAATGATTAGCAGTAGCAACAAATCAATGTGATAGTCTTACAAACTGAGACTGTTCATGCAGTGGTACACTGAGCATAGGAAGACAGGTGGGGGACAACTGGGCAGGAAGTCTGAAGACCAGTGCTACCCTTTGGTAATATTTTCTTCAAAGCCGTAGTGGCAATTTGATGTGGCAAAGCAAGGCGGGACAGTTCTAGGTCATACAACATAAGCTTCTGAAGATAGGGCTTCAAGGTATGTGACTGTGTCCCTTAATTGAGACAAAAGCCCTTGCCCTTCTGACTGCTTCTATTTTGGGAGATGATTGAGTAGGTGGTGCATGGTGTGACTCTCTTCCTTCCTTGTTAAGGTTTTGAGGTAACTTTAGCATTTCCTCTTGTCAGGTCTAGGCTGTCACCTCCCCTTTCCATAAGCTTCGTTATGCACGTGTGCTTCAGAGAGCTAATTGTCTTTTTTTAAGTTGTAAAAATTAAAATTTTCCTTTTAGGGAGTTTGGGACAGTAGTTTTCTTTCCAGAATCATGTGTTTCAGAGAGGCAAGTCTATTTTAGAGAAAATGAGATTAAGGTTCTAAAAGGAGCTACCAGTGGGGCACGTGGCTGGGGCAGTTGGTAGAGCATTCATCTCTTGATCTCACGGTTATGAGTTTGAGCCCCATGTTAGATGTAAAGATTATTTAAGGAAGAAGAATAGAAGGAGGTACCAGTCCATTATTTTGATGTTTGTTCTGTGTACTTTTGCTCAGTATGGTTTGTGTGGATAATTACAGTCTACTAAAACTGGGTCATAGGACCATTGACATTCTCAGGATGTCTCCTGACAGCATGTCTAGTCTTCAGCCTGACCATTTCTAGGTCCAGGCCATTTTTGTACTTTGTATGTAGGTGTTTTACATTTTTTCCTGGGCACATCTGGCTGGCTCAGTCAGTAGGGCATTTGACTCTTGTTCTTGAGGTTGTAAGTTCAAGCCCAATGTGGAGTATAGAGATTACCCAAAAATAAAATCTTTAAAATTTTTTTTTTTAAGATTTTATTTATTTATTTGTCAGAGAGAGAACAAGAGAGCAAGCACAAGCAGGGAGAGCAGCAGGCAGAGGCAGAGGCAGTCTCCCTACTGAGCAAGGAGCCCGATGCGGGACTCCATCCAAGGACCTTGGGATCATGACCTGAGCCAAAGGCAGACGTTTAACCGACTGAGCCACCCAGGCATCCAAAAATAAAATCTTTAAAAATAAATAAATAAACATTTTCCTGGGACCTTGGTATTCTTTCTCTTCCCTTATTGAACATATTAAACTTTATATCCAGTTTGGATTACAGCCAAATTGCCAGAGTTGTCTGTGTTCTCACCTTGGCATCTCTGTGTGTATTAATGTAACTTACTCTGGAAAGGGAACATGAATAGGTTGTATGAAAACAGTCAGCTTTTGGGGTGCCTGGGTGGCTCAGTGGGTTAAGCTGCTGCCTTCGGCTCAGATCATGATCTCAGGGTCTGGGGATCGAGTCCTGCATCGGGCTCTCTGCTCAGCAGGGAGCCTGCTTCTCTCTCTCTCTCTCTCTCTGCCTGCCTCTCTGTCTACTTGTGATCTCTCTCTGTCAAATAAATAAATAAATAAAATCTTTAAAAAAAAAAAAAAAGAAAACAGTCAGCTTTTGAAGATTTGTGGAGGTGAGGTCAGTTTCCTGTGTTAACAAAGTACTCTGCACACACATTGTGTGTTCCATTCATGGAATTCTTAACCCTTCTCGTCCTAACATAGGTTGAAGGAGCAGGATTTTTTCCCTCCAGTTTGCCATAGGGAAAAAACAGAAGCACACAGTTTTCTTCCAGCATTTTGGGGAATCGGCAGAGGAAAAGAATGGGCTGTTTGGGCTCTGGAGGATCTTTTCTCTTTTTTTATCATATATATATTTTTAATAGCTTTATTGAGCCATCATTCACATACCATAAAATACACCCATTTAAAGTTGTATAGTTCAGTGAGTTTTAGTATATTCTTAGAGTTGTGAATTCACTACTATGATCAATTTTAGAATAGTTTTATTACCTCTGCTCTTAGCTATTTATTAGTTAACCCCACCATCTGCCCTAGCTTATCACTAATCTACTTTCTGTCTCTATAGATTTGCCTATTCTGGACATTTCATATGTGACTTGCCTCTTTCACTTAGCATAATATTTTTCTTTTTTTTTTTTTTAAGATTTTATTTATTTATTTGACAGAGAGTGAGATCACAAGTAGGCAGAAAGGCAGGCAGAGAGAAAGGAGGAAGCAGGCTCCCTGCTGAGCAGAGATCCTGATGCGGGGCTCGATCCCAGAACCCTGGGATCATGACCTGAGCCGAAGGCAGAGGCTTTAACCTACTGAACCGCCCAGGCGCCCCAGCATAATATTTTTCAAGACTCACTCATGTTGTAGCATATAATAGTACTTCTTTCCTTTTTACTGCCAGTAATGTTTCATTGTGTGTGTTTTGTTTATCCATTTATCAGTGATGAATGGATGGATAAATTTGGGTTGTTTCCATGATTTGGCTATTGTGAATAATGCTGCTATGAACAATTGGTGTATAAACTTTTTTATGGATATATGTTATATTTCTTTTGACTGATGTAATGCAATTCATAAATACAAAAGTACAGAGAGGGAGCTCCCCTCTACTTGCTAGATGAGATGCTGCCCAATTCATGAATAGCTTAATAATGCTAATTAAATCTTTTTAAAAAAAAGTGGAATAGGACAGTGAGCCCTCATGTACTCATCACCTACATCCAACAGTCAATTTTTTAAATAGATAGACCTTATTTTAGAAAAGAGTTGGATTTAACTAAAGCTTTCAGAGAGAGTGGGTCCCTGGACTATTCTGATCTACAGGGTATGGTTACCTTTTTAGGGCTTACTTTTACTGCAGCTAGTGCTTTCTCTTATCCTTTGGGAGACCTGGGAAAGGAGGACATGGGCTTCTAATAAGCAACTTAATTTCTGCCCTGTGTTTACATGATAACTCATTCTTTAAACTGTTAATGTACATTTTTTCATTGTGGGGTTTTTTTTTGTTTTGGGGTTTTTTTTGTTTTTGTTTTTGTTTTTGTTTGCCTCCTTTTGCTGGAGATTATAAGTCTGGACTGAGACTCTGGGAGGAGTCATCTCATTATTTCTGGCTTCTTAATATATAGGGCTGGATTAGATCTTGAGCTGGTATGTCATTTGATAATATGTAATAGTTTTAGTGTGGAGCTGAACATGGAAGTATGGATGAATTTGCCATTACCTGTGGAGCCTGTATCTTTCCCCCCTAAACTAATACAATCAGAGTTTTCTATGGTAGATGGTAGCAATGGAGCAACTCATGGACATTCTTCCCTGGAAATAGGTATGTTCATGGCCAACAAACCTATAGAGCAAAATGTTTTACTCTGGTTTGATTTCAGAGTTCGTCCTTTGTTCAATCCCATTTTTTTCCCTATTTTATGCTATCTTGAAACCTCAAAATTCTCCTGATTCTTGGGGAGCAGGTGAGTTATAGGAACATGGATTCCCAATGGGTGGCATTCTTTTAGTGGACGTGATAAAGTTTATCTTCAGTAGTCTTTCATAAAGTTATTTATAGCTGTTACCCTGGTCTAAAACGAAGGCAGGACTGGTGAATAAGAAAAGGCCACTCTTTGATGTTCTGCTAACTCAGTCCCAGAGAAAGCAACTAAAAAATCAAACAAAATGAAAGAAAAGCTAATTCTTAGAAACTTCCAAAAAATAAAGGTAGGTACTGGAAACTGTAGAAAACACCAGTGTGAATGGAATGTGAGTGACCTGTAAGTTTTTCATTCAGATTATTTGAAAGTTGCATGCTCAAAGTGCTGGAGGATCTTTATTTCCACCTGTGATTAAATCAGAGATTGTTTTGGGGGGCAGTAGAAGCTCTGTGACTACAGTACCCAAAAAGATTAGGACTGTTGTGTGTAGTACAGAGCTCTGAATGGACAGGTGTAACAGCCTATATTTTTATCTTCATGCCACAAAGGTCCAAGACTGTATTATTTTTATGAAATAAAAATATATAGTGAGCCAAATGATCACATACTTTTTCCAGACGCAGGACTAGCAGGGTGCTTGTGGATATCCAAGCAAAGTAGAAAAGAGGGAATTAAACAGGCTGTGAAGGAATTTTATGGCTTTTAATATGTGAACTAGCGAAACAAAGCATTGGAGAACCTCCTAAAACTTATGAGAAAATAAAGCCAGTTAGGTAGCTCAGTAGTTAAAAAAAAATTTTCCCTACAGTGAAACACTTCTTTTCCAAATGATATATAGAATTTTATCTCATAAACAGATAAAATTAGAGCTAGTACAGTTTCAGTGAGGTGGAAGACCCAGAGCTGTGCAGGCTTTGCTTTTTTTCTTTCTTTTTTTAAGATTTTATTTATTTATTAGAGTGAGCCCCAGCAAGGGGAGGGGAAGAGGGCAAGGGTGAGAAGCAGACTCCCTTCTGAGCATGGAGCCCAATGTAGGGCTCCATCCCAGAACCCTGAGCTGAAGTCACACACTTAACTGACTGAGCCACCCAGGTGCTGCCAAGGTGTGCTTTCTTAGCATGTCTTTCTTTTAGGCAGCTCCTGAGCAGTCTTCAGAATCTCTGTAGAACATAGCTTGAAAATCATTGATCTGGCCTGGTGTTCCTCAGATTTTAAAGTGCATACCTATTACCTGAAGATCCTATTAAAATGCAGATTCTGGTTCAGTAGGCCTGGATGGAGCCTGAGAGTCCACATTTCTAAAAAGTTCCTGGATAATACAGATGCTGCTGATTCACACCACAATTTTGGTAACAAAGAGCTAGAATTTAAGCTAGTGTGGAGTTGTGTAATCCAGGGCTTTCTGTAGTCTGGTAGTGGTATTTTCAGATCTCCCAAACCCTAGTGTGATAGTCTACTCAAAGATATTAGCCTACGAGCTCTGTCCAGACAGACTAGTACTGTCTCCCCTTGGTTAGAGGCTAAAGTTGCTTGTGTCCTGGAGAAAGGAAGAAGAAGTGTTGCGGGGTTTGTTCTTGGACTTCATGATTATTGTGTTTTGTCTTGAGTATTCTGTAGCCCCTTGGTTGAATGTCAGGCTCTTAGTCTTGCCTGGTCTTGCTGTTTCCAAGTCCATTGTATTCAGTGATGCTTGTCTCTTTCCTCAGGGATGACCTGACTGATGATTCTGTCTTCACTCGAAGTTCCCAATGCTCTCGAGGTCTTGAACGATATATTTCCCGGGAGGAGGGACCTCTTAGTCCATTCTTAGGACAACTTGATGAGGACTACCGGACAAGAGAAACTTTCCTGCATCGTTCTGATTATAGTCCCCATATCGGTTGTCATGATGAGCTGTTGCGGGGAACAGAAAGGAATAGAGATAAACTCAAAGGCTCCTACTCCATAAGACCCGAGGAAAGGAGTCGGGAGGCCAAACGGCCCCGTTATGATGACACAGAGAAGATACACAGCATGGGAGGTGATCACTCAGGTTTTACATCAGGGACCCGCAACTATCGACAGCGTAGACGAAGCCCAAGCCCTAGGTTTCTAGATCCTGAGTTTCGAGAGCTGGACCTTGCCAGGCGAAAACGAGAGGAAGAGGAAGAACGAAGTAGGAGCTTGAGTCAGGAGCTGGTTGGAGTTGATGGTGGTGACAATAGCTGTCCCATTCCTGGACTATCAGGTGTCCTAACAGCATCGGAGCCAGGATATTCTTTACATCGGCCTGAGGAAGTATCTGTGATGCCCAAGAAATCAATTCTGAAGAAACGGATTGAGGTGGACATGGAGCCTTCCATTCAGGTCTCTGCTGCATTTCTAGGGTCTCTTGCTAGTCCCTCTAATATCTTAAAACTTGGTTACTTTCTCAGGGGTGTATGTTTCTAATGGTATCTTTGTAATATATCCTGGAACAACCTTGTTAGTCTTATGAGCTGTATCTTCCAGGATTCTCCAAAGGAAACTGTAGTCCTAACAGTGCATCAGTAGAGGGCTTCTATTGTCATATATTAGGCTTTCTAAATAAACATTTTTGGGTATTTATTGTAAGTTTTTTCTCTAAATTGGATAGCCCTGTAGGAATCTTTGAATGTGGATATCTTCAAAATTAAGTTTAAAGGGCAAAGATAGGAGATGATCTGAATTTTCCTCATTGCTCTTTAGAGAGAAGACAAGATTTATGAGTGGTAGGACACTAGACCAGAAACCAGGGGATTCTGATTCTGGTCCCACTGCTGCCAACTTTCTTTGCGATTTTTAGGCAAGTCACCTCACCGTTCTGGGCCTTGTTATTTTTTTTTCATCTGTGAAAAGATGATCAGGCATGAGCACTAGTTCTTAGCTATTCTCTTAGGAGTCAGAGGTTTCTGAAGAAGTACCTAAGGGGGCATAAGGAAGCAAGGGAAGGCTGATCAGTTAGGGTTTCACAGTTTCCTGATCCCACTTGAACCAAAGCAGCTCCATTTTTATATGTCTTTTTTTCCTCTTTGAGGAAATATGAATAGGAATTCATATTCTTTGATAAGGATTACAACAAATGGGCAAAAGTGAGGATTCATGCTAGTCTGCCTTACTTCTTATTTCCCCTTGCTTCAGCAGAAGCATCTGGAGAGATGGAGACCCGAATCTTGAACCTGCCTAAGCATACTGTACCTCTCTTTCATTCATACTTATCATTCCCCTATTAATTCAAGAAGAACAAAGTATTTAAGTATTTATTTCAATTATTAGTTTTCTGAGATTCTGCATAGAGGCTAAATCACTTATGCTTGTCTTTGCAGCTTGAGAGTTTTTCCAGCAGTACCAGCTCCAGCCAGGATCACCCTGTCTACTCTGGTCACCCATCTCTTCCACTAAGTGGTGCTATTGCTGCTTTTGCCTCTGAGATTGAAAACAAGGGGGCTATGGTAGAGACTACCCTAAAGGAACCTCAGGGCAACCTCTACCAATGGGGTCCTCTCCCTGGGATACCCAAAGACAACAGTCCTCTCAGAGAAAAGTTTGGAAGTTTTCTGTGCCACAAGGAGAAATTGAATATGAAGGCTGAGGGGCCTGAGCGACACACAGACTTCTTGCTGCCCCATGAGAGGGCTAGCCAGGATGGCAGTGGTTTTTCCCGCATTTTGAGCATGTTGGCAGACTCTACCAGTACACAGGAAAAAAGGCGCCGTAGTTTCCCTGATATTGAGGATGAGGAGAAATTTCTCTATGGGGATGAAGAAGAGGATTTAAAGGCCGAATCTCCACCAAAGCCCCTTGGGGGCTCTGAGAGTGAAGTCTTGAGACAGAAGGCAAGCTCCCTGCCCT
Source organism: Martes martes (assembly GCF_963455335.1). Classification (NCBI taxonomy): domain Eukaryota; kingdom Metazoa; phylum Chordata; class Mammalia; order Carnivora; family Mustelidae; genus Martes; species Martes martes. The sequence continues at coordinate 89,326,390 of NC_137893.1, read as the reverse complement.
CTTCGGCTCCAGCTGTAAAACTAGAATCAATAGAAGAGACCAATCCAGAATACGCCAAAATTCATGACTTGCTTAAGACCATAGGGCTGGATATTGGGGTAGCAGAGATTAGTAAACTGGCTGCCCGCACCCAGGAACGACTTCATGGCAAGAAACCATCACGTTCATCAGCCGACCGCCGTTCATCAGTTGACCAGCACTTTTCAGCAGACCACTGTCCCTCAGTTGACCACCGTTTCTCAGCTGATCGGCACTCCTCAGATCCTCACAGACTGGAGAGCAGGGAGGCACACCATAGCAATACCCACTCCCCAGAGGTGTCCCATCCACATCCAGTCTCCCCTGTAGATCCTTACCTGCTCACAAAAAACAGCCCCCCGTTTCTAAAGTCTGACCATTCAGTGGGTCATATTGCAGGGCCAGAGGTAGTTGGCAGTGGTTTTCAGTCATCTGTGGCCGTCAGATGCATGTTACCATCAGCCCCATCTGCCCCAATTAGACTTCCACATCCTGCTTCATTATCTCAGTTTCATATGCCAAGGGCATCTCAGTTTGCTGCAGCTCGGATACCTCCAAACTACCAGGGACCTGCCATTCCCCCTGCTTCCTTCGATGCCTATAGGCATTACATGGCATATGCAGCCTCTAGGTGGCCCATGTACCCTGCCTCTCAGCCATCCAACCACTCTCTACCTGAACCACACAGGGTAATACCTGTTACCAAACAAGCTACTCGTAGCCGTCCCAATCTCCGTGTGATCCCCACTGTGACTCCTGATGAGCCCAAACAGGAGGAGTCAGTGCTAAGCTCAATTCCTACTGCTCAAGTGCCTGTCCAGGTGTCCATCCCATCACTTATAAGATACAATCCAGAGAAGATCTCTGATGAGAAGAACCGTGCTTCCCAGAAACAGAAGGTGAATATTAGCTTTGGCAACCTGTGCCTGGGCCTTCCTATTTTAATGTAAATTGGTATTTGTCTTTTAGAGGGAGTAAGGTCCTTGAAGTTTTTGGAGGCTGCTGTCCTCTAAGTAATGCATATACCCACCTCTCCCCTCCCGTTTTTCTCATTAGGACTAAACTGAATTCTGGCCCTAGGTCCCACTGTGATTTCTTGACTTCCTTTTTTTTTTTTTTTTAATTGTCTCTATCAAAATTACTGGCCTTAGGATCCTATGGGTAGGACTTGAGAGCCTTGAAGTTTTCAATATGACCTCATCAGGGAGCGAGGAACCAAAATTGGATTGGATGAAGGAGAACCAGTAAACCTGTTTTCACCTTAGTGAGTTTTGGATCTTTTTCCTATAGTGATTATGCAGGTTAAAAGCTAATACCTGGTTGTTGCTTGGTAATTAAACCCAAGAAATAAGTTTTGCTTGTTCTGATTTGTTTTAGAGTCCAGGAATAACACCACATTTTTTATGACACTTTAAAAAAATAGTCTTTATACTACAAAGTTCATTGTGTTCTCAGGTATAGGAAGGGAGCAGTGGCTGGGGTAATGATGTAACAATTCTAGGTGTTTGAAAATAGTAGGTAAAAATTATGTAGGGATGAGGAATACAGAATAGCAGAAATTCAAATGGAAAAATTAATGCATTCCCTTAGTAACTAATAACTCACTTTGTTTAGGAACATAAAAATATAATAGGTATAAATTTGTTTTGCTAATAAAGTAATGAAAACCTGAGGAGGAAAAAAAAAGAAAGGGAAAAAAATGAAGGGCCAGTCATTTTTTTTCTGGTTTAAAAGAAATGTAACTAATTCTTGGGAAGACAGAAATTAATTCTTGATACTCTAAACTCCAGAAAGAGGAGGATAGGTTCAATACAGACAAAACCTGAGACTGCACAGACACTGTTTGTAGACTGAATGCTTTTTTCCCTTTACTACTCCTTCAAGAACGTAGCACTAAGTCAGGGCTAATAATACATAGGTTTTCCACACTAATCCATTATAGACAAGCTATATTTGTTTTTTCCATCAAGTAGTAGTAATACAGTTGAAACATTGTGGGCTTTTGGCTATATGTACCTGGATTTGATTTGACTTGATTTGATTTATATACCTGGATTTTAAATTTTTCTTTAAAAATTATTTATTTGAGAGAGAGAGAGAGAGACCACAAGCAGGGAGGAGGGGCAGAGGCAGAGGGAGAAGCAAACTCCCCGCTGAGCAGGAAGCCCGATGTGGGACTCAATTCCAGGACCCTAGGATCATGACCTGAGTCGAAGGCAGACACTTGGACAAGTGAGCCACTCAGGTGCCCTGGATTTTACATTTTCTTACTGTATGACCTTGGGTATGTTACTTAATCTTTCACAACCTTAGTTTTCTTACTGTAAAACAGAGATAATGTCATGAGGATTAAAGAAGATACATGTAATGCAACTAACACAGTGTATCCCCTATAACACTTATTAGCTCCCTTCTTGATGGTTCCCTTTGAGTTCAGAACCCCTGTCGAATAGTTGCTGTCAGTAGCTTTAGGTTACTATCAATAGTATAGTGTTCCTGGAGTGCCTGGATGGCTCAGCCGGTTGAGCATCTGACTCTTGGTTTTGGGCCAGGTCATGATCTCAGGTGGTGGGATTGAGCCCCTTGTTGGGATCCATGCTGTGGAGCCTGCTTGAGATTCTCTGTCTCCACCTCTCCATCTGACCCCCTCACCCCAGGAAAAAAAATAAATAGTGCTTTGTGCATAAAAATAACCCTTTCTGGGCAATGTAGCTCTGAAAAGGATAATTTTATTCTGGAATTTGGGTCAGAATGAAATATCACCTTTGATATAAAGTCAGAACTTTTGTGTGCAGACATTTGGATCCTTGGATTCTGATACCATCTAGCGTAAAGGCTGATGGAGGAGAGCAATAGAAAAGGGAGACTGTTGGAGGCTGAAGGATGTTGTACTTTGCAGGTTATTGAAGAGAGGGAAAAGCTAAAGAGTGACCGGGAAGCTCGCCAGAAGAAGATGTACTACCTCAGGACTGAATTGGAGCGGCTTCATAAACAACAAGGTATCAGACACTCCTATGCGTGACTGCCCTTTTTGGAGTAACTTGAGTAGGAAACCCAGTTGAGCTGTGAAGACTCTCAGGTTCAGTGACCTGAAGCCTTAATTTTTAAAAAATTTTGACTTAATTGGACTTATAGAGAAGTTGCAATAAAATGTTGCAATAATAGTGTGAGGAATTCTCAGGTAGTCTCTATGATTATCAGCATATTTACCATAGTTACCATACCAATATACCATATTTTACCATACCAAAAGCTCCATCCCTTTTTCCCGTTCAATCTTTGTGTGTTGGGGGGGGGGGGTGTGTGCATGTGATTTTTCCTGAATTCCTTAAGAATAAGTTTTACATACGATACTCCTTTACTCCTAAATACTTCATTGTGAAGATGAAGTGAACATACTCCTAACAACAAAGAATTCACCTGCATAACCATAGTACACTTTCCTAAATTAGGAAATTAACCATAATGTAGTACTAGTCTATTGATCTTACTTCTATTTCACTGGTTCTCCTAATAATGCCCTAAAGCAAAAGAAAATGCAAGATTATGCACAGCTTTCAGTTGTCATGTTCTTTTACTCTCCTTTTTCTGTAACAGTTCCTGAATCTTTGTTTCATGACATTGACATTTTAGAAGAAAAGTCACATCTTTGTAGAATGTCCTTTAATTTTGGTTTGCGTCATGTTTCCTTACGATTAAATTTAGGTTATGCATTTTTGACAGGAACATCACAGAAGTGATGGTGTGTTCGTATCAGGTGTTGATTTCAGTCCCATTACTGCTGAGGTCAACTTTGATCATTTGGTTAAGGTGGTGTCTTCAAAGGTGTCTTCACTGGAAAGTTATTATTTTATCCTCTATAATTAGTAAGTAACTTATGGGAGAGATATTTATAGGAATAAATATTCAGTTACTCCTCAGATTTCCTCTGACTAGTTTTAGCATTTTTTGGTGATTGTTGCCTGAATCAGTTATTGTTATGGTTGTTAAATAGTGATTTCCTAATTTCATCATTCCTTCTGCTTTCGTAAGTTGGTTTTCTACCGTTATGAAGAGCTTCCTGCCCATCCCTCTTCTCCCATTCATTGATCCATTTATGTTGGTGTGAATGCATGGACTCTTCATTCAACAAGTTAAAATAATTTACTGTCATTCATTTTCATGCCCAAATTGTCCCAGCTTTGGCCAATGGGAGCCCCTTTGAGTTGACTTCTGTGTCCTTTGATATGTCCCCATCATTTCTGAGTACTTCCTTTGGCACAAAAAGATGTTCCATGATGCCTCGTTGATGCCATCTCTTCATCTGTTCTTTTAGAAATTCACATACACACTGAGGAAAGAACATAACAAGGCTTCTAAATATTACAGTTTGATGATAGCATTGCAGAACAGAGGGAAAAGATACGGTTTCTTCTATGTGGGTTTAGACTGTTTCAGGATGAGAAATTTAGTTAGTGATCTGGTGAGGATGATTTCATGAGGACCTGCAGTTTGGAATAGGAGATAACATGAGGTAAACCTGAGGCAAAACCCAATCCTCAATGTAAGTACTGGTGAAGGGTCCTTAAATCACATAAAGTCAAAGATGTGACTGAATGTTTTTTGGCCTCTGAATAATACTTTGATTTTCTGAAGAAGACTGCCACTGGATTCATAGTTTGGGTTTTGGTTTTTTTTTTAAGGGTGATTTATTTATTTTAGAGGAAGTGAGAGCATGCCAGGGAGAGGCAAGGGAAGTGGGAGAGAGGTGTTGAAGCAGACCGCAGACTGAGCAGGAAGCCCAATGCAGGGCTTGATCCCAGGACCCTGAGATCATGACCCAACCGAAACCAAGAGCCAGACACTTAACCAACTAACTCACCCAGGTGTCCCTGGATTCATAGTTAACAACCTAAGGACAAATGCATGCAAACTTTTATATACCATTTTGGGGATTCATGGAGTTCTTGAAGCCTGCCTGTAGATCCTTAGCTAATAACTCCTACATAAGAGAGAATGTAGTCACTCATCCTTTACCTCCATAGAAACTTGACCTAGGGGTGCCTGACTAGCTCACTTGGTTAAATGTCTGCCTTTGGCTTAAGTCATGATCCTGGGGTCCTGGGGTGGAGCCCCGAGTCAGGCTCCCTCCTCAGAGGAGAGTCTGCTTCTCTCTCTCCCTCTGCCCCTCCCCCTGCTCACACTCTCTCTCTCTCTCTCATAAATAAAATTTTAAAAGAAAAAAAAAGAAGAAAAGAAACTTCACCTAAACTAGCCCATGTGGAAAGAGAGTCTCTCTTGCTTTTAGGAAGGAATGTTTTAACGCCAAAGATTTTGTCACTATAAACTCTTGGGAGATTACTACTTACAACAGAAAAATGACTTGTCTTAATTTACTTTCCTTGTGTTTGTTTCTTCTGACATTTGACGACTCAGGGGAAATGCTACGCAAGAAACGAAGGGAGAAGGATGGCCACAAAGACCCGCTCCTGGTGGAGGTGAGTCGGCTTCAAGATAATATTATGAAGGACATTGCAGAACTTCGACAAGAGGCAGAAGAGGCCGAAAAGAAGCAGTCTGAACTGGACAAAGTGGCTCAGATCTTGGGAATTAACATTTTGGATAAATCCCAAAAGTCTTCAAATGACTGTAAAGAGACTACAGAGAAGCCTGGAAAAGCGGAAAAATCTAGGAGCCCAGAAAAAGTGTCCTCATCCTCAAACTCCTCTTCCACCAGCAAGGTAACAACTCAGCTTTTCCATTTCTATTATATCTTATTTCCATGGACTCCTAAAGAAGCCTTCTAACTAAGCATTTCCTTAGTTTTCTTTTCCAACCTGTTCCTAACTCATATTAGAGTTATTTTTGTAAAGCACAGATCAGATCATAGGACTCTACTTCAGAATTTTAGTAGTTCCCATTGTCCCCAGAGTAGAATCCCAAATCCTTAGCATTCAAGGCCTCCCATGTTTTTGTTCTAGCCTTTACTCCTTAACCCACACCAGCGTGGTTTTCTAATCTTCTTAACTTCTATATACCATTTTATGCATTCACAGTTAGCAACAGAGTCACCGCCATGCTGCATGGCCAGTGAATACATTTAAGTTCTCAAATCAGTATTTGATACAGGAAACCACGGTTTCCTGAAAATGCTTTCTTCTCTTGGCTTCTCTCACATTTCTTTCCCTCCTAGTATGCTGGCTGCTGCTCCTTAGTCTCCTTTACTGCCTGTTGTCTTATACCTAATCTTTAAATATTTTAGTTCTGCAGGACTTAGTCTTAACCCAGTTCTCCAGAATTATGCTCTCTCCCTAGGTCATTTCATCCAGGTCTATTACCATACTGACTACTTCCGGTTTTGTACTCTAGCTCAAATGAGTCTGGTGAGGTCCAAATTTGAGTGTCCAACATTTTATTCACCATTTCCATTTCATTGTTTCATAGACACTTTAAAATCAACATAGCCTGGGGCATCTGGGTGGCTCAGTGGGTTGAGCATCTGCCTTTGGCTCAGGTTATGATCTCAGGGTCCTGGGATCGACCCCTGCATTGGGCTCCCTGCTCAGAGGGGAGCCTGCTTCTCCCTCTCCCACTCCCCATTTGTATTCCCGCTCTACCTGTCTCTCCCTCTCTGTCAAATAAATAAATAAAATCTTTTTAAAAAAATAAAATCAACATATCCTAATCTAAATAATTGAGCATCCTCCCTCTTTCCTGCCGTCAATGTTCTCCATCTCAGTGGCCCCACTGTCCCAACAGTTTTCATGCCAACAACCTGAAAAGCTTTATCAGTGCTTCCCTCTCCCTAACTGCTCCATACTGAATCAATGACGGATTCTTTCAGTTCTCCCTCTGACGTAAATCTTGGTTTCATCCGTCTCACCATCTTTATTGCCCTCCAAGTTCAAGCCACCTACAATTCCTGCTTGTATGACTACACTCTTTTTTTTTTTAAAGATTTTATTTATTTATTTGACAGATCACAAGTAGGCAGAGAGGCAGGCAGAGAGAGAAAGGAGGAGCAGGCTACCCGCTGAGCAGAGAGCCCGATGCAGGGGTTGATCCCAGGACCCTGAGATCATAACCTGAGCCAAAGGCAGCGGCTTTAACCCACTGAGCCACCCAGGTGCCCTATGACTACACTCTTAATCCTTTCTCCACATATAGCCAGTGATTGCAGTATTCCCTTGCCTGCCTCTTCAGCCTCATTTCATGCTTCTTTTCCCCCTTGCTCATTATAATTTCATTATTGGCCTTTTCTTCTACCTTCCTTTTTTATTTATTTATTTATTTATTTTAAAAGTAATCTCTAGGGGCGCCTGGGTGGCTCAGTCGTTAAGTGTCTGCCTTCAGCTCAGGTCATGATCCCAGGGTCCTGGGGTCGAGCCCCACATCAGGCACTCTGCTCAGCAGGGAGCCTGCTCCCCCACTCACCCCCCCACCCCACCCCCCTCACCCCCCGCCGACCGCGCCCCGCCCACCTGCCTCTCTGCCTACTTGTGATCTCTCTCTGTCAAATAAATAAATAAAATCTTTAAAACAAACAAAAAAAACAAGTTGCATGCTCTACCATCTGAGCTAGCCAGGCACCCCTCACTACTGGCCTTTTTTTTTTTTTTTTTTTTGAAGTTTTTATTTATTTGTTAGAGAGGGCATGCAAGCACAAGCAGGGGGAGTGGCAGGCAGAGGGAGAAACAGGCTCCCTGCTTAGCAGGGAGCCCAGTTCAGGGACAGGACATGATACCAGGACCCTGAGACCATGACCAGAGCTGAAGGGAGATGCTCAACCAACAAAGCCACCCAGGCATCCCGATTACTGGCTTTTTCATTCCTCAAATACATCACCCCCTCTAATGTCTGTAGATCTTCTTTCTTTCTGGTTACTGTGCAGATCTGTCTTCTCTCCTAACTTATGTTCATCCTTCAGAGGGTAGCTTAGATTATTACCCTGCCTCTCTCCCTTGATTTCCCAGCCTGTTATATTTGCCTGATAGACACTCTCGTAATAATGTGTCATTTACCTTCTTAGCATTTCTAACAGTTGTAATTATATAATTACATGGGTTCCCTCAGTTGGATTTTAAGGTTGAAAGGGTTAAAGAAAATATCCATCTCATTCTCCAATATAGTCCTCAATTCATAGCTCAGTGCCTGGCACATAGTAAATGAGTAGTGTTTAAGAAATATTGCACTACCTCTTATACTCCTGTCACCTCAGAATGCTTGCACTTTTCCAAATGTGCAATATGCTATTATGCCTCTCTGATTTTCCATTAATAATCCTCTTATCATTATCTTTCTTCCATCCCTACTCACCCCTAAGGCCCAATTTGAATACCATCCTACTCCATGAAAAATTCCTGAATTCTACCCCAATTAATCGGCCCTTCTTTAATATATTAAAGAATATATTCATATATAGTGAGCCCTCCTGTAATATATTATGGTTTCTTTATAAGATTTATTTCATTCTGTCTTATTTAAAACTTGATTATGGGGGTGGCCTGGGTGGCTCAGTCAGTTAAGTGTCTGCCTTCAGCTCAGGCAGGTCATGATCCCAGGGTTCTTGGATCGAGCCCCTACATTGGGCTTCATGCTCAGAGGGATATCTGCTTCTCCCTCTCCCTCTGCTGCTACCCCTGCTTGTGTGTGCTTTCTCTCTCTCTTTTGCGCTCTCTGTCAAATAAAATCTTAAAAAAAAACTTGATTAAGATCATGTCTGTTCTCATGCCCATCTCTTCCACTAAGTAAGAACTCCTTGATAATAAAAGAATAGAACTCATTTATCTTTGTGTTTCCAGTGGCACCCACTTTGTCTATTACATAGTAGATGCTCACTTAATGTTGGGGAGATAGAGAAGAGGATATTCTGTATTCCCTATCAACAACGCTCTAATTTTTCCATTTTTTCTGAGAGAGTTGTCTTTTTCAATCTGGTAGGACTATACTCTTTTTTATACCAGGGCAGTGAGTTCAGGGCCTTTGATGGAAAAAAGCTTGAAAGTTCTGGCCCTTTATAGTTGACTTACACATTGTTTGGGGTCCATTTGTGCACCAGCCCCATAATGACCAGTCACCTTGATTTGAATGAGGCTTCACATTCTCTGAGGCCAACATGGATGTGTTACAACTCAGTATTCATTTCAATAGTAAGGAATGTTGTGTCTACAACCTCTTTCCTACCTGATTGGTATATCTTCTTTCTTTGCCTCTCTTTAAAATGCATCACTGGTTTAAGGTTTTCTTTCTTTTTCTATTCATTTCCTAAAAATAAACACACATATACACAGTTCCACAATTCATCTGTCTATAGACTACTGTCATTAATATCTTGGTATATATTATTCCAGCTACTCATCTTTTGTTTATTAAACAGAAGATTATATATTAAACAAATATTTATTGATCTCTAAAAAAGTGACAGGCACTATTTTAGATAGTGGGGAAGTATAGTAGGGGACTAAACAGAGGTTCTAACTCTTGTGAAATGTGGGAGAAAATAAAATAATAAACAAGTACAGGTTAGGTAATGACAAGTGTCTGAAAAAAGAAAATGGGGTAAGGGATATAGGGTAGTTACAGAAAGTTATTTGGATAAGGTGACACTTGATATTCTATGCCTATTTACATATCTTTATTGATTATTCAAATGTATTTAGTTATTTGCTTTTTTCAGTATATCATGAACATTTTACCATGTTAATAGATTTCTGTAACATCATTTTTAATGACCTTGTTTTTTGTCACACAAATACCGACATTTATTTAACCAGTCAGATCATCTCCTCTTTGACATAATAATTTACTTCAGATAAATGTCAAGGAGTGGAATTGCTAGGTCAGGGCATAAAGAATTTTGAGGTGTATAGTATGTATTCCTAGATTATCTTGCAGAAATGTGGTGCCAGTTAATATTTGCCAACAGTGTATACATGTGCCCATCCCTTTTCTGCTGGGTGTGATTTCTTTAGTGACTTTTGAACAAGACCCTAGTAAGGAAAGAGTATCTTTGAAGTTCTAAATTATTTCTCTTTCTCCAGCCTGTCTTCCTCTTCCCACCAGCCTCTGTGCCCAGTTCTCTGATCTTTTCTCTTCATTCATACTGTTCATTCCTCTGTTCCAAATTATTTGTTTTCTGTGCCTCCCTCCTCAACAGTAGCAAAATTCTCACTTCCTAAATACCTTGTTCCCAGCTTGCTGACAAATGAATTCATATTAAAGTATTTTTGTTAATAACTTAGTATGAGGAGTTGATATGGGGGTTTTTTTTGAGTTGATATATTTTATTTATTTATTTTTAAAGATTTTATTTATTTATTTGACAGAGAGAGATCACAAGTAGGCAGAGAGGCAGGCAGAGAGAGAGACAGAGAAGCAGGCTCCCCGCGGAGCAGAGAGCCCAATGTGGGGCTTGATCCCAGGACCCTGAGATCATGACCTGAGCCGAAGGCAGAGGCTTAACCCATTGAGCCACCCAGGCACCCCTGAGTTGATATATTTTAAAAGAGGATTCTTGTTAACTCAAAGGTGTTAAATTCTAATGATGGTATTTTAGGCAGCTCCAAATATTTTACCCAGATTCTTTAAAGTCATTCCACATAGGTACCTGTCTGCTTTATCTATGCACAACACCAGCCTTGCTCTCCAGTTTTGTATACCAGGATGTGTCTATGATAAGTAGGTTCACTATTACATGTTTTCTGTATTTGCTTAACCTGTCAGTTACCTCTTCCATATTGTCTTGTCTTTTCTTCTTGGGTGTCGTTATGATTTTTAAATTTAACTAATGTATTTAATTGCATAGGGAACACATTCAACATCTACCAAAGGGTGTATAGTAAAAAGACTCCTGTCCATCCTTGTTCTCAGCTTCCCCCTCCAGAGGCCGCCATTATAGTCATAATCTTGAGTATTTTTCTATTTTAAGATATATAAGTAAATATGTTGCCATTATGATGTATTCTCCATGATAAGGTAGCACTATGGAGTCTAGTTCTGTTTGAGCCTTGTAGACAGATTTCTCATGAGGTTTTCCCCAGTTTATATAGCTTTAGGCGCTGGAAATATGGTCATGTGGCCCTGTATCAATTACTGCGGTAAGCTACCTGCTTTTTCTAAGAAAAGACAGATCTAGAATTCCTTCTGAGTGCAGGTGTTTTCCCTCTAGGAATCAAAGGTAAACAGTGAGAATTCCCATACTAAGAGCCCCAAGCCTGCCGAGAGCCCCCAGCCAGCTGCTAAGCAGTCTGATCAGCCTATTGCTGCCTATGAGTATTACGATGCTGGCAATCATTGGTGCAAAGACTGCAACACCATCTGTGGAACCATGTTTGACTTCTTCACTCATATGCACAATAAGAAGCACACACAGGTAGGTATCTTGCCCGCTATTATTTCCATTCTTGCCCTCCTTCCCTTCAAACTTCTGCACCCCCATCTGCATTACAAAGCTGGAAAATGAAACATTCTCATATGGGCAGGAGCCCCAATCTGAAGAGCCAAGAGATACCATCAAAGGAGACATCATCCCCAGGGCTCAGTCCAGGGGACCTGCCTGTAACTAAACACCATGACAAGTGTAAGTGAGGCTTCTGCCTCTTTTGATTCCTTGAGTACCTGATTATTTGTTTCATTTTATCCATTGCTAGTACTTGCTCTAACATGTGTTTACCTTTTCCACAGGTGATTTCCGTTTAAACAGTTGGCAGAGAGGGTGGGGGTGGGTAGCGGGGGGCTTCTGGTCCCCCTGGTGTGGGGGAGAAAAAGAGAAAAGTGGGTCATTGAATTTTAGTGCTGTTGTGTGAGCGCCTCTGCCTCTTGCAAATAGACACTGGATCCCTACAACAGACCTTGGGCTTCAAAGACCCAGAGTGAGGCCAAGCAAGATGCTGTAAAGCGTACTGACAAGATAACTGTTCCTGCAAAAGGTATGTTCCCCCCTGCCTCCTCTGTAGTTTTCTTATATTTAGCCAAATAAGAGGTGTCCCTGAATGAAGGTGCTAGGAAGCAGCATAGGGTGAGACATAGCCGTTAACAAAGGTGTAAGGATGCCTTCTGTGTGCAAAATAGTGTGCCCGAGCCTGAAGAAATAAAGAGATCTATACAACAAAAATGATCTCTACCCATATGGCCAAAATTCTAACAAATGTTAAACATATACATACCTACTTTAAAATATAACTGAGGGGTGCCTGGCTGGCCCAGCTGGCAGAGCATGCAACTCTTGATTTTGGGGTCATGAGTTCAAGCCCCATACTGGGCGTGGAGCCTACGTTAAAAAAAAAATTTTTTTTTAATGCACATGTAACTTTTTTTTCCACTGACTTATGTACCAAAATCTTACTATTTGAAATCCAAGTAAAAGAGCAGTAAAAGGTATAGTAGTTTAACTGCTTTTTCAACTGAGAGCTATAAAATATTTTTGAATAGTTGTTATTGGGGGTAGGTTGAAAAGTAGAAAGTTTCTTTGTTTTCATACTTCTCAGTTTCTTACCTTCATAAGTAGTCAGTGCTAATCTACAGAAGGTGGATTCCTGAGTAATTCATACCAGCATGAGGGATCCTCATACAAATGGTACTGAGCTGTTTGGGAGTATAGTTTTTAAATTTCCTACAATGCTTAGTGGTAGTTGGAGTTTGAGGGGCGTCAACAACAGAAATGAATTTGAAACAGAAAACCCTGAATTAACTAATTAGTGTTCCCAAGAGGAAGAAGGGCCAAAGGTCCTGAGTTCAAGCTTTAAATTGGAAAGACTGTGCCATTTGGATTCATCTAAATGGTACTTCTGACTTGAAAGTGGGTAAGGTCCTGTATACCATTAACTTTTTTATTACAAAGGGGAAGTGAGATTTCCTTTAACGACATCCTGGGTAGAAATGACTTATTTTCTTGACTTCTACTTCTTCCAGGTTCTGAGTTTCTGATTCCCATCACTGGATATTACTGCCAGCTCTGTGAGGAATTTTTGGGGGATCCAATTTCTGGAGAGCAACATGTGAAGGGTCACCAGCACAATGAGAAATATAAGGTTGGTCTTTGTAGTAGTTGTGGAGTTTCCCACTTTCTACAGTAATCCTTTTGACTTTGTCAGACAACTTCAGAGTCAGGAAAAGTCATTAATACTTTAAATTCCATGTAATTACTAGGAAGTTTTCTTCAGTCCTATTAAGAGATGCTGACTTGGTAGAACCATCTGTATCCTTGAAGATGACTCTTCTCCAGGGGTTTCTACCAGTTGAATTCCAACAGTAACAGAGCCAAGATTTCCTTTCTAACTGTATTTTGACCAGTTGTTGAGCCTCTATCTTTTCTCTTCCCAGAAATATGTGGTTGAAAACCCATTGTATGAGGAGCGGCGGAATCTGGACCGCCAAGCTGGCTTAGCCGTGGTCCTGGAGACAGAACGGCGACGACAGAGTGAACTAAAGCGTAAACTTAGTGAGAAACCAAAGGAAGAGAAGAAAGAAAAAAAGGCAAAGATCATGAAGGAAGTAAAAGAGGATGACAAAGTCTCTGAGGAACTAGAGGACCAACTCTCTGAGGGTGGGAACTCCCCTGAAAAGGCTGAAAGTAAAAGGAAAGCTAGCATCAAACTCCAGTTAAAAGAAGAGGTAAAGAAAGAATCACCAACATCTTCCTCTTTTGGGAAATTCAGCTGGAAGAAGGCAGAGAAGGAGGAGGAAAAAGGCTCAATGGCCACAAGTATTCACAAGGAAGAGGTTATGGAAAACAGTAAGGACAAAGAGGATGGCAAAGCTGAGGCTGGGAAGGCAAAGCCCATCAAAATCAAGCTCTCTGGGAAAACGGTTGTCGCACACACTAGCCCGTGGATGCCTGTTGTTACAACTTCAACCCAGACTAAGATCCGACCCAACCTGCCCATCCCATCTACAGTACTCCGCAAGTCAGGTTCAGCCACAGTGAGCAAGCCAGCGCCTCTTAACACCTTTCTATCCATCAAGTCTTCTGGAACTACTGCTAAGCCTCTGCCAGTGGTTAAAGAGTCTTCAGCTGATCTCCTCTTGCCTCCTGACATCATCTCCAAAGCATTTGGAGGGGAAGAGGTGATTCTGAAAGGGTCTCCAGAGGAAAAAATGGTACTGGCTGAAAAGAATGAGCCATCCCATATACCTGAACAAATGCTGCCACCTCCTCCACCACCCCCTCCACCACCCCCTCCGCCACCCCCAGTTATACCTCATCTAGCTTCCCCATCTCCTACTCAAACAAATGCCATCTTGGCACCGGTCAAATCAAACCCACCTGTATCTCACACTCTCAGCCCCGGCTTTCTGGGTCCTAACATTTTGAATCCTGTGTTGCCAATAGCCATCATGGCCTCAGCACAGCCAGCTGCCATCCCTTCTGATGAGACGGCTCCTGGGGTGAGTGAGAGTGACAGGGACCAGACCTTTTTCTCTGTGTTAGTGCGTCCTCCACCTCCCCTCTCAAGTGTATTCAGTGAACAAGCCAAAAAATTGGAAAAACGAAATTCATGCTTAGCCACAGCCAATGCTAAGGACCTGTATGATATATTCTACAGTAGTGGTGGAAAGGGGACACCTGAGACTAAGCTGAGTGGTGGTCTATTGGCCAATGGGGAAAACAGCCATCTCTCTAAAGTGGAAAGTTCAGATACCTCTTCCACTTCTACTTTGAACAACAGTGCATCCCAAGAGGAGTTGCCTCCAGATAGAAGTTTGATCTCTGCTCCTTTAGTCAGCAACCCTGAAAAGCCCGTTCCAAAACCTCTGGTATCTCTAGGGAAATGGTCAGTGGTAGAACGCACAGACTCAAAGAGCAGAGGCAGTAGCTATGGCTTCCTACAACCTCTGACGAGGTTGTGCCAAAGCAGGCCTTATGAAACTGTTACCCCAAAGACAGACACTTTGGCCATGTGGACTTGTAGCTCCTTCCAGAGTGATGCTAATAGGGATATATCTCCAGGCGGAAAAATCGAACTTAACCTGGGAGAGCCAGGGCCACCAGGTGTAGAGCCAGGCCCTCAATTGTCAGATACACACTGTCAGATCATGGAATCTCAGAAGCTGGTAGAAACACACCTTAGGGAATCTGGTAACCAGGGTGAGGAAAGCCAAGAGCTCCACAAATCTAAAGGTTGTGGGGAAAGTGAGGTAGAGGGAAATATTGAACTAAAAGAAAAGAGACCAAAGCTTTCGGAGGTGATGGTAGGAGAGGGAACAGGTATCTGTGTTGGGCCCAATAGCATAGAGGATTCTAATTTGAACCGTGGGAACAGATGTGCATGGGTGGGAGAAATAGAACAGCCCAAGTTACAAATGACTGACAAAAAGCCTGAACAGTCCAAGAAATTGATGACAAGAAGTGAAACTCAAGGTAAAGTAGTGATCGACTTGAGTACACAGGCCCTTTCTTCCGCAAAGGCAAAAATAGACTCATTTCCATCAGAAGCTAAATCTTTACTCCAGAACCCACAAGATGTACATGTGAAAATTTCTGCCCCAGAATTGCTTCTCCAGTCCCCAGCCAGATCAGATATGTGTTTAACAGATAGTGCACAGGAGCAAGGAGTTTCAACTGGTAGTGAAGAGTGGCAAGAAAATTCAGCTGCAGAATCAGCTTCCAGAACTTGTTACAGAAGCCTTAAACTCAAGAGAGAAAGATCAAAAGACATTCAAGGTAAGAGGATTTATGAACTGGCTGTTTGGGATGAAAATAAGAAGTCAGAGACCTGGGAGAGCCCAGAGAAACCAGAAACAGAAGCTCTGGAGCTACGAGATGTCCATCCAGAATTGACTGTGACAAGAGGAAGCAAGGCCTTAGAAGACTTTGAAGTTACAGACTTAAAAGTAGAAGAGCTTGCTGCCCTGGGGAACCTGGGGAATATAAGTGTTGATTTCTGCAATCCTGGGGTAGACCAAGCACATAGATCCCCAACTGCCCTGTCTCAGAAACTACGTGAAGAAAATTCTATGTCACCCATAGGACGTAATCCCTCCACTCTCAGTGACTTGGAACCAGTCCCATCCTTCTCTGAGTTTCCATTAGATTCTCCCAAAACCCTGGTGCTTAGCTTTGGAGCAGAGGGTGAACAAAATTCATCTAATCCTAGAAGTGGAAGAATCACTCCTAACATTCTGAAAACTGGACTTCCTATAGAAAAAGTTGACCTTGGCTTAGGGAGCCTAGAGGGAACACACCAAGCACTTGACCTGTTAGCAGGAGGAATGATGCCTGAGGAAGTAGAAGAAACTTCTCAATTAGAGAAACAAGATTCACTCAGATTGGAATCAGAACCAATTAATCCTGCAGGCCTTGGGCCGTCTCCTTGCCTTCCAGACCTTGTTGAATTTGTTACACGGACACCCGGAGTTCAAAAAGAGAAGTTATGTTCTCCTCTGTCTGAGCCAGGTGACACTCCTGAGTGTAGTTCCCTGGAGATGGGTCCACTACAGCTAGAAATACCGAAAGTGTCCATAACACAGCTAACAATTCCTCAAGCGGATGAGGACATCAGTGACCATCCTTTAAATTTGGTAAAATCTCTGGCTTCAGGGTCCCCTACAAGGGAGCAAGTAGTTGGAGGCAATATGGTCCCTCAGGAAATACCCGCACAAGAAGCTCCAGTTGCTGCCACCCAGGACCACACAGCATCCAGTGTTCATGACTAAGAATACACATCGAGAGCTTCTTGCGGATGAATCAAATTGGCTTCTAGATATCAGGTGCCCAGATGATCCAGGACTAGTTGGCTGTCTCATCTGGAATCTACACCAAGAGATGCAGTCAGCATCTTACAGTAAATGTTCATGGAAGCCAAAAAATTTACCTCTTTTCTGTTTTTTTTTTCCTTAAGATACCAGATGAATCAATCATAACTTCTATACATATCTGTAAAAAAGTATTTTCTGTTATTATTATTATTATTATTATTATTATTTTGCCAATTTACTTTCTCCTACTTTGTCATTAAAATCAAATGTCTGTCTGGCTCACCACACAGTGTGCTTTGATTGTATTTTGGCTTTGACTCTGCCATTTCTGGAATATGGGGGAGGAGGGAGACAGAGCTGACTTCTGCAATTGCTATGTTGTATTCCTACCCAATTTCCTGGGCAGCTGATGGATCTCTGGGAGAAACACCAGAAAGCCTGCTGAAGTGGAAAACTACTAATGAAGGAAGGATTGTTCATCTCTTAGGCTTCCATTTGGATGGGCCTGCCTTAACATTGTTTGAAATGCAGCGTGAGTAGCTTTTTTGTTTACTGTTTACTTCCTTGTGCCATGTCAACCCCATACTTCCTTTATTCTGTTGCCTTTGCTTGAGATGGTCCTGCTAACCCACAAACCTGTTTGGAAATGGCCTCAATAAACGTGGAAGAAAATCTAGCAGGTTCACTTTTGGAAGACGACAAATCGGTAAGGCTGATTCATGGCTGAATGCCAGGTGCAGTTATGCTTTTTGGGTCACTTTTATTTTTGAAATGGCCTGTTGTTCATTGTATTGTGATCCAGTAACACTTTGTGTTAAATTGTTTAGCAGCCATTTCTGTTCTGAAGAGGTAGAAGAGCTGAAACTTGTTTTGGGATTGGACTCATTCTCTGTTCCTCAATCCATATGTATTCCTTCCTCTACCTCTCCCTTTCCCAAGTTATTTCCACCATAGTGTGATGTTTTGGGTTGTACATTTTGTTCAAAAGATTAAAGAATTTATGAGTTGGCTTGGACAAGTTTAATTTTATTTTTAACGTGTTAATTACGTGGAATAAATGCATTAACCTCATGTTTCTTTCTTGATTTTTGTTTTGAAACCACACACATTTGAACTCCACAGGAAAACTAGAAAAGTGAACTCCTGCTATCCTGTTGTCTATCTCCTCCCTCCCAGTTTCTTTTTCCCCACCTGTTGGGGCTGTTTTCTTCATGTGAGATTGTGAAGTTATGTAATCTATGCCCCAGTGCTGCCTGGATGGGTAGTGAGTAGGCAACAGTGGTCTGGTTTTGGCATCTCCCTATTGTGAAGCTTTTCATATACCCTTATGTTGGCTCTCCCTATGCTACTCTGGAAGCTGAACTCCCCCAAGAACATTCGTGTTCTTGCTGAGAGCATTCTTAGGGACCAGAGAGCTTAGTCCTCAGATTTCCAAATCTCTGTCCCAATTTCCTTTTGACATCCTTGTTGTCAGAAATTTATAACCTGGCTCAACAGAGGCATCAGAGTCTTGTCTTCTACCCACTCAAAAATAATGCAAACTTGACCTTTTCCCCTCAAAATGCTTTTTTCCCTGTTAACTTGTATGCAAAGGTGCAAATCCTATGTTGACTCTGGGGAGGCTATTTAGTTTTTCTTGACTAATGTCTATTTAGAAGATGTCCTAGCCTCTGTTGTTCATCATGTTGTGGAAAGAACACATATTCAGGAGAGTCCAGTCCATGATTGTCCCTCAGCCATTTGCCTTGCTGTGATTTTGGACAAGTTACTTCACCTCACTGTTCCACCGGGATTTTTTTTTTCCTTCTTTAGAATGAGGATCATTGTCACCCATCTCAGCCCCAAATATGTCCAGGGTCATGCCATCCTGAGTAGTCCTCCTAGGCCTGCTATTTAGGCACTTTTCTGGCCCAGAAACCATAGAGTGACTCAGAAGGTACCCTTTAGACAAACGTAAACCCAGATGAGCTTCAGAAATATATTTGTTTTTCTGGAAAACTACTCTCTCCCTATTCTACCAGCCTATCTACAGGAATTCAGAGAACGTACAAGTTAAAATGCCAGTTGTTACTGATTTTCTGGCCTATTCACTTCGTAAGTTCATCTCCCTTTGGGGAGAGATGGGTGGGTTTAGAGTGGGGAGGGGTAAATCAAAATCTTATTCTTTAGATTAGGAGGGGAACTCATGGGAAGGGTAAGGTAGGGAAGAGAAGAGAGGCAAAATCTACGAAGTACAGAACTAATTCAAGTAGCTGGGACTGGAGTACTTTGAGCTATTACTGTTGTATTCTTTTGATAACTTCAACCTTTTTCTAGAATAATGAATGCCTGCTTGTAAGAAGCAATGTCAGTCTTCATATCTGCCTTGAACTAGCAAAGGGAGAGCCTTTAGTCTAGGCCAGAAGTGTGATTCCTCTTTGATCGTTGGGATCTAGTTTTGTAGCCCATCCAGAGAAGCCCTGTGAAAGGAAAGGCAGAACTCTAACCCAGTTGCCAGAACCTAAAGGTAGGACCTACTTCTTTTTATTAGGTACTATGACAGCACTGAATAAATGTTCACCTTTGGAGACAAAGGCACATGCAAGGAGAGGGCGCTAATCTTTACATGTCGCTTATGGTATCATCTATAAGCACTTTAAAATTCTGCAGACACCAGAAAGTTTTTATTAGACTCCCTCGACTGTGAGAATACATCATCAGCAGTTAGGTTTAAATTTGGGCAAACACCTAATTTTACCTAAGTTGTATAAATAATCCCCCAGAAATCCCCTTGGCTTTGTGAATGGAGACCTCTTGCTTCATGAGCCATCTTTCTCCTATTTACAGCTAGCTTCAGGGCATATAAGACTCTTAAATCTTTCAGGTAAGTATTCCCATTGTACCTAATAAAGCTCCATCTCTAAAAAAATGTAAAAGTCAAAAAGTTAGCTAAATGCTTTGGTATCAAAGCACTCCAGGCCATATGTTCATTTATCAGGCTGCCAGGTTCAGGGACTAAAGAAGAATGGTAAGGTGTTGGACGGGGAGGGGACATAGAGATACAGGCATCCAACAGGGACATTAAGTGTATTTTTAAAAAAGAAGAAGGTGGAGACAGGTTCAGAGAGGAGATAGCCTACAAAGAAAGTGAGATGGGTTTTTAAAATTATATTCCTAGGGTGCCTGGCTGGCTCAGTTGGTAGAGCATGTGACTCTTGATATCGGGGTCATGAGTTCAAGCCCCATGTTGAGCCTAGAGCTTACTTAATATATTTTCCTAAACCTTGGGTTTCACATTAACAAAACATACCTACCAACCCTGGGGCAAGCAATTTATTGCTTAGATAATTAATTAATTAATTAATTAAACTATTAACAGTTTTGTGAGAACATGGACAAATGAAAAGAGTTTATGATTGTGAACACATTTCTTTATAGAGTTGAATTTTATGATAGTTTTTTATTTATAATATATAATTTTAACCAAAAAAATTATGTATACATTCACAGTGTTCATTGATATAAGCCAAGCAATTGAACTGATAATGAATATCTATCATTAAAAAAAAAAACACTGCCATAATGATTTGCCCATAACCCTTATACACTTTCAAAGGACTGTGTACGTTTTCACTGTAGCAATGTGGTTTTAATTTTACATTTATATGTTTATAAACTCTCCTAAGCAGGAAGTCTGCCTTTGCTTACTTTTTTTCCATTGTATTCCCAGTGCACAGTTGCCTGACACACACAGAGTACTCAATAAAAATTTGTTAAAAGAATCAATGTGGTAATAGTAGCTATTTTTTATTAACTGATTGTAAATATTGAGCAATTTATAAGTGGGTGAAAGCTACAAACTGCTTTTGTATTTGTTGGGTACTTAGCACTCCAGAAACCAGCTACCCTGCTTCTGTCCTGGATCTTTGTATACAAAGGAGTCTGTGGCAATGAATGCATATCAAGGCTGTCAGTGGCCTTCATTTCAGCAGCATTCTGGAATAGTGGTGTCAGGCCAGGAGGGGGACACATTGCCCCTCAAGCTCCTGGAAGAAAAACTGAGGTTGGGAATGGGGGTAAACTGACCGTAGTGTTAGCAGTCAAAGGCTTTGGGTACAATGATATTCAGATGGCTGATTTTCTCCTTCCAGCCATATTTCATAGGCATGTTGAAATCAGTCAGTCAAACCCCAGATCTCTGGTTTGGCCCAACATCCTCTTGTCACCTCATCAGAACCAGAACCCAAAATCAAGGTGCCAGTTTGATTTCTGGAAGGAAACAACAACAACAACAACAAAAACAGTTGCCATTGGTAGAAGGAGAAGGAATGCTTTCTTTTTTTATTCTATATTTTTTGTTTCAACATCCTGACCATAAAATGCATTTTATGTAAAATACAAATATTTCATGCACATATAAAATAGGTACACACATGTAAAATATGTAATTCTGTGCCAGTAAGGGTTATTTGATACTGTGGAATTATAGACCAGGGGTAATTTTTTTCCTTTTGTGTACTTTTATGTATTAAAAAACTGTTTTGTTTTGTTTTGTTTTGTTTTTAAAGTGTGTATCTCCTACTCAGTACATCCCTGTTGTCATTCCTCTCAGTAATTTTCTATCATTACAAATAGTTTCCTGCTGCTTTTCCCACAAGACTCCCTGAATTCCTCTATTCCCTTCAAGGCTGGGCAACATTCATTCAATCTCCATTCTTGAAGAATAGTAGTCTTTTCTTTTTTTCCTCTTCCTCTTCCCTTTCTCTTGCTCCTACTTCTGTTTGGCTGGTTATGCATTTCCAAGTGTACAAGCATTTGGACATGAAATTCTATAAATCAAACTGCCTGTCTTTACAGAGCTTTACCTGTAATGCAGGTACACAAAAATATATCACAAAGTCTTTGTTGCATGCAAGTGAATAGGAGATAATTTGTATCTAGATGTATAGATTAATCTCTTTACAGGCTTTTGTTCATTCCACTTGTGGAGGATCAGAAGAGGAAGTATTTTGTAGAAAGCGATGGAAATGAGCATGTTTAAGGGAAGTGAGTAAGCAGGGTGAAAGTAGAGGCAGTTACATGATAGAGGGTACAGAGAAAGATTACAAAGAGGTAAAAAAGCATACTGAGGTATTATTTCTTTCATCTTCTCTCTGATGTTCTGTCCCTGCTAAACTGCTACCCAGCTCTCCTATAGCCTACCCATACGAGGTTGATTATGAAGACATTTACTCACTCTTGCCTACCTCTCTTCCTTTCTTTTCAGGAGCAGTTGCTAAAGTCCAGATTTCTAGAAAGAAGAACTCCAAAAGATATCTTTGCCTCAGAGAGGCAGGGATAGAAGTCACAGAGACCAAAGAAATGATGAGCACCGTTCGGGTCAGTAAGCAGTCACCTGTAAGGTTGCCATTCTGGAAGGCATGACTGCTGAGACAGGCATGGGTTGTGGAGAAGGCCCTCAGCTGCCAGGAAATGGTGAGTTGGGTGAGCAAATATGTTGTGTATGTATGTCTGTATCATTGTCAAAGAGGAATAAGATAAGAGGCATAGAGATACATATTTTAAACTTGCCACTCATCTCAATTTATCTCCTAACTTCCATCTCTCATTTTGTGCCCTGATACTTACGTTAAAGCTGTGGCTTTCAGATCTTCTCATCTCTCCTGGAGCCTGGGTCCCAGTGTTCCTAGCAAGTAGAACATCTACTATTTCAGCTTCATTACTGGTCCGCTTAAGAATCAAGGTAAAAATTGGGTATGTCCTTAGAGGAGTAGGGTATGTGTAGACAAAAGAGGTGGGAGGATGGGGAGAAAATCACAAAGGTGGTATTTGGAAAATCCTGGGATTTTAGACTTCAGGACAGCTGTCAACTAGTTTCCATTCAGTCTCACTATCTCTCCTATACACATTGAAACTTCTGGCACACAGAAGCAGGCAAGCATCATTTCAGACTACCAAGGAAACCCCTTCCTCTCCATCTAAAATGCCAGTAGGTAATTCATTTTCTCCTTTTTGCACTTCGGGTCTGTGGAGGATGAGAACCAAAAGCAAATAAAATTTAGCTGACCTCAAAGTCCTTTAAACTCTGAGATTCATTTAAATCTGAGCTGCCTCTGATCCAGATTTACCCTTAAACTGTTAGCCTACTTTTGTTCCTGATTTGTAAATTCCGGCATTTTTAGAATCCTACAGGTCTAGTTTACTACCCAAATAAATCTATAGTTTGTGTAGGTTTGGGGAATATTCATAAAACTAGAAGTATAAAGAACTGTGTAATATCCAACCAGAGCCATCAAAAGAGTAAGAAGTAAGGAGTAAGGGGTACAAAATATCTCAGGGTCTCTGGCTGTTGACGCTGAAATCAGTTAAGGACTACTCATTCCTAAGGCATCCACCCTGTGGATGGAGCAATGGAAACGCTCTGGTGCCAGGGCTGCCAACACTTTGTCACCACCACTTTTAACTTTCTTTCCCTTGCTCCAGCCCAAGATCTGTTTCACATCAGCTACCACATTCCTCTGCTCAGGGACAATCAGGGCTCTTGGTCACAGTTTTTATTCCTAACTGCAACTGATCTACCTCCATTCTCCAATGGTATCTGAGGTCCACCTCTAAGAGGTGCTGATCTGAAGAATGGGCAGGGGGAAGGGAACACTTCCAGAGTAATATTTTCCCTTTGAACTTCTTTTCTTTAATATGCTAGAGTTCACATACATTGTGAAATATTTAAGATCTTTTTTATTGAAATATATTTCATATAACATTAAATCTCTTGTAACATAAGATTCACCATTTTACAGTGTCAAATCCAGGGCGCCTGGGTGGCTCAGTCAATTAAGCATCTGCCTTCAGCTCAGGTCATGATCCCAGCTTTCTGGGTTGGAGTCCCACATGGGGCTTCCTGCTCAGTGGGGAGCATGCTTCTCCTCCCTCTGGCCCTCCCCTGCTCATGCTCTCTTTCTCTCGCTCACTCTCTCAAATAAAATCTTTTTTTAAAAAAAGTATAAAATCCAGTGGTTTTTAGTATCTTCAAGATTATGCAACTATGGGGCGCCTGGGTGGCTCAGTCAGTTAAGCATCTGCCTTCAGCTCAGGTCATGATCCCAGGGTCCTGGGATGGAGCCCTACATCAGGCTTCCTACTCTGTGGGAGCCTGCTTCTCCCTCGCCCTGCCACTCCCCCTGCTTGTACACACACACACACACACACACACACACACACAAACACACACACACTCTCTCTCTCTCTCTCATTCTGTCAAATAAATAAAATCTTAAAAGAAAAAAAATCATGCAGCTATCACCACTATCCAATTCCAGAACGTATCTACCACCCCTCCTAAAGAAACATACCCATGAACAGACACTCCCAATTATTCCCTGCCCCAAAGCTGTTGGCAGTCACCAATCTGCTTTCCATCTCCGTGGATTTACCTCTTCTGGGCAATTCGTGTAAAGGGAGTCATAAAGTGTGTGCTCTTTTGTGTCTGGCTTCTTTCGTTTAACATGTTTTCAAGGTTCATTCATCATGTTGTACCATGTGTCAGTACTTCACTGTATTTTATAGTTGAATAATATTCTGCATGAATATACCACATTTTGTGTCTCTACTAGTTGATGGGATTTTGAGTTATTTCCATTTGGGGGCTATTATGAATAATGCTGCTATGAAAGTGAACATTTGTATACAAGTGTTTGTGTGGACACGTTTTTCAGTTCTCTTGGGTATATCCTGGGTCATGGTAACTCTAACTTTTTTTTTAAAGTTTTATGTTAAAGTACAAGATGCACATAGAAAACAAAAGTACACACATCACAATTGTTAAGCCCCAAAATTTTAAGATAATGACCACAACTGGGTAACCAACACCCAAATCAAAAAATAAAATATGACCAACATCCCTGAAGCCCTCTCATGTTCTCTTCCAGTCACTACTTTTCTGAAATGTAACCACTTTTCTGACTGCTGTCTCAGATATTATGTTTGTTTATTTGTTTTACGGAGGTGAAATTCACATAACTAAATACCCACTTTAAAATAAACAAGTGGCATTTAGTTCCTTCACAATGTTGTATAACCATCACCTCTGTCTAGTTCCAAAACCATTTCATCACCCCAAAATAAAACCTTGTGTCTATTAAGCAGTTAGTTCTCATTCCTACCTCCCTGCAGCCCCTGGTAATTACCAATCTGCTTTCTGTCACTATGATGTACGTATTCTGGTTATTTCACAAAAATGGAGTCATGGGATATGTGACCTACTCTGTCTGGCTTCTTTCATTTAGCATAATGTTTTTGAGGTTAGTCTATGTTGTAGCATGTATCAGTAGTGCATTATCTTTTATGGCTGAATAATATTGCATTGTATGTGTATACCATAATTTGTTTATCCATTCATTCACTGATGGACATTTGGATTGTTTCCACCTTTTAGCTATTGTGAGTAGTACCGCTGTGAACATTCCTGAATAAGTATATGTTTGAGTACCTGTTTTCACATGGATAAGTACGTGTTTGAGTACATGTTTTCACTTCTTTTCAGAATATGACTAGAAGTGGATTGGTGAGTCATGTGATTATTTTGTTTAACTTTTTGAGGAACTGCCAAACTTTCCCATAGCACCTGAATCATTTTACATCCCTTTCAGGAATGTGGTTCTAATTTCTCCATATTGATAACACTTGTTAATTTCTTTTTTATATATATTATAGCCATCCTAGTGTTTCATTGTGGTTTAATTTACCTTTCCTTGATAACTAATGATATTGAGCATCTTTTCATGTGTTTTTTGGCCTTTTATATACCTTCTTTAGAGAAATGCCTACTCAAGTCCTTTGCCCATTTTTTAAATTGGGTTGTTTGTCTCTTCGTTCTAGAATTGTAAGGATTCTTTATATATTCTGGATACTAGACCTTTATCAGATATATGATTTGCAGGTATTTTCTCCCATGCTATCTGTTGTCTTTTCACTTTCTTCATAATACCTGTTGATGACAAAAGATTTTAATTTTGATCAAATCTAGTTTATCCATTTTCTCTTTTATTACTTGTGGTTCCCGCATAGTATTGAAGAATTCATTGCCAAGGGGCACCTGGGTGGCTCAGTGGGTTAAAGCCTCTGCCTTCGGCTCGGGTCATGATCCCAGAGTCCTGGGATCGAGCCCCGCATCGGGCTTTCTGCTCGGCGGGGAGCCTGCTTTCCCCTCTCACTCTGCCTGCCTCTCTGCCTGCCTCTCTGCCTACTTGTGATCTCTGTCTGTGAAAAAAAAAAAAATTCATTGCCAAGTCCAAGACCACAAAGATTTACCCCATGTTTTCTTCTAAGAATTTTTTAGTTTTCACACTTACATTTAGGTTGTTGATCTGTTTTGAGTTAATTTTTGTATATAGTGTGAGGTAGGGTCCAACTGCATTCTTTTGTATGTGGAAATACAGTTATTCCAGCAGATTGTTAAAGAGATTATTTTTTTTCTACTTTGAATGGTCTAGGCATTCTTGTTGGAAATTGATTGGCTATAGATGTATAGATTTATTTCTGGAGTCTCAATTCTATTCCATTGGTTTATATGTTATCCTGATGCCAGTACTCTATTTCGATCACTGTAGTTCTGTAGCAAGTTTTGAAATTGAGAAGTGTAAGACTTCCAACTTAGTTGTTCTTTAAGATTATTTTGCTGTTCAGGCCACCTTGCAGTTTCATATGAATTTGAAGATTGGCTTTTCATTTCTGCAAAAAGGGTCATTGGAAATTTGATAGGGATTGTTTTAGATCTATAGATCACTTTGGATAGCATTACCATTTTGACAATATTAGATCTTCCAATCCATGAACATAGATGGGATACCTTTTTGTTTTTGTTTTGTTTATTAGGTCTTCTTCAATATCTTTCAGCAGTATTTTATAGTTTTTGTGTATGTCTTTTATGTCCTGGCTAAATTTATTCTTATGTATTTTATTCTATGTATTTTATTCTTTTGTAGATGGAATTGTTTCTTAATTTCCTTTTGGACTATTTATTGCAGGTGTACAGAAACACAATGTACTTTAATGTGTTGATCTTATACCCTGAAACTTTGCTGAACTTGTTCATTTCTTCTAGTTTTGTATGTGTATGTGGATTCTTTAATATAATATATAATATATGTATAGTGTATATTATAAGATTATGTCATTTGAGAATAGAGATAGTTTTACTTCCTCCTTCCCAATTTGGTTACCTTTTATTTCTTTTTCTTCCCTAATTGCTTTAGCTAGAACTTCCAGTACAATGTTTAAAAGCAGCAGTAAAAGTGACATCCTTGTCTGGTTCCTACTTAATCATACAGCCTTGTCTGGTTCCTACTTAATCATACTTAATCATACATAATCATAGTATTATCTTATAATGCTTTTTTATTTCATAAGGTCAGTAGTAATGCCCTACTTTCATCTCTGATTTTAGTTACTTGCATCTTCTCTTTTTTTCTGAGTAAATTTAGATAAAGCTTTTTTTTTTAATTCAGCTAAAGTTTTGCCAATTTTGTCTTTTCAAAGCATCAACTCTTGGTTGCTTTGATTCTGTTGTTCTTTTCCCTACTTCATTCATCTCTGCTGTAATCTTTATGATTTCTTTCCTCCTCCTATCTTTTAGTTTAGTTGGCTCTTTTTTTTCTAGTTCCTCAAGGTATAAGGTTAGATTATTGATTTGAGATCTTCTTTTTCAAAATGTTCATAGCTGTAATTTCCCTCTTAGCACTGTTTTCACTGCATCCCATGTGTTTTGATATGTTGTGTTTTCATTTTCATCCATCTCAAAGTATTTTATCATTTTCTTCTGAGTTCTTTTTTGACCCTTTGGTTACTTAAGAGCGTGTTGTTTAATTTCCACATTTTGTGAATTTTCCAGTTTTCCTTCTCTTGTGATTTTTAACTTTACTGTGGTTGGAGAAGATACTTTGTATGATTTAAGTCTTTTTAAATGTATTGAGTTTTGTGGACTAACATATGACCTATTCTGGAGAATTTTCATTTAGTTCTTATGTGATATTATAATAATAAATGTATATAAATGTAATAATAAATAATGTATATATCTTTATGGATATTCTTCATTTGTTCATTTCTTCATTCTCCTAGTTTCCTTTAGTTTTTTTGTCTATTGTTTTCTTTAGCTCTTTGAGCACATTTAAGACATTTGATTTAAAATATTTGCAAAGGGGCCGCCTGGGTGACTCAGTGGGTTAAAGCCGCTGCCTTCGGCTCAGGTCATGATCCCAGGGTCCTGGGATCGAGCCCTGCGTCGGACTCTCTGCTCAGCGGGGAGCCTGCTTCCTTTCCTCTCTCTCTCCCTGCCTGCCTCTCTACCTACTTGTGGTCTCTGTCTGTCAAATAAATAAAATCTTTAAAATAATAAAAATAAAATAAAATAAAATATTTGCCAAATGGGGTGCCTGGCTGGCTTAGTGGTTAGAACATGCAATTCTTGATCTCGGGGTTGTGAGTTTGAACCCCATGTTGGGTGTAGAGATTACTTAAAATAAAAAATCTTTAAAAAAAAATAAAATATTTGCCTAGTAAGTCCAATGTTTGGGTTTCCTTGGTGATGATTTCTGTAAACTTCTCTTTTTTTTCTGTGAATGAACCATACTTTCTTTATTCCTTATGTATCTTGTGATTTTTTATTTAAAAATGAACATTTTAAATATTAAACTGTGTCAGTCTGGGAATCAGATCCCCTGATTATTGAAGACTATTGTCATCCATTTGTTGTTTCTGGTTATTGAAGACTATTGTCATCCATTTGTTCATTGACTTTCCTAAACTATTTTTGTTAAGACTGCATTTCTTGTTGTGCGTGATCACTGAAACTCTGTTCCATTATCTCAGCAGTCAGTCAGTGACCTGACAGAGGTTTCCTTAAGTGGCTGGACTAAAAACACCACAAGCACCTCTCCAGGCTTTTGTAGCTTGGCTCTGAGCTGGGGCACTTCTTCAATGCTAAGCCAGTTTGCCTGAAACTCTGCCTTAGCCTTCACCTCCTGATTGCATGGAACCCAAAGATCAGCTAAAGGTGCAAGTCTAGGATATTCTCAGGTCTTTTCTGAACATGCATCTGTCCCTGGGCATGCACTTTGTATGATGGATTTCCCCAATCACACAGTAGCCCTTCAGAGTCCTTATTTCCCCATGTAGCTTCCTCCTCAGTCTTCTACTTCCCAGGCTTTTAGATTCTTCTGCTGCTTGTTCAGTTCTCTGTCTCTTGCTCTAGGCAGTCACCAGTTGCACATTTGAACAGATGCTATTTGGAAAGCTCTCCAGGCTGGGGAGGCAGAAAAAAAAAAGTCAGACTCAGCATGCATCCCTCAGGGAACCACCAGACAGGGCACAATTGACAGCCACAGTCTTTTGTGAATAGGGTGCATCTCTCTTCCCCTGGCACTAGCAAGCCACACGAGGAATGTGGACTACTGTCCCACAACCACCACCAAACTGGGAAATGGGGGATGGTAGACAGGTAAACAAAAATGCCGTAACATTTAACAGCTACTTTTTTTATTAAGCACACCACTGGTTGGACTCCACTCTAAGTTTTATTAGAAACTGAACTGAAAAAGTTCCTTCTATCCGTTTTTGCCAGCTTAATGATAGCTTCAGTGGAGGACTGATTCTTGTAACTCTGCCATTTCTGTGAAATCACAATATATTTAACTTTTTGAGGAACTGTCAAACTGTTTTCCACAGAAGTTGCATCACTTTACCCTCCTACCAGAAATATGAGGGTTTCATTTTCTCCACATCTTTTCCAAGGCTTGTTATTTTCTCTTTTTCTTTTTTGATTATAGCCATCCTAGTGGATGTAAAATAGTATAGTATGTCCTTCTGGTTTTGATTATATTTCTTTAATGACTAATTATTATATTTCTTTAATATTTAATATTTAATATTATATTTCTTTAATGACTAATGACGTCAAGCATGTTTTTCATGTGCTTATTGGATATTTGGAAAACTATCCAAATTCTTTGCCTGTTATTTATAACTTGTTTATCCAATTTTTTACATATCATTTTCTAGTCTTTTTTCTTACATGGTTATCCTAAAAATCATGCATTAAGAAAATACATATTTGAAGCAATTTACAGTGTCAGAACTTTATACACCATGATGTAATTCTTAAATACAAGAAGAAGCACAAGAACTGTATAAAGATGCACGTTGTATTATTTAGGACTCTTGGTTCTAACAGAAATCTAACTCAAACAAGCTTAAGAAAAAATGGATAGGGGATAATTTATTGCTTGATACTGGGAAACTGGGACAGAGTTAGATCCTGGAGGTCAGAGATGTCATTAGGACCCTCCTTTCCTACTTCTCTCAGCTTTGCTTGGCCTCATTTTCTCTTCACTCAGGGGCAAAATAGCCCCTGCAGTCTTGAGCCTGCTATGGTCCTTACAAGGTTTCTGTCTAGGAAATGAGAGAGTATTTTTCCTGATAACACCAAAAAGTCTTATGGAAAAGTCTCAGGCAAAAGGATGAGTGTGATTTGAGCCACACTTCTATCCCTAAACAATTCCTGTGGCCAGGTGGATAAAGTACTCAGACCAGGCCCTGGTCAGAAGCTCATCATGGAAGAACAAGATCTACCCTACTGAACAATCTATAATGGGGGAAGATGAGGTTCTTCAAAGGAAATGCTTCTAAGTAAAAAAAACAAAATGTCTCCTATAGAGCTGCAAAGATTCAGTGCCACCTTGGTTTTTATAGCCTTCCTCTTTGTGGCTTTTTATCACAACATGGATGCATAAGTTCTTGTCTCCACAAGATACTGGTAATTGATGCCCTGTTTTTGGTGGTCGTGGTGGGGTGGTAGTAAGAGATTATGAGTAAAGACATTATAGCTCTGCCTCTTCCAAAAGCTCCAGAGAAGAGAAAAAGCCCAGTCATTTTGGAGTTGGAAAGAGCCTGGAACTTGACTCCTGGTTCTGTGATTTTGAGTTTCAGAAACTCCTCTATAAAAGGTAAAGTTTTGCATTTTTCTGAATTCATAAAATTAAACTGTTTTAGCTTTCCTTAACATAGTCTCATGACCTGGAAGGACTATTCTTTTATATTATAAAAAATGGGATGAGGAAGTTGCTGACAGTTCACATCACGGAGTATTGTCACCATCTGTCAGATCTACAAGCAAGCTGACCACCAAGTTTCACTCCTCTTGTTTTCTTCTCAGTTTCCAGCAGCATATGGATACATTTTTCATGCTGCAAATTATCTGGATGTAGTTATTTTCATATATTTTTAGATAAAATACACATTTCCAAGTGATATTTGAGAAACCAAGCCCATCTTTGTATGGAAAACCACTATTTAAAGCTGTTGTTGATTTCTTCATGAGTGTGCGTTGAAGGCAACCACGGTGAGGGATCAGAGTGTCATTTCCTGCAGTCTTGATTCTGAATTAGCCCAGCTGATGCCACTCAGTCACAAAATATAGCCCAGTCAATAACCCCAAGCAGCTAGCTAACCACAAGTAGCTATACACAGAATGCTCTCAGCAGGTTCATGTAACGGCAGCAAGCAGATGCTGGAAAACAAGGGAAAAAGTCAAACAGACTTGCTAGTGTGGTTTTAAGAAAACATTTCAGTCTGTTTTTGTCTTGTGTGTATGTTTCTATATTTATTGTTTTAAGTAACATAAGCGGTAGAAAGTAAAGCATTCTAGTTAGAGGAGATACTCAGAAGATGGAATGAGAAAGCACACAGGTTATGGGTAGTAAAGATTAAGTGACACAGTGATCAAGAGGTAAGACTAATTTTTCATTAACATACCAGAACTTAGTGAAACCTTTCAAGAGCCATTAAGGAACAAAGTTTTTGGTAATGCCTTAAAAGTTTAAGCATATGCCCATAAATTTGAACAAGTCTACAAAGTTAAAAATAAGTGGACTTTATAGTTGTAATCAAAACTCAGTGCTAACCTGACACATTATAGCAGTCATATTTGTAAGGTGCTTTACGTTTACATAACACCTTCCCACATTCTCTCATTTGCCGTATATTTAATGATAGACATAATTGTGCCACATGCTAATTAAGCTTAATTAGTAAGTTCTTGTGAATGACTGCAATTAGTGGAACTGGTTTGCTGCCAAAGCAGATTTTCAGTACTCTTTTTATTATCTAGTATTTATCAGGATCAGTTTAAGTCATATTCTGGTTTGCTTCATACATGCTGATCCTCATGGGTATGAAGAAATGAATTCCTGTGTTCTTACTCCTAGGCACCTAAGCTTCCCTTACTCCAGGGCTTTTGTTGTAATGATACTCTCAACTCCTACCAGTCCCCTCCTAACTCCACATCTCCTCACTAGCCCTCATCTACTCACATTTGAGGGAGACTTGTGTATAACATTTAACATTCTTTCTCCAATAAGTATTTCTTGAGCACTATGTATCTGAGATTAAGCAAGGCATTGGAAGCATACACAGTGTTTGGCAAAGCATTCCTGGTCCCTGCCCTCATGGAGCTCACAGACTAATGGGGTAGATAAAGCCTAGGTTCCTGGGTAGGAGCAGGCAGGGCAGGAAGTTGGCAGACCTCTTTTATTCTCCCACTAAGCTACAAATGTAGCCTTTATCATGAGTCTCCATTTGCCTTTTTCCCCTTGTTCGGTTGAGCTGTCAAGTAGGGAAAAAACAGTTGTCATTGATTGTACCCCCTTGGCCCTCCAGCACAGGATGCTATGGGAGAGAATGCCTGGGCCCAATAGCCTGATATTGAGTGGGTGAGGGGGACCTGAAGTTAGGCAGGAATTAGTGAGGTGAAGATATTCAGGAAGCAAGTTCCCAGAAAGGAGATGGCATTTGCAAAGGTCCTGAGGCAGAAAAGGATTTGGCAGGTTTAAGAAGCTCATTTAGTGGTTGGAGGGAGAAACAGGAGGAATGGCTAGAACTGGAAAGGTGAGGTACTTAGAGCCAAGTTAAAAACCTTACCTTGAGGGCACTGAGAAGCCATGGAAAAGCTTTAATGACATTCCCGTCTCTTGCAACCCATTCATTATTTACCTGGAGAGGTCCTCTTACCTTTGGGCACAGAGGTGCTGTGTAGACAAGGATAGTATCCTTTCAGACTCAAACATATGGGCAGCTTAGCAGAAACCATGCTTAGGAGCAGGGAGTGGAAAGAGTATGAACTTGAGAATCCTGAGTCTCTATGATTTGGGCAAATCTCTTAACCTCTCCAAGCCAGTTTGCTTTTATGTACAATTGATGATGTAGCATTTTTCATTTATTTATTTATTTATTTGAGAGAGAGCACACAAGCAGGGGCAGAGAGAGAGGGAAAAGCAGACTCCCCTGCTGAGCCAGGATCATGACCTGAGCCAAAGCAGACACTTAACCAACTGAGCTACCCAGGCGCCCCGATAATGTAGCATTTAAACCCCTCACCAGGGTGTTATAGAATCAGAAATAACAAGTACAATGCCTGTGACTGGTGCTCCATGGGTGGTAGCTGTCACTTTTTTTTTTTTAAGATTTTATTTATTATCTGACAGAGATCACAAGTAGGTAGAGAGGGAGGCAGGGGGGGAAGGAAGCTCTGCTGAGCAGAGAGGAGGATGCGGGGCTTGATCCCAGGACCCTGAGACCATGACCTGGGCAGAAGGCAGAGGCTCAACCCACTGAGCCACCCAGGCGCCCCTAGCTGTCACTGTTCTAACAGTGCTCTCTTGCTAACACAAATTTGAAACTCTTCTTCGGTAATAGAATCACAGAATCATATACTGCCAAATTGTGAAGAAAACTCAAAGATCTGTCTGTGTATGATGCTTGCATCCCTTCGGCAACACTAGTGATTGGTTGGTTTGTTCTCCAATGTTATTTATGACATCCAGAGATAGGAAGCTCCTACTATCTGAAGGAGCCACCCCGTGTTTGGGCTCTATAAGAACGTTCTCTCCTTGGACAATCCCAATCTGCTTCTCTGTGACCTCTTTCCAGGGGTCTCAGTAGTGCCCTAATGCCTTGTCCATGTGACAGCCCTCAGGTGTTTGGGGCCATTATCTTCACCACCACTCATCTTGTTGGAAAGCTTGTTTCTTCAGCTTCATGACAATAAAAGGGTCAATTCATCAAAAACTACCAACAGTCTGAAAACAAATGTACCTAACAATAGAGCCTAAAAACATGAAGAAAAAGGGTTAGGGATGGATTTTAATAATTAAAAAAAATAGGGGCACCCAGCTGGCTCAGTCAGTGGAGCAAGTGACTCTTGATCTCAGGGTTGTGAGTTTGAGCCCCATGTTGGGTATACGAATTACCTAAAAATAAAAGTCTTTATTTTTTTTTTAAAGATTTTATCTATTTAACAAAGATCATAAGTAGGCAGAAAGGCAGGCAGAGAGAGAGGGGAAAGCAGGCTCCATGCTGAGCAGAGAGCCCGATGCGGGGCTCGATCCCAGGACCCTGGGATCATGACCTGAGCCGAAGGCAGAGGCTTTAACCCACTGAGCCACCCTGGTGCCCCAGAAATAAAAGTCTTTAAAAAATAATAATAAGTATCATACTGAGCACCCCCACTGTACTTGGTGCTGTAGGTACACAGATAAGAATCGGTCATGTTGGTTGAAGAAAGGAGGACAAGTAAGTAAGTTTAACACAACTATACAGATACTGTGACAGGTCTGTGCAGGAAAAAGTAGGGGGTATATGAGGGGCACCAAGGGAATAATCATCTTTATGAAAGAGGGATCTGCCTCTCAGATGACATAAACTCCACCCTGACAGCTGATTAGGTGTTATGTGCACTCTACCGAACTTAACCATTTGTGGTATTCATTAAACTATCATGTTAGAAGCTTTAGTCACACAAAGTGTTCAGAACAGCCACCATCAGTAACTGCAAGTGCATTCCTACAAGAAGTGTTCATTTTCCCTGTTAGCAATCTTTACAAAGCCTCATTTAGAGACAGAATAATAGAAGCCAGGCAAGGAAGAGTGGAATACTGTGATTTGCTGTACTTCCAAATAAATGGCCAATATTTGGAAAGGAGGAGCCTCAACTAGCCTTTCCTAAGCACAGAAAGAGAAGAGACAAGGCATACTGTGTTTGTCATGGCCATGCAATGCAGGAAGGCCCCAGAAGACAGGAGCAGTAAAGCACTTGCCCCACTGACTCAGTGCAAGTTGTGTGAAGGCAGCATGGTGCTCACACTCCGACACCTGTTTCTTTATGTGGGGTCCTGTGCTGGATGCTCTGGTAAAGATGACCTCTCTACGGGCTGAGGTATGTGTCCAAGGTGACCCAACACAGAAAGAGCTGCAGAGCCTCAGCAAAAGATTATTTGATAGGCCCCAGAAATTCTAAGGATAGTTCTGTGGGCCAATGAAGCTAACCTTCCTAAAGGACAATAAATACAGTGTCTATGAATGACGACAATGAAGTCCTTCCAACCTCCTGAAGTAAGATCTCTGTGAGAGCCATAGAGAGTGAAAAACAGTGAAACTCAAGCTGCCTTCTGGAAGAAGAAATGAACGAGAGAGGCAGAAACACAAAAGTAAAATATTGGTGGAGACTGAGACTAATGTTTTTCAAGTTTGTTCAAAAAAAGCCCATCAAGGAGCACCTGGGTGGCTCAGTGGGTTAAAGCCTCTGCCTTCGGCTGAGGTCATGATCCCAGGGTCTTGGGATCGAGCCCCGCATCGGGCTCTCTGCTCAGCGGGGAGCCTGCTTCCTCCTCTCTCTCTCTCTCTCTGCCTGCTTCTCTGCCTACTTGTGATCTCTCTCTGTCAAATAAATAAATAAAATCTTTTAAAAAAAAAAAAAAGAAGAAGAAGCCCATCAAGAAACAGGTATAAAACTAAGGATCTTGAAATAATTCCCAAAACGAGAAACAGATAATGAGGAAATATAGACAAGTTTGTTTTATGGTATGCAGGCTTCTACCTTTAGAGGTCAACAAGGAGGATAAAACAAGTGTTATAAGGAGAAAGTATGGATGGAGACAACTGAGGAAACAGGAATGTTGAGTGGAAATTCATAGACACCAGTCCTATCCCATTGCCCAGAGAGGGAACCGAATTCCAGAGCGGCTCTCGAACTCCTGAGACACAGACAGGACCCCTTTCACCCAGCAGGACACAGCACTGCAGCTGAAGGCTAAGCTCAGCACCCACGCCCCCTTGAGCTGTTTCTGGGCTGATATGACAAAACAAAGGAATTTACCCCAGAAAATTCTTCATTTCGCCACCTAATACTTCATCAAGGGATTGTTTTCTCTGCTGGGGCACCGGCACACAGTAATCAGCTCTCTTCCCTGCCCCTCATTTCCTGAGCTGCCTTTTTAAAAAAATAAATTATCTTCGGCCATTATTATTATTATTGTTATTGTGGAATTATTCACATATAAAATTCACCCTTCTAAGATACATAATTCATTAATTTTTGGTATATTCATGAGGTTGTCCAACTATCATCACTCATTCCAGACCATTCTCTTCTCCCCACAAAGAGATTTAATACCCCCTCAACAGATATGCCCAGTTGCCCCTCCTCCACACCCCTAGGAATGACTAATCCACTTTTCTGTCTTTATGGATTTCCCTTTTCTGGACATTTCATATAAATGGAATCCTACAGATGTGGTGTTGTATGTCTGGCTTCTTTCATTTAGCATGTTTTTATGGCTCATTCAGGTTGTAATGTGCATCAGTACTCCATTCCTTTTTATGGCTGAGTCCTGTTCTAGCACAGATAAGCCACGTTGCTCATCTGTTTATCAGCTGATGGACTTTCCGCTGTTGTGAATAGCAGTACTATGAACATTCATGTGCAAGTTTTCATGTGAACATATGCTTTCATTTCTGTTGGGTATATACCCAGGATTGCAATTGCTGGATCATACGGTAACTCTTTTTAACCTTTTGAGGAATTACCAGGATGTTTTTCAAAGGGCTGCACTAGTTTACATTCTCATCAACAGCATATGAGGAATCCAATTTTGACACATCCTAATACTTGTTATTACTCATCTTTTTTTTATTATAGCCACTCTAATATGTCTAAAATGGTATCTCATTGTGATCCTGATTTTCCTTTTCCCTAAATGACTAATGATGTTGAGCACCTTTTCATGTGCTTGTTGGCCATGTGTATATCTTCATTTGAAAAATGTCTATTCAAATTCTTTGCCTGTTTTTAAATTGGATTGTCTTTGTTGACGTGTAAGAGTCCTTTATATATTCTTATTACTAGATCCTTATCAGATACTATGTTTGCAAATATTTTCTTCCTTTCTCTGTGGGTTTTCTTGAAGTGTCCTTTGAAGCACTCTTGGGCTACTTGTAACAAATACTAAAACCTTAAAACATAGGAATATGTAATTGTGTCTGAGTTATATATTTATATAGTTATAAATTTATAAATGAGTTATATATTTAAATTTAATACGCTTTGTAATTTCACAAGAAAACCATTGTATCCAGACCACACTTTGAGGCTACCAAAGAGTCTTTTGAGTTCATTATGGGATCCATCTTAATGATAGCTATCGCTTTTATAGCAGCTATGTGCCAAGCACTGGGCCCTTTACACGTACTAGCTTCATTCCC
Organism: Martes martes; assembly: GCF_963455335.1. Lineage (NCBI taxonomy): Eukaryota > Metazoa > Chordata > Mammalia > Carnivora > Mustelidae > Martes > Martes martes. Next base: position 89,289,130 of record NC_137893.1, on the reverse strand, counting down.
ACAACAATCCTATGAGGTAGAGATTAATTATCATACTCATTGTACAAACAAAATGGATGCAGAGGAAATTTGCCTGAAGCCAGAGAGTAAGTGGCGGAGATGCGCTCCAGATTCCGACGCTCTTAACCTCCTGAGACGGTCAAGGCGGAGTTAAGCCATTTCAAAGAAGGCCGACCCTTAGCTTTGAGGAAATTACAGTGTTTTCATGCCGTCCGCCCTCTGGACAGTTTTCCTCTTTGTACGAAGACAGAAACTAGTGCCCCACCCACCCCCCCCCCCACCCCCGGCGTCTTCACTGCTCTCTTCTTTTCCCGTCTGGCTACAAGTCCCTCTGTCATCTCCACGGGTCGGAGGCTTTAGCTTTTGGAAGTAACTGCGAAATCGCCGGCGTCCCCTAGGTGGAATTGGTCTAAATTTCTGACGGCCAATAGGCGGCGAGGAGCTACGGTTTCAGCCCAATGAGGCTCCCAGCGGAGCCATGGGCGGGGCCGGCGGAGGGGGCGGGACGGAGCCCCCCACCGTTGTGCCTACTGTGTGAGGCGCCTGCTGCGCTGAGCGGAGCCATGAGCTGGACCTGCCCGCGTTGCCAGCAACCCGTTTTCTTCGGTGAGGCCCGGGCTGAGGAGGGGGAGATGGGGCGAGTGTGAGCCGGGGCGTTGGAGGAGCTGACGACAGTGTGGCCTCAGACCCTCTCTCCACCTCTGGGGCGCAGGGCACTCGGGCGGGTTCGAGCTGAACTTCCCGGGACACCCCCACCGTCTCTAGGAAGCAGGCGGGCGGGGCTGAAGAGGGGAAAGGGGGCCCCCAGCTGCGTGGCCTGGCTCCCCACAGCCCGGTTCCACCTTGTCCCCCACAGCGGAGAAGGTGAGCTCCCTGGGCAAGAACTGGCACCGCTTCTGCCTGAAATGTGAGCGCTGCCACAGCGTCCTGTCCCCAGGAGGGCATGCAGAGGTGAGGCCTGGCCAGGGCGCACAGCCCTGTGTCTGTCACTGTCCCCTAAGCACCAGCCCCGTTTCGACTCAGGAGGTTCACTAAAGGCAACCTCAGCAAATACTAGGACCACCTATTCGGAGGGCCCCACACCAGCCAGGATTTGGGATACCTGAGTTGTGCTGGTGGACCCCATGCCTTTTGGTGGGGAAGGGAGGGAAGCCACGGTTTTCTGACCTGCTCTTGCTCATTCTCCTGACCACAGTGGCAATAGTGACATGCTCACCCTACACCTCTCCCAGCCCCACCAGCCCAGGCCAATGGACAGACACACCTGGCAGTCTGTCCTGAGAGAAGTCCTGTGGGACACAGGAGACACCCCCAACCCACCCCAGGCCTTTAGCCCTGAGCAGCCCTCTTTCCTCTGCTTGTGCCTAGCACAACGGGAGGCCGTATTGCCACAAGCCATGCTATGGGGCTCTCTTCGGACCCAGGGGTAAGTACCAGCCTAGAAGATGCCAGGGGACAGCAGGACCCTCTTTGTGGCCGGGAACTGGAGGTTCAAGCCTGACAGCCCCTATTTTCTCTGCAGGGGTGAACATTGGTGGTGTAGGCTCCTACCTCTACAACCCTCCCACTCCCACCCCAGCCAGCACCACTCCCCTCAGCCCCAGCAGTTTCAGCCCCCCCAGGCCCAGGACTGGCCTTCCCCAGGGCAAGAAAAGTAAGTGAAGTTGGGCCCCAGCTACTCCTCATCCCCAGGCTGGAACAGGTCTCCCACCTAGTCCTCTGCTTCACATTCCTACAACTTCGTTTGTGGCAAAGACTTCTCTTACTCGTGGCCCTTTTTGGGAGGGGTTCTCTGATGTCAGCTGTTGAGTTAAGAGGTAAATTGGGTAGATGGCATTATCACCTGCATTTTACAGGTGAGGAAACCAAGGTTCGGAGAGAGCAAGTGGCATTGTGCAGTCACACAGCGAGTCAGGCAAAGCTGGCCTGGAATTCAGGCCTCTCCCAAGCCAAGGCCATGGAAGGAATGACCTAGGAGTGAGAGGTCATTGAGACAGGGTCAGCCCCTCTTATTCTTCCACTTCTCTCCTCTCCCTGTACCTTCCTCCCATCCCCTAGAGTGGGCAATGACGCCATGCTCCCCAACACCTGACACCCATGCCCTGGCCTGCTCCTGTATCAGCTCAGGTTTCCTGAGGATTGAGTTGCTGACCAGGGTTGAGCTAGTGGGCACCTGAATCCCTGGGAGGAGAAGGAAGCAGGGGGTCCATTCTGCAGAAAGGTTGGGGACAGGAGGTGGGGGTCATAGGAGACTCAGCTCTGCCCAAGAAAGCAGATCCATGGTGAGCTGGGTGGAGAGGGCTCCAGGATGAGCATGGCTTTTTGAAGAAGCCATGTGCAGGCTGGTGCTGATGGGCCCTGCTTAGGCCTGGCCCCCACCTCAGCCCTAGCCAGGGCCTCTTCCCCTTAAAGGCCCTCCCCACATGAAGACATTCACTGGGGAGACTTCACTGTGCCCTGGCTGTGAGGAACCTGTCTATTTTGGTAAGTGACAATGGAAAGCTTGGGGAGGGGGGAAGAGGATGGGCATCAAAATGTAGGGAGGTGGTGCAAAGCAGGTAGGTCTCATTGCCCTGCCCTAGAATTACCAGTTCTCTCCACCACCAGCTGAGAAGGTGATGTCTTTGGGTAGAAACTGGCACCGACCCTGTCTGAGGTGCCAGCGCTGCCGGAAGACCCTGACTGCTGGGAGTCATGCTGAGGTGAACGGGGCAGGGATGGGTACTTATGTCGGGAGGAGGTAGGCTGGAGATGGGAAGAGAGCCAAGCTGAGATGGCTCTCTTTTCTCTCTATGTCCCAGCATGACGGCGTCCCCTACTGCCACATCCCCTGCTACGGCTACCTGTTTGGCCCCAAAGGTGGGCAGCCCCACCCCAGACAGCAGGCCTAAAGTATGGCATGTGGGGATGTGTGGACAACTTCCCCTGTAGTCAAACACACCCAGGCCCCTCCCGACTCCCTTCATCCCTAAGCCCAACAAACCCCAGCCCCAAGGCCCTTGGTGATGGGGCTCTCTCCCTCAGGTGTGAACATTGGTGATGTGGGCTGCTACATCTATGACCCCGTGGAGATAAAATCCAAATGAGACGCTCACAGGAGAGGTCACTCTAACTCGGGCCTCATACCATCCCCTCCATGGTTGAGTGGGAGCTACAGAATTCTCCATTTCCACAGAGGTTAGATGGTCTTCCAGTGGCCTGGGTCTAGGCTCCATGGTAGACCAGGGAGCCTAGACCTTGCTAATTCCTCCCTTCTCGTTCCTATCTGGCCAGGAGGACATAGACCACCACATTTTAAAGGGTGGCCTCCTGGCCTTCCCAGTCCCTTTCCCTAGCAAATTCTGTAACTTCAAGGTACTTAAGAAATGTGTTTATTCTGGCTTCTCCAATAAAATGTTGGCTCCCATGCCTTCAACTCTTCTTTGGGCATAAGGCCTAAACAGTGGGGTGGAACATGGGAGGTATGGGGTGGGGGATGCATCACCCTGCAAAGTGCCTGGGAGGTATAGGGCCAATCATGGGAACAAAGAGCTCTGTTCTCCTGGTTACCCTCGACCCGGGAAGCTCCCAGTACCACACAGTGGACAGCATGCCCACAAGCCTATTGGTGCCAGAAGTCATTATAGGGCAGTCCCTTCTTTAGCATTGTCTCTAGAGGAAGCACATTATTCGGCATTTCATTTGAGCCTGACAAAAGATAGATCCTGTGGTGAGGTCTACTAAGAGCCTTCATTATCCATTCAAGAGATGAACAGACTGAAGCCTTGAGAGGGAAAGCCACATGCCGAAGGTCACAGCAAATCAGTGGCAAAGTTGGGATCAGATCGCAGGGGCAGACTGGCTTCCCATCCAGGGCTCATCCATGCTGCCCCAAACCCTTGGGGCGCCTTCATTTCTAGAACTCCCCCCAGTCATGACAAGGGTACCAGAATTATTCAGCAGCCAACTGCATTCTAGGAAGTCACCCAGCTGCTGGAGGCCAAATAGTCGAGGCTGAATGAGCACAGAGAGGGGGCACTGTTGGCCACCCCAGCCCTGGGGAAGGGGCTTGATGCCCCCAGCCCCAGTCACGGGGCCTGCCCTTCTGGTCTTCCAGCCCCTGCTGCAGAACTTCTGTGGAGAGCCTGCCCCGATACCACTCAGTCCTGGACCTGCTTCATGGGCATCTCTTCCTCCTGAAGGCTGGATGGGGCACTGGGAAGGAAGGAGTCATGAGCAGTGGTGGGGTTTAGCCCCTGGGCCTCCCACCCGAGCCTGCCCCATCAGGGCTGGCCTACACCTCCCCCCAATTGCTAGTATACAAACATGGGTACTCCCGCAGGTGACTCCCACACATGCTTGCACACATCCCTGATGGACAGGCATACCTGAGTGTGCACACATCCATCTGTTCCTGGACAATCTTGGATATCCATGTACACATACATATGGACTCATGTGTACTTTTACATACCTCAAATCATATGCCCTTGCACACTTGCATAGAAGCACCAGATACACAAAATGCAGACACGTCCTCTCTGCATCCTACCTAAGGCGCCAGGTACTTGAGCACTCATTCCCACATGCATGTGCTCACACAAACAGTCGTTCTGTGCACACCTCCTCTCCACGTCCTGGATGGTCTCTGGCAGCTGTGCTTGCCTCGTCTCTGGTAGCAGGAGGGCAGTGCAGGCAGCCAGCAGGGCGATCCCCCCATAAGCGAGCTTGGGCAGTGAGAGCCATACTCCATCCAGCAAAGCTGCCAGTGGGGCCAGAGAGCCCCCCAGCCGGCCCACCAGTGAAGTCAGCCCCATCCCTGTCTGTCTGTTCGGAGAGAGGATGGGGGAACGGGTGGGTGTTCACATCTACTTAGGGTCATGCCTCAGAGGGCTCCCATCCTGGGCTGGCATGTCCTGAGCCCCCTTCTCCCTAGATGGCTAAGAAAGCTGAGGCTTCTTCCAGGTGGTCTTCCCATCTGTCCCCAGGCCAAGGACCCCAAGCCAGTATTCACCAGAGGATGGGACCCCCATTCTGACAGAATCAATCAGGTACTGCTGAAGGAAAAGAAAAGTCATCAGAAAGGGGGTAGGGAAAGCGTAGTGTGGAAGGAAGAAGGTCCCAGCTCCTAGAGACCCTGCCATGTTGGTAGAGGAGGAACAAGGCTTTCTAAATTTACCCAGCTCCCTACCTGCCAATAGCTAGTTGAAAGGATACTAAGGAGTGCCTGGGTGGCTAAATTCGTTGGGCATGGCCACTCTGGCTTTTGGTTCAGGTCATGATCTGGGGGTCAAGGGATGAAGCCCCACCTCAGCTCTGTGGGAGTCTGCTTGAGATTCTCTCCCTTTCCCTCTCCCTGTCTGCCCCTCTCCCCACTTCATGTTCTCTCTCTCTCTCTAAAATGAATACAGTCTTTAAAAAGGTAAAAAAGAAAGGGGGTGCGGAGGGCAGGCCTTAAGTCTAAAGACAACCCCGTAGGCAGCACTGCCTGAGGCTGTAGTGAATGGGAAGGGAAGGGCAGATAGCGCTTTTTGTGACTTTTCTTTTAAAGAGAAGTGTGACCTCACTCAGGGTCACTTAGTGACAATAAAATGTGCTCTGCCCTCTACCAGATTTAAGCAAGCACAGACAGCTCTGATTAGTTCTTATATTCTGGGTTCGGTGTAAGGAACGGGTAGGAGGAACTGGGCTGCAGTGTGTATGGTGTTGGTAAAAAGATGTGACTACAAGCCATCTGGGTGGCAGTGTGTGTGTGAGTGTGTGTGTGTGTGTGTGTGTGTGTGTGTGTGTGTGTGTGTGTGTGTGTGTGTGGTGCTGGTAAAAAGATGTGACTACAAGCCCTCCCCCAGGTGGGTTGCCTGGAACCCAGGCCCCCCTCACCTAAGCACTGTAGGGTACAACTCCGATGTGAACAGGTAGGCAGTGGTGAAGGCAGCTTCAGAAAAACCTTTCCCTATCACAGCCAGGGCGATGCTCCATGTGCCCATCTCTGGAGGAAAAGGGGTTCGGGTAGTGAGCAGGCCTTGTGGGAGACCCAGAGTTCCCGCTATGGGAGGTTCCCCGAGTGCTGGACTTTGAGCAGGCGCTTCCGGGCAAGGGCGGGCCTTCTTGGCCAGGAGGCGGGGCCTCTGGGCAGCGGGTGGGGCTCACCAGAGGGAATCAGCAGACTGATACCCAAAGCAAGGGCCGTGCCCAGGAGCATTCCGGCTTGCGTGAGACGGCGTCCCACGTGGCGCACCAACAGGTAGACCAGCAGCTTGGAGGGCAGCTCAACAGCCCCGAACAGCAGCTGCGTTTGGTACACGTTCAGCCCCAGCCCCGACACGTCCAGGCTCAGGCCATAATAGGAGAAATTCACTCCAAACCTGAAAGGGGTCAGGATGCCACTCAGGGTGCCACCCTCCTTTTCACGCCGACTCCTTGTCCTCTCTTTTTAGGGAAGCTTGGCTTTTTAGAAGGACCACCTCCCCCACCTCCAGAGCCCACTGCCCACCACCTTCCCTGTCCCCATAACCCCCTGGGAGTGTGCAGCACGTGCCAATGGCCAAAGCGTCTTTACCTAATCTTCACAGCAAGCCTTGAGGTAGGAACTAACAGTGTCCTGTTTTGCAGAAGGGGCTCTGAGGCTCGGTGTTATGACCTGTCCAAGGTCTCACAGCAAGGAAGTGGCAGAACCTGCATCTGAGCCTCTGATGACTGCTCCAGCTTGTGACTTTCCAGAGCCCCATGCCCCCAGGGGCTGGTCGTCCTGCTCCACACAGTTACAGTTCACTTGTACATCTTCCTCTCACACTCAGCACCATCCTGGAGTCTGCCGCCCCTCTGTCACCTGTGCCCACCCTGCCAGGCCCAGGCCAGGCCCCCTCCTTACCACATCACCATGCAGCACAGTGAGATGTGTCGGAGCCGTGGGGTCCGGAACAGGTCTAGGTAGGAGGGTTTTTGAACCACTCGCTCCCGAGTGGCCACTTTGTTCAGGGCCTGGTGGGAGAGAAGGAGAGTTTGTGACATCAGAGTTGGCCTAGGCACATGGCTTAGCTAGGCACATTGATCTTCCTGGGTCTCTACTCTTCCTTCTTCAGCAGCGGGGGTGGGGATGCACTTGCAAGCTGAGTAGGGTGGGCCCTGAGTCAAGGATGTGGCCCACCGGAGCCAGGTGGGACATTTTGAAGAGTTTGGAACTCTCCACTGGAGGCCAGAAACTTTTCCTGCATACACACACTGGGCCCCAGGAAGGGGGCACTTGACATAGGCCTCACACACACACACATGCACGTCCCTCACAAGCACGCGCATGCACTCCCACACACACATTCTCCCTCACCTCCTGGCTCAGGCCGTCTTCACCCACGAGCTGCCCATTGAGCCTGGCACAGCGGAGCAGGTACCTGTGGGCCTCCTCCACACGGCCCTGGGTCAGAAGCCAGCGTGCAGACTCGGGCACCCACCTGGGGGACAGACAGCAGGAGGCCCTTCAGGCAAAGTCAGCACCCACAGCCACATCTCCCTCCTGCACATACCACAGCCTGTCAACCTCCAGACTCTTGCCCATGCAGTCTCTCAACATGGCCCAAACCCTCCTCACCTGACGGACTTTAATTCATCCTTTAAGGCCCAACTTAAAAGCCACCTCCTCCCACACTTCCTTGCCCAGGCCTGGATCCGCCACAGCCTAGGATTCCCTTCTCTCCAGCTGGATTGGTTTCATTCCTGAGACCTCAACCCCCAGCATCAGCCGCCCACTTCTCGCACAGGTGATAGGATGAAGGAGAGACAGACACACAGAAATCCCCGAGGGGCATCAAAAGCCAGTTCATTTTGGGGAGGCAATGAAATGCCCACCCTGCCTGGCCTCCTACCCTCCTGCTTGGACTCCCTATCCCTGTGCTGGCCCTATCTCTCCATCCCTGTCTCTCTTATCACTCCTCTGACCATCTCTATCTGTCCCTCTGAATCTGCCTTTCAGTCCTGGCCTCTGACACTTTCTATCTCTCACTGACTCTGTCTCTGTCTCTCCACAATCTCTCTGTATGTTGTCCTGTGTTTCTCTGCTTCTCATGTCCAGTGCCATCTTCTTTGTACTGGTCGGTTTCTCTTTCTCTCTTTTTCCATTTCTCGGTCACTGACTTTCTCTTCATCTCTCAGTCATTCTGTATTCGAATCTCAGCCTCTGATTAGTTCTATCTCGGTGGGCGCCTGGGTGGCTCAGTTGATTAAGCGACTGCCTTCGGCTCAGATCATGATCCCGGAGTCCTGGGATCGAGTCCCACATCAGGCTCCCAGCTCCATGAGGAGTCTGCTTCTCCCTCTGACCTCCCCTCTCATGCTCTCTCACTCTGTCTCTCTCTCTCTCTCCCTCAAATAAATAAATAAAATCTTTAAAAAATAATAATAATAATTCTATCTCGGACTTCCTCTATCTCCCACTCCCAAGCTGCCCACAGTCCTCACCAGAGGCTGAGGATGCCTGGGGCACAAGGCAGAGTGACAGCCAGCAGAAGCCATCGCCAGTCCCGTATCAGGTACCCGACCAGTGCCAAGAGCATCACGCCCACTGTCCAGAAGGTGCCGCTCAGGACACCTGCCACGGTGCGGTGCCCCACGTCCAGCCATTCCATTTCTGGGCCCAGGGCAAGGGCCAGAGACAGGAAGAAAGTTAGCAAGGACCAGATGGGTTTAATCTCACCCTTGACAACTGCCTCCCTCCAATCTCCTAGGCCCTGCCCCTCCTTTGCCTGCCTTACCCAGTGGCATCACGATGATGGTGAAGCCAGCCAGAGCTGCGCCAGTGAGGGTGCGGGTGATGATGAACATGATGTAGCTGACCGAGGCTGCAGAAGCCAGGCCTAGCACCAGGGAACTCACATAGGCCACCAGCAGCAGACGGCGTCGCCCGAACCTGCACAGGGGTCACGCGGGGTCAGATCCCCCTGAAGAGGGGAGGTCTCACGACAGAGGTAGAACAGGCCCATAACCCCAGCTAGTGGGAGAGGGTTCCCCACCCACTCCCCTGCCCAGCCCCCACTGCACCCCACCTGTCAGACAGGTATCCGAAGGCCACAGCCCCCACCAGCACACCAGCAAAAAAGAAAGTGGAAGTGGCTTTGTTCAGGCCTTTCTGCTCGCACACGAGGTCCCACTGCAGGAACAAACAGGGAGGGGTCTCCCATGGGTACAGGCCCTCTCCAGCTAGCACCGACCCTTCCTCTCTAGACTCCAGGGCCTTCTGAGGTCCTATCCTGGCACCTCCATGTCAGATAAGAAACCTTCAACTATTCACCCCAACTTAAGGGGTAAGAGACTTTGCACCCCCCCAATCCTGCAGCGTCAGTTTCTTTCCATGGAGGGCCTTCACTTTGACAACAGGTCTGCTCCTCTCCGGACAGAATGCCCCCGTCTGCGTTCACCTCTAGATGGATTATATAAATCCCAGACCTGGGACCAAAAAGAAGAAGAGAAAGAAGGAGGCTTGTATTGTTTCTTGGCCTACTACTGTAGAAACGCCTTTCTCAACTCTCTCTCCCAGTTCCCTGAAGCCATCTTAGCCCTTCCCTGCCTTAATCACCTCCCAGCTGACACCAGCAGCTCCCCATAAGGGCTCCTTACTATAGGCCAGGAACGATGCTCACTGCTTTAAATTCATAGATCCCATCTACAGATAGGTAAACTGAGACTCTAAAAAGTAAGGTAATGCATCTCCTGCCCACACAGTAATCACCCAAGACAGTGGCAGGCCCATCCCACTCACGTGTCCCCCAGTCTCACACACGGGTACCTCGGTTGCAATGGTGGAGGAGAACTCGGAGCGGTCGTAGTCCCAGCCCTGAGGGCAGGGCGCTGTGGAGGGCTCACCCTCCAGCTGCCCAGGGCTTTGACCCGCTCCCCAAAACGTGGTGTTGGGGAGGGCCTGGGAGTGGGTGAAGTAGAGGCAGGAGCTGAGGGTGCCGTCAGGCTCCCGGGGCAGGTGGGCCTCCAGCCATGCGTCCTCGTGGCTGAAGTTGGCAGGGGCACCAGGCAGCGCACAGCGGTGGGCAGGTACGGCCGCCAGGAAGATGGGCAGGAGGAAATGCATGGGCAGCAGCACTCGGGGAAGGGCCAGCAGGGCCACATTGCACAGCTGGAAGGGCCCAAAGCCGCCCACCTGCTCTAGCAGCTCCTCGAATCTCATGCCGTCCACCCAACGGTTCTCAGTGCCACCTTCCTCTACAGTGCTCAGGGCAGCATGGCCCACTCACCACTTGGACCCTTGGACTCTGGAGGCGGGACCAGTTAGTCTGAAGAGCAGAGAGCCTGCAGTGGGAATCCAGCCCAGGGGCTGGGCCAGCACTGGGCCCTCCCTGGTCACCAGGTCTTCAGCGATCCCAGCCTGTTTGGCCCAGAGCCTGGGGGAGGGGCTGCCATCCATTGGGAGGTCACTGACTCTGTGGCTCTGGGACTTACAGATCGGTGCTCAGGGACCAAGTGGACTAGTCTCGGGTTGCCATGATGGGGTAGCTGGGATGTGTGGGAAGTGAGCCCCTGACCCCTTGATCAACAGAGCTCCAAGAGTCCCTAAGAAGAGGAGTCCTCCAGGGCATGGTGACAACTTTCCTGGGATGCCCTTTGTTCCATGGAAGATTTAGGTCAGCCTTACCTAATGAAGCCACAGCTCTGCTGGGCCACCAAGATTCAAGACTGAGGGCCAGGGGCTGCCTGGGAGGCTCAGTTGGTGAAGCATCCAACAGGTGATTTCGGCTCAGGTCATGATCTCATGGGTCGTTCAGCGGGGAGTCTGCTTCTCTCCCTCTGCCCCTCCCCTTGCTCTCTCTCTCTCTCTCTCTCTCTCTCAAATAAATAAATAAATCTTTTTAAAAAGGAGGAGGGGTGGTGGTTGACCCTCTGCCTTCGGCTTGGGTCATGATCCGGCACCCTGGGATTGGGCTCTGACTTGGACTCCAAGCTCAGTGGGGAGCCTGCTTGCTTCTTCCTCTCCCTCTGCCTGCTGCCCACCCCCGCTTATGCTCTCTCTCAAATAAATTTAAAAAAGAGGGAAAGGAAGGAAGGAAGGAAGGAGGGAAGGAAGGAGAAAAGAAAGAAAATTAAAAAAAAAAAAAAAAAAAAAAAAGACTGAGGGCCAGGCCGTAACCAGGTGAAGAGTTCTTTCTGCTGAGCCACAAACCCTCTGTAAACCCTTAGGCCCCCACCTGGAGCTGATGCCACGGCTTGAGACACACCTGGAACTGACTGGAAAGCCTGGCCACTCTGGGGGATCCCAGACCCATCACTCTCCCACTTCCATACACACAGTGCCTCCTGCCTGCCCCCTACCCCTATTTTTGGAGCTTCCCCTTGAGGGATTGGCTAAGTAGGGAAAGAGAGGGCTTGCCAAGGTCCTGCCATGCCTACCAGCAATGCCTAAGACTCAGGATCTGTCTGGCCTCCCACAATCAGTTCTCATTCACAACCTCTGCAGCAAAAGCACAGCACAGACCAGCACTACCGGCTTCATTCTGATCTGCTTCTCCAAACTCTGGGTTGGCAGAGGTGGGAGGTCATCAGATTTTTTCCAAAAGCTCCAGATTTCTTTTTCTTTTTAAGGATTTTTATTTATTTATTTGTCAGAGAGAGAGAGAGAGAGAGAGAGCACGAGAGCGCACAAGCAGGGGGAGGGGCAGAGGCAGAGGAAGAAGCAGATTCCCCACTGAGCAAGGAGCCTGCTGCAGGAATCAATCCCAGGACCCTGGGGTCGTGACCTGAATCAGAAGCATACGCCCAATCGACCAGGCCACCCACGGGTCCCAAGGACTCCAGATTTCTAAGCAAATTGACTTGTAAACCTAAAAAAAAGTTTAAAAACCACTAGTCTAATCTAACCCTCACTTCGAACAGCTAAAGAAATGGGGCGGAGGGGGTGTGCTGGCTGGGGCCACTCTGGGACTCAGCAGCATAACTGGAGAGAGGACCAGGATCCCTGCCTCTGGCCCAGGCCTTTGACCTAAGCTGCTGGGCTCCCTGAGATGGTTCTGGAAGGGAACTCAGTCAGTGACATGGTGTGTGGTAAGGGTGGTGCTAATAACTTGGGGGCAAGGGCAGCAGCAGGAGGTGATAATAGAAAGATGACACAAGCATTCTGCAGAGTGCCCAGCTGGCTCAGACGCAGCCCCTGCCCTCCGTGAGCGCTCCGTCTATCAGGAGGTTCAGAACCAGGTGAATGCACCTTCTAGCCTCCGGTCTCACTCCTCTCAGCTCACTCGCCACATACCTGCCACAGAGGACTTTTTTTTTTTTTAAAGATTTATTTATTTATTTGACAGAGAGAGAGGGATCACAAGTAGGCAGAGAGACAGGCAGAGAGGAGGGGAGGGGGGCAGGCTCCCCGCTGAGCAGAGAGCCCGATGCCGGGCTCCATCCCAGGACCCTGAGATCATGACCTGAGCCCAAGGCAGAGGCTTAACCCACTGAGCCACCCAGGTGCCCACAGAGGACATTTTTAAAACACAAAGCTGACATGGCAGTGGCTCAGGGCAAAGCCCTCCCACTGCTGGAGGGTGAAAGTCCAGCTCCTTCCTTGAGCCCACACGATTCCCCCCAAGCTCAGCGCCTCCCTCTATTTCCTCCTGGCCCTTCCCTGGCATCCCCTGTCCCTCCATGTCCCCAAACACACCAGCCTGCCGACTCCTCCCACCCTTGCGCGGTCCCCCAGTCAATACTCCCTCTTGTTCACGGGGTGGACACCGAAGCTGCCCCTCTTGCTCCCACCAATATGTGACCTCTACACTGTGGGTTCCTCCCTCATTTAATACTATATAATCATATTATTTATGTAAGAATATAAAATACCAGGGAACCTGGTTGGCTCCATTGGTAGAACATGCAACTCTTGATCTTAGGGTCTGGAGTTCAAGCCCCATGCTGGGCATGGAGCCTACTTAAAAAACTAATAAATAAATATAAATAAATAAATATGAACAAACAAACAAATAAAATACCACAACCCTTCGCATCTTGGAGAACTAACTTTTGCCGACATCTTACCTCCGTGGTCCATCCAGTAGCTCACTCTGAAGTTTTCACAGCCAGGGAAACTGCCAGTGAGGCCAAGTCTGGGCATTGGCTGTGGTGCCTTCCCCCTGCCACCACCACGATGGGAATGTCTCTCCTACCTTAGCAAGAGAAAGAGCTGATAGGGGCGCCTGGGTGGCTCAGTGGGTTAAAGCCACTGCCTTCAGCTCAGATCATGATCCCAGGGTCCTGGAATCAAGTCCCGCATCGGGCTCTCTGCTCAGCAGGGAGCCTGCTTCCTCCTCTCTCTCTCTGCCTGCTGCTCTGCCTGCTTGTGGTCTCTGTCTGTCAAATAAATAAATAAAATCTTTAAAAAAAAAAAAAGAAAGAAAGAGAGAGAGAGCTGATAGTCAGATGGTGGTTACCTTTCCCCTTATGCATTGGCTCCTAAGAAACTCAGATCTGAATCTTAGCCCCTTTCTGCAGAGAATGATTTGGTATTAACTGTACTCCTGGCTATAGGTATAGGCCCCCAGCCTATATGGCCTCTCTCCTCTCTCATGTTATCAAGGAGTGGGGGTGACAGTGGCCATGATGTCTGGAGACAGATGATAGAACTAGGCAGGCAAGGTTTGAAATACCTAGGGTCTAGCCAGAGGGCAGATCAGCTCTAAATCACCAGTTAAGAGCTGATTTTGATTAAATATTTAACCATCCTCATTCCTCTCCAACCTGGAAATCCAAACCTGAGCTCAGAGGCCAAGCTGGGAGAAGCATTCATTCATACTCGACTACAGGAGAAGGAGAGCCTTGTGCACTGGAAAAAAATTACAACTCCTTAGTTGAAATTATTGCTAAAACTGTTGGAGGGTTTGGGGAAGAATAAGTTCTTAGGATAAACATTTCCCTATATGGGATTGCTTCCAATATGGACTTCTTACGCTTCAGGACTTCTTACCCTTTTGTCCCTCTCCACATTGAGTGACTTCAAATGACCTCCCCATCTTAGCTGGGGCTTCACTGACCATTAACCATTGCTACAACCCGTGTACTTATTTCCTGCAATGATGATGGTGGCAATGGTGGTGGAATTAATTCCAACTGATGGTATCGGTTGTAGTGAAAAGTGTGGTGATGGGATGATGTAATTGTGATCGAATGAGAATACGGATGATAAACCGATGGTGATGGGTGTGATTGGAGTAGGGATAAGGGGCATGGGTCTAGGACAGTGGTAATAGTGATCTGGTTATAAGGCAGTGGTGATGACAAGGATCATGTGGTAGATGATAATGATGGTGGTGGTGGTGGTGGACCACCATGTTCTACCAGTGGACGAAGATGTGTAAGTTCCTTGAGAGCAAGAATCTTTTCTCTCTTGTTAATCATTATGTCATCAGAGGCTTGTAGTGTTGATGGTGGTGGTGGTGGTGGTGGTAATGGAGCCTAGTTTGGGAGAAGGGGACCTGTGATTTGAGTAATTATGGTGCCAGTAATAGAGTTAGAGTTGGGTAATGGACATACAGGTAGCGAATGTTGATGGTGGTGGTATGGTAATGGGCGATATTATGACACTTTGGGTTTAAGGGTACATGGATGAGAAGAAATGCAGAAGATGCCACCTGGAGTTGGTGAAAATGGGCTTGTATCATGTGTCCCTCTGACCTATGGCCACTTTCCCATGACCATGCAGCCTCCCCTCCCCCATCACCTCATCACCATGATCTGCTAGGGACTTAGAAGATCATCCTGACCATTCTTCAATCTTGGGTTAGTGTCGGCTCTTATTCTGGCCTTGACTCCTGATTAGCCAGTGGGAAAATCTCAGCAGGCCCCTGTGTCTGATGATCAGAGGCACAGTCTCCACACTCCTACCTGTCTCTCTTCTCCAGGGTAATCCCCAAGGGTCTCTCTCTACTAACAAAGCCCCCTCCAATGTCCTTGATCTTATGGCTCCTCTCTAGCCCCTGACTGAGAAACCTTGATGAAGTCACTTATTTCTCTGGGTCCCTGCCCTTAGAGCTCTCTGGGCCATAGGACAGAAAAGAGAACTCTCTTTCTCGGGAAGTAGGGAGAAGGTCGACCAGGACCTGGGCAAGTCCTCACCCATGGAGCATCGGGTAGGCTCATATATTTTATGAAATCCATTTCACATAGTATATGAAATGTCCAAAAAGGCAAATCTATACAGAAACAGAAAGTAGATTAGTGGCTGCCTAGGGCTGGAGGGATTGGGGAGAACTGGGAGTGACTGCTAATGGATAAGGAGTTTCTTTTGGGGGTGATAAAAATGTTCTAAAATTGATTGCAGTGACGGTTGCACAACTCTAATTATATACCACAAGCTGTATTTTAAGACATATCGTTGGGCATCAAAATTATGTTTCGGAATAGCAAGTATAACATGCTTTTCTATTTATGGGGGGGACAGGGAAAGAGGGAGGGAGAGAGCTATGATTATTTATTTTTTTAAGATTGTATTATTTATTTGACAGAGAGAGAGAGCACGCACAAGCAGGGGCAGCGGCAGGCAGAGGGAAAGGGAGAAGCAGGCTCTCCGCTGAGCAGGAAGTCCAATGTGGGGCTCAATTCCAGGACCCCAAGATCATGACCAAAGCTGAAGGCAGATGCTTAACTGACTGAGCCACCCAGGTGCCCTGGGAGAGAGGTATTATAAACATAACAAAGAAGTCATTGAGGCTTCTGGCTGGCTCAGTTGGTAGAGCATGTGACTTGATCTTGGGCTTATGAGTTTGAGCCCCACGTTGGGTGTAGAGATTACTTAAAAAATAAAATCTTTCAGGGGCGTGTGGGTGACTCAGTCGCTTGGACATCCGACGCTTGGTTTCCGTCCCAGTCGTGATCTCTTTGTTGGTGGGATCAACTGAGCCCCGCGTTGAGTCCCCTGTTCCCCTAGTCCAGCTCCATAATCAGCAGGGCACCCACTTGAGGATTCTCTCCCTCTGCCCCTCCCTCTACTTGCACACACGCTCGAGAGCACTCTCTGTCTCTCTCTCAAATAAATAAAAAAATCTCAAAAGAAAACAAAATAAAATCTTTAAAAAAGAGAGAGAAGAAGAAGCCATTCATAGGAGTTACCTCTAGATGATCAGATTCATGGATGGGGGGGCTTTACTATTTTATTTTATATGCTGTTTACATTTGCCTTTATACTATAAATATGATCTGTTTTTTTACTTTTTTTTTTTAAGATTTTATTCATTCACTTGACAGAGAGCGCAGGCAGGGGGAGCAGCAGGCAGAGGGAGAGGGAGAAGCAGGCTCCCACCAAGCAGGAAGCCCGAGGCGGTGCTCAATCCCAGGACCCTGGGATCATAACCTGAGCTGAAGGCAGATGCTTAACAATGACTGAGCCACCCAGGCGCCCCTTGACTATATTTTTTCAAGATTTATTTATTTACTTGAGAGAGAGAGAGAGAGCCCATGCTCTCTCAGGGGGCGGTAAGAGGGGTAGAGGAAGAGAGAGAGTCTTGAGCAGATCCCCTGCGAGCACAGAGTCTGACTTGGAGCTTGATCCTAAGACCCTGAGGTCAAGGCCCTGAGCTCACCAGCTGCATGGAAACCAAGAGTCAGCCACTTAATTGACTAAGCCACCCAGGCGCCTCTGCTTTTGACATTTTTTTTTAAAGATTTTATGTATTTATTTGACAGACAGAGACCACAAGCGGGCGGAGAGGCAGGCAGAGAGAGAGGAGGAAGCAGGCCCCCCCACCCCCGGAGCAGAGAGCCCGACGCCTCCCGATCCCAGGACCCCAAGACCACGACCCGAGCCAAAGGCAGAGGCCCCAAACCACTGAGCTACCCAGGCACCCCTGCTTTTGACATTTTTAAACAAGAAGGAAGCTGAAAGCATGTGACAACCCCTCTGAAGTCTGGCAAATTAGGACCTAGAGCCCCCGGCACGTGTGTCAGAAGCAAGAGGACCCCAGGGGGCAAGAGCAAGAACGGGAGACAGTTACACATGTTCTGGAACATCAGAGCTACATGGGCGTGGTTTTCTTGGAGGGAAAGCAGAACTTCAGAGTTTGGCCCCTTTCCCTCTGACCCCAGGCACAGCCAGGAGTGTGTCCTGGGACGGAAACTGTCTGTGTATGGCCTCGGTGAAAATTTCAAACCCGCTGAACATAGGGTCCAAAAGGCCAAAGATACAGCAAGTACCCTGCAGGAAAGCCCCCCTCCCCCACCCCAGTCCCCCTCCCTGAAGCGAACCAGACTCCTCTCACTCGAGTAAACAGCCGCACACCATACACTTGGCTCTCCCATGTACTCTCATTCTCGGAGGCCAGTCCTTAGGCGTGTACAAAGCACATGCACCCCCTCCACCGTGGAGCCTCACAGTACCCTGCGAGGGGGCCCCCACCCTCTGGGAGGCCACGCTGTACGGATCAGCCCCAATCAGGGGACGTTTAGACTGCTTCTGAACGTTTTTAAAAGAAGGCTCCACGCCCAACATAGGGCCTGATCCCACAACCCCGAGATCAAGATAGCAGATGAGTCTGTGCCAGTTTAACAAGAAAGCTCCCATTTCCAGACGTTTTGAGTGTGAGATCACGGCTGAGGCTTTGTGGAGTTCCATGTAGGATACCGCGGTGAGTAACTTCGCACACATGGAATTTGGCAAGTCTACCCAGCCCTCTAAAGGACGCGTGTCTAGAAGTGGAGATGCTAGGTCACAGGCTACATTCATTTATAATTTCTACAGATGTTGCTAGAATAATGGCCATGGTTTCTCTTTGCCTGGGAGCTGCTTAGCTTTGTGGTTTTCCAAACACTCCCTTGTGTCTGTTAACTTCGGGGCAATGAAAATTCCTCCTCCCTCCCTCTCCGCTGGCTGGCACAAAGCGGGACTCAGTCTCTGGCCCTTGGAGAGACAGCCAGGGGAGCTGAGCGCGGCAGGTTCTGCAGTCAGAGACAGAGGGTGGCCCAGTGTGACCCTGTATCTGTCCTGTCCTTAGCGTCTGTCTCCAGCTCTGTGGAGACAATCTGCTTCCACGATGGTTCCTCCCTACTTGTCCACCAACCTGCACTCTTCCCCACTGCCCACCCCTAGCCCCAGGACCTGGGCTTTGCCCTCCTCCCCAAAGGAAGAAGAGTCCAAGCCAACAAAACGAAAGGTCCACAGGCTTTTTAATGGTGTGATGGCTACTTCCCTTCCAAGACCCGATCTAATCATGACAGCGGCTTCCAGGGTGTCGGGGTGGGGGTGGACTGGTGCAGGGCGGGCAGAGGCCATGCAGTGACTGGGAAGAGGTGGGGAAGGGTGTTACATTCTGTTTGGCGTGTAAACATTCTTCAGTGGCTTCCCTGGGGGAGGGGGAGGGCATCTCCCTGCCACCCCCCCACTCCATGCCCGCCAGGGCTGATCCCCAGAGCTGTGAAGACTGAGCCAGGCCCCAGTAAGGGGCTGGGAAAGGGGGAGCCCATGTGCCTGGGGCACGGCCCTTCTGCACCTGCTTCGTACACAGTGTGGCTTGGGGGGGGGCATGTTCTGGGGTGAGCAGACCTGCATCTGAGCCAATGACACAGGTTGTGGGAATGGGGAAGTGCTAGAGGGGTGAGGTGATGGTGGGGGTGGGGTGTGACACTCTTTTACAGGGAAGGGGTTCGGGACCAGGACAGCTTGGTGGAGGGGATAGGTGCTGGGTGGAGGGGATGAGTGCTTGAGGGGAAAGAGGCTGCTGCTGGGGGGTGGGGACACTGGGAGGTGTGGTTTCCTCTGCCCTGGATCCTTCCTGGGGAGAGGAGCAGAGACAGTCCCCTGGTCCCCTCCACAGTCGCCCCTTCCCCTCCTTCCCTCGGTGACATTCAATGACGCAGAGGCCCGAAGATAGATGGGAGCCCTAGGGAGGTCTGGAATCCCAAGAGCAGACAGGGTTTTGCGTCTCTGCCCAGCTCTAGTGCTGGGTGAAGCTGGGGGTGAGATGGGCCTGGGGCTCTCTCAGGCCGCCCCCTTTTCCTTCCAACACCAAACCAGGGTGTTGTTGGTCCTTGGGCAGGGGTGAAGCTGGGGGCCCTACATTCACGGTTCGGTTGGTGGCAAGGAGCAGGCCCAGGACCTGGGCACTGGGGGTCATGCCCTGGTCCCCACCTGGCACGAGCTGATTGTCATTCGGAGAAGCTCTAGGTGGGAGGGAGTGGCCCCTCTTCCACCCCCTCTGCTGGACCCAAGAGGGCAGTAGAGGCCTTGGGAGGGTCTCGGGTTGACAAAGAGGGCTCTGTCCGGAGAGGTTTCCTGAGTGTTCTGGGAGCTTCTGCGTCAGCATGAGATGGACCTTGTCCAACCTGGAGTCCTCCCCTGGTCTCGTTTGCAGAGAAGCCACCACCTTGGTGTGGGAAGAGCTGCCCAAGCCTGCTGACTCTCCAAGAGAGGCTTCAGCAACCACCAGGCTGCTTCCAGAGCAAACTTCCTCACGGGCGTCCTTCTAAGTGATGGTGGCTGGATGCTGCCAGACAGCTGGGGCATGTCAGGGTCTTTCTTCCTCTTCCCCTGGTTGCCTTGCCTTGTTTCTGGGACCCAGAGAAGAACAGAGGGGCCAGGCCAGGGGACAGAGGCTGAGGGTGCTGAGGACTGAGGAGGCCTGCAGGGGACCTGTCCCAGATAGACAGTTTGGCTGTCCCTTCCGCAGCCAGGGTGCTGCTTGGCCCAGACAGAGGCCGTTGAGGCGCGTGATGAGGTGGGGTGAGCTATGCAGGAGCCAGACCCAGAAGGAAGCCCCATATCCATTCATGGAACACCACAGCCCTCACCCTCTGCAGGGACAGCTCAGCTGCATGGGCTGGGGTTAGTACAAGAAGGGACAGGCTGAAGGGTTAGCTGGGGGAGAAGGGGACCTGGGCCGGACCCATCACACAAGCACACAATCTGGACGTTAGAAAGGCCTTTCCACCTTGAGTCCAGGGGCCAGCTGTCTACCTGCCTGTTTCTGCTTTCTCTGCCCACTGGGGAAGATGATGGTCTGATCCAGCCCCCTCCCCATCCCCAGGAGGACAGAAAGTGTGACCCGGCCAGAACTGAGTCCCTGAATCTCTAAATGGCCAGTGCAGAGAAGATGAAAACCAGCCATTCTCCACCTCCACTGAACTCAAGAGAGAGGGAGGTTGGCTGAAACTGCAGCAGGCAGGGTTGAGGTTAGATGGCAAGAAGGAATTCCTGATGGTGAGGGGTCCTGAGCACTAGATCAGGAGGCCAAGGGAGAGGGTGAAACCTTTTTTAAAGCCCCCCTCCAACTTCCCATTGGGAAACATGTGCCCAGGAAGGCAGCCCACACACACACTCTACGGTTCCCACTGAGGACCCACCCAAATTTATGGGGAGGAGAACTTTGCACCCTGGGGGTGCAGGAGAGCAGCCCCCCAATCACCTGCCCACTACCTCCCACAGGGGTGTCCAGGATGGAGCTGAATTTGGGCTGGTCAGACCTGCCCCCTCACACCTGAGTAGACCATTGGTCCCTAGGTCCCAGCTCCCCAACCCCAGCCTGGTAGCTAAGGGGACCACCACAGCTCCCAGGAGATTGTGGGGTTGGCTGGAACTTCCACTTCTGGAATTTGAGGCTGCCTTTCCGTGCAGGTGGGCTTGGGCTGGAAGAAGGCCGGGAAGAGGGGAAGGCGCTGCAGGAGGTGTAAGCAGAGGTCCCTGGAGGAGCACGGAGAGCAGCAGAGGCCTGGCGGGTGGGCGAAGGGGTGGGGGAGGGCGTCCCCATTACTGGAGTCCTCGGTGAAAAAGTGTCTGAGCCTTCCCCGGGGCCAAGGGTGAGCCTGCCCCACCCGAAGGGCGGCAGGGGGAGGGCAGGGGTCACGGAGAAGGGGCGGAGGACGGGGGCCAGGCCCTCCCCCCGTGGCGCGGCGTCCCCCTCCGGCCCGGCCGGCGGGCGGGCGCGGCGAGTGCTGGCGCGCGTCCTCGCGGGTGCAGGCGGGAAGCTGGGGCCGCGGGTGGCGCGCGTCAGGCGCGTAAGGCTGTGCTGGGAGCTGTTTCAGTGTGGCCGGCTGCGGGTGGGGGGCCGGGGTGAGGGTGGGGGGCCGCGGAGAGCCGCGCGCGTCATTATCTGGCCCCGGCCCGGCCCTCCGCGACCCCCGCCCGGCCTTTGGTTGCTGCGCGCTGAGTCTGGAGTTTCCCTCTGGGTCCTTTCTTGGCTCCCCCCGGGGAGGGGGTGCCATCAGGCTGGGCCCGGGCCTGCGGGGCGCCCCGAGGCGGGGGCCCCGTGGGCCGGGCCTGGTGCGAGGGGGAGGAGCTCTCCTTGCGGGACAGGGACTGGCTCCGGGGGGACGCGCTGGGGTGGCGCGGCGCGGCAGAGGCGGAGGGGCCTGGACTGCGCGGGGCAGGGGGCCTGGTGCCGGCTGGGGCTCTCCCGGGCCCCGGGCCCCGGCCAGGGGGCTGTTTGGGGCGGAGATCAGCAGCGACGGCCGACCCTGGAGGCTTCTGCAGCTGGAGCCTGCGGGACGAGGGGACGGGGCAGAAGACAAGAGAAAAGAGAAGGGCAAAGAAACAAAAAGGGAGAGACATTTTCAGAATCGCTGAACACTCAGCGGGGAGCCTGCTTCTCCCTCTCCCCCTGCCTGCTGCTCTGCCCACTTGTGCTCCCTCTCTGTCAAAATAAAGAAATAAAAATCTTTTTTTAAAAAATCGCTCAGCACTGAGCCCTGGAGCCCTGCGGCTTCAGACCTGGGTGAGGCTGTGGAGACCACGGCACAGGTGGATAAACCAGGACTGGTGCTCCGTCCTCCCGGGCAGAACCTCCAGGGGCCACAGGCTCCTGGGACTGCTACCTGGCCTCTCTGTTTCATCTTTAAAATTCTCATGGATTTTACATTCTACTCTACCACCTACCCGTGTTTACATCGGTATGAATAATGTTTTCTCCCAACTACTCTGGTCTTTATCCTTTGGCTTCAAATGCCTCATGGCACACCAGAGGAGGTGTGTGAGCCGCACTGGCCCCCATTCACCTTCTCCAAGCTTGGCGTCCCTGACGACCCCTCTAGACATGTTCACTGTAGCCACTCCCTTGAGCCCAGTGACAGGGCTGGAACCTGATTGGGAGGAGACACGTAGTTGGGGAGGTGGAGAACAGGAAGTGTCCTTCTCCTGCATCCTTGCTAGGCCCTGACCTTGGCTCTGGGGAAGCTCCCTCGGTTGGAGGCCTTCTGCGGTCACTGTCTGGCCACCGTAAGGCCAGCTGTGGTTTCTCACCTGCTGGTGATGGCTGTGTCGGAGGTGGGGGCAGCGCCATGGGGTCTGCTGGCAGCAGAAGGCTGCTGGGCTGCGGCGGGCGTGGGCATGCGGATGCTGATGGGGCGGGGAATCCGGCTCCGGGTGGCGGCTGCCCGCCCGGCCTTCCTGGGGGCAGCAGGTTCCGAGGCAGGCGTGTCCTCCTCGGAGCCGGTGCCAGAGAGCGTCTCTGAAGCCCGTCGCTGCTCCTCACTGGAGGAGGACGAGGCCCCGGAGGCCAGCCGCAAGAGCAGGCGGCCCTGCCTCTTCTCCATCACCAGCCGCGCCAGGTCCTGCTGTGGCCGAGCCCTCTTGCCCCACCGTTCTTTGGCCGACAGGGAGCCTGAGGGCTCCGAGCCTGTGTCCTCCTCAGATAGCAGGACGGGGATCCGGCTCCTGGGGCGAGCGCCTGCTATGGCGTGGCGGCTGGGGGAGATGGTGGCCAGTTTCTCGGGGCCTGGCTCCAGCGGGGACACTGGAGTCAGCCCGTTGGCAAGGGCTGGGCCATTGGGCAGTGAGTCTGTGGCCACCTCCGGGGGGTTGTCCCCGGGAGGGCCAGCCAGAGCACAGCTCTCCAGCCCTGACTGGGCAATGCCATTCTCTAGGGGCAGGGAAGCCCCCTCCTCCACAGCCCTCCCATCAGAGGGCGCCTCCAGGCCCAGTTCACCCCCAGCGCCCAGCTCCTCAGGCCGGGACGCTTGTCCACCGGAAGACATGACGTTGAGGTGGGTTTTCTCCGCAATGTGCACAAAGGTCCTCTCAACTTTGGTGAAGGGTGAGGAGGTGACGGCCACCCCTCCCGCCCCTGTGGTCACTGCCCCGGCCCCCGGCCCCGTCCCAGGTCCAGGGGGCTTGGGCTCAGACTTGAGGACAGAGGACAGGGTGCCCGGCTCAGACACGTCCAGCTGGCTGCCGGTGGGCTGGGGCCGCTCTTGCTGAGGAGTGAGGGCAGCCAGAGTGCCCAGGTCAGGGTCGGGGGCCAGGTCGGCAGTGACGGGCGACTTCTTCATGTCACCAGGGGAGACGAGCACCAGCGTTTTGGAACCCTCCTCGGGCTCCAGGTCCCCGTCAGCCATGGAGGCCCGGCCCCTGGACTCCTTCTGGTCATCAGCCAGCAGCGTGGATGGGGCACCCTCCTGACTCCGGTCCGTGCTCCTTTCACTCCCCTCGCTGCTAGAGCCACTGCGAGGCCCCAGCACCTCCCCTAGAGCCACTGCCTCCTCCTCCTCCTCATCTTCCTCCTCCTCCTCCTCCTCGTCTTCCTCCTCCTCCTCCTCCTCGTCTTCCTCCTCCTCCTCCTCGTCTTCCTCCTCCTCTTCCTCCTCTTCCTCCTCCTCTTCTTCCTCCTCTTCCTCTTCGTCCTTCCCATTAGCTTGAGGCTGAACAGGAGCCAGTGGTACCTGGGGGGTGGTGAGCAGCATGTGGGAGAAGCCCACCCTCCGGACCCTGTTGAGCAACCGAGCCCGTTCTCGGTAATCAGAGAGATCTTTCTTGAAGTCCTGGTAGGGCAGGCTCAGAGGCACAGCTCGAGGGAGACCATTGACCTCAAATGGGGGCGCCACGGAGAACACCTGCAAGGGGCACACACAGGAATTCGCTGATGTCACCTGCCCTGCAGGGCCCGATGACACCAGCACTGCGCCCACAAGCTAGGAGGCCCACGTGCCCAGGTGCATGCGCCAGAGAGTGTGCTCCCTGAGGCTGAGCACTGGGTCTGTCTTGTTCATTGCTCTATCCCCCAAGGCCTAGAAGGATCCCTGGCACCTAGTGAGTGCTCAGAAAGTCTCTGAGGAAGGATTGTGTGCATGCTCCAGCTCCCCCGAGGCCCCTGGTCCTGATGCTGGCAGTTCCTCTGTCTCCCATCTCCCACCTCCTTCACTCTCCTCCCTGCCTCTGACACCCAGAGCCAGCTTTAGTTCAATCAATAGAAGACAATGACAGTGGCAAGGCATCAGAGGCATGGTGTGGATCAAGTCTCCCTTTGACAGAGGACGAAACCAGGTCCAGAGAGGAGTGGCAAGCGTCTGGGTCAGCCCTTGCTGCCTCCTTACAGGACAGGATTTCTCTGCAGCCAAGGAGCTGGCGACCAGGGCCATCAGAGCCTGTGCAGGAGCAGGGCAAAGTTCAGCTGTCCTCCACACCCCAAAATGCAGGCTGGGCGCCGTTAGAGCTCCAGCGCCCTCTTTCCTCCTGCCCTTTCCTGGCCTGTTGCTCAGGAATTCTCCAGCCCTCCCCAGCTGTGTGTTGAGACCACAGTTCCTCCAGGAATTTGCAGCTAGCTTACAAAAGGCAGTTTCTCTCCACTTGATTTAGTTTTCCCTTTTGAAGCTTTGGGCAGAGCCCTTGGCAATGTGATGGCCTATATTCTTGGTTTTCTGGACTCCTGCTACATCTCCCCTTAGCCTTCCAGACTAAGGATCCTTTCAGACTAGAAAGGCCTGATCACCCTGTCAGGACCTCAGCCTTGCATCTTCTCCAGCTCTGATCTAGTCAACACACGCACACGCACACGCACACTCACGCATGCATCTCCGGCACCCCCAGTGCACCAGGCCCCATCGGGGCTGACATAGCTTAGTTTCAGGTAGGGTTGGGGCTGACAGCATCCAGTGCTTTGTCAGCCTTTTTGAACATGCTGGGCCCTGTCTTCCTAAACACAGCCCCTCCAGATCAGAAGCCCCAGAGATCGGACATCTCCAACACCTCCAGGTGCCATCCAGACTTGCAGGGAGTCCTGCTGAGTATTCTTCAACCTCTGCGTCTGCTGCCTCAGCTGTAGGGGCACAGCCCTATTAGGGGGGGTGGGGGGCAGTTCCCCAGCCACGGGCTTGTTCTATCCCGCCCACCCAACCATCCTCCCTACAGCTGCTAGAGGGATCTTCCTGAAACTGAAATCTGATCCTATCTCTCTGCTTCCAACTTGCAGAAACCTACAATAGCCCCCACAGTCCTCAGGGGACAGTTCCAATTCTAGGCTGGGCACTTGGCAACGCTGCCCCGCCCCCATGGCCTGGCTCCTCCCCTTCTGCTCTGAGCTCACTCCGAGCGGCGCCCTGGGATCCTTGCCCTATGTGCTTGCCTGCAGATGCCACCAGCAGTTCCCTAAGTGCTAGTCGCTTCTCACACCGCTATCTTTCCCTCTGGTGGTCCCCGAGGCCTGGGGATCCTGTCACTCCCTCTACTCACATGACAAACACCTGTCCTTCCTCCAGGACTGAGCTCAACAAATCTTTCAGAAAACCTTCCTGTCCACCCACCAAGCAGGCGTCATCACCCCCCTTTTCTACTTGTTTTCTCACACCCCCCTAGAGACACTTCACCGCGCCCTTTTAGGGCCTGACCTGGCTTTTCTTTCTCTCTCTCTCTTTCTCTCTCTCGTTCTTCCTTTCTCTTTTTCTTTCTTTCTAGAAGAAGTCCTGGAATGTCTATTGTCCTGGCCAAGATGGTAGAGGCCATGAATCCGTGAATCACATACTGAACGAGACAGATGTGGTTCCTTGTTTTCGCAGAGTGCGCAGTCTCTCTATTAGGAAATAATATGGGTTTGCAACAACATGGATGGAGCTTGAGGGTGTTAGGCTAAGTGAAATTAGTCAATTAGAGAAAGACAAATATCACATGATCTCACTGCTATGCAGAATTTAAGAAACAAAACAAGAATCATAGGAGAAGGGAGAGACAGGTAAAGTAAGACGAAATCAGAGAGAGAGACAAACCAACCATAAGAGACTCAATCATAGAAAACAAACTGAGAGTTGCTGGAGGGAAAGGGGGTGGAGGATGGGGTAACTGGGTGATGGGCATTAAGGAGGGCATGGGATGGAATGAGCACTGGGTGTTCTGTAAGACTGATGAATCACTAACCTCTACCTCTGAAACCCAAAATACACTCTATGTTAATTAATTTAATTTAAAATTTTTTTAAAACTACATTTGACCAAAAAAAAGGGGGGGGTGAAATTGGGATAATGCACACTCCACAGAGATTGTGATCATAAATGAGGTCAGATAAGCAATGGGTCTGGCATATAGCTCAATACTCAGATACTCAATAAATGTCAGCTCCTTCCCAGCCTGCCTCCTGCCCTCTGCCCTGCTGCCTGGTCGAGATCACTGCCTCCCTCTCCAACCCCAGCAATGCCCGGATGCCGCACCCATGGGAGAGAGAGTGGTGAGAAAAGGAGGGGTCTCCCAGCTGAGGTCTCTGAGCAAGCAGCCAGAAGGCAGGCGGAGGGGAAGGTGGGAATCCCCCAAGCTGAGGCTCTGCCCAAGGCTGTGACTTCTCCCTTCCTCAACTGCCATAATCTTTCTCATGGTCAGGCCATCTATGAGGACTGATAATGGTGGTCTGACTATGAGAAAGATCATGGCAGTTGAGGAAGGGTAAGGCAAGATGGGGTAGCCTCAGACCCCAGCAGGACACTTGCCCACCCTGTCTGAGCCAGGCAGGGGACTTCCTCGGAGCTCAGTCTTCTTCACATCCAGGCCGGAAGTCCCTGGCAATTGTTTTCTTTCTCTACACCATTCCCATTATTCATTCATTCATTCATTTATTCAACAAACATTAAGCCCTGGTTCTGTGCCAGGCCGTGTGCTGCGGCCCTCTGCCATGCTCAGTTACCAACAGTAAGGCTAAAGGTGACTGGGCAGAGGTGGAGGGGTGCTGTGAGATCCTGGGTGAGTCGTGACTGTGGTGTAGGTGCCAAGGACCTATAGAGAGACACAGCTCTGATCACGTCTCCCTCCTGTCCAGCTCAGAACTCACCCACCCAACACCAGATGCGTCCCACCCAGCGTCTCTGCCTGTTTTCTCTGTCCTGTCTCTGACACTTTGAGCATCCTTCTGGCCAGGACCTGGATCTCTTTAGAAAATCCCATCTGTAGGACAGACCCTCCACTCACAGTGTCTGTGTTAGATCATCATAGCTCGAACCTTCTCCCTTCCATCTCAAAGCCCTCCGCTTCCACTTCACGGGAAGGAGGGGGAATAAGAACTGAAATCAGGCAGTAGTGACAAGGTCAGAATAGGACACAGGCCTAGAGAGAGCCACTGGCACGCCCACTTCACAAAGCACATCAACCAAGGTGGCTCAGAACCCCAAATTCTTTCCATCACCTCACTGGCCTCCCACCCTCCCATGCAGGGAAGTGTGGTATCCTATGCCCTTTAGCAAGAAGAGCCATGAATCTCAGAGTGGGGACAGCTTTGCCCTAAGGATCACTGACAAGCTCACTGGCCAGCTGACATCTGGACCTGCTGTGTTTCCCAATTCAGGATCCCTCCACACCTCCCCATGCGGCTCCTTGTTGGGGAAGGCAGGCCTGGGCTCAAATTCCTCCCTCCTCAGAGAGGGGGAAGTCCTCCTTCACCCTGCCCAGCCTCTCCTGAATGCCCGTGCCCAGTGACTATTCATGCATTTGCCCATGCCATCCTGTGCTCATTCATTCAGCCTCGATCCTTAGCCAGCCTCTGTGTGCTTGGTCCAGAAGTCTCGCAGACACCACGGGAGGGGGATACCAGTGACGCTCTCCCATTCCAGCTCAGGGGGCAGCAAGCGTACTGCATTTCAGCAAGGGAAAATCAGGGCCTGGGGGAACTCACGTCTTCCTACTCCGTCTCCAGAGCAGCAATCCTTTATGATTCTAATTATATTTGTGGTTCTCCAGCTTGGCTTGGTACAGCATAATCTAGGGGCGCTTTTTAAACCTACAGAGCCCTGAGTCCCACTCCCCTTGCCCCCAGATTCAGGTCCAAGATGAGGCCCAAAAATCTTTTAAAGCTCCCTGATGATTCTGAGGGAATGGCAGATACGGTAAGGGTGAGTCATGGAGGAGGGGAGGCAGGCTGCTGGAGCCAAGACCTTCAGAGAGAATGAAAACCCTAGCCCTCCCCTTGCCTCCACGGAGTCCAGACCCAAAGACTTCGGCTTCACCAACTTCAGAGCCCAGCCAAGTCCATGTTTACTCCAGTCAGCAGGAAAAGTGGAGGGAGGTGGATGGACCTGCCTCTGATCTTTCCCTGCCACCAAAACTGGTCTCTCCTCAGCCTTGACTTGCCTGACACCAGCGACACCCCCAGGGATGGGTTTGTCCACATACCCCCATTCCCCAGACAGAGTACAGAGAGCAGCTTTCCTGCTTGGACCCTGGCCAAGCCCAGACACAGCACACTGCACTTCAGCCCACAGTCCCAAGGTCAAAGAAGGGGGACTGTTGAGTGACCAAAGCCGGAGGATGGACCATGACCCTTTCCCCCTCCCCAGCAAGCCTCTCACAGCAGTGTTCCCCTTCCTTCTCCCTCAGCAGCCACCCCGGCACCCTTCCCATCTCTCCTCCCCAGGGGAGCCCCCAATTGCCATAATTTCCCCACCTGAAAACCGGAGACGTCGGCAGTGCAGTACCCTTTGCCCACCACCAGCTTCCCCAGATTTCTCACCTGTCTGTCTGTCTGGGTCTGCACACTCAAACCACATCTGCCAAACCAGGACCCCTCCAGCCCTCCCTCTGCTCCTCCACCCCACACCCAGGGGTGCCACCCACCCTGGCACACTGGCCATTGACAGTCATCTAGGTGGAAGGGCTAAGATGACCCAAGATGGTGGCTGCCTACCCTAGGTCTCTACAGATCCTCGCACACTTGACTCCCAGATCTTGGTGTCTCCAGCCCATCCAAACCTGCCCCGGGCAAGGAGCTGACAGCGTGGGAACATTCTAGCTCAAGAAATGCAGCTGTAGCTTGCCCTTCTTCTGCCCCGACACTTGCTCTAGGCCCCAAGGAGTAAAGTGTGACCCGGTGAGAGCACTCCATCCCCGAGCTCTGCACAATCCACTCTCTCACTGACCCCCCTGGACAGACCATTCTCCCCCACGCCAGAGCTGTCTCAGTTCCCCCATCAGAGCAGAGGGTCAGGGAAAGACTCCCAGGGTCCCTCAACAGGGCTCTCTGGCTTCCTTACACACACACACACACACACACACACACACACAGCTTCAGTAGATTGATCCACAGAGAACAGATCTAGGTGCCCACCCCTCTACTTCCCATCCCTCCTCCAGCAAGTTGGTAATTAGGAGTCCAGCCCCAGAGACCAGGGTCCATCCCTATCACCTTCCTCCTGATGAAAGGAGACTGCCAGCAGGGCAAGGGCTCCTGGAGTCCACCTCGGGGGAGACCTCTCAGGATTCCCCCTTCCCCTCCCCATCCTTGTCTTAGGGACTGTGGGGCTGGATCCATTTATCTGGAATTTGCCCCCGGACCGGATCCCAGAATCAGCAAGACTAGCCCCTGCCCTGTGCCCGTTGGATGGTGGGTTAGGAAGGAGAAAGATGAAAAGAAAGAAGGCGAGTCGCAGGTTCCTGGAAGGCGTCTTTAATCAGGATTTGGTAGTACACAAGCTCTCCGGATTGTCTGCATTAACATACAGGGACTAAAAAAGGCACAAGATCCCTCGCACAACGACGCGAGACGGCGGGGCGACCCCCACCCCCGCCCGTGCGCGGCCGTGTGCGCATGGGTGCGTGTCCGTGTCCCACCCCCGTGGCGGCGCCGCGCGTGTGCGTGTCGGTTTCAAGTGTTGGATTTGTACAGTACTCGCAGTCTAGGGGTGGGGGCTCAGTGCATGCTTTTCCACCCGGGCCCAGGCCCCCCCACCCCCGACGCCGCTATGTACACTGAGGACGCACCCCGGAGAGAGAGGAAGAAGAAGAAGAAGAAGAAGAAAAAAGCGTCCCATCTGTGTGTGTGTGTAGTGTGTGTGTGTGTGTGTGTGTGCGTGTGCGTGTGTGTTTGAGTTTTTCGTGCATGCTTACGCTGGCCGGGTCGGGGAATAGTGCAAGCTTATAATACAGTATTATTGCAGTACAAAAAGGGGTGGGGGGAATGATGGGAGGGGGAGACTTAGGAATAAACTGGCTGGAATTCGGGACTTCCGGAAGGGTCCTCTCCCCAACCCCTTCCCATCCCTCGCTCCCCTCCCCACCACGATTAGGAAGCATCTCCCCATGCTGGGAGGGGATTCTGGGGTCCCTGGAAGAGGCTCAGCTGGGCCCGGGGCTGAGCTTCCCTCCTTCTCACCAGTCCTACCTCTCAGGGGGCAGGGGCCAGCCCTCTCCTTGCGAAATACTGTCAAACATTAGGGCCCCCAACCCCGCCTGCTCCCCCACGGAAGCCCCTCCAGTGGGGGGTGGGGGGAGGGGTCGACGGAGCAAGTGCAAAGGAAGCAGATGTTGGTCCCTGAGTTTTATTTTCGGGGGGTGGGGAGGGAGAAGAGCTGGAAGTGGGGGCGTGTTTGGGGGCCCCCAGGGCCCTCAGTCGTGGAGTGGGGTCGGGCAGGAGAGACAGACGTAGAGGCGTGGGCAAAAAGGGGGTGTTGGGTGGCTCTGAGAGACCTAGGCTCAAAGCTTGGCTCCCCCTCAACTCTGGGCTCTTTGGCATCCAATTGCAAGGCCAATTATGGGAGCAGGGGGAGGCTGCGGGCGGTGAGGTAACAGGGATGGGGTGGGGTGACGGGGGCCCTTCGAGCCTGGGGAACTGGCCAGCTCCCCCGCCCAGCCCCTCGTCTGCACCCCGGCCCTGGAAGCACTGAGGGGCGAGCCCGTGCCCCGGGGTCGGGGGCCCAGCGGCCGCGAACCCGGGGAGGGGGAAGCAAACACAAAGTTGGCGCGAGGGCGGGGCGGCAAGGGGGCTCACCCGGGAACTGGGGACTTTAGCAGCAGGCAGCTCGGCGGGGGCGCGCGCAGGGGCGGGGCGGGGGCGGGCCTCGGAGGCCGGCCGGTACCCTGGTCTCGCGCGTAGCAGCTAGTTAAGACGACCGACCGTACATTCGTGGCGCGCGGGCCGCGGGGGCAGGCATGTGGGGGCGGGTCCAGGGGGCGGGAAGTGGTGGTTGGGGTCCTGTTACAGTAGAGTTAGAAACCTGCGAGAGGTGCCCGGAAACGCGGCCTTTGTGCTCTCCCAGCCGGGGGCTGTTAGTTTGCTGTCCGGAGAGTGGATGAAATGTGCGCGCAGCTATGGAGTGTGCGTGTGCGTGTATATGTGTGAGGGCCAGTTAGTCGCGGCAAGGTGAACCCCACCCCCCTGCACCCGCAAAGCCTGTGCAGGTAGAAGGGAGGGTAAAGTGGTGGGACTGACGGCGGAGCCAAATGGAAGGAGGGTCTAGAAAAGTTCCCACAGGCCTTTGGGCTTCATTGCCCCTCCTCCCCCACTACTTCTCAACTCTTTACTTGGGGGAAGGGGCCCACTCAGGCTCCGGGGCGCCCTGAGCTGGAGAGCCCACTGGGTGCTATGGGGGAACCATTGGGGATATTTGAGGGATGTGGTCCTCAGGCTGGGAGCCTCTCCCTTAGGGAGAAGGATGCTTTAAAATTTTCAGAGACTGACCCACTAGTCCTAGGGGACACCTCTGGCCCGAATAGGAATAATGCAAATTTTGGGGACATGCCCCCCAATTTAAGGAGAGTGATTTGCCACACTCCTTGTTATCAAGGACTGCCTCTGGGGGTGGGCTGATTCCTGCCCTTTGGGTTGGAATCTCAGTGGGGTTTAGGGTAGGGTGGGGTGACATTCAGGCCTTCCTTAGGGGTCATGCTTCCTTCCTCAGGTACCAAAGCAACCCAAAGACAGCAGAGAATATTCCATCCTCCCACAGCCAGAGGTCCCCACACACTCCTAAGCATGGTCTCCCCGGCCACTCAGTACAGACACATTTGCCACAGCTCCCCGGCCATCCAGTGGCCCAAGCTCCCCCCACCACTGCCTGGGCAGACAGCACCACCCCTCCCCAGAAAAAGGGACCTAGGCAGGGCAGAGGAGAGAAAAGGAGGGTCCTGGGACCCTCTACAGAGAGGACCCCTACTTCCCTGGGATTGAAGGGGTCTGCCCACCCCTCTTGGCTGGGGAAGCAAGGATTAATATGCCAGCATGGCTCAAAGGTGCCATCATTCCCCCATGTGCTGGGCAAGGCTGTGCCCATTTTCCCTAAAACTGGAAATGCAGAGGGAGATTGATGGGTTCAGGATACTAGTCGTTGGGATGAGTGTTGAGTGGTTATTGCTGTGACCCAAGCTGCCTTGAGTGCGTGGGGATGTCTATTCATTACTGAGAATTCACTAGAGCATTTTTCACTGACCCAGGGTCCTGTGCCGTCAGAGAAAATACTGGTCCTACCATGAGGACCCCATTTACCACAAACAAGTCCACTGGCCGACACACGCATTCAGGCACACAAACCACGAGGTCACTGACATGTACACACAGCATACACCAACACCACACATCTCCACTGACTGTGAGCTGCCTCCTCTAAGAAGCCCACCTAACTTGAGGTCCCAGGAAGAACACCATCCCCCTTGAAGTGCCGCAGCCTTGGACAGAAGAAGGGAGTGGGGAGTCCTCAGGCTCACAGAGATTGCAAACTGAGTTCAAAGTCTCTGCCCTTAAACCAGTTTTGTTTGGCTCACAGTGATTTTTCTTTAAAAAGCAGTGTTTTTTTTTAATTTGATGCCAATAATTAAAAATTGGGAGATTTCACATAAAAATTGGAAGATAGTGGCAACAGTTGGCTGAGCTGACAACAGGGGGAGTGCATCTCCCACTTACCACAGTCCCCAAACCTGCTACTGTTTGACATGGCTTAGCCCCTGTTGAGGTGTGAGTTGGTGACTCTTGGCTCACCAATGCCAGTACCTGCCCTATCTGTGAGCCGGAAGCCCAGGACCCCCCACCCCAGTACCTCAAGGTCATGGTTCTGAGCACTCCCTTCTCACTGTAGCTCTTACCCCACCCACTGAATCTCCAGAGCTGCTTGGGGTTGTGGGATGGAGAGGGCGGGGTCTCTGGAGAGACAGAGTGGGTCTTTTCAACCAACCCTGGTACTCTGGAGTGACCCCTCCCGCCCTATGCCATTCCACACCCCCCGGGACACCATCAGGTGGAAATGGAAAAGGAAGGAGAGTCTGGCTCCGAGACAACTCCCTTCCTTTTAGATAGAGTGAGGACGGGCCAAGCAGGAAGGACAGTAAATAGATCACTACACAGAAAAACACTCTAAAACTTCTATCCAACAAGACCTCAGTTATTCGGCATTGGCGGGTGTTTTTATGTTTTTGTAAGTTAAATAATCTGATTAATCCATTAAATGCAAATAATACTGGGATCAACCTCATAAGCTATTATGAGGATTAAATGAGTTAATTTTGTAAAGTGCTTAGATCACTGCCTGGCACGTAATAAGCACTACTGCCAGTGACTGTTTAATAAAATAAAAAATTAATAATTGGAAGCCACCACTATATGCAGAGGGTGACTATAAAGTACAAAAACACCATTTCCAAGTACAGCAAAGAGTGCTACCTCTTTTCACAGCTGACCCTGAGGAGGCTGTGTATTTTCCCCCAGCGGGGAATCATTTCTTGAAACATTCTGACCTCCTCCTTGGGGAACCCTTCTGGAGAAAAAGAGCCTGACAACACTGCAGACGCACAGCTTCCCTACCCAGCCTGGGCCCTAAAAACAAGGAACTCAAGTCCAAACTATGCATGGCTCTGCCGAGCTGCACGTGAACTTGACCCAACTCATGTGGCTTCACATGGCCTTCTCTAATTCCAGAAATCGGAGCCACCCTCAAAGGATAATCATGTTATCAAGATGCTCTCTTGTTGGCTTAGAGCTTTATGGCCAACAAGATGCTCTCCCACTACCAACGAGGGTATGCAAAAGGATGTCCCTCAAAGGACAAAATATTTGAATCATGATCTTACTTTAAAGGACACACCCTGTCCCACAGGTATCAGTTTTGGGGTGTGTGTGTGTCTGTGTCTATGTCTGTGTCTGTGTGAAAATTCAGCCGCCTTTGGAATGCTTAACAGGATTCCCCATCTCCAATGGCTTTGGAAACAGAAATATGTACTTAATGCTAAAACGAGGCTGAAGCTAGTGCCATCATCTTTGATAAGTCACAAGGCACTTTGGGATCTTAGAGTACCTCAGGGTTCTGGTCACTGAGTGGGAGCCATGCTCAGGTAGTGGAACCCTCTGGAAGGGAATGCCGGATAACTGAGTGCTTGGTCTCAGCTAACCCCAGATAGCATGGGCCCTGCCCCCCCCACCCACCCCCCCGCCGCATGGCTGCTGACTTTTGGAGCTGCTGGTGGACAGACTCCCCTTCACTTCACCCCCTGCCACTCACTGGGGTGGATGGAAAGAGGGCCAGAGAGGAAGGGGGTAGCCAAGGGGGCAGTGGCGGAATGTGGAAGGCGGGAGTGGGGCTACTGTTCATCCCACCCCCTAACCTTTGTGCTTTGTGTTTTCTGTCCTTTCTTTTCAAAGGGTCTACCCTGACCTCTCCTCTACCCTCTGCCAGAGCCAGATACAGCACCACCCAAGAAAGACTGGAGAGCAACAGAGGCTTGACCTTGGGGACATTCAGAAGTAAGCAGCTGGGATAAGGTGGGGGTGGGGCACCAGTACTAGGGCACGAATCTGGCTTTCATTCCTAGATGAGGACGGTGCTCTTGGCCTAGACATCCTCCAAAAAGAACAGATTTTGAAGAAAAGAATGTAGTGAGTGTGGGCATAGCTCATGTGAGTGAGCTATACACAGTGCCAACCAGCCACGAGGACATTTTAGCCAAACAGCACTGCCCACCTTCCTATGACATCCCCAAGCTGGGGCAAGGACCCTGAGGCCTCTACTCCAACCAGAGATAGCTGGGGAGTTGAAGGGAGTTGAGTTGGGAAGGAAGAGTCAAAGGGAGAAGGCAGTAGAGAGAGGAGTCAAGATGAGAGTAGGTACATAGGAAACTACCAAGGACTGCACAAATATTTTTCTGACTCCCTGACACACACAAGTACAGCTTCACACACACCCATACACATAGGACTGCGGCACTGCAAATTCAGTGGTGTCATTCGCACTGCGGTCAACGTAAACGGTACTCCCTGGAATTGTGCAGTGCACAGCCTGAGCATCTATCCATGGCAGGCCTGCCACATGCACAAATGCTTATGTATAAGGACACTCATACTCACAAGTATTCATGCATGCACACAAGCATATACACAGATACGGTCTCACTGCAATAAATATTTTGCAAACCTTCAGGTCTCAACCTCTCCTTCCCTTTCTGTATAGGCTACCCTTCCTGGCACCCCTCTTCACCACTACTCCATTGCTTAGGGAAACAGAGGTGCTGGCTGACAGGGACAGGAATGAGGAAAAGGAAACTTGGCGGTCCCTGCAGTGACAGGTTGGGGGCTGAGAAATGATGAGAAAGGACATAGTGATCTGGCATCCTGACCCGCCCCACCCCCTGCATCTGCATATCCCCCGGCAGATCTGCCTACCCTGTTCTCTGTCTTAACCATGCCCCCTGGGGGCCCACTGGCTCGGCTGAGCACCTACAGGAAGGAGTCACTCACTGAGAGGGACACTGGTGGGGCTGCTGCTGTCTGGGATTTGTCCTGAACTCACAGGGGCTACCTCATCCTTAATAACCTAGCTTCTCTGCCAGTGCTTCTAGGATGGGTGCCCTCACCCCAAGGCTCTGAAGGGCAGATGCCAGGCCCCCAGTCATCCATCCTCAGATCCTAAGGGGCTGGGCTAAACCACCAAATCCAGCAGGGGCTGATGGCATATATCCCTTGGGTAAAGGGCAGCCTAGAGTGGACTGAGCTCCAGGCCTCCTCAGTCAGATGAGGGAGGCAGGAGCTCTGTCCTCTGTGACAGTGGCATGTGGTAGGCCCATTGGGCCACAGGACTGCCCTCCCCCCCGCCCCCGCATCCTGACTATGGAGGCCCTTCCTACCAAACCCCAAACCTGGCTGACTAGGCCCGCGTCTCATACACAGGGGCACATGTCTTGCCCCATGCAGACAGACAAACACACCCCAGGAGGGTGTCCGTCTTCTGCCACCCTCCTTGGGGGCAAACCAGGCCCTGACATGCCAGGAAATCACAGATTAAACAGAATCACCTCCGTGCCAGACTGACTCTGACCCAGCATGCCTTGTCTCCCTGATACCTTGCTTTCCACCGGACTCTGGACCCCACTGGTGGTTCCAGCCCAGTGTCTCTGTCCTGTTCCTGAAGCTGCACCGACAGCCCCACCTCCCCCTGCACCATTTGGCTGGCACCAAGCAAAGGGAGACGTGGGGGAGGGGGGTTGGTCACTACAGTACCTTGGGCCAACGTTACAGGGGGCTGTATTGCATGATGGGGTGGGATGGGGTATGTGAGTGTGTGATTATTGCGTCCTGGGAAGGAACCATGGTCTCTGCCTGCTCCCCACCCCCCCCCACCTGCCCCCTCCAGGAGGGGGGGGAGCCCAGCCTAGGTCTTGTGGGTGAAGCGGGCCCACACCTGCTGCAGCTGGGACCGCGAGATGCGGAGCACCGAGGGCACGAGTCTGTGGTTGCCGGCGGCGAGGGGCGCGTGGCGCCGGTGGGGCGCCCGCACGGGGCTGCTCTCCGCCGAGCGGCTGCGCTGAATGAGGGAACCGGAGGAGCCGCCGCCGCCAGGGTGAGGGTAATGCTCGGTCTCCAGCGTGGAGGAGGAGAACACGGAGGACGCCAGTCGTCGCAGAGGGCTGTACCGCGGGAGGGAGTGCCCCGAGAGTCTGTCCTCCTCCAACTGAAAGAGACCAAGAGAGTGGAGGGAAAAGAGGTGTCAGGCACAGACTCGACAGCTCCGTCTCGGGGGGCCGCCCACCGCTCACAGCCCCTGCGGCGCTGGCGTCCCGGGCAGGGTCCGGCAGGCGGAGGGCGTGCACGCAGCCCCATTCTGCCCCAGCACCTAGACTCTGGCGGCCAAATCCCTTCCCAGTCCTCCTCCTCTTTGGCACTCCTCACACCGTGGTCTCCTTGCAGAGACCTTGGTCACTCGCCTCCCGGGGGCAGCCTTCCTGCCTTAGCCCTTCCTAGTTCAGAGTTCCCTCGGGGCTGAGGAATCCTCCCCGGCAGGAAGACCCTTCTGCAACTGCTACCTGCCATCTGTCTCCCCAGCTGTTTTCCTGACTCCTCAGGAGGTCGGGAGAACATTCCTTGCACGCCCTCAGCCCCTATCACGGGGTGGGGGGGATGGCAAGGACTCCACAGCAAAATGTAGCAGACCGGTAGGACTCTAGAGTCCAGCTACTCATGTCTGCACCCCAGCTCCACCGCTTACTACCTCAAGAACACAAGCAAGTCACTTCTCGTGCCTCAGCTTCCTCACTTGTAAAATGGGGCTGACCATGTTTCCCAGCTCATAGGGTTGTTATAAGGATTAGATGTTATGACAGGCACAGCACTTAGGATTGCCCTGGCGTAAATGCTATGTCATGTGAGCTGTCTGATTATCCTTTACGTCACTCTTAAGAATGAGGAGAGGAATAGAGAGGGTGAGAGGGAGGAGCAGACTGAAACCATTTCTCCAAAGTGGCTTTTTCCCTGTCCTCTCCCAGCCCAGCCACAAGGCAGCTGCTGGGAGGGCCTTGGCCACAACACAGACATCAGGAAGAATCCTGTCTGTGTCCTCCTGCCCTCGTACCCTCAGAGGGAAAAGGGAAAGTGGACCTGTGTGTTTCAGGCCTGTGGAGATGGAAATGGTGGCTTGGGTGTCGCCAGACCTGTCCCACCCTGACCCCTAGCTCTTCCTGTGACTGAAGCCAGTATAAATAGCTTTTGGGGGGAGGGGGGTGCTGAGGATGGCTTGGGACAGCTGCCAGAGAGCTGAAGAGGAGGGGGCCCAGGACACTCAGTGTTCCCTTGTGGATGTCAAATGGGGGCAGAGGGACCCAATGTAGACCTCCAAATAGAGAGGAGGAGAGAGAATATTCTGATAGGACTGTCACTGCCCTCACCCTGCTTTCCCTTCGCCTTCTTTTTAGCCAAGCATAGGATCCTGGTCCCAGCTGCGCTGAGGATTAGGGGCCTGAGGCCCTCTGTCCAAAAGAAAGGCATACCAGCAGCCTCCCACAGTTCCTCCCACGGCGCATGTGCGTGGCTTGAGCTTAACACCCCAGCCAGAGTTTGGTCAGCTTCGGGGGGGGGGTACTCGATCCCAGCATGCTCCTGCCCCTTCACTTACCCCCCACGCCCAGCTGAAGTACCGCCTTTGCGAGACCACCCTGCTTCCCAGGCAGGCTCCCTATTCTAGCAAAGAAGCGTTCTCTGTTATCTACCTTATGGCCCTTGCCAATAAACCTTCACGTCCACACCTTGGCATCCTCACCCCACCTCTCTAGATCATGAACTCCAAAAGGGCAGGACTGCAGAGCCTTGTTCATCTGTGTCCCCCTGCCCCCAGCACACCTCCTGGCACGTGGCAGAGAAATGCTCTCATGGCTGCCAGGCGGATGTCCACCTGCTCAGAGAACGCTGACCTGCGGTGTTATCAGCCAGAGACAGCCGGCAAAGGATGGCAAACATCCCTCCCCCAAATCACACCCTCTGTCCGCTGCCTTCCCCTCTGCCTAGCTCTCTAGCCCCTTCTAATCCGCACCTTCAGTTCCCTGGGGGAGAAGGTGAGGAGCATGTAAAGAAAAAGTTGAAGGCATCATGGCATTCACACCAAAGAACAACAGATGCCCGGTTCCACATTATCTTGGTCAGGGGCGTGGAGTGGAGGGGGTGGGGTGGGGACGACAGCAGTGCAAGGGCTCTTATCTTTAAGGATCACTGTCATGAAGAAGTTCACACATCAGACACTTAGCAGAGAGAGCAAGATCTAGGAGGGGATCCCTGCAGAAAGGTGGCAGGGTGGGGAGTCCGCAAACGGTGATTCTAAGGTCAGCCAAGCTTGGGAGCCCCCATGTAGCCTGAGATCTAAGATCAGGACTCCCTCCAGACCAAAGAAAGAAGGAACAAATGCGCCAGTCCCCGCCCCACCCCCACCCCCCCATCCTCCTCTGCCCTTGACAAGGAAGGTCTCTGCTTCGCCAGTACTGGGCTATACCGAAACGCTCAGTAAACCATGTCACCCCACCCGCCATGTGCTCACACACACACACAGGCCGCCGTGCACACTGCTGTGCCTAAGGCACACCTGCTGACAAGGGCCCCCCACCCCCACCCCGCACTCGGGCTCTCTCTGTCCTGTGTTTGCTCCTCTCCTAAACACATGGGCCTCAGACAGCACTCACGCAGCTCTACCTCTGCCCACAGCCCCCCCACACCCACCACCCGGTGACCCAGCATCTTGCCAGCCTCGGTTTCCTTATCTTTTAAAGGGCGGGTTTGCCTTATCACGTCACTATTGGAAGGAAGACACACATGCCCTAGGGAGGCACTGAGAGAGTGCAGCTCTGGTTACCGTCAGTGGAATTACTGCTCTGATGGTTCCCAGCCCTTCAGCTTTGCCATCCCCAGCCTGGCCTCCGGGGTTCTCTGCGCTCCTGCAGACCCAGGGCATGCTGCATAGACACGCCGCTGTGTGCGCAGACCCACAGCCATGTGCCCTCCTGAGCTACGCGAACACGGAAGCGCATGCGATCACAGCGGCAGAAGGCTAACCAACTTCGCTGCAGTGCGCTGGGGGGAAACCGAGGCCCGCAAACACCGAACACGCCCTCCAGACACATACAGCTCATGGCACCAGCAGGACCTGAGCCCAACACTGAGACTGTACAAGAGGCCCGTACCCACCTTCCCAACTCTCTCCCCTCACCCCCTTGGCTGCAGATCCCCCCTGCAAGGATTGTTCCCCACACCCAGGAGGAATCGGAAGGTGAGGAAAACCTCCCAGATAGCTTACCTCCCTCTCTGAGACCCACCTGGCCTGCAATCACTAGGAAGGGACAAACAGAGGGCCCGGGTCCAGAGCCTCAGCCTCCTGACTTTGATTCTGGACTGTCTCTCTACCCTACACCACCCCTGTCACTCTCCCCTCCTCGACTCTGAACTTCCCGTGCGTGCACATGACCTCTGATGTCTCTGGTGCCCGGGACAGGTGAGGTGCTCAGGAAGACTATCGCTGCCAAATGGATGAATGAATGCAGGAGAAAATGAGAGGGGAGCCAGACAGATCTTGCTCTCTCTCCAGTGCTGGCCCTGGTGGGAACAAGGTTCCCAACCCAGTCATGCTGGCCCACACCCTGCCCTGCCTGAGCCTCCAACTCAGGTTGGCTAGGAGCACTCTGGGTGGGGGCCCAGAGTTTCTACTTTCTGAGCCCCTAGATTCCCAGAGTCCACAGCATGGTGAGGATGCACACCCCCGAAGATTTCAGCTCGAAGGCCCTCTTTTCTAGACAAGGGAGTGGGCCCTGAACACAGCCCTGCCTGGGGCTGCCCTTCTCCCAGGCTCCTGCGTGCTCCCAGGCCAGGCCTCCCAATCGGCGCATGCAGTGGATTGATCTGACCCTGGCCCTGAACCCTGGCACTTTCCAGAGCCACCTGGCGCAGGGCCCTGACATGGGGTGATTGACTGGAACACAGAACAGCCCTGGAGCCCTCCAGCATCACCTCCTTGGCTCTCCCTAGCCCCTCTGAGGAGCCATGCTCCCTTCAAAACCACTCAGTGATGGCACTGCTTTCCACACAGAACTCTGGGCACCAGCCAAGAACCACCCCCGTTCAGAGCCCCTCAGTTCTTTCCCCGACACCTCTTGGTTCCATCCACCCTGCCCCACATCCAGAGCCCTGGTCCTGGTTCAAGCCACCAGGCCGCTCTCCTGCTGGCGCCTGCCGTGGGGCCTTCCTGCTTGTAGTTCTGGGCCCTTTCATCCGTTTTCACCTAGCAACCAGAAGGATCATTCA
The DNA here is from genome assembly GCF_963455335.1 of Martes martes. Lineage (NCBI taxonomy): Eukaryota > Metazoa > Chordata > Mammalia > Carnivora > Mustelidae > Martes > Martes martes. Next base: position 89,248,211 of record NC_137893.1, on the reverse strand, counting down.
AGAGCACTGAGGGGATCATGACACACCCCTGTTTAAAAGCCTTGGGTGGCTCACCGAGCCTTCAGAATCAAACCCTAACCCTTTAGCTTCACCCTGAGGCCCTCCGGGCCAGGACTGGGGGACCTGCCTCGCAGCCTCACCTGTTCTGCAACATGCCATCACGGCAGCACTTTCTGACTGCCGCCCCCCAGCCTTTGCACGCGTGGTCCCCTTGGCCCCAGAGGCCTTTCTCCTGCTTTGTCACCTGGCTGAGGCTGCTCATCTCGCAAGACTCAACTCAGAACATGGAGGGCACTTCCTCTGGGAAGCTCTGACCATCCCCCAGGCATGGTTTTGGACCCTTAAACCTGTCTACCTTCAACAAAGCCTGCAACTGGTGGGTGCTAGTCAGCAGCCCCCAAGGAGCCCATGGGGAGTCCACAGGGAACACTCCAGGCAAAAACCGTGGGCATCCAGGGGCGGGGAGTGGGGTGCAAGCCCAACCTTACCTGTCTCTGCGGGCCCGTGGGATCCGACTCTCTCCGTCGAGGGCGGGGTCCCGAGTGCAGTGGCGAGTGGGAAGGGCTGCCGGGCGTGGGGGGCTGCGACGTCTCTGACCGGCCTTCTGCCTGGCTCGGCTGGGGTGGTGGGGGCTGGAATGGAGTCTGCCGAGGATCCTCCTCAGCCAGGGTGTGCACGCCTCGGCCCCGGGGCCTGACCGTTGGCTCTGTCCCTGGCCGCCGCCGCTCCTCGCCCTCCTCAGGCAGTGGCCGCAGCTCCTCAGGCTCCTCGTCCGTGGTACCCGACGTGCTGGGCTCAGCCCCTGGGGGGAAGTCCTTGAGCTCCGTCTCCTTGTCAATGATGACCCACTCCTTGCTGTCAAAGTCCTCCTCCTCGGCCAGTGGCACAGAGCGGAAGGCGTTGCTGAGGGCCTCCTGTTCCACGGAGGCTGACACGTCCATGCGGCCGCTGGCCTGCCGGTCGGGGTGGCCCGTGTCCACTGACAGCATCTGGGCCGGCTGCGAGGAGCAGGCCTGGCGCGAAGGGGAGCCGGGCAGATCCATCCGTGACCTGCAAAGCCACCCCGAGTGAGGCTCAGTGCCCAGCCTCTCCATCTCTCCAAGGGACTCGAGAAGGTGGCCTGGTGGACCGTGCCTCCTGGAACCCACTGGCCAGAGCAGCTCTGTCACCCAGGGCCAGGCCTGGTCACCACCTGGCTTACCAACCCCCTCCCACCCCACTCCCCATAGAGATCCCATTCATTCATTCATTCATTCATTCAACGCACGGATTTGGATGCTTACTGCCTTCCAGGAATACAAACAAGCAGAAAATGAAACCTCGCTCCCGTGCCCAAGGAACGCTGTCTTCTGGACCACCCAGGAAACCTAATCTCCCAAAAGCCAACCCTATGTTCCCCGTCTGGTGCTCATACCCTGTTGGAGGCTCCCTCCCACTGCCATCAAGGCAAACGCACCCACCTGGCCCTCAAGGGGGCAGATGGTTTTTCTAGCTTCTTCTACCACCACCCTCCAGGCCTGCCTAGCTGGTGTCACCACCCCCAACAAACTCCAGTGGCTCCCAGCCTGGAGAACAAAGTCCAAATTCCTTAGTTGGGCACTCAGGTGGCCAGGCCAAGTCCCAGGTTCACCATCCTCCAAGGCAGACTCATCTCTGTCACTGGCTTTTCCCCGAACTGCCCGCATGCTCTTACTTCGGTGCCATTACGCCTGTCACTCTCTGCACACCCTTTGCTGTCCCACCCCGCAAGGATGTCACCTCCTTGGGGAGCCTTTCCATCCTGCTCTGCTGGGGGCCGGGCAAGTGTGCCTTCCCAGCGCTGTGTTCCCCTCTCACCACAGAGTGGAGCACGTGTGTTTACATATCAGTCTTCCCCAGAGGCTGTGAGCTCCCCTGGCAGGGCCTGGGCCCCACCTGACTTTTCACGCTGGGCCAGTGACCCTGCTGGAGGACATCTCTTTCACTCTGCGGGGAACCTCACATTACCTCCAGAGGCTCCCAGCCTAGGAGGGGGCTGGGTACCAGCCCTGAGGTGAAGGTGTTGCTGGTTGTAGGAAGGGCACCCCCTCAATGAGATCCAGGGAGGCTTAGCTGCCTTGGGCTGTGCACACCCTCCCACTCGGGCTGTGGGCAGGGGGCTAACTTTCATTCTCCCCCAGCCTTGAGCCTGTAACAGAAAGGGGTGCAGCTCGGAGCCACTGTGGGGCTTTCTCAACGTCCTTCCGCCCTGGTCTGTGGGACTTACCTCCTTCCTCTCCATGAGATTGTTACTGATTTAATAAGGCTTAAAATACACACATCCCTGAGGGGGGAGATTCAGGGCCTGCCATGAAAATGGCTGATGTGGCTTCCTTTCCTGAGCACATGGTTTGTTTTGATGGACATAAAGGAGAGGGCGCCCAAGGAAGAGAGGGGCTGAAGGTGGGGGAAAGGGAGGTGAAGGAAAGGAGGAAGGTGGGCATCCAATCCCAGCGGCTTCGTACTTTTTCCTGCTCCCAAGAGCCCCAGAACCCACCCAAACCCTCTGCCCTGCCCTACAAAATCCTGAACCTTCCCTTCCAGAAAGTCTCTCCTCAGCCGTCTCCTCTTCCCATTAGCCCTGAAACAAGGGTTCACTCCGGGTCAAGTATCCAGTCTGCTCTTCAGGACTGTCCGTTTGGGGCCTTCCCATCTCTCTTCTCCACTGACACCCCTTCCACACTGCTCTTCCTTGGCTCTCCTTGTTTCCTCAGCCCTCTGGGCTGGGCTACCATGGATGCAGATGTGGTCTTCAGTCCCAGGGAGGCCAACCCGTGTGAGTGTGACTGTGAGTGGGAGGGTTGTTGGCAACCTGGGCACTGGGCCCGTGTCCCCCTGTCCTGGGGTTGCCGCAGGGACTGGCACAGGCTTCTCCTGTCTTGAGCACTGCCACACTGCAAAGGGCACCGTGTCCCACCCCAGAGGCAGGGTGCAGTTTGGAGCAGAATCCAGAGGAGGGGCCGTGGGTGGGGAAGAGGAGGCACGTGGATGGGAAGAAGCAATCCAGCCTCCTGAAAGGCCCCTTTTCTGGTGCAGAGAAGACCGTAGCCCTGCTGTGTGGTGAAGGTCCACTCAGAGCCACACGAGGGTGGGGGCATCTCTCAGAGGCCTCAGGGAGGTTCTGACTCTGGTCTCTGATGGCCAAGGGCCACCCTCACATTTTGGCTCTAAACTCTCTGTCCCACCAACCAGGTAACCCCGTGACATTCAGATCCCTGCGCCCCGATCCCTAAAACTTGATCCACCGCCTCTTGGAGCGGACCATTTCCTGGTCTCTCCTCCCAGGCCCCTCCCCCAAAGCTGAAAAGAGCCTAGTCAGCTGCTTGGAGGCATCAGTAATTAGTCTCTAAGGAGAGGTTCTAGAAGCACACCCACCTACCGGCTCACCCCTTGCCTCCTCCTGGGCCCAGGGACCCAGCCTCCCCCTCCAACAGCCCGCCTCCCCCCTCCATCCCTTCGTGACGACGTGAGCTGGGACCTCGGTACCCCCTACCCCCTCTCCAGGCCTTGTCACTGACTAACCAAGGTCGACCCCAAGCCCAAGGACACCCCCTCAACATTCCCAGGGTCCCTGCCCACCTCCACGCTGCATCTGCTCTTTCCTGCAGAGCAACCATGTGAAGGCTGAAGGGACCAGGGGACCCCTGGCCATGCGCCCAGCCCCAGACCTACCTTCTCTCATGCAGTTCCACCCGCCCATCCGCTGTGGAAAGCCTCTCAGACTCAGGGCTGTTGACCCTCCGGTAGCGAAGAGAACGGACTGGGGTTGTCGGTGAGTCTGGAGGGGCACGCACCGGGGAGCTAGGGACCCCCACACCTCGGCTCTGCTCCTCTTCCACCACACAAGGGGTCTGCAGGAGAGGGGAGTCCCATGAACGGGGGCCGACAGGGTGGCTGTGGGCCAAGTGCTTTTCCCAGGGTGAAGGAGACAGAGGGAGGTCGACGCTGGTGATCCTGACATGGGGCGAGGCCACGGAGGCAGGGCCCGAGGGCGGATGGCTGGGGAGAGGGCACACAGGAGGAACGGGAAGGGGGCCGTGGGCTGGGAACCAGGGTGGGAGCGGGGGAAGGCCACCCACGTCCTTCTCTCTGGCTGCAGTTACTTTGCCGATGTTGATCCGGAGTTTGTTCCGGTTGACATCCGTCTCCTCCCAGACTTCAGCCTCAGGACCCCCAGGGTGGGGGGCCAGGTGGGGGCTGGGACCTAGCCCCTCAGAGGGCCGCCCAGGCAAGATTGGAGGTGCATTCTCCTGGTCGCTCAGGTGCTCGCCCTGCAGCACGTCCTCAGTGTTCTCCCGGAGCAGGTCCCCGGGAACCGGCGTCACGTTGACCACCCTGGAGAGGCCGGGAGGGACCATGGGCAAGGCTGACAGGGGTTCTCTCTCCTCCCAGCGCAGGCCCCGTGGGTCACTGCCATCCCGGGAGCAGGCACAGGAGAGGCCTTGGCAGGGGTGGGGGCGTCCCTGGGCCCCTCACCATCCCCGGCTCACCAAGCTTGCCCCGGGGGCCGCAGGGAGATGTGACTGCCATGTCACCCTATCATTTTAGGAGACCTGTTACTTTCCCCGCCCCGCCAGATTTCCAGTGCAGTTTGCTGGCTGGCCTCGTTTAGACCAGGAAGGGGTCTAAAGAGAAGAATCACTTGGGAACTCCTCGAGCGGTATCTTTGCAGAATGCGGCACCACGATGTGCCACCAGGCCCTGAGGAGTCTCTTTCCTGGAGGCCCTGCCCCTGTCTCTCCCTGGCTCCTCCCTGGGGCAGGGTGAGGGGCCCTGCCTCACGTTGCGCCCCCCCGCCCCGTGCCTCTGTCTTTGTGCCGGTCTCCGGGCTCAGATATCACGGACCAGTCCATGACAAATACCCCAGACCCAAGAGCACTCTGAGGGCAGGGGCTGCAAGTTTTTTCTCTGACCCCACCAGCCCTGGACACAGGCTCAGGACATGTTGCCTAAAGGAATGTGTGTGAACAACAGAAACAAAGTGTGGGGCTCAGGTAATTTCCCTCGGGGCTTCCCACTCCCCAGTAAGGTCAAAAACTCCAAAGGAGAACACCCGCAGTGTCCCCACATTGAAGGTAGAGAGGTGGCAGAACTGCCTGGAGCTCAAGAACCCAGCGGTTGAGCACCAAGAATAGGAAAGACAGTCAGGTGTGTCCACGTAGGAAGAGGAGGAGAAAGCTGACTTTCTGGGTGACAGTCCTGGCCCCCCACTGGCCCATCATCCCTCCCAAGACTCACCCAAACATGGCTGCCGTCTGCCGGGTGTTCTGCTGGGGTGGAGTGGAGGTGCTCGTGGACAGGAGGGCATCGGTGCCCGCCTTCTCCCAGTCAAAGGCCTCGTTCTCAGCGATGCCCCGTTCCTTCATGCTGTTCTCAAACACCGACATGATCAACTGCAGGGGTGGGGGTGGTGGGAGGACAGAGAGGTGACCCTGGGGCTAGCCAGGAGGAGGGGGCAGTTGCTGGGATTGCAGGGGGAAGAGAGGGACCTTCCAGGACAGGGATGGGCTGAGAGGGGGCACTGGAAGGAGAAGGGCACATTGATTTTAAATGAAAACATGCACATGATATGCAAATCAGCATGCAAATCACCATCTTGGTTTGAGCCCCACTGGCTGGACACCAAACCCTCTGGGATCCGTCCCCACCCAGCTTACCATCCCCACCCAGCCTGGTCTGCCGTTCCCACCATCTCAGCAGCCCCGGAGCTCTGGTAGTTTCCCAAAGCCACCACCTGGGGTCACTCTCTGCACAGACCGCTGCCTCTAGCGGCACTGCCTAACCCACCCGTCCTCTCCTCCGCGAAGCCTTCCCTGATTCCCCCGCCCACACACTCCTTGATCCGCAGCTCTCTGTTCCTAGCATAGCACTCTGTATGTTCACTTGCTTGCAGCTGTCTGGTCTGGGGAACCCCAGGAGGAGAACTGGGGGGGAAGGGCCTTCTATTACTCAAGTGAGTCATCTGTGCCAACCACCAGGGCTCCAGGCTCAGGATGTGGTGGACACCCGCAGCCCATCAGAGGCCCACAGACCATTCCAACTCTGACTTAGCTCTCTCCAGAATGCAGGGCAGGGTCTCTCTGCTGGCAGGACCCACTTTACTGAGGGCCCCCTGTGTGCCTGTCGCTGTGCTCTGGGGTGTGGAGACTTGTGCCTGGCACATTGTGGGTCCTGGGCAGGACACTGCTAATGCATCCCCCCTCTCCTGTCAGGATCTAAGTGAGTCCCCTAGGAGTGTGATGGCGGCACCCTGGAAAAAGCTCTGGATCTGGGAGTCAGGAGATGTGCCTGGGCCCAGCCCTGCACCCTGCCATGCTATCCGGTCCTAGTTTCCTCATCTGTGAAATGGGGGTAACGCAGAATTCTGGTGTGAAATATTTGAAAGCATTTGGCTTCATTAATTGTTGAGTGTTAGAATAATCACATAAGGAACACACATTATCACCAAAGACTTGTTTTGAAGTTTAAATGAGTTAATGCATGAAAAGTACCGAGAAGAGGGTCAGCTGTTGAAAACTCGTAGCTATGAATACCGTTTACAAGAGCACAGTACAGTGTCATGCAGTTGGAAGACCAGGGAAGATGCCCAGGGCTCAGCCAGCAGGGGAGTGGGGTCCGGGCAGTGTGGGTGCCGCCGGGGATGGTCGCCCCCATGGAGACGTCCAGGGATGCGGGGGCCAGGTGGCAGGCTCCCACCTGGTAATCAGGCTTGGTGAAGTAGTCGAGGCTGGCGATGTGGTCCAGGAAGAGGTGGAACTCGGAGGGCATGTGCTTCAGCAGCATTCGGTGCTCATACTTCTCCTTGATCATCCCTACCTGCTCCTGGAGGCAAGAGGGCACAGGGTGACGGAGCCCCTGTGCCCCCAGGTCCCCTCAACCTCCTCAGACCCAGCCCCACAGGGCTTACCTTGTCCTTGATCTTCCTCCAGGGCAACTGGCCCACTGCAAACTCCACCAGCATGTAGAAAAGGGACCACAGGTCATCATGGCGGCCCATCTCCTGGGGGGGTCGGGGGGGGGCAGTGAGGGGAGTCACCCACAGCTCTCGGGTCTTTCCCTAGGACTGACCCTTCCTGAGGGGGCCTGGCCTCAGGGAGGTCAGACACCCAAATTCCCGCAAGCAGAGCTGAGGTCTCCCTGAAACCATGGCTTTTTCCCTGACCTTCCAAGACACATAGAATCCCAACATCAAAACTTCCATCCATGCTTCTTCCCCCTAGGTAGATGGTGTGAGCAGAGAGGAGGGAATCTCCAAAAACAAGGACGAAGGTGAAGTCACAGGGAGATGGCAGCGGAGCCTTCTTCTAGGCGTGGTCTCTGGTGTGGCAGCTCCCAGCCCCTGCCTCATACTTCTGTCCCCACCGCGATGGCTGCCCGTCTGTCCCTCTTCCTGAGCTGCACACTCCGCCCCTGACCTGGGCCCCACTGCCCCCACCTCCTCAGGCCCAGCTCTGCCACTCACCCGGTTCTTGTGGGCATTGACTGAGGCATAACGAACAGTCCCTCGAAACCCGGCCACATTCCGGGGCTGCAAAAAGGAGAACACATAGCAGGGCCCTCACCCGCCGCCCCTGACTTTGGCAGCATCTCCATCCTGCTTACTAAGCCTAACTCTGCCTACTTTAACCAGGACTGCCTCCCTCCTCCCCCATGCCTGACACATCAACCCCAGTCCTACCCCCGCCTCCTGACCCTGCTCATTGCCCCTGTGTCCATCCCTGACCCAGGTGGGCAGCCAGATCACAGGGTGCGGATCACAGGGTGAGGCTAATGCATCTACAAGAGCTCCGGGAGCAGGGGGACGAGCCGAGTGTAGACCGAGCTGGGTGCTGCTCCTACTGAATCCCAGGCCGGGCCTACTTAGGCAGCTGCAGGAAGAATTGGCGAAGGGTGCCCGGGTCGGGGAGCCAGGTGGGGCGGCCGGGGGTCCCCGCGAGCAGTGGTACTCACGGGCCGGACGTCCCCCGTGGTGTTGGTGTACTGCCGTGCCAGTCCGAAGTCCAACATGTAGCACTTTCTGTAGGTGGAGGGCAGCCTGCCCATGGCAAAGTTTGACTGGGGAAGACAGTAGCTGTGACCGCAGGGCTCCAACCCCACCCGGCCCACATCAAGGGGCGCCAAGAACCATGGTTAAGTGTAAACACCACCTTGGACCGCAGGTCATCACATCCCATCTGAGAGACAGGTGGGATCCCCCTTATCTGAGAGCTGAGCATCCCCAAGGTCAAAGGGCTTATGGGGCTTCTCCAAGATCACACAGCAGATGATGACCCAGCTGGGGGTTGAACCGAGGTATGCATCCAGCCCTCAATCCTTGGGACGCCCCAGCAGGGCCGAGTGGCTTAGTGACCCTGTCCTGCTCTGAGGCAGCAGCAGACCTGCATTGTTCTTGCTGTGTGGCCTTGGGCCATTCAGCCAATCTTTCTGGACTCAGTTGTCAGTCCTTATTTGAATTGGAGGTTCTTCCAACACCAGGATCCAAGACGCCACACAATCAGCTACTGGGAATTCCTTACCAAGCCCAGCCCCTCAGTCCCTTTCGCTTTAGATTCCTCCGTGCTTCCCCAGCCCCTGCACCTTTCAAAGTTCAAGGACTACCCAGGGCAGGGGTAAGGGAGAAGAAGAGAAGAATAGAGGAGAGATGTGGGCCAGGGACAGGCAGGGGTGTGTGCTCTTGGCAGGCAGGGGAGAGGAGGAGGAGGGCTTGGGGCAGAGAGCAGGAGGAAGGAACAGGTAGAAGAGGCTATTCCTGCCCCAACCACAGCTCTGGAGGAGAAACCATGGGACCTGGAGAGGGAGAAGTGGTGGGGGTGCGCTTTGGAGGAGGGGCCAGGGAGGGCAACCCTCACCGGCTTGATGTCCCGGTGCAGGAAGCCCACGGAGTGGATGGCCTCGATGGACTCCAAGATCTGCTTGCCCAGCCGCAGCGTGGTGCTCAGCGTGAAGGTGCCTCGCGGTTGGCTGCGGCGCAGGTCGGCCAGGTTCCGGCCCTGGGGGTGGTGGTGGGGGCTGGCTAGGCTTGGCTGCCCTGCCCCCTTCCCTGAGGCACCACTTGACATTCCGCCCAGCCTCATCCGCAAAGGTTTGTGCCCACTCCCCACGCCCATGGTCACAACCCAAGCTTTTGTGGGAGAGTAGAGGGAGGACCCCAAGGGGACTCACCTGGAGCTGCATCACTACGTAATTAAACTTCTCATTCCGGCCACAGCCAATGAACCTGCACACGTGGCTTTTCCCTGAGGGACACAGAAAGGGGTCTCCCAACTCCCACCCCTTCTTCCTCCTTTCCAATCCTCAGGGGTCTCCAGTGAGTCCTTGATTCCTGGTCCCATGACTTCTCCCACTCCCTCTGCCTGCCCCTCTCCCCACCACCGCCCTTAGACTCCGCCCTGTCTCCGTATCCCCCATCAGCTCTCCCTTAGCCCCAGACCCCAGATCCCAACCTTCACCTCTCTGCCCATCCTCCTGCCCTTGACCCACACCTTGCAGCTTTTTGAGCACAGCCACCTCCATCTTGAGAACCTGCTTGGGCTGCTGGGCTGACTCCACCTTGAGGGCCACATTCTCCCTGGTCAGCAGGTCCATGGCCTCGTAGATCTCACCAAAGCCCCCGCCTCCGATCTTTTTCAGCTACATAGATGGAAGAAGAGGACAGGAAACACAGGGATCAGGCTCAGCAGCTCTGCGTCCCATCCATTGCTAGCCCTTCCTTGGTGGGGGTAGGGCTACCCTTGAACAGGAGGACCCTGTGTCTGTCTTCCTTGCCCCACCCGCCAGGGCCTCCACCTCCTTTCCTAGTGCCAGAGACAGCTCAGCCCATGGGCATCCGTGCGCACACGCGCGTGCACACACACACACACACGGCTAGATGTCAGAGTGGGAGGTGGGAGAGGGTATGAGACCTCTACTCCATAGAGACATGGAGACGAGCCTTGTAGGGTTCTAAAGAGATCATGGGCCATCGTGAAACTTTTCTTCTCTGGAAGGACAAGAAATACCACCGTTCCCGTACTCCTCGACTAGACTAAACCACCACCATCCAGAAGGAAAACGAATTTCCAGAACCTCCCAGCTTCAAAGTGGATCTTCCAGAGAAGCGGGCCCTTCCTCAGGTGGGCAGTACAGGTGTTATTAAAGGGAGAGAGTGATGGGGGGAGGGGGTATTTGGGGAGGACTCTCACCAAAGGGTATTCACTGCCCATGCCTGCTGCTGAAGCTCACTGACTAGACCCCTAGTCAGATGCCCTAAACCAGGGTGAGCCTCCTCTGGGGGCCAGGGGCGCGTGCGGGGACCCTGGTGGGAATGCAGGTTTGGAGAGTCCGTCTATTCCCCCCCAGGGGGCGAGGCGGTACAGACCTGACCCTCTAGGCCCTCCTCCTCCAGCGTCCCAGGGCAGGCAGTGAGAAAAGGCAGAGGGTAGAACTGAGTTGGAGGAAGAGCCAGCCAGGGGAGATGAGCAAAGCTGAGTGATGGGGAGGGATTAAAATCATTTCAAGTCAGAGGCGCCGTGAGTGTGCTGCTGGCAATGATGAGGGACAAGGAAAAGACGCTGAGTTCTAAGCCCGGACTCAGTTGGTTAAAAAAGATGTACGGCTCACCTCACGGGTGGCCTGCCCTCGCTGAACATCTTCCAGAAAGCTCACTCGCCTCCCGTTGGCTTGTTAACTCACCAGCACAGCTGGGCGCGCTGGCGATTGGGCGGAGGCTGCTCTGATCAGCCAGCCTGTAAAGGGACTCTGAGCCCCATGCATCTCTAAGCCCGCCCCTTAGCACTTCTTCAGCACTCAGGTCCCATTAAATGTTTAATGGTGGCTGAAGCATGGGGATGGATTGGGGAAGGGGGCAGGCCAGAGCCCAGGGCTGGGAGCTCCCAGCGGGTGACAGCTGACACCACTCCAGGAAGAGACAGAGGATGAAAGGAAGATTTAGACAGAAGTGCACCTCTGGCTGTGTCCTGAAGGCTCTTGTGCCCAGGAAGGAGACAGGGAAAGAGAAAGGAGGAAAGACAATGTGAAACCAGAGTCTCTCTGTACTTGAGACAAAAGTTAAGTCAGACTCCTAGAAGAATTTCTTTTTTTTTTTTAAAGATTTTATTTATTTATTTGACAGAGAGATATCACAAGTAGGCAGAGGCAAGCAGAGAGAGAGGAGGAAGCAGGCTCCCCGCCGAGCAGAGAGCCCGATGTGGGACTCGATCCCAGAACCCTGAGATCATGACCTGAGCCGAAGGCAGAGGCTTAACCCACTGAGCCACCCAGGCGCCCCTCCTAGAAGAATTTCATTTAAAAAAATTTTTTTTAAAGACTTATTTATTTATTTGACAGAGAAAGAAGGAGAGAGCACAAGCTGGGGGAGCTGGAGAGGTAGAAGCAGGCCGCCTGCTGAGCAGGGAGCCCAATTTTGGGGGGGAGGGGGGCAATGATGCCAGGGCCCTGGGATCATGACCTGAGCCAAAGACAGACACTTAACCAACAGAGCCACCCAGGCGCCCCTCCTCGAAGAATTTCAGAATCCAGAGGCGATAGATGCAGACTCAAGGGAAGAAAGGGCATGTCTCCCTCTGGGGAACTTTAAACTCAGGGGAGAGTCTAGTATCTTCTAGAATCCTTTATGGTTTGTTGTGTGCCAGCATAAAAGAAAGGGGGCAAGGGAGAGAACAAAAGCCCCATCTCGGGTTCTGTGCTCCAGACTCACAGACATCATCTCAGCTCATCCCCTAAGGTTCCTGACAACACAGGTGCAGAAGGTCATAAGGGTCACCATTTTGCACAGAAGGAAAACTAAGGCGCAGGGAATTAAGTACTCTGCCCCAGGTCACACTTGCTAGTAAGCAGCAACACCAAGTTTCCCTTAAACCCAGGCACTCTGATTCAGAGCCCACACTCTTAACCACAATCTCACAGCAACTGGTGACAGCACAGGGCTTAAAGGTGTGAGTGCTGAGATTCAAGCCCGAATCTGCCAAGCTCCGAAACCCTCCTAAGAGGTGGTAAGGAGGGCTCAGGGCACCAAGACATTTCCAATAGCTGCTCCCCAATTTCCGAGGGTGGCCAATGGTATTTCTCTGTCATCTTCACTTCCAAACAGAAGCTGTTTCTCCTCCCTTAACCCCCTCCATACCCTGCCACACCCATTACCGAACCTCCCTGAGGCAGCAAGCTGGGGGTCTGCACCCACCCACTCACCTAACACCCCTCCTCCCCAGGCCCTACAGACGCCACTCACCCATCGGGCATAGCAGGCACAGTGGCCCATAATACTTTTAGGGGGCCATAAAAATGTTTCAATATTTTTAAATCACAAGGAAAACAAATGACCTCCTGGATCAAAACATTTTAATATATTATGTTAATTCATTCCTCTTTATACCAATGCAGTCATAAAATATAGCTTTTAGTACTTTATTAGAGAGAAAGGGGTCCGTGAAGGCAAAAGCTCCCAGGGCCCATGAAAGTCATAATGCAGCCCTGTCCAAGCCAGGTAACCAGAATGTTCTCTTAACCTCTTTTTGTCAGACCCTATTCCTTCCCTCCTAATTTTTTTCAGGATCCCGTCCCCTGTCAAAGGAGGGCTACTGAAGGGCAAATATGATAAATAAGACCATCATTCACTTAGGAAAAGGGAAATCTGGTTTCTTGGCCCAGCTCTGGGTCACCTGGAGTGAGTTTCTTAAGTTTTTTCCTCCACGTTTCCTCCTCTGTAAAATGAAAAAGTTATTCTAGAACTGGTCACAAAGACTCCTTCATCTCTGTTCTCTTGATTCTTGGGTGGGCTAATGCTTGGAAAGCAGTACCGCTTAGTGGCCGGTGACCCAGCCGTCAGATAGACCTGGTTCCACCCAGCCGTCCTGAGAACGTGGGAGGTGAGTCATTCTCTGTACCTGTTTCCACACCTGTGAAAAGGGGGTAATAATATCTATTCCATTGTTTGGTGAAATAATGTAGGTAAGGCATTTTGCACAGTGTCTGGAAACTATAAGTGCTCAAAACGAATGCTGTTTTTATTAGTGGTGGTGGTGTTTTCTATTCTGATTCTGAGAAGCACCCCTCAAGAAGGGTCAAAGGTTCTTATTTGTAAATACTCCAACTAGTGCCACCACCCCTCCCTTCATCCTGGCTGGTTCATTTTCTCTTCAGTTCCTGAGCTCTGCCTCCTGTCTCTGTCCCCCGCCCCTCACAGGGAGATGGCTGAGGGGAGGCATCTGGTACCCCACCCTCTCTACCTCTCCAGGAGCCAGGGAAGGAGTGATGGTTAAGAGATGTCAGCCTGGCAGAGATTAAACACTTTCCCTTTCCCCCAACAACCCCTCCCCCACCGCCATTTCTCTCCCTACTCATCTCCCACCCCCTCCCTCAAAAAGCAGTAAAAAGTTCTAATCCAAACTCAGTATGGTGTGAACACCATCTCTTTCTCACCTCTCCAGGGCAAATGTCCTTCTGCCTCTAATCTGTCAGAAACTAAGCTCTCCTGTCAGGGGACCCAGAGTGTTTTTGAAGGAACACTCCTCATTCTGCCAGACCCTCATTCCCTTGATCACTGCCCTGGCTCCTCCTCCCCAATTTCTGTCCTGTCACTCTCCCTCTCAGGAAGTCCTCTCTGGGACTTAAATGGCCCCTTCCCTCAGCTCTCTGGCCCTCCAAGTGCCACCACCTCTCCCAGTCCCAGAGATTCAGACATCTCAGACAACACTGCCACCTTTGCCCCTATCCCTGGGCCTTTAGGGAACCTGCTGGAGGGGTGGTTGTTGCCATGGATACCAGCTAGCACCCAGGTCCCACTCTCTCCTCAACCTTGCAGCCCAGGTGAGCTGAGCCTCTCCCCTCAACTCCCACACACCCCCACACAGAGCCTCAGTGTAGGACTGCTCTCTTCTCCCTCCTCTCCTCCAGGATCCCCACAAGCTCACACAACATCACCCTGCAATCAGCCCTACACCATCCTGCCCCCGCAATAATAAGAGGACAACAGAGAGTTCTTAAGCGACAGAAGGAAAAGGGGGTGGACAGGGATTGATTCACGATAGGTCCCACTCCCCAGACACTGCCTTTCCCCCAACCCCTCACAGGTCCCCCTCCCGTCCAGGCCCGAACCCCGAGGAGGCTCGGACTACAACTCCCAGCAGGCCGAACAGCCCGAAGTCCTGGGCTGGACGAGCAAGGCACGCTGGGACATGGAGTCTCGGCGTCTTGCACCTGCCGCAGGAACCAGTGAAGGGAGGAGGGTGGAAGGAGAAGATGGAGTGCGGCTGCGGTGGGAGCAGCCCGCAGGGCCTCTTTCCCCGAAGTCAGGCCTTTCCGTCCTCTGCGGAAGCGGAGGGACACATGCTCACTCACTGCCCTTCTCCCAGGCCCGGCAACGAAAGAGCCCCCTCCCCCACCTCGCCCGCCTCCCCCACAGAGCTCTGCAGCTCCTGCTCCGACGTCCAACCAGGAGTTGTTTCAGGCTGGGCCCGAGCAACGTGACCCAGCAGGGAAAGGGGTGAGAGAGGGCGCTGGGAGAAAGCGATTGTCCACAAGTGTACGCCAAAATAGTGACCTCAAGCAGTATGCAGATGAACTTGGGGGCACCTCCCTCTTAGGGGAGAGGAGTTGGGGGCAACTGTTTTAACAGGTCTCTGGTCCTCTCTGCTCCTCTCCTCCCCTCCTCTCCCCACCCCTCCCTTGGCCCCGCCGGGTCACTCACCACCTTCCAGCGATCCTTGACCACGTAGTTGGCCGGCAGTATGTCGGCCTGCTCCCCTCCCCCACTCATGTTGGTTTCGTCCTTAAGAGCAGCCGCTAGGCACTGCATCCGCCAGCCGGAGGGAGGGGTGTCCGCAGGGCCTGCCCTGGGGGGGCCATCTACCTGGGGGAGTGGGGAGGGGCCGTGAGTGGGGCAAGCAAAGGACCCAGGACCCTCCTGCAGATACGGAGGAAGGGGAGGAGGGGAGCGCCATTCTCCTGGCAGGCATCCTCCCCGGGCCCGCTGGGCAGATGCTCCAGGGGTTACTGGGGGAAGCACTGTGTAAACGCCCTGGTGGAGGTCACAAGAGAAGACAGAAATACTATCCACGGGAAGGGAGACACAAACTAGGAACTGGGGATGGGAAACCCAGCAACAGGACACACATGTTGAAAAAAGGAGAGGAAAATGCTGTGTGAGCAGGCTAGGGGGGGCAGCGTTTCCCAAAGAGAGAGATGCTAATGTGGGGGACACTTGCTACCCCCCACCCATGCTTGCGTAGGGGACACTTGGGCTGAAAAGGACCTGTCTGAGTGACTTGATGGGAGCCCCCCCGCACCCACACATTCCTATGAAGAGATGACACCAAATGTCCATGGAGCTGAGCATCTGAAGCTTACTAAAATAGGGAGTCCTGCTGACCGAGGGGTGACCCGTGGGAGAGCCGCCCAGGAGTGATGCAGACCTGCTCATCCACCACAGGGGGTGGGATAATCAAGGAAAGGAGCTGCACAGCATCCCCTTGGGGATGGTGCCAAGTGAGGAGGCTGCTGTTGTGTGAGGCACACACCATTCTCAGGGGTGAGTCCAACTCACTGACAACCATGGGGTTCAGAAGCAAGGAGGATGTGATCCATGGGATGAACAAAGGTGATGGACTCAGCACATGGATTTCAAAGGGACCACAGACCTGCAGCCACTCCCACAGAGAGAGACAGGCTGAACTGGGCGGATGGTGGGGGGGGGGAGGGTCTTGGGGACAACAGGGTGTGGGATAGGTGTGAGAGGCCGGAGGAACGCCAAGGAGCAGCAGGTCGCTGTGGGCGTGCACTGAGAGCTCTGACCACACCTTTCT
The DNA here is from genome assembly GCF_963455335.1 of Martes martes. NCBI lineage: Eukaryota > Metazoa > Chordata > Mammalia > Carnivora > Mustelidae > Martes > Martes martes. The sequence goes on along the minus strand of NC_137893.1, from coordinate 89,232,396 downwards.
GTCTGCTCCGGAACAAGAAGGCCGCAGAGGTAGAAGTTGGATGTCCAAGAGAGTGTCCTATGTGTGAGGCTTTGGAAAGCCCACCAGTGTTATCCAGGGAAACAAATGTGTGTGCATAAATGTATGTGTCTGTGTGTGTATCTGTGCATGTGTCCTTCCATGAGTATGTGTGTGTCTTTGTGTGTCCGTGTGTCTTTGTGTCTGCTCCTGTCCATCTGTCCACAGGTGCTTATGCATGTTGTTGTGTCTGTCTGTGATGTGCATGTGTACAGACAGCGGGCCGCTTTTTGAGATTTCTGTCAACCCCGTGCAGGATTTGAACCAAGGCCATTTCCTCTCTTTCTTCCCCCTCTTCCCCCTGCGCTTTGGATAAGCACACTACTGTGCCCTCATAGCGACCTGGAGAGTCACAGTGGGAAAGCAGTCGCTCTAGCTGAGGACGAGGTGGGGTGGAATGGAGATGGGGAGGAAGATAGTGACCAAGGTATGCATGGATGGGACAAAAACTCCATAAACCTGTCTTTCCTTGGGGTGGGGATAGCTCCCCCAGGCTCCTGTGTCTAGTCATCCTCATACAAGGGGGCAGTATGGGGTAGTAAAGGCATAAAAACCACCTTCAACAGGTCATAGAGGGCCATGAGGGACATGTGGAGAAGAGGTCTTCGTGCAGAGGGACACTGTCGCTCTTGTCCTATCTTTCTTCAAGTGACTCAGCTGACTCTTTCTCCAAGCCACCCAACTTCAGAGATTCAGAACCATGGGGATGTCAATCAAATAGGCCGCTGCCCACCTTCTGCCAAAGTGGCATGTGGGACATGAGGAATCCAGAGGGCAGTGAGGGCAATGACAGGGTAAAGGGAGAGGCAGGGGGTGCGGGGGTTCTGGACTAAAAGTGGAAACAGGTTGAGGACGAGACCGAAGAAGACACTGAACCAGTTGGGAGAGAGCCTGGAGCAGCTGGTGACCCCTGGTGGGCCTTCCAGTCCCGTGATGGTAGATTCTATAGGTTGGTGTGGAAATTTGGGATGTAGCAACCAGTTTCGAGATGGACAAGCCTAGAAGGAACAGGTGGGGTGGGGAAAGAGAGCGGCGGCCAGAGGCCAAATGGGGGTTCCCGGCCTCTTCCTGTCCACCATCCTCACTCTCTGCCTCCGAGGACTGCCCTCAGCTTAGACTAGGCTGGACGAGAGACCACAAGGAACTTAGCTGACCCTCTGGGTATGTGGAGGTATGGGTGTGCCATGGGAGGGGGCTTGTGGAAGAGGTTTTTATAAGTATCTGTCAGACAGTGTGGGGCCAATTGTGGGGGGGGGGAGACGGGAGACACAGCGAGGGAGGGAGCTCATCATGGTGTGTGAGTAGAGGTGTTGATGTGTAACTATGCAAGGTGTGAGCCAGGTGTCTGTGGGAATCTGGGAGCGCAGGTAAGGAGAGGTGAAGGAACCCAGTGAGGGATAGTGGGAACAGGTGAAAAGAGATGAGGAAGGAGGCACAGGCCAAGGGAAGGATGGGGGGTGGTGGTGACAGGATCCGTGGAGGGGGTTGGGTAAGACAGAAGCAGGCGATGAGCAGCGATCCTGATGACAGGTGAGGGAGCGGCAAGCCCCCGGGAGGGGCTTCTGGGCACTGCTGAAGGGGTGAGGAAGTAGGTAAGGCAACCGGCCTCAGGGACGGAGGGAGTGAGGACGAGGGAGAGAGGTTATGGAGGCAGCTGGGAAGGCTTGTCAGGGTGACAGCAGGGTGAAGCCGTGGGGACGGGGGCAGCGGTGAGAAGCGAGGGGCAGAGGCCGTGGGGGACTGGCTGGCGAGGGCGAGTGTGTGTGCTGGGGCTGGGGGGTGGGGGACGGGGGGCAGGGAGCCGTTCCAGGCCTCGGGATGCGGCCCAGGCTGTGTAGGCCAGCGGCGGGCGTCCCGGCTCCGGCGGACACGGCCCAGGGAGGGGGAGCTGGGGAAGGCTGCGCTGGGAGGCGAGCCGGGCCCGAGGCCCGCGGAGCCCGCAGGGGAGCCCCCGCCCCGACCCCGCCGGCCCGCCGCCGGCCCCGCCCCGCCTCACCTGCTCTGTGCCCGCTGCGGCTGCGGCTGCGGCGGCGGAGGCAGCGGCTCGGGGCGGCGCATCCCCCGGGGCCGGGGCGGGGCGGGGGCGGGGGCGGCTCAGTGCGGCGCGGGGCGGCCCGCTCCCTCCGGCGGCGGTGGCGGCGGCGGCGGCCTCCCGCCCGGGATCATCCCCGCCCGGCCCGGCCCGGCCCCGATCCTCCTCGGGCGACGGCGGAGGCAGCGGCGGAGCGGGGAGCTGCCCACAATGCACTGCGCCGCCAGCATCAGCACCAACCCTGACATCACCGCCCCACCGCCCGGCTCTTACATCACCGCCCTTTCTCTGACATCACATTCCACTCCGCTCCTCTCTCCACGCCTGCAGCCTTAGGGGTCTCCTTCAGATGGTCCCACTCCAGCTCTTCGGTTCTCCTCGCTGGTTTCTGCCATTCACTTGACCGCCACCTCTCACTCCGGCAGGACCCCATCCCTCCTTACCTGTCCCCACAAACCTCATCTGTCTTGATCATCCCTTATCTTCTTCCCTCCCAGCATGTCCCTGTCACTCCTTATCTGTCTCTATCAGCCTGAAATGATTGCCCCACTGCACCTTCCATGCGCTCATACTACTTTCCTCTAAACTCCTTTCCCCTCACATGGGGAAAGGAGGGTTTTGTTGTTGTTGTTGTTGTTGTTTGTTTGTTTCTGTTTTCTTAAAGATTTTGTTTATTTAGTTGACAGAGAGAGACCCAGCAAGAGAAGGAACACAAGCAGGGGGAGTGGGAGAGGGAGAAGCAGGCTTCCCGTGGTACCGGGAGCCCAATGTGGGGCTCCATCCCAAGACCCTAGGGATCATGCCCTGAGCCGAGACTGACGCTTAACGACTGGGCCACCCAGGCGTCCCTCCGTCCCCTATTCCTTCTCACACATCCCTTGCCTAGAACTCACCTCCCCACACAGAGGCCTTACCTCCTGGTTCAACCTCTTCCTGTCTTTGGCCCTTCTTTCCATCTATTGGCAAATTTTGTCATTGTTTCTTACTGATTACAAATAAGATGCACTCTTTTTATTTTTATTTTTTACAAGATTTTATTTATTTATTTATTTATTTATTTCAGAACAAGAGAGAGCACGTGCTTGCGCACAGGAGCAGGGAGAGGGGCAGCAGAGGGAGGGGCAGAGGGACAGGCAGACTGCCCACTGAGCAGGGAGGGAGACATGGGTCTTGATCCCAGAACCTGGAGATCATGACCTGAGCCAAAGGCAGACGCCTTACCAGGTGAGTCACCCAGGCGTCCCAAGATACACTCTTTTTAAACAAGATTTTATTTATGTATTTATACATAAATAATGTATAATGTCTCATGAGAGAGCATGAGAGAAAGCAGAGAGTACAAGCAGGGGTGGGGTGGGGAGGAGGGGCAGAGGGAGAGGGGGATGCAGACTGCCCACTGAGCAGGGAGCCTGATGCAGGACTCCATACCAGGACCGTGGGATCATGACCTGAGCCAAAGGCAGATGCTTAACCAACTGAACTACCCAGGCGCTCAAAATGCACACTCTTTACTGTTACATTAAAAATTCTTCCCTTTTGACCAGTTTAATTACTCAACATTCTCTGAACGTACTTTACACTTTGTCTCTCTCATCCTTTGTGCCTTCCACAAATGCATAGAGGCCTCCATTAGCAATGACAAATGGCAACCATTTATTCTTGCCAGACACTGTTCTAACTTTACACCTATTAACTCATTTAATCCTCATAACAACCTTAAGGTGCAGCAGTACTAATGTTACACCCATTTTATAGAGGAGGAAACTGAGGTACAGAAAGGTTGAGTAATTTGCCTTGGGTTACACAGCTAGCAAGTGTCAGAACTGGGGTTCGAACTCTGGCTTCACAGTCCATGCTCCTAACCACAATGCTGGGAGGAAGGACCACTGAGTCAGCAAGACCACTCAGAGGAGGTAAATTCCACCGTAAGTTGAAGGATTAGGAGTTTTGCAACAGTCAAGAGGGGCCAGGCCAGAAGGTGGGAGAGACTTCCAAGCTGAGAAGAGGGCATGAGGTGAGCTGGGGGTGGGCATACTCAAGATTACATAGGGCCCTGGAGCCATGCTAAGAAGACTGGATTTTCTACACTTGGTTTTTGGAAGTGTAATGGAAAATGTCACGAGCCATCCAGATCCCCCTCCAGAATTTAGATACTCATTCCTTTAGCTGCCTTGGGTGCTGAAGTCTGAGTGCTCTGAGCTGACTCCCTCTCTGGAAATTGCCCCTGGCCAAGGATACTGCCCTACTCAACATCATGAACCTTTTCTGGCACGATCTATATCCAACCAATAATCATCAGCCTGTGAGGACAAAGGTCTGGCCTCCTCACCCCAACTCGGGATATTTCTGAAGGGACATCCATTTTCAAAACTCCTGCTACGGTCAGCCGGGACTCCTATTGAGGCTGCATCTTCAATAGTCCTGCTTTCTTCACTCCTCTACTGATGTTGATCTTCAGAATACTTTCCAGTCAATTTCTTGTATGATCCTCTCTATCTCAGAGTCAATGTCAGGGGAACTAGACCTTCCGACAGGAAATCACTGAAGAACACAGCCTGATCTGAGTACTGAGTTGGAATACTAGGTTGACAATTTTGCCCCCAGAACCACAAGATTGTCACTCTAGCTTGTATTGTTTCTGATGAAAAATCAGCAATTATCCTTACCTTTGTTTCTCTGTATGTAATATCCATTACACCTGTGGATACTTTAAAGATTTTCTCTCTATCCCAGTTTTAAAGCTATTTGGGTATGATGTGAGTTGACATAGTTTTTTTTTTTTTTTAAGATTTTATTTATTTAGACATACAGAGATCACAAGTAGGCAGAGAGGCAGGCAGAGAGAGAGGAGGAAGCAGGCTCCCTGTGGAGCAGAGAGCCTGATGTGGGACTCGATCCCAGGACCCTGAGATCATGACCCGAGCTGAAGGCAGAGGCTTTAACCCACTGAGCCACCCAGGAGCCCCGAGTTGATATAGTTTTTGTTTGGTTGGTTGGTTGTTGGTTTTTGTTTTTTGTTTTTTTAAGATTTTATTTATTTATCTGACGCAGAGAGAGAGATCACAAGCAGGCAGAGCAGCAGGCAGAGAGAGAGGGAGAAGCAGGCTCCCCGCTGAGCAGAGAGGAGTGAGCGGGGCTTGATCCCAGGATCCTGAGATCATGACCTGAGCTGAAGGCAGAGGCTTAACCCACTGAGGCACTCAGGCTCCCGAAGGTAGTGTTGTTGTTTTTTTTTCCCCATGTTTCTTGTGCTTAGGGTTTGTTGAGCTCTTATAGCTGTGAAATTATAGTTGTCATCAAGTTTGGAAAAATCTCAGCCATTATTTTCTCAAATATTTTTTCTGCCTTCCCTTTCCTTCAGAGACTCCAATTACCCACTTGAAGTTTTCCACAGCTCACCGATGCTTTGTTCCTTTTCTCCCCAGTCTTTTTTTTCTTACTGTGTTTTGTTTTACATAGTGTCTACTGATAAGTATTCAAGTTCATTAGTTTTATCTTTTAGAGCAACTGAGCTGGTATTAATCCCATCTGATGTATTTTTCATTCTAGTTTACATCTCTAGAAATTTAATCTGTGTCTTTCTTTTTTTTTTTTTTTAAGATTGATTTATTTTTGAGAGAGAGAGTGTGTGTGCATGAACCAGGGGAGGGGCAGTGGAAGAAAGGGAGAGTCACAGGCAGACCCCACACTGGGTGTGGAGCCCGATATAGGGCTCGATCTCACAGCCCCGAGATCATGACCTGAGCCAAAACCAAGAGTCAGATGCTTACATGACTACACCACCCAGGCCCCCACAATCTGGGTCTTTCAAAAATCTTTCATGTTCGATTTTTCTTCTAACTTCTTAAGTATATAGAATACTTATACTAACCATGTTAATGTACCTGCCTACAAATTTTATTATCTGAATACTTTCTAGACCACTTTCAATTGATCTTTCTTCTCACTCTGGGTTATATTTCTCTGCTTCTTTCCATACCATAATTTTTTTTACTGGATGCCAAATAGTGAGAATTTTACTTTGTTGGGTTTGTGTTTTTGTTTGTACAAAATATTTTTGTAATTTAGCAAATATTCTTAAGGTTTGTTCTAGAATGCAACTAATTTACTCAGAAACAGTTTGATCCATTAAGGCTTACTTGTTAAGCTTTATTAGGTGGAACCTAATAGCTTCTAGTCTAGGGATAATTTTCCCCACCCCTGAGGCAAAAGACTTCAGCATATTTTACCTCATGCCCCATGAATTATGAGGTTTTCCCACATTGGTTCGAGGGAACAGGCACTTTTTGCGTTGTTGTGTTAGCTATAGAAATTGTTCACTTTGCTGCTTTCAGGTGGCTCATTTCCTGTTACAGCAAGTTTCCTCACACACCTGTGCTGATCAGTGCCCAGCTGACCCTCACAGAGATCACTCTGAAGATTCCAAAGCTCTCTCTTCTGTCCTGTGCTCTGTTCCACACACCAGCTACCTTGGCCTCCATGGACTTCCCACTCTGCCTCCTCAGCTCCAGAGGACAGCTGGGCTCAGCCTGGAAACCCAGAAAACCTGTAGGCAATATATGGGCGCGGTAAACAAAAGCTCCCCGGGCTGTTTTCAGTCTGGGGGGTGGGGGGATCGCTGTCCTACACTGTCTGATGGCCAATGTTTAAACATCTTTGTTTCATAGATCCTGCCCAGGTTTTTGCTTGTTAAACAGGTGAGGCTCAACAACAAAGGAAACCAGTAAAATGAGAAGGCAAGTTATGGAATGGGAGAAAAATGCTTGCAAATCATAAATCTGTTAAAGGGTTAGTATCTGAAATACATAAAGGACTCATACAATTCGACAGGGGGGAAAAAAGTACAGTCCACTTTAAAAATGGGCAGAGGATGGGGCGCCTGGGTGGCTCAGTGGGTTAAAGCCTCTGCCTTCGGCTCGGGTCATGGTCTCAGGGTCCTGGGATCGAGCCCCGCATCGGGCTCTCTGCTCAGCGGGGAGCCTGCTTCCTCCTCTCTCTGCCTGCCTCCTGACTACTTGTAATCTCTCTCTGTCAAATAAATAAATAAAATCTTTAAAAAAAAAAAATGGGCAGAGGATCTAAATAGACATTTTTCCAAAAAAGACATACAAATAGCCAATAGGTACAAGAAAATGTACCATAGTACCCAAAGCCATCTGTAGATTCAATGAAATCCTTATCAAGATTCCAATGACATTTTTTACAGAAGTAGAACAATCCTAAATTTATATAGAACCACAAAGACCCTGAATAACTAAAGCAATTCTGAGAAGGAAGAATAAAGTGGGAAGCATCACACCTTCGGATTTCAAGCTATGTTATAAAGCTAGAGTATCAAAACAGTATGGTACCAGCATAAAAACAGACACATAACCAGTGGAACAGAATCAAGAGCACAAAAAACCCATGCATATAAGGCCAACTAATATTTGACAAGGGAGCCAAGGATATTCAGTGAAGAAAAGACAATTTCTTCCATACAGATGACCAATGGATACATGAAAAGATACTTACCATCACTAATCACCAGGGAAATGCAAATCAAAACCACAATGAGATATCACCCCATACCTATCAGAATGGCTAGTCTCAAAAAGACAAAAAATAGCAAGTGTTGACAAGGATGTGGAGAAAAGAGAACCCTCTCGCACTGTTGGTGGGAATGTAAATTGGTGCAAACACTGTAGAAAACAGTGTGGAGGTTCCTTTAGAAAAACTAAAAATAGGGGCACCGGGCTAGTTCAGTCAGTAGAGCATGCAGACTCTTGATCTGGGGGTTGTAAGTTCAAGCCCCACGCTGGGTGTAGAGATTACTTAAAAATCAAATGTTTAAAAAGAATGAAATCTTGCCATTTGCAACAATGTGGAAGGAGCTAGAGAGTATTATGCTAAGAGAAATAAGTCAGTCAGGGGCGCCTGGGTGGCTCAGCCACTTATGTGTCTCACTCATGGTTTCAGCTCAGGTCATGATCTCTGGGTCATGAAATCAAGCCCCTCATCTGGCTCCATGCTAAGCTCAGAGTCTGCTTGGGATTCTTTCCCCCTCCTATCCCCTTCTCCTCTGCTCCTCCCTCTGCTTGTGCACTCCCCCACTCTCCCCCAAATAAATAAATAAAATCTTAAAAAACCACAAACCCTAAAAATAGAGGTATCATATGATCCAGTAATTCCATTTCTGGGTATTTACCTGAAGAAAATGAAAACACTAATTTAGAAAGACAGAAGCACCCCTGTAGTTCACTGCAGCTTTATTCACAATAGCCAAGATATGGAAGCAACCCAAGTGTCCACTGATACAAGAATGGATAAAGAAGATGTGGTGTATAGAGACAGTGGGCTCTTACTCAGCCACAAAAAAGAATGAGATCTCGCCACTCGTGACCACATGGATGGACCTAGAGGGCATTATGCTAAGTGGAATAAGTCAGACAGAGAAAGACATACACTGTATGATTTCATTTATATGTGGAATCTAAAACAAACAAATACAAAAAAAAAAAAACACACACAATCAAAGAGAAACAGATTCCTAAATAAGATAGTAAACATGGTTGCTGAGAGGGTAAGGTGGTAGGAGGGTGGACAAAATGAGTGAAGGGGAGTCTTCTAGTTATGGAGGAATTCATGGGGATGAAAGGAAGAGCATAGGGAGTACAGTCAATGGTACTGTAACAGCGCTGTGTGGTGACAGAGGGAGGCTACACTTCCGAACATACATCTAGACTCGTCTAATCACTATGTGGTATGCCTGACACTGATGTAACAGTGTGGGTCAACTATACTTCAATTCAAAAAATTTTGAGGGGTGCCTGAGTGGCTGCGTTGTTAAGTGTCTGCCTTCAGCTCAGGTCACAATCCCAGGGTCCTGGGATCCAGCCCTGCATTGGGATCCCTGCTCCGCGGAAAGCCTGCTTCTCCCTCTCCCACTCCCCCTTGCTTGTGTTCCCTCTCTCACCGTCTCTCTCTCTCTCTCTCTGCCAAATAAATAAATAAAATCTTTAAAAAGTAATAAAATAGGGGTGCCTGGGTGTCTCAGTGGGTTGAAGCCTCTGCCTTCGGCTCGAGTGGTGATCCCAGGGTCCTAGGATCGAGCCCCGCATCAGGCTCTCTGCTCAGCAGGGAGCCTGCTTCTCTCCCGGCCTCTCTGCCTGCTTGTGATCTCTGTCTGTCAAATAAATAAATAAAATCTTTAAAAAAAGAAAAAGTAATAAAATAACAAATTTTTTAAAAGACAGTGTCTTCAATAAACAGTTCTGGGAAAACTGGATATTCACATGTAAAAAAAAAAAAGAAAAGAAACTAAATCCCTATTTTATACCACTCACAAAAATTAACTCGAATTGGATTAAAAAAAATTTTTTTAGTTTTCTGTTTTATTTTTTTAAAGATTTCATGTATTTATTTGTCAGAATGAGAGAGAGAGCATAAGCAGGGTGAGCGGCAGGCAGAAGGAGAAGCAGGCTCCCCACTGAGCAGGGACCCTGATGTGGGACTCGATTCCAGAACCCTGGGATCATGACCTGAGCCAAAGGCAGATGCTTAACGGACTGAGCCACCCAGGCATCCCTCTTTTCTATTTTTTTTTTAAAGATTTATTTATATAAGAGAGTGAGAGAGAGTGTGCATGCAAGCAGGGGGAGGGATAGAGGAAGAGGGAGAAAGAAAATCTCCAGTAGACTCTGTGCTGCACACGGAGCCCAACATGGGAGTCAATTCCATGACACTGGCATCACAACCTGAGCCAAAACTATGAGTCAGATGCTTAACCAACTGAGCCACCCAGGTGCTCCTCTAATAGGAGGACCCGTAACCATGTCAGACCCGAATGTCAGACCTGAAACCATGAAACTCCTAGAAGAAAACATAGGGAAAAAGCTCCTTTGCATGGTTATTGGCAATGATTTTTTTTTAATATGAACATAAAGTACAGTCAACAACAAGAATAAATAAACAAGTGGGACTACATCAAACTAAAAAGCTTCTGCACAGCAAAAAACAAAAACAAAAAAACCAACCCCCAACCCCCAATCAGAAAAATGAAAAGACAACCCATGTCATGGGGAAAAAAACACTTGTAAATCATATATCTAACAAGGGGTTAATACCAAAAATACATAAAGAACTCATATAACACAATAGCACACACACAAAAAAACAAATAATCCAACTAAAAATAGGCAAAGGCCCTGAACAGACATACTTCCAAAGAAGACATACAAATGGCCAACAGGAATGTGAAAAGGTGCTCAATGTCACTAATCATTAGGAAAATGCAAATCAGAACCACAGTGATAGGGGCGCCTGACTGGCTCAGTCAGCGGAGCATACAACTCTCCATCTCAGGGTTGTAAGTTTGAGCCCCACATTGGGTGTAGAGCTTACTTAAAAATAAAATCTTTGGGGTGCCTGGCAGTCTGTCAGTTGGTAGAGTGTGCAACTCTTGATCTCCAGGTTGTAGTTTTGAGGCCCATGCTGGGTGTAGAGATAACTTTAAAAAAATCTTTAAAAAACTCACAATGATATGTCACCTCGTGCTTGTTAGAATGGGTATGTTCAATCTGAAGAAAAAAACAACAAAAACAAGCTCATAGATACAGAGGCCAGATTGGGAGTTACCAGAGTCAAGGTAGGAGGGACATTGAGCAAAGTGGAAGAAAGTGGTCAAGAGGTACAAATTTCCAGTTATAAGATAAACAAGTCCTGGGGATGTAAGGTACAGCATAGTGACTATAGTTAATAACACTTCAAATTATATATGAAAGATGCTAAGAGAGTAGATCGTAAAACTTCTCATCGCAAGAAAAAAATATTTGTAATTATGTGGTGATGAATGTTAACTAAACTTACTGTGGCGATCATTTCACAACACACACTTATATCAAGTCATTATGTTGTACACCTAACACTAATGCAATGCCAAAGGAAAAAAAATTTTAAACCACAGGGGGAAAAAGCGTGACAAACAACAGAAAGAGCAAGGAAAAACATGGCAAATATAAAGCACAAAAGAGAATAATGGGAAAATATCCAAATATGTTATTAATCACAATAAATATAAATGGAAGAAATTCATTGATAGAGCATCAGGTTTGTTAAAATGCAGGTATAAGCTGCTTAAGAGAGACAAAAATGTTAAAACTGAAGATGTAAAAACATGTAAGTCTGAAAGAATTTATTGGGGGAAAAGTGGATCACATCATTAGAACAAAACAATACAATACAACTAAGAACATATAAAAATTCTAAACTGGTACACACATAATAATAGTCTCAGAATACAAAATGAAAATAGGTAAAATTATAAGGAAAAAATTTAAATACACTGTCAAAGGGAGATTTCAAAAAAATTACCTCAGTAATTGACAAATGGGAAAAAAATAAAGATATAGCAGATCTGAAAAACACAAATATAACCAACCAGTTTGATCTAGTGTATACGTGTATAGACAATTACATATAAGTAATCTATTATCTATTATATTTATTTTAGATATGATATCTGTTGGATACATGGATATCTATTATAGATAGATTTTATATACATATATATCTATTATTAAAATAACAGATATCGGGGTGCCTGGGTGGCTCAGTGGGTTAAAGCCTCTGCCTTCGGCACAGGTCATGATCCCGGGGCCCTGGGATCGAGCCCTGCATCAGGCTCTCTGCTCACTGGGGAGCCTGCGTTCCCCTCTCTCTCTCTCTGCCTGCCTCTCTGCCTGCTTGTGATCTCTGTCTGTCAAATAAATAAATAAAAATCTAAAAAAAAATAAAATAAAATAACAGATAATATTTATAATAGATATTATGATATATAGAATGTATAGATAGATCTGAAATACATATAACAAAATTTTAAGATTTGATAACCCTGAGTAGTGGACACAAGGATATACGATATACCATTCTCCAAACTTTACTCATACTTGCTAAATTTTATAAAGTTTTTAAATTAATAATTATTCACAAAAAAATCTGAACTTGAACACTAAGGCTGAACTCCCCATTTTGGCCTCCACAGATGCCTGACACTGAACAGCAGACGAAGAGTTCAGATACTCCCTCCCTGAACAAAATCCCCATCCTAAGAAAACATCGTAGCAACTAGGATGGTGAGGAAATAAGAGTCAGAGGGCACCTACCTGGCTGGCTCTGTGGGCAGAGCACGTGACTCTTAAGGTCATGAGTTCAGGCCCCACTGGGCAGAGAGCTTGCTGGAAGGAAGGAAAGGAGGAAAGAGGGGAGGTAGGAAGGGGACTGAGAACGTACTCAGGTAAGGTGGATACAATTTATACTAGAGCAGGGATTCTCAACCCTGCTTTCTCTACAACATATCTGAGAGAGCAGGATCACATTTGAAAAATAAATGAACACAAAACATGGGAGGGTAATTCTGGTCCCTGCTATTCCCTCTTGGTGAAGAAGCAGGTGATTGTTCGATCTGGGTATTAACCAGCACCAGCGTGAGGATAAACAGGAAGGCATGCCCCACAGGCCTGATTTCTGCTTTCTTTGAATCGCTCAACACTTCGTATGTCCCTGCTTGGCATTAAATTGACCTCGACTCTTGAGCCAAGGCTGGCCCTTCCCCAGACCGGTCTAAAGACTCAGACTTTACTCCTTTTTGTAATTCCTCCAGTGCCCACTGAGTGTCTCACACAAAACAAATGCTTCAAAAAAAAAAAATGCTTCCTCAAAGCTGGATATTAAAAGAGACTTTTGAAAATACTAAAAAAATGAATCTGTTTAAACTGTAGGACTAGGAATGCACATTTGGGTGATAAAACCTTAAAGGAACATAAAGAAGTTTATTTATGCCCAATTTTTGTCATTACTATAAATGTATGGTCAGTGTGTATTTTGGAGGAAATAAGGAGGCTGTGACTGGGATGGGGCACATGGAAACTTCTCGGTGGCTGAAGATCTGTTTCTGTTCCTTTTTTTTTTTTTTCTTTTAAAGCTTTTTATTTCTTTCTTTATTTGACAGAGAGAGAAAGAGCACAAGCAGGGGGAGAGGCAGAGGGAGAAGCAGACTCCTCCCCACCTAGCAGGGAGCCTGGGATCATGACCCAAGCCCAAGGCAGACAGTTAATTGACTGAGCCACCCAGGCGCCCCATGGCTTCTGCTCTTAAACAAATGAACTGTAAACAAATGCATTTTTAAGACAATAGGAGATTTGAGCCATAGTTGAATACATGTTGATGTTAAAAAATCTTATTAAGTATTTTAGCTGGGATAATGGTATTTTGGTTACTTTTTTTTTTTTTTAAGATTTTATTTATTTATTTGACGGACAGAGATCACAAGTAGGCAGAGAGCAGGCGGAGAGAGAGAGGAGGAAGCAGGCTCCCCACCGAACAGAGAACCGGACATGGGGCTTGATCCCAGGACCCTGGGATTGAAGACAGAGGCCTTAACCCACTGAGCCACCCAGGTGCCCCTACCTTTTTTTTTTTTTTTTTTAAGTGTATCTTGGGGCACCTGGGTGGCTCAGTCAGTTAAGTGTGTGACCCTTGGTTTCAGCTCAGGTCATGATCTCAGTGTTCAGAGATGGAGCCCCTGTCGGGCTCAGCGGAGAGTTTGCTTTGCATTCTCTCTTCTTCTCCCAGATGCTCACTCTTGCTCTCTCAAATAAATAAATAAAATCTTTAAAAAATAATAAAATAAAAATAAGAGTATCTTTTAAAGGCACATATTAAAATATTTACCAAAAAAATTCAATCTTGAATTTGTATCAAAACAGTAGAGCAAGGCAATTGGATATGGATACATAGATGAAATTAGATTGGTCATAAATAGATAACTGTTGAGTCTCATTACATTGCATTATCTCCTATTTCCTCTGCTTTAGTTTTACTTTTTAAAAAACAGCTTTATGGGGCGCCTGGGTGGCTCAGTCGTTAAGCGTCTGCCTTTGGCTCAGGTCATGATCCCAGGGTCCTGGGTTTGAGCGCTGGAGCCCTACAAAGTCCTGTTTGCTCAGCAGGGAATCTGCTTCTCCCTCTCCCTCTGCCCCTCCCCTTCCTTGTGTTCCCTCTCACATTCTCTGTCAAATAAACAAAATCTTAAAAAATAAAATAAAGTAAAATAAAAAGCAGCTTTATGAAGTATAACACATATTAATACATTCTATCAATTGTACGTGTAAAATTTAATAATATTTTGTGAAAATTGATGTTAAATGATTCCATTTTTTAAAAAAGATTTTATTTATTTATTTGACAGACAGAGATCACAAGTAGGCAGAGAGACAGGCAGAGAGAGAGGAAGGGAAGCAGGCTCCCCGCAGAGCAGAGAGCCTGATGCAGGGCTCGATCCCAGGACCCTGAAATCATGACCTGAGCTGAAGGCAGAGGCCTTAACCCACTGAGCCACCCAGGCACCCCTAAATGATTCCATTTAAATGAAATGTCCAGAAAAGTCCTATTTGGAGGACAGAAAGCAGATCATTTAAATGGAATTGTGGGTAGGGCACCTGGGTGGCCCAGTCGGTTAAGCTACGGGCGTTTGATTTTGGCTCAGGTCATGATCTCAGGGTTGTGAGATGGAGCTGCGAGTTAGGCCAAGTGCTGGGCATGGAACCTGCTTAAGATTCTCTCTCTTCCTCTCCCTCTGCCCCTCCCCGCCCCCCCACCTAAGATAAATAAATAAATCTTTTATTTTTTACTTTTTCTTAAAGATTTTTATTTATTTGAAAGAGTGAGCAAGGGGGTGAGGGTGCCTGGGGCACCAGCCAATGGCTCTGCATATGTTTGCCCCACGGTCTGTGTACCTGTGGCTGGGCCCACCAGAGGACAGAGACAGCATAAAATTTCTGCTTTCTCTTTGTGTCCTTGCATTTTTTTTTTTTTTAGGTTTACTTATTTATTTAGGTAACCTCTACACCCAACATGGGGCTCGAACTCACAACCCGAGATCAAGAGTCGAATGCTCTTCCAACTGAGTCCTCCAGGCCCCCCTGTGCCTTTGCATTATTTATTTATTTTTATTTTTATATTTTAAGATTTACTTATTTATTTGAGAGAGAGAGAGTGCTCAAACAAGCGAGGCCCGATCCCACGACCTGGAGATCATGACCTGAGCCAAAATCAAGAGCCCTGTCACTGCATCTTTAAAAATTACAGTGTCAGCCCTGTAACCCCATTCCTTGGTATTTTATAGTTATCATTCAGGAAGAATTCGGAAGTCAGCACGACAGAGCTTTCTTCTAGAGAACGGGATTGGGGTCTTATGACTCAGTTTCCACCCAGTACTCTCTTGCTCCATTTGATTTTTTGTCCTAAGTTTGTGTTTTTCCATCACATAATGAGGGGGAAATCATCATTATAACCAGTGAACAATGGTGTGTCCGCCAACCTCCCTGAAGATCCTGTTTCTGTCAGCCTACTACAGGGCTGAGCAGATGACAAAGTGCTGGCAAAGAGAACTTCTCATCTGAGCTCACTCATTCATTCAACAAATATTTGATAACTAGTCCCAGTGTGTCCAGCACAGTTCTAGAAGCTACGGATCTAGCAGTGAACAAAACGGAGAAAAGCTCCTGCCCTCCTGGGGACTCACATTCTACTGGATATAGAAAGACAACCAACAAAATTCATCAACGTGCCAGGGAGAAGGATAAAAGGTAAGGCGGAGGAGGGCAACAGGGAGGACTGAGAACAGGAGGCTGCCGTGTGGAACAGGATGGTCAGGGAAGGTGACCTGTGAAGACGGGAGAGGTGAGGGAGTGCTCCAGGGGGCTACCTGGAAAAGACGGTTCCAGGCTACAGCAAAGGCAAAGGGCACGGCCAGCATGCTCAAGGAGAGCCAGCGTGACTGCGGAAAGGGAGAGTAGGAGGAGCTGGAGTCACCACAGGATGTCCCCGCGTCTAGCTGAGATGGGGGACGCCGGGCCGGGGGCGCAGGAGCGGGTGGGCTGTGGGCGACCAGCCGCAGGGACGAAGCCGGTGATCCGGTGGGTTTCCAGCCGCGCGGTCGTCAGCGTACGCGGTCGTCAGCGTCCGCAGGCTAACGCCGTGGTCCCACCTCGCCCGCCACTCGCTGGAGCAGCGTCTGGGGACCCAGAGCGGCGTCCCGGAGCCGGGCGGGTCACGTGGCCGCCAGCGGGCGCCCCCTGGCGCGAGGAGGGGAGCGGCGGCTGCTGCGGGATGGCGGCGGCGGCCGGAGCGCGGGAAAGCGGGGAGCCGGGGCAGCCGGGGCAGCCGGGCCGCCGGGCCCTGTACTTCTGCGGGAGCGTCCGCGGCGGGCGCGAAGACCGGGCGCTGTACGGGCGGATCGTGTCGCGGCTGCGGCGCTTCGGGGCGGTGCTCACGGAGCACGTGGCGGCCGCCGAACTGGGAGCGCGCGGTGAGGCGGGCGGCTGGGTGCGGGCGGCGTGGCGCGGTGAGGCGGGGCGGTCCCGCCCCGCTACCGAGATTGCACTTACCCCTCTACCCCCGCCTCGGCGGCGGCCGTCACATACCCGGCCGCGTGTCCCCCTGGCCCGGAGCCCGTCCCCCCAACCCCCGCCCAGCCGGGAAAGGGAGCCGGGGCTCGGACAGCGGGGGTCCCAGTGAGCTTGCGGACGGGAGCCCGGTTTCCGCATTCAGTTCTCTTGACTTGAGTCATTTCTGGAGAACTTTCTTCCCCTCTTTCCAGGGACGGAGCAGAATGGGAAGGAACCGGGCTGCGGCAGTTCCCTCTTCACCTGCCCGCACCTGCTCCCCCACCTAAAACAAAGCTTATCCTCCTGCTTCCCCCTTGGCGGTCAAGGTATCCGCCCTCTCTTGGACCCCACGGACCCGACCACCATCTCTCTCTCGCCCGCTCATCAGGCTGTTTAAATTCCTGGCTGCTGGGTCTTTCTAAAGCGTGGTTTTGATCAATTTTGGTCTGGAATCTCCGCGACTCTTCTAGTTTGGAAAGTTGTGCCCAGAACTCTAGTGCTTCTGCTTGGAAAACCTTGGAAGTGCTTTCCCCTCGGCAGACCCAGGAGCGGATCCAGGATTTGTGGGATCTAATGCAATTTTGGAGTCTCTTTTAAAAGGAGTGATGTAGTTTTTGGAATGTTGGTGAGGTTGGAGTCCAGAGCCCGCGGCCAAGAAAGAATTCTTGAAATGTCTCTGGTGCAAAAAGGTGATTTTATTAGAGCGCAGGGACAGGACCCGTGGGCAGAAAGAGCTGCTGCCCTGGGGTTGTGAGGAATGGCCGATTATAGACTTGAGAGTTGGGGAAGGTAAGGAAAAAGGAAGGTGTCCAAGAGGACTTTGACATGCTGAGGAAGATACCGAAGCCGTTGTCAGGCTAAGATGGTTTTCCCCTGTAGCAGAGCATTAAGACTGTTGGGAGCTTCCTGGAGGAACGTTATACTCTGCCTGCCTCAAGGACTTGCCAGTGGGCTGCAGGTTATAAGGACATTTACTTTTTACCTACATTTCCTTTACCTTTGTCTCCCACATGGCTGTGGAGGGGAGGGTGCTGCTCAGGCTCCAGAAAATTGAGTTACGGGTCTCCGGAAGTTAAGTTATTGATTCGAATGCTTTTTTCTTGTGAATTACTAAGACATTGGTAAACTGAGGGGAGACTCCTGCCCTGCAGGACTGGGGTCCCTATTAGTTCACCATTTGTGTTTCCTTCCCTTAGTTTAGGACAGCTGGGAGTGCCTGAGGAAGGCCACACCTATCCCATCCGGGAGTGGGACGCGCAGGGTTTGCCCGTGTCAGCTTGTGCTCTGTCCTGCCTGCCTTCTGCTCCCTCATCGGGTGAAATCATCGAACAAAATTGCTAGGGCACTGGAAAGGGCCTGTGCGAGTGCCGGGCCCTGAGGCTTAAGGTTCTTTGGTTTCAGGGCATGTCCCTTCCACACACCCCCCACCCAGTGTTTCTGGAACTTTAATGTGCGCAAATGTAGTCTGAGGGAACTTGTTCAAAATGCTGGCTCACAGCAGTCTGGGGTGAAGGCTTCGGGTGTATTTTTAACAAGCTCTCCAGGGACTTTCCTCTGATTCAGGCAGTAACATTTCGCCAAGCCAGGACTGAGAGCACCTCTGACCCCAGTAAGAACACCTCTCCTCTACCCTCCTTCCCAACCCCTCCTATTGGTCGTGCATTGTGTCAAAGTTTGGTGGGGCTCACCATTGCCTGGAGAGCTGATAGAGCAGCCAGGAGTCCTATCAAGCTCTTAGCCGATGCTGATGCCGATGCCGGCACCTGCCGAAGCCAGAGTTAGGCTCTGGTTGTTCAGCCTTTGTTTGCACAGCCAGTCTCTTACTTCTGCCTGCCATTTCCACCCTGCACCCCAGGAGGCTAGTCCTCCTCCTCTCCATCTCTGATCCCTGATCCACAGTGAGGTACAGTCCTTCCTGTAGTCTCCGTATCCCTCATCCGGCCCTAATCACATCCCTCCGGAAGTTTTCTTGTGGCTATTCCATTTCATCCTTTCCCTGGAGCCTTAGTTTTGGGTGGGTCCTCGGAGGTCACCTAGTATGTCTTCCTCCCACCCCGCTTGCGCAGGGCAGATATGGGGGCGGCAAGGGTAGAGGAGAGGTACTGAGTGCTGAGGACCAGGCAGGCAGGGACTTGACCTTGACCAGCTTTTCCTCCTCCACAGGGGAAGAGGCTGCTGGGGGTGACAGGCTCATCCATGAGCGGGACCTGGCCTGGCTGCAGCAGGCAGATGGTGAGCACCTCCCCCTCCTGCCCACAAACTCCTCTGGGATGTTAGGTCTCCTGGACAGGCCTGTGGTCCACACCAGGAAGGGAGTTCCCTCCTCACCACACCCAGACTCTGTCATCCGTCCCTTAACAAGCCCCAGATACCAAGCCCCAGTCTTGTGTTTCTTCCCAGTGGTGGTGGCCGAAGTGACCCAGCCGTCGTTGGGTGTGGGCTACGAGCTGGGCCGGGCTGTAGCCCTCAACAAGCGGATCCTGTGCCTCTTCCGTCCGCAGTCTGGCCGAGGTGAGGGCTCCAAGCCCTGGGTGGGCCCTCCTCCCCCCACCAGCTTTCTGCACACCCAGCCCTGGGGGGCTCTGAGGACAGTGCCTACCCTGGAAACAGGACAGGGACAGGGAAGGGAGCAGAGACAGGGAGCTTCACCTCCCTCCGCCCTTCCTACCCAGTGCTTTCAGCCATGATCCGGGGAGCGGCAGACGGTTCGAGGTTCCAGGTGTTGGACTACGAGGAGGGCCAGGTGGAGGCCATGCTGGATCGCTACTTTGAGGGTGACCCTCCCTAGCAGGTGGCTGCCTCCCCTGACCCAGCTGCTTGACTTAACCCCATTTTGTTAATTCTTCTCTGCCCTCTATCCGTCCTACCTCTTAGCCCCAGTACCAAATTAAAAGTTATGTTTAAAATTCTATCTCTGTCTATATGAGTGATGGGGTAGGACAGGCCCTCAGGATTATCCTTTTCTTTCCTGCTTCACTTCAAGATGTAGAGAGATCCATTAACATTCTGTAGGCCCCGAGAGAGTACTTCCTAATGCCCTCAGACTTCTGCCAGGAACGTTCAAGAGTTTGGAGGAAGGCTGGCCTGGGGTGGGATGGGGAGGGGTCTTTCTCAGCCTCCTCTGCCGCTGGACGGGGTCTGGGGCAAGTGGGCAGGCCTGCACCTGGCCCTGGACCATGGAAACCTTCATTTCCCCTTGTCAGCTTAGGTCAAATGGGTCTGCTTTGGGCCTTCCTGAGAACACAAACATCTGGAGGTCCAAAAGAAAAGTGAAGAATGAGGGTTGGAGGTATGTAGAGGGAGCGGGGAGCTGACACTAGCCTTTGGGGATGCAGCTGCGCAGCCTGCTTCCAGAGAAGTACATGGAAAAAAAGTTTATTCAGTAAACAGAAGGTACTGCAGACACTGGGAACCGCCTCCCCCAACGATGGCAGGAAGGGGCGACCTCATCCCTCAGCCCCCAGGACTCTGGGGTGGCTCCAGGTGTTCCCTGTGTCCTGCCCCTCAGTCATAGGCCTCATCCTCCTCTTCCTCGTCACCAAAGAAGAAAGTGTCTCGGTCCAGGTTCTCAGACTCTTCGTCATAGGAAAAGCTGTCGTTGTCCAGCTCCTCATCAAACTCGTCCTGCTGCCACTCAGGGACATCATCCTCGTCATCTTCGTCCTCCTCCTCCTCATCCACCTCCAGCCCTGGGGACCCCTGAGGCCTGGGGAGGGAGGAAGCCACACTCAGCCCCGCAAAGCCACACCTCTCCCAGGCCCCTGTGGCCGCTCTGCCCACCCTACTCACTGACTGCCAGGCACGTTGGATCCTTTTGCCTCTCGGGCCTCTAACGATGGGCTCTGCAGACCGACCCGGAAGTCCTGGCGAGGAGCCGGGGAGATGTGGGAATTCGGAGAGTAGAGGAGGACCTGGACCTCTGCCCAGCATTCCTTCACCCACCGTTCTCTGCCGGCCTCCCAGGTGCAGGTCCCTCGCACAGGTGCTCCCACCTCTTCTCCCTCCCTCATCCTGAGACTTCACGGCCCCAAGTCTGTGTGTCACAGAACTTGGGCAGTCTCTGGGGACACGGGTCATGCCGGCGGGGGACACGGGTCATGCCGGCGAGGCACCCCACCTCCATGCTTCAGGACTTAACAGTGTCTGTTCCTGTTCTGTCTGCCCAAGTTATTTACTCCTCTGTGAGCTCCCCGAGGGCAAGACTCCTCGTTTCGACTAACATCAGTGTATTAGAGCCAGGAAGAACCTCAGTGGATCCCCATTCCAACATCCCACTTTGGAAGTACTGAAAAGTTCCCAGGGGTTCTGATGAGCAAGCATCACAACAAATACCCTTGCTGTGAGCTATTGGGTAGCACTCGCTAGGCGGGACGGAGCCCCAGCCGCATCCGGTGGGCAGGCCTAGGAGCTGGGTGCGTGCCCAGGTCTCCAAACAGCTGCCTTTCCTTTTGGATCCCCTCCCCACCAGGGCAGGGGCTGTGCCAGGCCCAGGAGGCCCCAGGCTGGGCCGCGCACCTGGGCAGAATGCTGCTGGATAGCCAGCAGCCTCTCCTGGATCCTCCGGAGCAGCTCCAGGCCCGTGCTGAGGCAGTCCATGCGCAGCAGGCGCAGGGACGAGCCCAGGTCTCCACACCGCAGCAGCGTCTCCTCTGCAGAGGGGGCAAGCCACAGGGGCTCCCTCCCTCCTTTGCTTCCTTCAACTCCTTCCTTCTACCACCTAAGTCCTACCCGCACCTACCAGGCAGGGCTCTAGAGTAGACACTCATTCCTGCAAGGCCTCCAACCCAGTGGGGGAAGCAGATGGTAATCTAGTGGGCAGGTGAAGGCCTGTGCCTTTAGGCACCTCATGCCAAGCACCCCATGCCTTCATACCTGAAGTATCGCTGGTAGTGATAAGGCTGGGACGAATGAGGAGGTGGACGACCGCCCAATGGGGTAGCTGGGCTGGGAGGCTATTTTGCCACTGTTTGCTGGGAGGGGATGCTGGGGTGGGGGTGGGAGGCGGGGGTGGGGAAAGAGTCATGGTGGGTGCGGCGCACCGAGGAGTATCTGCAGGGCATTGGTATGCAGCTCCAGGTTCTCAGTCTGCTGCTCCACCACGTCCATGTGCTCCGTGTCCTGGTTGTAGAAGCTGTACACGCAGGCATAGGCCAGCACCTGTGGGAGCCCAAGCCAGCCCTTTCCTTGCTGAACCTCAGCACTGCCTCCCTCCCCACCCCATTCCCTCCATCCCCGCCAGAGCCCCTGGCCCCGTCCCCACCACCTTGCGGGCCTGCTCCAATCCCCGGCAGGCGTCACTGAGGAAGGTGAAGGATCTGGGGGGCGGCACCTCATGGATGGCAGACACGCGGTTCCGCAGGCTCAGGGCGAACTCCTGTGCAGGGGTGAGGTGGATCAGCACTGCAGGCAGCCCTCCCTGCCGGCTCAGAACTCGGCACCCACGCGATTGCGATCTGGAGCTCCTGCCCCACCCTCCACCCCAGCCCTCTGACCTTGTCACCCACGCAACTGTTCCCTCCCTGCTCACCCGGGCCTGGTGATGGAAAGTACATCTCTCGTTATAGTCCTGAAACCGCTTCTCCTGGCGAGCTGCTCTGCTTACCTGGGAAGGACGGGTTGAGAGGGAGGACTCTTGGGCGCTTTGATGGGCAGGGCAGGGCGAAGGCACCCTGTGTACAGACCTTCAGACACTTCACCCAGACCTGTCCATCTAATCCTAACTCTGGGAAGTAGGTCACATTATTCTCCCCCTCTGCAGGGGAGGATGCCACGGTGTGGGCAAGGAAACCAGCCCAAAGCCACCTACTAAGCAGGGGTGCCGGGCTCTGACACGAGGCATGGGCTCTGCTTGGCTCTGGCCTGGTGCCTCTGGGAATGCACAGCCCTCCCAGGACAGAACTCCCAGCACGTGTCGGCCCAGGTGGCTTCAGTCTTCACACGGAGCCTCTGTCCCAACAGTTGTTCGGCTGCCCAGAACACAGAGCCATCTCTGCCCAGGGCCTGCAGCCATATCCCATCCCGGCTGCGCTGGGGCCCCCTGGCCCTGGCCTCGGCCCCTTACCATGGCAGAGCAATTGTAGTAGTCTTTGTGATTTGGCTTCCAGGACTTGAGGCAGCGCCAGCAAAATCCATGGTTGCATTTGGCACAGGTCATGCTATGGAGGAAGCTGGCTGGTCAGAGGGCTTCTGCCCCAGGTCAGGGCCACACCGGGAGCCCCCGGATGAGACCTGGAGGCCCCATCGATTCTGCCCTGGCCCCTCTGTGCCCTGACAGTCTCTAACCTCACCAAGCCCTAGTGAGTGCACCCGAGCTCCCCAGCCCCATGCGGTGCAGACTTAAAATTAGGGGAAGGAGGGGCGCCTGGGTGGCTCAGTGGGTTAAAGCCTCTGCCTCCGGCTCAGGTCATGATCCCAGGTCCTGGGATCGAGCCCCGCATCGGGCTCTCTGCTCAGCAGGGAGCCTGCTTCCTCCCTCCCTCTCTGCATGCCTCTCTGCCTATTTGTGATCTCTGTCTGTCAAATAAATAAATAAAATCTTTAAAAAAAAAAATAGGGGAAGGAGTGTTAAGGAGCAAGAGTCACTGGAGGGCACCAGGACCAGGCTGAGTAACTGCTGTCCTCTGCTCAGCTCTCTGGTGAGCCCCATGGGCCCCCTGCCCCCATACCACCAGGCCTCCCACCTTGTCCCGTGCCCTCTGACCCCCCTCAATGCCCGCAGTATCCCCTCTTACTGCAGACACCCTTCGTTCTTCTCAATGGGAGCCTGGCAGCTGGGACAGCGCTTGGAGATGAGCTTGGCCAGGTGCTTGCTCTGGGCCTCCACACTCATGCCATCATAGTAGCCACCATCGTCGACCCACTGGGACATGTGGCTGCAGCTGGCAGGGTAGTGTGCCTAGAGCAGGAGGGGGCAGGGAGGACATGGCTGAGCCCTGAGCCTGGGCCCAGGGTGGTGCTGCAGGTGTGCAAGGGAGGGGGGTTGCATGGGGGAGGCCTGCAGGGGGAGGAAGAGAGCTTGAGCTGGTGGCAAAGCATGAGGACAAGGCATAGCCTGTGACTGTGTGTATGTGTGTGTGTTTGTGTGTGTGTGTGTGTGTGTGTGTGATGGAGAGGGGTGCTGGCAGGGGAGGGGTGCAGGCCGTGCTCAGGGGCATGGCTGGGCAGGCACCCACCTCAGGGAAACTACAGTTGAAGCAGGAGGCCCAGCCACACTTGGAGCAGGTGGTCCCACAGCCCAGGCCCTGGCGGTACAGGATGCGGTCGCAGCCCTGAGGGTTGGTGCACCAGGTCAGGTTGGAGCAGCTCTCCACGTAGCCGCGCAGGAGGGCCTTCTCGTACTGTGAGGACACAGACGCCACCCAGTGAGGGCCCGGCTCTCCAGGACACCATACATCCATAACCACTGCCCCTCCCCATCCCACCCCAAGCACATCAGTCGACTCCCTGGGGCCCATCCCTCTGGCTGTGCAGCGCAGTCTCCCACAGAAGAGGGGCTACCTTGGAGATGACATCCGGTGAGGAGACAATGGCCCGGATGAAGGCTCCGGTGGGCTGCGCGGGGCAGTCAGCAATGGGGCAGGTGCAATTCAACACAAGGTTCTGCTCAATCCGAGTTGTCAGATACTCATTCCAGCAAGACTGGTGGGGGAGAGAGGGGCTGCTCAGGGACAGCAGGGGAGCAGCACAGGACACCGGTGTCCTGGTAAATCACCTAGCACCCATCTCTGACAATGCGGAAGACCAGGGACGACCCTGCTCCAGAGCCACCTCACAATGGACCCTAACCTTTCTGGCTTCTTTGGGCTTTCCTGGGATTGGCCCAAATCTCAGCTGCCTTTGAGAATGTATGGGTCAAGATAGTGGCCTCATTTTCATTATTGCTGGGATGCACATGGAGGGAAAGGGTAAGAGAACCAAGAAACAGGAGATGATTCAAGTGCTAAGAAGGATTTGGAGAAAGCAAGAAGGTTGGAGAGGAGGGAGGCCTAGGGGCCACAGAGTGCCTTTCCCCCACCAGGTGGCTAGCCTTGGACACTATGAACGTTGCCACCTTGTCCCATGCCCTCTGACCCCCCTCAGAGGGCCTCTCCTCCCAGCTCCATCTGCTCGCCTGGCTCCTCGGTGCTCCCATCTCCCCAGACTCAGCCTCTTCACAAATAGCCTCGCCCACTGCGTCCCCCAAGTCCCAGTCACCCATGTCAGAAGCCTCAAGTCTCTCGGATCTTTTTCTAGCTCCCACGTCACTGCACCACCCTAAACCAGGCCCTTATCTCCTCACCCCTAAACTGCAGCAGGAGCTTATCCCCATAAATGCTCTTCCTACCCCGATCCCTCCTCCATGCAATCCCCGCTTGGTTCAGGTGTGATCAGCAGCCTGCACCTCCTAAAATACCCCATTAATGACTCCTTTCCTTCACACTGCCGAGTGTGCAGAGTTTTCCAAGATGGTGCATCTAGACCTCGGGGGTACCTCCGGTACCAAAGCTCCAGGGTAAATGGAAAGTGCCTTACCGGACTATTTCTACTCAAAGCAAAGTACTAAATAGAATAAAACAAAACCCTTTTTATAGTGAAAGAAACCCAGATAAACTAGGAAGTTGAATGCAGAATTTCTGCATTTTTGAGATAAAACAGGAAAATGCTCCAAGTTCAGACCACACACTTGCAGGCACACAGGTCCCTTAGGGCATAGAGGCCTAAGACTGGCCTCTCAGTTTGGAGCCCATCCCACTTCCCTAAAGAGCCTCCGCTGTAGGCTTGCTCTAGTTTCTGCTGTCCTCCCTGTCCAGCCCACCTGGAATGCAGTCTCCAGTCCATATTCCCCTCCTGCCTCGGCCAACCCTGCCTGTCACTCAAGGCTCACACGCAAAAGCCTCCTCGGACAGCCTCAAGCCCTAGGATTTCCCTTCTCTTGAGTTCTCTTGCATTTCAAGGTGCTGCTCAGCTATAACTTATTCACCCGCTCCTCCTTGACTGGGACTTCTCCAATGAGCCTGTTTTCCTCAGGCTCCCTGTCTCTACAACTCTGTAAGGGGCTCTGTGCAGCCGGCACTCTGGGCCAGCTTCTGTTTCCCTGTGGGATGCTAGCCAGGCCACTCCACTTAATTCCAAATTCCCCTGTCCAGGCCCAGACAGGTGTCCAACAAAAAGCTCAAATTTCACATGGCCAGAACAGACTGAATTTCCCTTCAAAAACCTGCCCTCCACACCAAGCCCCACCCCAACATCTTGTTCAACTCAGTAGAGAACACATCTCAGCCACCCAGATGCTCTGGTCAGAACCCAAGAAGCACCCTTGATTCCCTTGTCCTAAGTCCCACGTTGGCTCAGCCGAGTCCTGTCGGCTCTGCCTCCTGATGTACACCAACCCATCCACTTCTCTCTTCACTGCTGACCGTGGGCCGAACTCCCACCACCTCCTGGCTCTCGGTACAACAGTCTCCCGATGGGTACCCTGCTTCCACATCTGATCTCCCCAAGCCTTTCTTCCACATGCAGTGATCTTTTCAAAAATATAAATCACATCCTTCCTCTCACTCTCCTGCTTAACCCACCGTGGCCTTCTGTAAAGTCAAGCCCACTGTCTGCCGATCCCAACCCAACTGGGCCCCCGTCTCCCTCTGAATTCTCTCCCTTGGCTGTCCCACCACGTCACTGTGCTTTAGCCACCAGGCTCAGCTTCTTCACGTTTCCTGCCCCTCTGTCTGCCATACTCTTCCCTTAGATAGTCCCCTCCTCAGGATGGCCTTCCCTGACATCCGCAATCTGAAGTCCCTGACTGGCTCCTCCCCCACTCCTCACCTCAGTCACTTCCTTTGACGTGACCCAGTTGTATTTCCTTCCTGCACTTGTCATGAAAGTGTGAGGGAGGGCCCTAGAGCAAGACCACCCAAGTCCGAATCCTGACCTTGGGCAGGTGACCTCTCTTCTGGGAGCCTCCATCTGTCTCCAGCAAAAATACCTACCTCACACGACTACCATGGAAATTAAGCAAGATAATGCATGTATCACATTGGAATGGCCCAGAACATGTCCCCCGTAAGTATTAGCTGCTTGTGTTATTAGCTCTTGGGTCATTTCTTGCTTGGATTTTCCCCACCCCCTCACACAGCACCGAATGCTGTGCATACAGTGAGTTCATGACAAATATTAGTTGAACAATAAAGTGAAAGCAGAAAGGAAATAATTAAGAACCTGGAGAAAGGGAGCATAGGCAAAGGTGTGAGAAGAATAATGAAGCCGAGAAAAAGGGAGGACGAAAAAGTACCCGTATACACGCCTGCCAGCACTCATGTCCCGGATCACCCACCCCTGCGGGGACGCTGGTGGCAGAGGCAGCTAGATTCATGGCAACAAGCATCCTCATCCTGTTAAGTTGAGGTATTTGGGCTTAGCATCAGTTCTAAGAGCTGTGAGGCAGGGAACATACAACACTCAGCACCCCGGCTCCCTGCACCTCGGCCTCTCTTCCCCAGCACCGAGCACCACTCACTCCCCATCTACAGCTTTCTCTGCTCTGCTTCACAGTGACAATACCTGGCTTCCCGTAATTCCCTCTACTTCCGTGCTGTTCTCTGGTTTACACCATTTCCTTTCATTTTTATGTTCAATGAGAATATACGGTAAGTGCTGATATTCTGTGATAAACAGACTTGGTGATCAGGAAACCATAAACCTACAGTCATCACCAATTTACTAACACGTCTCATTTATGAAGCACCTTGATGTACAGTTTATGTGTGTGCATCATCTATCTACCTATTGTTCTCAAACTCGGCTGAACACTGGAATCACCTGCATTTTTTAAAATGCAGATGTGGGGTGCCTGGGTGGATCAGCGGGTTAAGCCTCTGCCTTTGGCTCAGGTCATGATCCCAGGGTCCTGGGATCGAGCCCCACATCAGGCTCTCTGCTCAGGGAGCCTGCTTCCCCTTCTCTCTCTGCCTGCCTCTCTGCCTACTTTTGATCCCTGTCTGTCAAATAAATAAATAAAATCTTAAATTAAAAAAAAACCTCAAGATGTCTAGGGACACCTGCGTGGTTCAGTTGGTTAAGCATCCAATTCTTGATGTCAGCTCAGGTCATGATCTCAGGGTCATGGGATTGAGCCCTGTGTTGAGCTCTGTGGTCAGCACAGAGTCTGCTTGGTCCCTGCCCCCCACTGTCTCAAATAAATAAATAAATAAATAAATAAATAAATTCTTTAAAAGAATAAAGTTAAAAATTAAAAAATGTAAAAAAGTAAAAAAAATAGAACTCCAGATGCTTGGGTTTCACCTCAAGATTCTGATTTAATTGGTTTGGGTTATAGTCTGAGCATGAGGATTCTTTTTTTTTTAAGGGTCAGGGGGAAAGGGCAGGGAGAGAATCCCAAGCAGGCTCCATGCCCAGCATGGAGCCCAATGCAGGGCTCGATCTCACAACCCTGAGATCATGATCTGAGCCAAAATCAAGAGTTGGATGCTCAACCGACTGAGTCACCCAGGCGCCCCAAGCATGAGGATTTTTAAAATCTCCCAGTGATTCTAATATGCAGTAAAGCTTTACAGCCATGGATCCCTATCGCTGGACCCCGACAACCACCCTTCCCCTTCCGAGTGTTGAGGCTGGCGGCACCACTTACAGATGACAAAACTAGTTTGAGAGGGACTAAGCGGGCCGTCCAACATTGCCCCGGCTAGGAGATAGCAGTGCTGGGCCAGAACTCCGGAGCTGCCTAGGAACTGTGGGGGAGGTGGAAAGCCAGGGGCTGCCAAGAAGCAGGTGGGGCCTCACCTTACAGCAGTAGTGCCTGCAGCACAGGGAGGGCAAGTCGTCATCAGGCTCCAGTGGGCTGACACACACAGGGCAGTGGTCAGGGCGTGCAGGGGCGGCCTGGGCCTGGGGTACGCACAGCCCAGCCGCCAGCAACAGGGGCTCGGGGTTATCACTGTAGCTCTGCAGCAGCTGTTCAGCACCCCAGTGGGAATGAGCCAAAAGGTGCTGAGCCACATCTGGCTCTAAGTTCAGTGTCTCTTGCACCTGCCGTACGGTCTGCTCCATCAACCCTTCGACCTCCTGGGGGCTCATGGTGCGGCCTGCAGGCAGCTGGAGTGATGCCAGTGCAGCTACGGCTTCTGGGCTTGAGGGGAGAGAAGAGGCAGCCATCAGTCTCCCTGCCCTGCTCATCTACTAAATGAAACCCACCCTCCCCCAGCCCTCAGCTCCTCACTTGTGCGCCCCTGCTTGTGCGTGCTTAACCAGCCTCAGGACGACCACCCAAACCCACTGTCAGAGCGCGGCTCTCCACAGAAGCATCTGTAAGTGAGGGCTGAGGCTGGCTGTCACAGTGATTCAGGCACTCCAGGAATCTGGTGGGCAGGCATCAGGATGCTAGGTGTGGACGGGATCCCCACAGTGAATGGGATGATCCCACTGTAAACTCCACCCCAAACACCAGCAATCCATCTGGTGAGAAACCAGTGTCTACAGCCTTACTTCTCCAAGTATGGGCCAAGGACCAGCAGCCTGCATATCACAGGGAGCTCTACTGAATCGGGATCTGCCTTTTAATGGGATCCCCTGTGGTGTGTATGCAAGTGACTCCTCTAGAAAACTCACTTTACACACGGTGCAGAGGATAGGCATAAAAGCAGTGCCGAAACAACCTGTGGTGAACGGGATGTGATGGGACAAGCTTTAGGGGTGCCAGCTAATTAGGGGGATCTGACGGCAAACTCCTCTTGGAACGGGCTTCTTGAAAACTAGTTTGTACATTTCACGGAGCTCAGTGAGTCATCAGCACTCAATACGTATCTGTATGATATTCCATTTTTGCTTAGAATGAGAGACATCCATACAGGAGCTTGTGTCTGGGTCGCTTGCCTAAGGGCTGGCTCCTGGGGGATGGGAACAGCAAGGCCCCTGATCAGAAAGGAGATGACAGTGCTGACAAGGGAATGAGGACTGGCAAAGTGGAAAAACAACAGAGGCAAGAAAAACGGGGTAAGACAAAGAAAGAAATCAAGCGTCTTTCCACCAAAGAGCCTGACTTTGGCACTAAACCTCCTCCTGTGTCACTGCAGTGCCATCTGTCCTGGGAGCCCATCCCTCCCTACTGGCTTAGAGCCCTTGCAGCTGGGGAACAGGACTGAGAACAGCTACCTAGGCTTGCAGGTCTTGGTGGTCTGGTTGCCACAGAAGGGGACCTCTGCCTGGCCCCGGCAAGGCCCCGTAGGCTCTGGCGTGGCATACGTCAGGATCTGGGGCCGGTCGTCACGCCGTTCCACGTAGCCCTGGCCCAGGAGATGCAGGATGCAAGAGAGGACATCTGTACTAGTACAGGCCACGCCTCCTGCAACAGTGCGGCCCAGGCTTCCGGGGGGGTTTGGACCCTTCTGCCAGGCTTCCAGCACCTGGATGGGACAAGAGGAAACAGGCAGGCTACTTTTACCTAGAGGAGCCAGCCTGCCTGGGTTCGATGCTCGGCTCTTCCACTTACTAGCTGTGTGACTACAGATGTGTTACTAACTCTCAGGCCTCACTTTTCTTCTCTGTCAAATGGGAATAATAGTAAATGATAAAACTAATACCGCCACCATCACCTATCCCGTAAGACTGTTGTGCAGATTAAATGACTCAATCACGCAAACTCTTGGAAGAGGGCCTGGCACATGATGAACACTCATATCTCATCTCTACCTTTTGCCTTACTAAGTGCTCTGTCAGGAAGAGAAAACACAGATGCAAATGTCACCCTAGAGTTCTTATACTGAGAGAGTTTACCTTCCCTTGTGATGATCCCTGACTCTAAGCCTCAACCCTGAGCCTGACTCTCTCCCTCCCCTAACTTCACGGTCCCCTCTGCCTACCAGACAAACCAGCTGATCAATATGGAGGCCCTTTTCCCCATGGGCTTTGAGAATACGGACAAGAAGACAGCTCAAGAGGTTCCTCTTCTGTTCCAGAGTTCGGCCCTCATCCTTCTCGACGTTCAAGTACTTCTGGGACGGTATCAACCACAGAGCTTCCCCACAGTGCTGGGGCTCAGGCGTCCGAAGCCGCAGCATACCTGGAACTCACTCCCAGTCAGCACCCGAGGCAGGGAAGGGAGAGGTGAGTGAAGGCAAAGGGGACCCCGGTTCTTTCCCTACCACACGCCTACCATGAGTGCCCCATCCCCTAGGAGCAGCGGCAAAGCCCAGCCCTGTTGACCTACCCCTGGGTGGAAAGCCCTGACCCTCGTGCAGGGTCAAAGGGCCATTGTCTGAGGTGAGCGGCAGAAGCGCCTGGAGCAGCAGCTCTGGGGTGAGGTCAGAATTCTTCAGCAGGGTCTCTACAGACACCTCCTGATGAGGAGAAACAGGGGCAGTCAGGAGTAGAGAGTCAGGGAAAAGGAAAATAAGAGAAGGAAGGCGGGAAGAAGGGGCAGAGTTTAGAACAGTGGCAGACAGGGGGAAGAGAAGACAGAGGCCAAGAAGCTGAGGCACCTCTGTCTGATTGAAATACAACAGCAGCCACATCTGCACGGTGGACACATGCAGGGTCTGGTTCCCAAACTGCAGCTCGGCCCTCCCCAGCCACGTCCACTGCAGCCGCCGATGTGGTCCCATGTCCAGGACTGGATGATTCTGACCTGGGAAAGCACAGAAGAGTAGAGACAAAGAGCAGGGGAAACGAGGGGGTTAGAGGCTGAGGCCAGGGTGTACCATTAGTCAAGCTTCGCTCCTGCTGATCTCTGTGGGGAGGAGGGCCCCCACAGAAGTACCCTGTCAAGCTTCCAGAGCTCAGCCTCCTCTGTGCTTGCCTCCCTGGCGAGCCACACGTAATCTGGGAGCCCACCCTGTGCCTCGCCCCACACCAGGCAGGCTTCACGAAAGAAACACCAGAGAGAAGAGACCTGGGTTTTGCCCTCAAGGAGCTGACAGTTTATAAAGACCCACTAGGCTGCGTCTCTTCCTCCTGCTGTGTTACAGCTCAGGCAAGATGAGCCTGGATATCCACTCTTACTAGAAAGCAAGGATGTTGTCAAAGCCGGACAGTATCAAGAGGAGCGAGTCTGAGAGGTGCTCTCTGGCCAAAGATGGGGCAGTGTGAGCATCAAGAAAATAACACCTGTGCTGGGTTGAAACATAGGAAATATTTTAAAATTCATGAGTTCATCATGACATATTTCTTTTAAAAAACCACACTGGCTATCTCTTTGGAGGATGCTAGAGGAACCAACACATTATTTTGAAAACCAGTTCAGAGTAAGGGGGAGGAGGAGAGAATCAAGCCTTTCCTATATAAACCATACTTCAGGGTAACCAGAAAGTTGAGAGAAAACGTTTAACCTAATACAACAAAACCAGAATGGTGCGATCCGCACACCCTAATGAAATGACAGCTGAGCAATGGCAACGAGTGACTGCCATGTGAGAAGTTGACAGGAAACTATACATAATGTGCAGATCAGACTTGCAACACTGAACCCCACTGATCCATCTTAAAACATCCCAGAGACAGGTAGGACACGCTACCACCTATGAAACGCTCTTGCCCCAGAAATCACACCCAAATTGGAATCAACATCTTTATCTAAATATCTGTTTTCCAGAAATGAAAGAGACAGAGGAACAGGCCAGAGGACACCACGTGGATACGGTCAGCAAAATCCACCCTGTGGATGACTCTGTGTGGCAAACAATCTAGTTTCCTCTATAGACAATTGCAAGGGAGCAAAAAAGGAAGGCAGGATCCATAGATTACTGGAGATGAAAGGCAGAGCTCGATCAAATGAAGGTGTAGGCTTGGTGTAGATCCCCAATTAACAAAAACTAATTTTGAAAACGTGAGGAAAAGGGGGAGGAATATGGACACTTTACTGTCTGATATTAGGAACTATTATTAATTTCTCAGAGTTTGATCACTGTAGTGCCCTTGCTTTTAAAAACAGAATCCTTAATCTTTTAAATTTGAGAACTGGGGAAAGTTGGGTGGGGGGTACAGAAGAAATGAGATTGGCCATGAATTGATCCACGTGTACACTGGAATTTATTCTGTCTACTTTTTAAAAAAGGATTTATTTATTTATTTGAGAGAGAGAGGGAGAGAGAGCACACACAGAAGGAAAGGGAGAGACAGACTCCCAATGAGCAGGGAGCCCGATGCAGGGCTCAATACCAGAACCGAGGGATCATGATCTGAGCCGAAGACAGATGCTCAGTTGACTGAGCTACCCAAGTGCCCCACATTCTGTCTACTTCTGTGTATGTCTGAAATTTACCATAATAAAAAAAATTTTAAATGAGGGTGAAGGTAAGCCATTCTCAAAAACTGATAGTTTTTCACCAATACTCCCTCAATGAAGAGACTTCTAAAGGATATACTTAGGGGGGGATGCCTGGGTGGCTCGGTTGGCTAAGCATCTGCCTTCAGCTCAGGTCATGATCCTAGGGTCCTGGGATTGAGTCCACATCGGGCTCCTTGCTCAGTGGGGAGCCTGCTTCTCCCTCTGCCTCTGCCTGCCACTCTGCCTGCTTGTGCACACTCTCTCTCTGACAAATAAGTAAATAAAATCTTTAAAAAATAAAAAGAAAATTTAAAAAAAAAGGATATACTTAGGGATGGAGATGGAACTCAGAAAGAAGGATCAAGATGCAAAAGGATTATATGTTTATTAAAATAAAAAAAATAAAATAAAATAAAATAAAAATTATGAAGATGTATCTATTAAAAAAAAAGATGCAAAAGGATTAGTGATGGAAGCAACTAGTATAATAGCAAATCTAAACACCAACCGAATAAGACAGTGATAATAATGACTCTTTGGGAGGTAGGAAAAAAAAGATTGCCCTAAAATATCAAACAACGGTAACAATTAAGATGGGAGTGAGAGTTGCAGTTAAGATTTTCTATGGCCCTGGGGCACCTGGGTGGCTCAGTTGGTTAAGCATCTTCCTCCGGCTCAGGGCATGATCCCATGGTGCTGGGATCAAATCCCACATCTGGCTTTCTGCCCAGCGGTGGTCTGCTTCTTCCTCTCACTCTCCCTCTGTATTCTCCCTCTCTCTCTCTCAAACAAATAACTAAATCTTTAAAAAAAAGATTTTCTATGGTCCTTTTATTGCTCGGGAAGTTTGGGGAGTGATATTAACAAGTCAAACATACAGGTTACAAACATAAGGGTAATCACCTACAGAAATAGAATGTGTGACTTCCAAAACTGGTAGAGACCAAAAAAAAAAAAAAAAAAAAGGAATTTTTAAAAATGCACAAAAATCCAAGGTAGAAATATATCTATAAATGTGTTCAATTTACAGGGCGCCTGGGTGGCTCAGTGGGTTAAAGCCTTTGCCTTCGGCTCAGGTCATGATCCCAGGGTCCTGGGATCGAGCCCCGTATCGGGCTCTCTGCTCAGCAGGGAGCCTGCTTCCCCCTCTCTCTCTGCCTGCCTCTCTGCCTACTTGTGATCTCTCTCTCTCTGTCAAATAAATAAATAAATAAAAATATTTTTTTAAAAAATGTGTTCAATTTACTATTCTTTTTTTAACTATATTCTTTGTATATATAAAATATCTAAAATTTAAAATTATAAGAAAGGTAAACTAAAATGTAAGAGCTTAGAGGCGCCTGGGTGGCCCAGTGGATTGGGCCTCTGCCTTCAGCTCAGGTCATGGTCCCAGGGTCCTCGGCAGGGAGCCTGCTTCCCCCTCTCTCTCTGCCTGTCTCTCTGCCTATTTGTGATCTCTCTCTATGTCAGATAAATAAATAAGATCTTTTAAAAAATAAAAATAAATAAAATGTACGAGCTTAGCAACAGAAGCCAAATATATCATTACTCACAAAAATTATAAACAGACTAAAATTGACAACTCAAAGGAGAGATTGTTGAATAAAAAACAAATTCTAAGTATTTACAAGATACCTGCCTAAAATAAGATTATGGCAAACTTAAAAGTAAATGATACTGGGAGATATTCTGATGAGAGCAGAATATAGGCATAGTTTTGGAAATATCTCGCCAACAGATTGCTTATTAGTAGTGGCAAGGGGAAAATATTAACTATACAGTGGGGAGTCAACCCACCTCTTGATCAGGTTGTCAAATTCACATTACAAAAAGCAGCAGATAGAAATTGCGTGCTTCCAAATGAAACACACAGAGGACATAATGTCACTTACTTAGGATTCTGGACCGGAATGCATCACCTGAATCTAATTATGAGGAAATATACAAATTTAAAATGAAAAACATTTAGAAAAATTTAAATGGCTTCACTTCCAAGGGTATCAATGTTGTAAAAGACAAAAAAAAAAAAAAAAAAGGTTAAGGTATTGTTTCATGTTACAGACACTAAAGTCATGACAACTAAACATAATAGACGGTTCCAGACTAGACGCTGTCCTGAACTAAAAACTAATTAAATTAAAAATTCTGACAAAATCAGAACGTGGAAAATAAAGTATTACACCAATGTTAAATTTTAAATTTTTGAAACTGATTAGTTAACTATTATGTAAGAGAGCACCATGATTCTTAGGAAATCTATATTCAAGTATTTAGAGGCAAAGGGCCAGTATATACGCAATTCACTGTCAGTGGTTTGGGGGAGAAAATGTATGTGTGTTTGTGTGTGTGTGTGTAAATACACATTTTATAAATGTATATACACACAAAGAGCAAATGACAAAAGCAAATGGGGCAAAATGTTAACAAAAGGTAAACTTGGATAAAGAGTATGTGAGTGTTCTCACGTGATGGGTGGCTCAGTCAGTTAAGTGTCTGCCTCGGCTCAGGTCACCATCTCAGGCTCCCTGCTCAGCGGGGAGTCAGCTCCTCCCTCTCCCTCTCCCTCCCTCTGCCCCCACCCATCTCATGCTCACTTTCTCTCTCTCTCTCAAATAAAGTCTTATTTTTTAAAAAAGAATGAGTATTCTTTGTATTATTCTTACCATTTTTCTGTAAATTTGAAATTATTGCCAAATTAAAAAATTTTAAGTAAAAGGATAACTGAATTGTTCACCAAAATGGTTAAAATGGAGGGGCACCTGGCAGGCTCAGCCAGTGGAGCATATGACTCTTGAACTCAAGCCCCACACTAGGTGTAGAGACTACTTAAAAATAAAACCTTTAAAAATTGGTTCAAATGGCAAATTTTATGTTATTCATCTTTCACCGCATAAAAGAAACATAATTACCATTCTCCCCTGACACGGCAAAAGGATAGAAAGATATTCTGGAAAAACCCTAACCAAAGAAAGCTGGTATATTATTAACACCAGATAAAAATAGACTTTGAGAGAAGAAGCTTTACTAGAAAGAAAGAAGGTCATTTCATAATAATAAAGTTTAATTAACTTAAGATTTTAAACCTGCAGGGGCACCTGGGTGGCTCAGTGGGTTAAAGTCTCTGCCTTCAGCTTGGGATGTGATCCCAGGGTCCTGGGATGGAGCCCTGCATGGGGCTCTCTGCTCAGAGAGGAGCCTGCTCCCCGCCCCCACCCCTCTCTGCCTACCTCTCTGCCTACTTGTAATCTCTGTCAAATAAATAAATAAAATCGTAAAAAAAAAAAAAAAGATTGTAAACCTGCATAGTCCATTATGGTAGCCACATGTGGCTATTTAAACGGGTTAAAGTAAATAAAATTAAACACTCAATTCCTCAGTCAAACTAGTCACATTTCAGTAGCTACAAATGGCCATCATAACTGAAGAGTGCAGAAAATATCTTTCCCATCACTGTAGAAAGTTCTACTGGACAGCACTGTTAAACGATTTTAAACTTTATTTTAGTTCTTAAGAAGATTTTATTTATTTACTTGAGAGAGAGAGAGTGGGGTGGGAGGGAGGAGCAGAAGGAGAGGGACAAGCAGACTGCCCCATGAGCATGAAGCCCAACACAGGGCTTGATCCCATGACCCCAAGATCATGACTTAAGCCAAAACCGAGCTGGATGCCTAACTGACTGAGCCATCCAGGCGCCTCTATCTAAACTTTAATTTTTAGAAAGAGAGAGTGAGTGAGTGCAGGGGATGAGGGGCAGAGGGAGAGAGAGAATCTTAAGCAGACTCTGTGCTCAGCACAGAGCCCAAGGAGTGGCTTGATCTCATGACCCTGAGAACATGACCTAAGCCAAAAATCAAGAGTTTGGACCTTTAACCAACTGAACCACCCACCAGGCACTCCTAAACCTTTATCTAATAACATAGTCAAAAAATATATAACGCAAAGCTGACCTGATAAAAAGTTTAAAAATTCACTATTGGGGCGCCTGAGTGGCTCAGTTGGTTAAGCAACTGCCTTTGGCTCAGGTCATGATCCTGGAGTCCTAGGATCGAGTCCCGCATCAGGCTCCCTGCTCCGCAGGGAGTCTGCTTCTCCCTCAGACCCTTCCCCCATGCTCTCTCTCTCTCTCTCTGAACTAATAAATAAAATCTTTAAAAAAAATAAAAAATAAAAATTCACTACCATAATGACAGATCTTAATACACCTCTCCCAGTAATAGATCAAGCAGACAAAAATGAGTAAGGTTACAGCAGATTTGAAGAATACAATGAACAAAGTCAATATGGTGGAATGTGTAAAAGCCTTTAACTGGCAGCTGAAGAATACACACTCTTCCTAATCACACATGGAACACTTAGAATCTCTGACCATCTGCTAGGCCATAAAGGAAGTCTCAAGACACTGCAAAGATTCAGAATCAAAGAAACCACGTTCTTTAGCCACAATGGAACGAGGGTTGAAATCTAAAACAAAAAGACAACTAAACGAAGAAAAACTGGTTTGGGAATTTTAAAATATACTTCTAAAAAAGTAACAGATCAAAGTAGAACTAAAAAAATACTAAATACTCATACACAGCATAATAAAAACTTAGGCAACATCCCAAACGTCCACCAACAGCAGAAAGGGTAAATATATGCATACAACGGAAAGGAATCTACAGTACAAAAAAACAGAGTAATGATACAACAACCTGGATAGCGCTCACAGACATTACACCCACTGAAAGAAACCAGACACAGCAGAATATACACCTTATTATTCTGTTTATATGATGTTCAAATACAGGCAAGAATCCTTGGTGATAAAAGGAAGAAAAATGGTTTCTCTTGGAAGAACATACTAACTACAAAGGGAGATGAAGCAGGAAGTCTTCTGGAAATGCTCTGGGGGTGGTTATGGGAGTATATGTGTATATAAAATTCATTAACTCATAATGAAGACTTGTGTACTTTACTGAAAACTATTCCACAAGAAAAACAGATCTAAACAAAACAAAACAAACTGAAACTGAATGCAGCTAAAGCAATGTTGAGAGGAAAATGAATAGCCTTAAACATGTTTACTTTGAAAGACTCAAAAGGTAAAAATTAAGTAAGCATGCAACTTGAAGTTAGGAAAAGAAAAATGGAACAAATTCATACAAAAGTGTAGGCAATGATGAGAGACATTAAGAAAGATCTAACCCACCTTTTCCCCTTCCCTAGAAGACTGCTGTCTCAAGAGACCACTTTTCTTCATATCTACATATTCCTGTCCACAGCTCCTCTCCTCTTTCTCTCCTGCCACCCCAAATCTCACCCCAATTGCCTGTCCCTATCTCCTCACTCTGGCTGTAGAAATTGGAGAAGCGGTCAAGGGCATCACAGAATTCAGTGGGAAGGCACTTTCTGGGATGGTACAGGTAGCAGAGTGGGGAGACCGGCCAGCAGCGTGGTGACAGGACCAATATGGAAACTGTTGGACTTGAATCTTCGATAAATAGTTCTTTCTCAGCCTCCTCTTCCTCTGCTTCCTCCTGAGAGACAGAAGGATTTCAAGGGCTCTTGGGCTCCCTTCTTTGGTCTAGTCTTTTGCTCTCCTATTCTCCCACTCGTTTCCCTTGCTCTTACCTCCTCTTCTTCCAGGCCCTGTTCCTCCTCATTCTCCTGCTCCAAGAGCTGCTGATCGAGCCGCTGGAGCTGGAAGAGGTGGAACTGGCACTGCAGCTCCTCGGACGTGCTCAGGCTGCGCAGCATCTGCTGGGGGAGGCGGTTGGGGAAGCAGAGGCCGATCTGCTCCAGCACGGCCCCCTCCAGCCAGCTCGAGCCCACGCTCAGGAGACGGTCAGCCATGTAGTGCCTGCAGCACATGCAAAGGGGGCTGAGCCTCAATGCAGCCGCTCACTAGGCCAGGGGTCCTGCCACCCCATCCAGAACCTGGGTTCCTCTGTTGCAGCAGGCCTGGGTCACAGACCCTGCCTCCCCCCTCCCTCCCTGCTTCCTTTCCACCCCTGTCCCACCTATCTCTGTATCTTAATCTCTCCTCTCCACTGCCTCCTCCCACCTCTTCCCACCAAGCCTCAAATCTTCACCCTCTCCAGACTCTACCCCTCTCCTCCCCTACCTCTTAGACCTGCACTCACTGGTAGAAGTGCTCAAAAGTAGTAGCCAGCTCCAGGCCAGAAAGGACCATGATGGGCTCCAGGTGCCGCTGAAGCCGCCCCAGCATTTCCACTCCGGGGGCTCCGCCAACCAGGCTGCCCTGGATCTGCTGGTCGATGTGCCTGGCAAACTGCTCACTTATCTGGGGGCAATGGAAAGGGCACCGGCCAAGCATAAAGAGGGCATGGAGCAGGAGAGGGGGTGGTGAGAGGAGTGAGAGGCTGAGAAAGAGGTGAGCGTGCACCAGCTGACCTGGTGACTGGGAGGCTGAGGGTACTCACGTGGGCAGCGGTGAGAAAGGACTGCTGGAGCAAGGCGCCCGAGAAGCCACTGCGCAGAGCCACGGTGAAGGCTGCCCGAGGCCCAAAGAGCTCTGAGCCTGCTCTCTGCAAATGCTCATAGAGCTTACAGTATCGAGGCACGAAGTCGGGGGCCCTCCAGGCTGCAGCCAGGAACCTGCTGACCTGAGAAGGGAGGAGAAGGACCAGCAGATGCCGCAGGCTGGCTGTGGCCCCGCCTCGGACCGCAGCTTCCTTGCTCTCACCTGTCCCTGCACCACGCTCAGCCAGCACTGCGTTATGTTCCTCAGGCTGCTGCTGGGAAGGGCTGCTGAGGGCCCGGGGCTCCGGTCCCGGGCCTTACTGTTCTTGCTGACTGTGGAGACAGAGGGCAAGGGAAGCAGCTC
Organism: Martes martes; assembly: GCF_963455335.1. NCBI lineage: Eukaryota > Metazoa > Chordata > Mammalia > Carnivora > Mustelidae > Martes > Martes martes. Next base: position 89,192,803 of record NC_137893.1, on the reverse strand, counting down.
TGTCTCAGCCCCGGAGTGAATCAGGGGTCTAGGGTACTGACCCTGGAAAGGCCCAGAGCGGAGCACTCGGGAAGAGCAAGATCCAAGACGGGGAGGAGCCAGACACCACCACTGCCCAGTTTCTTAGCTCGAAAGGCCATTGCTGGGACTTACTGGGTCGAGTGGATGGCTCAGGAGAAGGCTCGGGCGGGGGCTCCACATGTACCAGCAAGTGACAAAGGCGACGAACTCGAGAGGCAAACGGTGCTGCTCGACTCAGGGGGTCCTGAGAGCTCTGCCTTTGCTCTAAGTACTGATCCAGCAGCCAGCCCAGGGAGCTCACACCCTCTGCATCTAAAAGAAGACAGATCAGAAACAGGTGATGGGAAATAGGGGGATGGAGAGCCCAGGAAAAGGAGAGAGAAGGCCCAATTACATAAAAAAGTCAGAGGTGGCCGGGCCCGGGCTTACTTCAGCTGGAGTCTGGGGGGGTGCTAAGCAGGTGGGGGTGGGGTGGAGGAGAAGATTCAAATACCAGAGTCTCAGGGAGCAGTCCCTGGGGCAGGAAGGAGAAGAACACTGAGGTGATAGGCCTTCAGGGATAAAGACAGGGACCAAGAGAACCAAGAGCATTAACTCAGGTGATCCCTGGGAATCATTATGAGGGGCTGGTTAGTGGGGCCAGGGGTCGGGGTGGTTACCGGGGGAGGTGATGTTCTGCACCAGGGGGCTGACCAGGGCCTCCCAGCAGGTCTTGCCCAGTGCTTGGGCGGCCTCGTCATCAGGCAGGAAGCGATCAGCAAAATTCTGCTCATGGCGCAGAACCCTGTTAAGTCTGGGGATAAGGAGTGTGGTCAAGGGTTTAAGGTACAGGTTTCTCTGTGGCCTCTACTCAAGTGCGGTCAGCTCCCACTCTTGCTGTGCTCGGTCCCCTAACCAGCTTGCTGCCACCAGCACACACTTGCCACCTGTGTTTCCCTTTCCCTCATGTCCTAGCTGCTGCTTTACCTTTCAGACTCCTGCAGAAGTCTCCCACCACCTACTTTTTTTTTTTTTTTAAGAATTTATTTATTTATTTGAGAGAAACAGTGAGTGAGAGAGAGAGGGAGAAAGAATCTGAAGCAGACTCCATTCTGAGTGCACAGCCCAACGAGGGGCTCAATCCCATGCATGTGAGATCAGGACCTGAAGCAAAACCAAGAGCCCAATGCGACTGAGCCACCCAGGCATCCCTCCCACCACCTCCTTCTTAACAGTGTCCTCCCACTGTATTACCCTCTCTTCCCCCCCAACCCAGCCCCCTGCCTGTGCCACCCACCGGGGACAGAGCTGGAGGAGGCGCTTGCGGTCCTCTGCTATGTCCCGGCTCCAGGCTTGTGCCCGAATGGTATAGAAGAGACATGTCCGGCGACACAGGTGCTCCCGGAAAAGTGGCCAGAAAGTGGGCTTGGGGCCCAGAACCTCCACGCCTCGAACCCGGGTGTCGATGCCGCCCTGTAACATGCAGACTCATCTACCACCTAAGCCACCCAGCCACCAAGTGCTACCAAAAGAAAGCCAGGTCTCACGCCCTGAGTTCCCCGGAGGCCCATGACACATTCCCACATCTCTGGAACTCAAGAGGCTCCCGGGCCATCCCCCAGCAGATGCGTGGCCTGAGCCTGGCCGCCGCATGCTGGGGGGACGCAGTCACTGTGAACACCCTGTGCTACCCCTGTACTAATATGGTCCCCAGCCCAGCCTCCTCCCTCACCCCACCTGCTGGCAGCGCTTTATGCGGATCTGGATGATGGGCCAGAAGCGGTTCAGGTTCTCCAGGAGGACCACCCGGCTGGCAGACGGCATCACATTGACCTGATGGGGGAGGGGAAAAGGAGAGAGGACTGTCCACCTCCAGCAGTGGGGTTGGAGGGACTACTGTGATGGTGCGTGCGCTTTACTTATGCACTGAGCCCACAGACCCGTGCCAGTCTGCTTGGTCCTCTAACCAGCTTGCTGCCAAGCACAAGTACTTGTCACACACACTTGTCACCTGTGTTCCCCTCCCCTCTGTGAACCCTGCTCTCACTGCTTAGGAGGCAAAGCCTGCCTGGGAGAAAGAACGTGGGAATCCTCCAGGGACTGGGTCCTTCCAAGAAGGTCCTGGGACAGAAGGATGGGGAGCAAGATCAAGGGGGGTGCACAAGGGTCCCCACCGTGTTGAGCTCAGTGCTGATGCAGCTGGCACTATCGCCCCCAAACACCACCACCCTGGCCGGCATGTAGCTTGAGTCCTCACTGGCCACAAGCAAAGTCAGCTGCCTGGGAGAGGAGAAAACAGTAAGTTAAAGCTGGGGCCCTGCTCTTGAAATGACTTCAACCCACCACTTCCTCCTCAGACTCCTGTCCTTCTGCTGCCTGCTTAAGTGTCAGTCTTCCCAAAGCCTCTGCTCTCCTCTTACCTTTCCCTAATGTGACTATTTAAAACCATAGTTTCAACCAAAAACTAATATCCTTATGACTCCAAATCCATATCTCTACCCTAGACAGCGCCTCTCAGCTCTCACACTATGTACCCAACACACACATCCATGTCAGACTCCACAGGCCCCTCAAAGTCAACACGCGTAAATGGAACCATCATCCATCCACAGAAGCCTATCCCTCTTCCTACATGCCTCTCAGGAAGAAAACTGCCATCTCCCTAGAGTGCTCTGTCACTGTGACTTGCCCCATTCATGGCTTTCCTGTCAATGGCTCATCTAGGAGACTCTGGCCCTTGAGATCTGTCAGTCTGCCACCCTGTCGAAATGCCCATTCCCTCTGCCTAACTGAAGACATTCATTTCTCAATGAGACCACCTCATAAACCTTCCAGCTCTCTGGCCTCCAACCCAAACTCCCATAATTGCCAGGGTGACTTCTTTTTTTTTATTTTTTTTAAAGATTTTACTTACTTATTTGACAGAGAGAGCACAAGCAGGGGGAGAGGCAGAGGGAGAAGCAGGCTCCCCATTAGGCAGGAAGCCCGATGCAGGGCTTAATCCCAGGACCCTGGGACCATGACCTGAGCTGAAGGCAGACATTGAACCAACTGAGTCACCCAGGTGCCCCAAGGGTGACTTTTCTAGATACTACTAATAAAAAAATCTAGGGGCACCTGGGTGGCTCAGTGGGTTAAGCCTCTAAGCCTTCAGCTCAGGTCATGATCCCAGGGTCCTGGGATCAAGCCCCACATTGGGCTCTCTGCTCAGCAGGGAGCCTGCTTCCCCCTCTCTCTCTGCCTGCCTCTCTGTCCTACTTGTGATCTCTGTCTGTCAAATAAATAAATAAATAAATCTTAAAAAAAAATCTAGTTTTGTCTCTTCTCTTCTTTATCTTTTTTTTTTTTTAAGATTTTATTTATTTATTTGACAGACAGATCACAAGTAGGCAGAGAGGCAGGCAGGGAGTCTTCTCTTCTTTAAATCCTTCAGTGGCTCCCCCAGTTTCAGAACAAAGCTCAAACTTCTTAGCTCACAAAACTCTCTGTGGTCTGGCTCTGCCTAGTTTTCTCGCTTTGTCTCCTGCCATTTCATGACATACACCCTACATTCCAGCCAAACACAGTCATTTAAACTTCCCCCAAACATGTCGTTGTGCCTCTTACTTCCATTTTGCACATACGCTGTCCCTCTGCCTGGACTAGCCAATGCCCTCTCTTTATACATCTTTATATAGCTAATTTCAAAGCTCAGTTCATTTAACCTCTCCTTATGGAAGCCTTCTCTCACCTCAGGGTCTGTGTCACTTTTTCTTATTCTTACTGATTTTCCAGCTAGCTCCCCAACAAGACCACAAGTTCCCTGAAGATGGGTACCATATCTTGGGCTCAGAGCCCCAGACTGGCCTAGTGCCTGACACAGAGTGTACGCTAAGCAAGTACCCACGGAAACAGTAAATAGGAAAGTTCTCAATATCCCTCAACACCATGCACAGGGCAGCGACATCTGTCCCTGGCAGGAGGAGTCATGTATATGGGCACTTGGAGAAGGTATACTGGGGTGTCCCAAAATATCCACGCATGCGTGTGTGTGCAAGCCCATGTGTGTGTGGGCATGTTCCTACCTGACAAGAACACCCCGGTGCATGTGCAAAGTGATGTAGTGGGAGCCGGTGCTGCCATTAGACTCCCAGTAGGTCTTGGGGTTGCGGTCCGTCAGCTTGCTGGCCCGGTGGGGGTTGGAGGACACCTCTACCTTCTCCCAGCACTTGTCCTCCTTCACCTCCACACTGGAGCCTGGGGGTGGGGGACAGGGGTGGCCGTCACAGCTTGGTTAGTTGAGAGGGAAGATAGGCAAGGGACAGGGAGAACAAATACTGGGGTGCAGGCCAGGAGAAAGCAGATGGGGGCACAGACCCTGGCAGAGATGCCTGAGGAACACGTCAAAGAATGGGATGTTGATGGGCTGATGGGTCCGTCTGTGGTCTTCGATCTGGCCCAGCACCATCTACAGCCAGAAGAGCAGAGAGAAGGGGCATGGGGAGGAGGGAAGAGTATGAAGAACACAGAGAAACATGTATGGAGAACGAGCCAAGGGGCAACAAACACTCAACCCCTTTCTTCACACATTTGGGCAGGACGATCGTTGGGTAACAGCTGGGAAACATGTGCCCAGATTTGCCACCACTTGTGCCAAACAGGGACCCACACTGAATCCCCTTCCCCTGCTTCTGGCTTATGTTCTCCCGCAGCTCTGGTCCCCCGAGTCTCCTCACCTGAATGCAGCCAGCCAGGATGCTGGAGGTGAGGTTGCTGTAGAGCTGGGCATGTTTCTCACATTCTGTCACCAGGTCCCGGAGCTCACAGGCCAGCAGCAGCTGAGCCGAGTGCTTGTCCAGGACTTTGGAGAGGGCCTCCTTGGCTCCCAGGCAGCAGAGAACCACAGCGTAGTCCTTATGCATTGAGGCCAGGCGATGCAGAAAGCAAAGCAGCTCCTGGACGATCTGAGCCCAGAGCCACAGGGATTAACATAAGGGAAACAAAGGGTGGGCCCCAGAAGGGACAAGGGGGTGCTTTAGAAAAGAGAACACGGTGGATGAGATTTGGGAGAAGGTTGAAAGCACAGGGAAAGGAGAGTACCCAAGAAGGTTGGGACAGAGCAGTGGGGTGCTGGGACCCCCGAGCTGGCAGAGCCTGGGCACAGCTTCCAACGCTCCTTCCTGCCAGGCCGAAGCTCTCTCAACAAGCCACCTTGGTGCCTGAGCCTCGGTCCACAACGCACAAACCCGGAAGTGTGGAGAGTGAGAAATGTTTGGACTGGTGAGGGTGGGCTTCTCCTAAACCCAGAATCTAAAATCCAGCTGCACGCAAAAGGTTTATACTTCAAAAGCTCCAGTTCTGAGGACTCTTAGAGAACAGCCCTTCCTCTCCACCCCTCTCCCTGTTCAGACCCACCTAGAAAGGCTGCACTTGGCCACCCAAAGCCTCACAAGGTAGCTGGTGCCCCAGAAGCTGCCTTTCCCTCCCTAACCCTCACCAGGGCTCTGGTACCTCAAAGTCACTGCTAGGGCCACTGAGACAGTTGAGGCAGGGCTCCAAGACCTCATGCCAGGGGAGGACCATTGCCTCAGGGTGATCTAGCAGCCGGGTCATGATCCTGGTGAGGGGAGAGAAACAAGCAAAGTCCCTGCGGTCTGTCGGCTCCCCCCGCCTCTGATGCATGGGTGCCCCAACAGGCCCCCTCACCTCAGTGCCGTCAGCAGCAGAGTTTTGTTGGGCCCCGGGGCGTCCAGAGTCCTCAGCAACAGGAGGAAGGGCTGGGTCTCCTGCTGGAGGCGCTTGAGGAGGGGCTTCACAGCGCCCCCTGGGCCGCCCTCGCGGCACAGCACCCGCTCCAAGCCCAGCAGGAGCTCTGTGGACGGGCCCCCCACCAGGGATCGGATCAGGCGCTCAGGGGACCCATCCTGGCCCTGGGCACCAGGGGTTTCCAGTGCTGCTGCCCAGACACATGCGAGGGAAAAAAAAAAAGTATGAAGAAGAGGCATGCAAATTGGTCAAACCGAGAACTAGGTAGGTCCGGAAAATCACCCTTAGGTTTTCCTCCTGTCGGGAGGTTGTATGTAGTTTGTACCAAACTGTGGGGGATTTTCTTCTCTGGCCCCAGATCTATAGTTAGGTGCCATCTGGGAAAAAGCTGAGTATGGCAAACACTGTCACGTTCAACACAAGACATTTTTAAGCTCATACAGTCATACAATAACCTGTTATTATTAAATAGTAATTATGCCATTACATCAGCCAATAAGTATAAGCTATTATAATCACATCCCCCTACTATCTAGCATGGTGGCATCACAGATTTGATTTTTTTTTTTTTAAGATTTTATTTATTTATTTATTTGACAGACAGAGATCACAAGTAGGCAGAGAGAGAGGAGAAAGCAGGCTCTCCACGGAGCAGAGAGCCCAATGCGGGGCTCGATCCCAGGACCCCGGGATCATGACCTGAGCCGAAGGCAGAGGCCTTCACCCACTGAGCCACCCAGGCGCCCCTCACAGATTTGATTTTTAAGAAATCTCTACACCCAACATGGGGCTGGAACTTAACAACTCCAAGATCAAGAGTCACCAGGTCTACTGACTGCGCCAGCCACGTACCCTGCATGCTGGCTTTAGACATATAATTTTCCTTACCTATTCTAGAATCTCCTCCTTTTGGCCAGGAAGTTCTACTTAAGACTTAACTTGAGCGCCAGAACCCTTACTCATTTCCTGGAGGTTCACCGCATCTTTCCAGGGAGGTGCTAGTACATAAAAGCCTTAGCCCTCCTGGCCATAGGCCGGCACTGCCTGGTTCCTCGAAGAATTGACCCCCCACAATGGTACCTGTGTGCTCAGGACTGCCTGGTGGCTCTGAATAGCGATTGAGAAGCATCATGAGGATGGTGCGTGTGGTAGGCATGGGCTCGGCCCCTGGTGTTATCCCGGAGTGCCTGAACAAGGTGTCTCTCAGCTCTCGGGTTATGATCTGGTCCCCCAGAGTGTGGTGGTTGCACAGAAGCAGGTTGAGCAGGAGCAGACCGTTTCTCACTGCAGAGGAGCACCTGGGAGGAGGGAGGCAACCCAGGGAGAAATGGAAAGGGAGTGAACGCAATGGAAGCAGAAAGCCAGCACAAAGGGGAGGAGACTGTGGCTGGGGAGGGAGGAGAAGGGCTCCAGGGCTCCCTCTGAGGCCAGGACATCCGGTTCCCTGACCTCAGGTCACTCCTCCCAACCCCAGGAAGGAAGGTCAGCATGCCCTGCTCTCTCTGGGGCTCTCCCTCCTCCCCTCCACTTGGTCCCTCTTCCAACAACAGTCAGAGGGGGCCACCACTGTTTCATCCAGAGGTAACAACATAAAGGGAATTTCTGTGAAGCCCGTGAGATGTGGGCGGGGTGGCAGTGGGGCTTGGGGCTTAGCGGGAGTTTGGAGGGTGATGCCCTGACCCCTCTGTGTTCAGCATCAGGATCACGGCTGCAGGGACAGTAAGGAGCAGGCTCTCAGAGCCTGGGCGGGTGGCTGAGTCAATGCTGGCGAAGATCTCTCTGGTCATCTGGGCATCAAACAAAGGATGGATAGAATCTCGGCCAGAAGCAAAAGTGGGGATCTCCGAGGAGCTGGCAATGGCCAGCATCTTCAGTGCCTGCAATGGGAATGTGGAAGCAGAGTTAGCTGTGGGCAGGGCCACCACGCAGAGAAAGAGAGCCAGGTCCTCATTCTCAACTCCAGACTTTGGGGTGGCTGAGCTATTTGCAAATAGGTCAAGTAGGAGATAGAAAGGGAAGAGGTCATGATGGGATATCAAATGCTACAAACAAAAAGAGAGAGAAGGAAAGAAAGCAAAGGGGAAAAAATGAGGCTCAATGGTAAAATCAGCCCACCATTGGCTCTGCTGGCACCAATGCCAAGTGGCATGGCCGCCCCCTCCCAAAGCTTCCTGGGCAGGGCAGTGGGGGCAGGGAGGGGAATGTCACAGCATATAGTTGTCTTTGAAGGCTCTCCTTGACATTGTCTTCCACCTCCCTGGACCACCTCTCCCCTTGCAAAACCTCCCTTCTCTCGAGTTCCAGGACTCCATAGCCTCCTGGCTGGCCTGCCTCTGGAGTTCCTCTTCTTTTTTTTTTTTTTTTAAGCTTTTTTGGTTTTTTTTAAAGATTTATTTATTTAACAGACAGAGATCACAAGGAGGCAGAGAGGCAGGCAGAGAGAGAGGAAGGGAAGCAGGCTCCCTGCCAAGCAGAGAGCGCGATGTGGGGCTCGATCCCAGGACCCTGAGATCATGACCTGTACTGAAGGCAGAGGCTTTAACCCACTGAGCCACCCAGGAGCCCCTGGAGTTCCTCTTCTTAATCCTTGACCATGGAAGCTCCTGTCCCGTTCTCATGCTGCACTCCCTTCCTGGGCAACCTCATCTGCTCCCACAGCTTCAATTACCACCAAAAGGCTGACACTCCCAAACCTACATTGCTTGGCCACCAAAGCCAGTAGCCAACCCTCCTCAACAAGACTACCTGGGTTGTCTCACAGGAATTATAGGGGAATTATAGGGGAAAATATTTGGAATCAGTGAACTTGCTTGCTGGTACTGTAAAGAAAATTAAAATAAGATGAATGCCATGCCATCTGAGTGGAGGCAACCCTCCTTGGGGAAAGTGTTGACCCTTGAGAAGAAACCCACCAGGGATGGAGATTAGAACAAATTCTCAGGATACTCTTCCTTAGAAGGCCTGAACTCTCCATGCATATGCTACCTCATAATGAGGCTTTCTCCCTTTCGTTACCCCCCACTCCTCAATTAGCTGAATTCTGTAAACCTGAAGTTATAAACAGGATGATACAATTCTGCTACAGGGTAAGAGTTTGAATTTTGGGGTAAATGTTGTATTTCGGTCATGCAGTCTGAAAGGGTTAGGGAAGTCTTTGAGCAAACATGGCCTAGACATGAATGCCTGGCTGCTCTTCAGAGGAGGAGTACCTAGCTGGCCCCTTACAGGAAAGAGCCTCACAACCTCGCCCTGGACTAGCCTGCTCTCAGGGGACCTGCACGCCTGTCTGCACTGTTGCCATTATACTGTCGAAACTCACCATCAGTACCGATCTGGATGAAGCCTACCCGCGCCCCTCAGGGACGCCGGGCTTTACAGAGCACACCCTGCCCACACCTCCTACCAGCCAGCACTTGTGTCTGGAGTAGTCAGGAAGCCAATTCTTCTGTGAGCTTCCCCGAATGGGCCACCCCCTTCCCCATCTTCTGGGCCCTGGGGGTGGGGGCAAAGCACCACATCAGGCAAGGGGACATTTTCTACGTAAGGGTACCACTCGGATCAAAGTGTAAAAAATTACTTTGTTGCATGCAGAAAATCAGTCTCTAACCAAACACTTCACTGTAACTAAAAAGACACGGGAAATTCAACAAACTGAAAAACTCAACTCGGGATCTTCTCTCCATACTTCTTCCTCCTCCCACATTTCCCCATGCATGGAGTAAATGGCCTCCGCCTCCCCTCTGCTGCTCCGTTTTAAACCTGGGAGTTGTTCTTAAAAGTATGTTTCTCCCTTTCTTCCAAACATGCACTCAGTCTCCAAGACTGGCCGGCTAGAACCTTCAACAGCCCCCTGCATCTCTCATCCCAAGGTCTCTTCCCTGGTCTAAATCGTCACAGCATCTCCCTGCCCCTCTTTTTGTTGTTGTTGTTGTTGTTGTTTAAGATTTTTATTTATTTGACAGAAAGAGCACAAGCAGAAGGAGAAGCAGGCAAAGAGGCAGACTTCCCGCTGAGCAGGGAGCCCGACGCAGAGCTCAATCCCAGGACCCTGGGATCAGGACCTGAGCTGAAAGCAGACGCCCAACCAACTGAGCCACCCAGAAGCCCCCCCTGAACCTGTCCCTCTCACCCATCACTCTCTCCCGCCAGGCCCAGTCCACTCACCGCCAGCCCAGCCTGCTGCACCAGGACGGAAGTCTTATATTCTTGCATGCAAACCAGCACAGCGTAGATGCCACCCTCCCTGGCAAAGAGTGGGCGCCACTCGTGCTTGGTCATGAGCAGGTAGAGGAGGCGCAGGGCCAGCACCACCACCATCTTCTCTCCCACCTGGTTGGTCAGCAGCTCCACCAGCGTCTTCACAAGCTTCTCTCTTAGAAGAGACATTGGAGTTCCCCATCCCAAAAGTCACATCTGACTCCCTGCACAGCCCTCTCCACCCCTCTCCAGCCTGCTCTTCTCCTCGGGCCCTCTCCTCTCCAGGCTAACTGACTGCCCCTGACTCCTCACCGTGTGAAGGAGGCTGTGGGGCAATGTGATCCCAAACTCTGGCTCACCTGTTCACATAAATCCATAAATTCAATGGAATTCTAATCACAATACCATAGGAAATATGCAAGAACAGTCGAGAAATGTTTAGAAAGAGCAGCAGACCTGTGGGCTAGTTGTCAAAATATGAACTCGTGAAAATTAAAACTCTAAGAAACGATGCAGGGTAGATACAGGTAACTAGATAAGGAAGGCATCCCAGCCAGTGAGAACTGCAAGAGCCACGCAACCCGTAAGGTGGGGACACCCAAAACAGTTACAGCTGGGACTCTGCCTCACTCTGTCAGCACAAGGACACTGCAAAAAGCTTTTAAAATATTTAGAAAATAAAGGGAAATATTTTTTATAATCCTGGAGTAGGACAGACCCATTTAAAACCTAGAAGCCATTAAGAAGTTTAAAAATATTCTGCCCTAAAATCCTAAAACTTTAGCACAATGGAAGAGTCTGTCTGCAAAGTTAAGAGAGAAGCAATGTGAGGGAGAGACAGTCCTTCGGAAATGCTGATCTTAGGGGAAGAAGAAGCGCTCCAGAGTCCCTAGATTACACTGTGCATTGCAAGAAGGAAAAAACTGGAATTATCTTTCTTCACAGTGAGAGAGATGCATCTTGAGGAGGTGGCCTGGGAAAGTTCTGTCTTTATTTGTCTTTTCTCAAGAGCTTTATGATGACAACAACATGAATCAAATATACTTCCTATATAAATCCCCTTCTGTAGCCAGGATTTACTATAAACAAGTTAATACCCATCAGTCATATATATGAATGGATATAGAAATGTAAATAAGGATGTTTACCAAAATGTTAATGGTGACTCTCTCTCCAAAGGGTTTTCAGATGGTTTTTGCCTTCATAATTTTCTAACTTTTTTATAGGTGGCGTATATTATTTCATATTCAGAAGAGAGAAGTAAGATTTGGGGGGGGAAGCAATATATACAAAATATAAATAACAGATTAATATCCAGATTGCCTACAAATCAGTAAGAAGAAAACAAAGACCCAGTAAGAAAATGGGCAAAGGAAGAGAACAGATTATTTATACAAGAAGAAACCCAACAAATACATGCAAATATGCTCAACTTCACTAAAACTAAGAAATTAAAATAAAGATACCAATTATTTAAAATTCTGCCAATCTGATAAACAAACAAACAAACAAAAAGATAATATCCAGTGCTGGCAGACGTGAGGAAAACAGATCCAGTAGAACGCTGTATTTGAACTTGGAGATAATCCTATTTCAGAGTCCCGTGCAGCAGTGAGAGTAATGAGGCAGCTCTGTGTGGGCAGGCATGGAGAGCCCTCTCAGACATACTGAGTGTTGGGGGGAAAGTTGTAGAAAAATGTAGCATGATTACATAGATTTAAACACAAACTCAGAAAATGTTGTATTTCCAAATATACTGACAGATGTAAACCTGAGGAAGGTCTGAAGAATCCCCAGCAGACTGACAACAGTGGTGGAAAGAGACTCTGTCTTTTCCTTCTATGCTCTTTTACATTCTTCAGATCTTTTAAAATGAGAACGTATTTGTGTATAATTAAGAAGCAGCTTAAAAACAAAAGAACATTTGAAAATAGAAAATAGGAAGGGATAAAAAAGAAAAGAGGAAAAGAATTCAGGGGCACCTGGCTGGCTCAGATGGAAAAGTGTGCGACTCTTGATCTTGGAATTATGAGTTTGAGCCCCACATTGGGGGTAGAGATTACTTAAATAAAGAAGAAAAAAGAAAGAAACAAACAAAGAAAGTAAAGGGAGGGAGGGAGGGTGGGGGAGGGAGGAAGGGAGAGAGAGAGAGAGAGAAAGAAAGAAAGAAGAGGAAGGAAAGAAAGAAGGAAAGAAGGAAAGAACTCGAGCTCCAGGGCCCAAAAGAGCTAGGTTTGAATCCTGGCTCTGCTATCTATCAAACTCTACGAGTTAAATTTTCTAAAGTCCCGTTTCCCCACCAATGGCATAAGCAGAGCATCGACTCTTCCTCAGGAAGGACAACAGAGAGGAGGATTTAATGAGAGAATGCAAACGAAACTTTAAGCACAGAGCCTGGCACAGAGTAAGTCCTCCAAGGATATCCCGCATCCTCTGCTCGTCTGCTCTCGGGCTGACCCTTCTTTCACCCTCAGCCTTTCAAATTCCTCCTAGAGCCCCTTCTGTCCCTACCACCATCCTCCCCCAATGGCAGCTTAACCCAAAACACCTTCCCTCCCTACATTCTAACTAACCTCAGGGATCTGTCAGGACGGACCAGAGGGTGGTCCCGCTCAGTGACCTCCTCCACGGCCTGAGAGAGGGCACAGAGCCCTGAAAGCTGCAGGTTTGTGTTCAAGCTGGACATCTGCACGGTGGCCATGACAGCTGCCACGTGCTGATCCAGGGAGCTGCGTGGACCAGAACCTCGCAAGCCTCTAGCCATTTCTGAAATTGGTGAGAGAAAGGTAGTGGCTTAAAAAAAAAACAAAAACTGAGACTCCTCCAAGTTGGAAATCTTTAAAAGTCAAGCCCAGTTATCCTACTGATATTGTAATACATTATTCATTCCTGTAGCTTGCATTCAGAGCTTTTCCAATGCTGCGTGAGGGATTTCATAGCTGAACACTGAAGATGAAGATATTCTAGAAAATGGAGCCTCCTTTTCCATGGATATTGAGGGGAGCAGTGATTGGTTGGTTAGATATACTCAAGGTCAAAGGAAGGAAGATGGGAGGCATGCTTCCAGAGCATTCTCCCATGCAACAGCAACCGCAGTCCACAGCTCTCCTCTACCCGGACTATTTCTGTGGGGACTACCCAGGACTCGTTCCAACTTCTTTGCCCTCCCCTCCCAGCACCTACTTACCACTGGCTGCCTCCTTCACCTCAGGGGGTAGAGCCATCCCCTCCGTCACCAGAAGCTGGTTGAACAGCTGTGAGTCACTCTGTGCCATGGGGGGCTCAGTTTTTCCCTTGGCAGGTTCTGCATCTGCCCTCGGGGGCTCAGCTTTTGCTTTGGGTGACTCGGTCTCCTCCTCGGAGAAGGTGGCCTCCGACTTGGACTCCTCTTCTGCATCTAAGGTGCAGGAGTGACTTCGTGACGAAGACGAGATGCTAAGTTCATCGGGCAGCAGCCCATACTTGGTGTAGATTTGGGAGCTGAGCAGGTCCCTGAGGGTGCTGCCCTCAAACCGACTGCTGAGTACCTGCAGCAGACCCTCAGCCATCTCCACGGGCACAGAGAGGTCACCCAGGGCCTTGTCACCCAGGGTCTGTCAACAGAGAAGGTACGCACATCAGGGACAAGCAGACACAAAGGTCCTGGGGACAGGAACAGAGAGGGTGGCTGGTTCCCACCATGCCTTGCATACCAGACCTCACAGCACTTGTCTCCTTCCCCAACAGACCTCCCTCATACTCTCTAATCTCTAGCTCCAGCCTCCCCCTGAGCACCCCCTTAACTAGAACTCCCTTAGAGAATCCCACCTCCAAACCCACTACAAACCCAAGTATCTCAGGCCTATGATACCTCATCCAGGTTCTCCCGAAGATTCTGGAAAATTGGCTGCTGCTCACATACATCCAGCTTCTTGATGAAGAAGAGCAACTCCCACCACTCGGCCTGGGTCAGGTATCCCAACTGCTCATTCTTCTGAGGCTCAGGCTGGAGGTATGGCAAAGAGTAGAGCCCATCCAGAGGTTTCCAGTCCCAGGATGGAAGTGCTGAAGATACAGGAACGGGGGTGTCATCATCCAGCAGGAACAGAGGGCATTTCTGAATCTCTGGGGCAGCTCCTGGTCAGGAGTGGCTACATCCCATTCCTACTCCCCTGTTCAGAGACATGCTGTCCACTGCCCTCAAAGGCTCACCTGTGCCCAAAAGAGGAGCCCCTGCCCCCTTCTCCACAGCTCCTGAAGCAGCAACCTCGGCAGCTTCCTCAGGGCCCAGGATCTCTAGCATGTGCCAGTGCACCCAGTAGGTGCGGCCGGTTGACTGCCAGAAGACCTGGTATGGAGGAAGCAAGAAAGAGGCAAAGAAGAGGCTTCTGAGCCCTGGGTGGTGTAGGCTCGGGAGGACAAGTCTGGGCCCAGAGCGGGGACACATGGTCCTCAGATGCACAGCTGGCTAGCTTCAAAAACCCTCCGTAGAGCAAAAGGCTCCCTTCCGCTATGGGATGGGCCCTGCCACTCATCTCCTAACCCTGATGGCCAATGCTCTGACACTCCCTCCCAGCCAGCTCCTGGGTGGCAGAGCAGGGAGTGTCTCCAGGCACCAGCTCTGCTTCCTGGGTGCGAGTCTCTGCTTGGCCCCACAGCCCACTGCATTTTCTCAGCCTTCCAAATTATCCCAAGCCCTTCTCAATTGCTGACCCCCTTTAACCATTCCAATCTGCACAGGGGTTTTCTCTGGGGGGATGGCCTGCGAGGGGCCCCTGCTTGGAAGCCCCAGTTATGATCCCCCCAGCTAGTTTCCCATGCACCCTCGCTTACCTGCACGGGGGGCACGCCGTTGTTGCTCTGGCGGAACTCGCCCTGGTCCCCAGCGCTGACCTCCTCATAGTCATCCAGCATGCGCACTCGCATCCCGGCCTGCAGCGTCTCTCGCACGTACTCACCATAGCCACAGCGGCTGGAGAATTCAGAGCGTTGGCGGAAGACCCGCTCTTGCCTTCTGGGGGCAGCAACCATGGTGGGGAGCAAAAGGCTAGGGCCTGAAACGCAGGGCTGAAAGATGGACCGGGTGGGCCGCGGTGGCAACATGCTCTGTTCGCTGAGGTTCCGGGCCCAGCCCATGCTCCGCACCAGCTCGGAGATGAGGTTACCCACAGCCATACTGAACTCCAGCTCCCGCTGCCCCCGGCTTTTCTCCCGGCCGAACTCCCTGGAGGACAGGGAGCCTCGGTCGCCAGCCCCGGGCTCTGGGCTGTTATTCAGCTGATCCAGCAGGGAGGTGACACACAGGTAGCGTTTTACCAGGGAGAAGAGCAGCTTTCCTGGGATCTGTAGGACACAGTCTGTGGTGTAGGTTCATCTTCTACCAGCTTCAGTCCCTCTCCTTTCCCCATATCATCCTCTACAGAGAAATACGAACGCCTATCCCCACACTTTGAGAAGGTCTCAAAATGTGATTTATAGGACGCACAAGGAGCATCTTCAAAGAGAGATTCCTGGGTTCTAATCTGAGAAATTCTGAGTGGGGAAGCAAGCATGACCCTTCATTTTAACAAACTCCCCAAGTGGCCCTGGGGCAGATGCATGATCCCGAACCACGCTTTCAGAAGCGATGCCCTTGGCCTTGTACATGGCATTTCCCCCACAGCTGCCGGAGTACCTGAGGCAGATGAATGCCCTCAAAGGCCATGCAGTGCTCCTCAGAGGAGGTGGTCTCTGCAAACAGCTCCAGCAAAGTATAGCGGCTGTCAAAATCCATGTGCTGCTCGATGCCATCTTGCTGGCTCAGTGACAGAAGGACGTGAGCCCGACTCCCTGTAATCCACACCCAATCTTATCTTCTCCTCAATCCCCAAGACTTTCCCCTGCCTTTCCTAGACTATCTAACCCCTACCCTAGAGGTTTCCAAACCTGTGACTGAGGCTCACGGTAAGGCATATAATTTCCATGGTAACCCGAAACAAACATACATGCAAACGACCAAAACGTATATTTTATGCCACAAAACTTACCTTACCAAGTGCTACCTGCTAGTTATTTTACATTAAAAAACATGTTGGTTGTAATCCACCAAACTGATGTCTCAATCAATGAATAAGTCTCAACCGACTGTTTAAAAATATAAACCTAACTTATTCTCTTTTCTGCCACTGCACTGAGAATGGACAGATAAACAAGGTACTATTATTTTATTCTATTTCTATACCTGTAATAGCTTATTAAGCTATTTTTTTTTTTTGGCAA
The DNA here is from genome assembly GCF_963455335.1 of Martes martes. Lineage (NCBI taxonomy): Eukaryota > Metazoa > Chordata > Mammalia > Carnivora > Mustelidae > Martes > Martes martes. Next base: position 89,176,624 of record NC_137893.1, on the reverse strand, counting down.
TGAATTGGTATTCACCAAATATTAGGTGTTCTTCCAGAGTTGGGAAATCCCTCTTCTTTCTGTTCTTACTCCTTGTGGCCCCATTCTCTCCAGTGCTTTCCTTCTTCCCCTGGCTGTCTCTTACCAGCATCGTGGGCTGCCAGAGCCTGTAGCATCTTGCCCGCACTCCGACGGATCTGAGGCTCAGGGTTGCATAACATGTGCATGAGCAGGTCCAGGGCTCCCGTCTCCCTGAAGACCCCAGTGAGGGGCCCGATGCTGGCATAGGCACTGAGCACATGGATGGTGTGGAGCACAGCGGCTGTGAGGCTCGAGGTCCCACCTTCTGCCAGCTGCCTGGCAGCCCTGCGCACCAGCGCCCGCACATCAGCCTCCATCTCTCCCATTGCTGTGTCATCCAGACCTCCTGGATCTCGGGGAAAGCTTCCTGAACCCCCAGCTGGTTCATGCTGAGGTCCTTTAGATAGTGCCCGCTCACCTAACAGCGTGGGGCAGCTGGCGTAGACTTCAGGGGCTGACAGCCACATGAGGATGTGTTCTGTCTTGCCCTCTTCCACACCCACTCTGCCCACTTCCCCACACTTCAGAACACTCCATCGGATCAGGTATTCAGGATGCCCATCGTGCCCAGGCCGCTGTCGAATAAGCTCTTCAGGATATGCCTGCAGCCGGGGCCCCAAGGGTACCATGAGGTCCCCAGTGCGCCGTTCCCCCACCATCCTGACCTCCTGGGACACACAAGGAGAAAGATAAAGGCAATGAGAGCAATGAGGGCAAGGGAAAAAGACTACATGGAGGGGACAGAACCTTGAGACACAGATCAGGTGCAGGGTGACTGGTAAGCTTCGTGGTGGAACTTACAGACCAAAGAGAAAAACCCCAGAATGGGATGGAATACGTAACTCGGAAATAGCAAGAGGATGAAATGAAGGGGTTTAAGAAATGGAAGAGGCTATGAAACAGGGTAAGAACAAAAAGGTCACAAAAAGAGTGACAGCTAAGTAGGACAGTCTGGGCAAAAGAGCAGGGTGGCCATGGGATACAGATCAAGACTTCGAAGGATAACAGGGCTGAGCAGGCAGGACAGCAGCATGGAAGGCAGTGGAGCCAGAGCAAATGAGGAAAGTGAGGGTAGAGGAGAGGCAGGACAGGGAGTAAAAATGACAGTGTAAAGCTGGAATATGAATATAAAGGAGTGGGCCATGGCAGATAGAATAGAGACAAAAGAAGGGTGGGAGGTGGGCCCCCACATGCGGATGGCTTCATGGGGAAAGTGTATCAGGGTATTGTGAGCAGGAGAGGGGCCAAGGGGGCCAGATAAAATTATGGGGAAAAAAGACCAGGTTCCACCTGGCACGTAAGTTGTATGTCCGGCAGGGGTCTAAGGTAGATAGATATGGAGGTGGTAATCATGGAGCTGAAGGGTAGGAAATGAGGTCAGGAGATGGTGAAGATGTTAGAGAGGCAATATAGCACAGGTGAGACTCAGGTGTGACTCTGAATTCTGGCTCTTTCATTTATTCCGTGAATACTTTTGGACAAGTCCCTTCACCTCTGAACCTCGGTTCCCTCCTCTGCAACATCGTGATGGTATCCTAAAGTTGTAGAAACTGAGTAAGATCATGTAGGTAGACCACCTAGAACAGCTGCTAGCACACAGTGAGAGCTCCCTAAACACAACCTAATATTATTCTTAGCTGGAGAAGGGAGGGGCAGGCCTCAGAAAATTTGTTATTAAGCTGGAAGCTGATAAATGGGAATAGGAAGACGGCTATGCTGGCGATCAGGAAAAGGTACATGTGGTATGTAGCAGTATGGGGTTAACTGGGGAGTGGTGAGAGTAGGAATGCGGGGCATAAAAGATGACAGAAGAAAGGTGTGTGAAACGGAAGGGAAACATGGGATATGGACCTCGATAGGGGCAGGGGTCCGGGTAGTAAGGGGGAGGGGGGTAAAGACCGGAAAGTAATCCGTGATGGGGCGATAGAAAAATGATGAGCAGGGTGAAGTAAAACAACTGATAGGCCTAAATTTGGGGGAGGGAGGGGAGAAGAGGGAAATTATCATGGGCCCAGAATAGGAGCAGTAAACTGAGGTGTGGACGTGAGGTCTGGACCTGGAGATGAGACAGCAGGTAGACGCAAGTAGCAAGGTCAGGCCCAAGTTTGCAGACCATCAGGGGTGCGGGAGGCCACTAGGGCAGCGGAACGGCTTTGGGGGGCGGGGTGAGGAGGGGGGCGCGGTCCGAGGAGGCTGACAGGACCGGACGAATCTCAGAAAGCAAGCCCTGGCTCTCGTCATCAGCCCCAGGAGAGCGGGTCAGGGAGCGGGAAGGGGACGCGTCAGGGACCGGGTCGCCGCAGGACTCGTCTCTCACCTCCCACTGCCCGGCTTGGCCCTCGCTGGGAGCCAGCGGCCGGTCCCGCCGTCCTAGCCCCGCCTCCTCAGCTGCTCCCTTCCGGGTCACACGGCCAGGGCGGGCGCGGCCCGGCTTCTACGGGGGCCCCAGCAGCCCACACCCGAGCGTGGCGGAAGGGCGCGCGAGTGGAGCATGCGTAGTGGCCGCGCCGCTGCACGCAGGGCGCGCTACAGGCGGAGCCCGCGCGCACAGTCACAGCCCGCGCTCACAGTCACGTTGCTCCTCGCCGCAGAAGTACGCAGCCCTTTCCATCACCTTGGAAGCCCCCGTCGCATCCCGTGGGTTGGCCTTCCCGGTCCCCCTGAAAGCTACACTCCCAACCCTGGAGCTGTCCTGTGAGTTTTCACTAGGTCATTTGGCCATGAGTTTCCCAAACCCCTCTGCAGTGCTTTGGATTGGTTGAGTCACTTTTCCTATTAATTAAAATTGCTCATCTCTGTGTTGGCCTAAAAACCTAACAAAGCCATGCACAAAGACAAAGGCTGCAGCTCCCCGGGATATTCCTTCAATTAAGTGACGGAGTTCCACAGCCCAAAGCACCCCTTAGTTGCTGTTCTCATCAGGCAGCCAGGCTTGCTTCTCAGAGCAACCTTTGGGGTTTGATTCGTGTTCATACTTCGCTCCCGCCCTATGCGGAAAAACAGAGGCAAAGACCCCACAGTCTGTGCACAAAAATGATACATTTATTGAAAGAGTATTTTTTTTAATACAAAAGAAAGCTCTGTACATAGGACTGTGACCATGTCCACTATTCCTGGGTCAACATCCCAGGGGAAGTAGAAACCACTGACATACTCCACATTCGCGCACACACACACACACACACACTCAGGCACACGCACGCAAGCACATTCATGCGCGCGCGTGCACACACTCATGCACGCACATACACACTCCAGAGCCACCAAGGAAGGGAAACACCAAGGGTTGCTGCACATATAAATGCCACCTCATCCCTGACGCACACATGTTCTCCCAAGGCCACGCTCACACAATACACATTATAAGCACTTTGCCTGATTCACTCACTGGGTCTGTCTTTTGTGGGAAAGAGAGGAGGAATTCATCAGTCTCCTCCCCTGGGTGGGGGAGTGGGGAGTGAGTGAGTGATCGTGGAGTGAAACAAGAGCAGAGAAAGGGGGCTGGGCAGTTATGGACCTGAGTCCCAAGCTCCCCCACTCTCTGACCCCTGATTTGCCATGCCCCAGCCTTGTAAGCCACCCATAAGCCCCAGCTATCTCCAGGAGAAAGCCCAGAATGGTGACTTCCATCTTGGCACCCCAAACCGGGGCAAGACAGCAATGGGGGTTAGAGGTTACGGAGGGTTCTCAAACGCGTCGGCAAATCATCCCCTTGATAACTAGGCTGTGCGCAAAAACTTCCCCCACCCCTTCACCTAATCACAGAAGCAGGATTGTTCCTCCTGAAGGCAGTCACAGGGGTTAATAAAACTCCACCCCAACTGCTGCCCTGTTCTGAAAAAGCTCCCTTTCTGGATAAAGGGGGTGAAGGTAGGCTCTGACACAGGGTAAAAGACCCTCCCCCTATGCTGGCCCATCCTCAAGGTCTACCCCAAAGCGGGCAGAGTGGGGTAGGGCACGGCCCCTGTACAAATTACATAAATACTGAGGTTACACTTAGAAAAATAAAGTCATTTTCTTCAAGGCTTTTTGTCTTAATTTAAAAAAGTTACAGTAGCTGCTCACTCCCTGGGAGAGCTGCCCCTTTCTGGCTCCCCTATCCCTATACTCAGCCCAAGAGCTGCTCCCGTTTCTTCTGACCCCCATTCCTGCCTCTTACCCCCTCCCAGACCCCACCCTGCTCACTGCAACTTGGGCCCCAGGCAGCTGCAGGCCTGGGGGAGCACAAGGCTGCAATGCCCATGCATGTGGCACAAATGAAGTCAGTTGCCTCTACCTGACACCCTCCCACCCCCACCCCCACATTTGGTCTCCCTCTTCCCTCTCCCTTGCAACAGCCTTAAAGGGCAAAAAGAGACCCAGGGCTGTGGGTCACCCTCCCCACCCCGTTGGGGCATGGCCTGAGGGCCCCTCCCCCGGTTTTCTCCTGGAAACAACCCAGGACCGGGCAATCCCAGAATCTCCCCTACACACTGGTGGGCCCCAAGCTCGTGGGGTGGCTCTGTCCCCAGAGGCCCAGCCAGTTCCGGGGAGCCCCAGGGCTCCCCAGGGAAGGGGAGCTTGGGCAGGGAGGGGGACGAGAAAAACGCCATAAAAAAAAGTTTAAATATTTTAAAAATATATATTTATAGATTTGTTTTCACTTCGTCTCCTCAAATAAAAAGTTCAAAATCAACTTTAAGTAAAGCAGCTGGGAGGAAGGGGGCGGGAGACAGGGTGAGAGGGAACTCTGATGGTTCCCTCCAACCTAGGAGTCCCTGGAGTTCCGAGGGGATCAGCAAGGCAGGGCAGGGCAGCTGGCCCTGGGAACCTGCTCTGTGCACAGGCCCAGCTCTCAGAAGCTGCAGGGACAACGGGGCGGTGGCGTGAGGGAAGAAGCCCCATCTCCCCAGGTGGCTCCCTGAGGGCAGGGGTAGGGCTCTTCTTACCCAGCCTGTGACAGACACAGTGCTGACATAGGGTCAGCAGGGAGGCTGGGAAAGGACCCCAACTGCTTCCTCAGGGGGAACACGGTGCCTAGTCCCACAGAGGCCTGTGTGTGGGAAGGTGGGGCACGGTCCCATTGAATAAGCTAATACTCATGGCAAACATGGAGCCAAGCTGGCGAGGGGAGTCTGAGGAGGGAGGACAGCCCCACCGTCAACAGAAAAGGGGAGGTGGAGCTAGAAGGAGAGGAGGGTGAGGGAGGATGGGGTGGAGGGCAGGCTGGCCCATTTCTTTGGCTGGAGTGAGAGGGCTCAGTCCTGTGGCTGCCCACTCCTCCTCCCTGCCTCCCTCCTGCGGCCCGTCAACGTGTGTGTAAAGAAAACGTGAAAAGGCAACAATAAATAAGTGGTGCCATCCCATGGGCCATCTGTCCAGGGTGGCAGGGCGGATCAGTCACTCTTGGTGCTGTGGGCGGCGTCCAGGTTCACCACCTGTAACTCGGTGAGGTTGCTGCTGCTCCCAGCCTGCTGCCCTATCACAGCCATCTGGAGGGAAGGGGTACGTCAGGAAGAGGGAGCAGGAACTGACCAGACAGCTCAAGCTCCCCCCTGCTTGCCTGCCTGTCCACCACAGGCCTGACTGGGAAAACAGGCCTCCTGGCTGGGGGTCTTGGCTTTGAACAGTGGGTTAATGGAACTCGCGGGGTCAAGATAAAGAGCTGGCTGGCTGGCTGGCTGGGGGGAGGTGAAGGGTGCCCCCCACCCCACCTACCTGGTGAAGCTGAACTGCAGAAACAGGGATCTGCACTGTCCCAGACGGTGCTGTGAGGAACACCTGGGGAACGCCACCTGTATCGGGAACCCACAGGAGACACTCAAACTGCTTGCTCAAGAGAAACTTCCAGATACTGAAGAAGTGGTGATAATTGTACAAGTGACCCGGTGAGTCTCAGACGCAAGTACCCAAGGGTGAATGTCCAAATGTGTCCATGTGTGCATGTGGCTGTGGATTTTCAAGTGTGCGGGAGTACCCTAGTAGACAGCCAGGGGTGTTGGGATACGTGTGCAAGCATCCGTGTGTGCGTGTGTAGGGATATGTGTGGGCAGCTTAGTCTGTGTACGTATATGTGAGTGTGTCCATCTAGGTGTGCATGTGGGGGCCCATTCGAGCGTGTGCCTGTGTAAGGGAGGAAACGGTCCTCCTTTCCTGAGCCCCACCGCACAACTCACCTTGCTCCTGGACCTGGCTGTGGGACACCTGCATGGTGGATGGCGCCTGGGAGAAGGCATTGAGCACGGTGAGGCTGCCATCAGCCAAACCCGAGGTGGGTGCGTACATCACGGCATGGGGACTAGGGTACATCATGTGGCCACCCACAGTTGTGGGCACAGATGACGTCATGATGGTGGCAGGCAATGTCACTGGCAAACACAGACACACGTTAGGGAAGTTGGCCCTGGTCCCTGCTGATAGACCCCATCCCACCTCCAGGAGTTCCAGGTCTCCAGACTCCTCATGCCATTGCCCAGGTCAGCAGCTTGACAAGACTCGTTCCTCTGGTCCCTGTGTCATCGACTAAGAAAAGCCTTATTTTTTCTTGAACACAGGAGCACCAACCTTTAATTATATCCCATCATGTTATACCATTCAATTGTCTATCTGCTGAATTCTTCATTCCAAGACCATAAGGCCCTGGGAGAAACAAGGACTGCAATGACTGATCCACTCTAGGCAAACTCAGATACTCCCCTTTTATTTATCTTTTTCAGATACTCCCCTCTTAGGGGGCTCCATCACCCCAATTTTTTTTTAATTTTTCCTCCCTCTTCCTAAATGTGTGGCTAACAAACTCATCTTTTAAACAACCAAGGTTAATGTGCATAAGGTCACTTGGGATCTTGTTAAAATGCAGATTCTGATTCTGTCGGTTTGGGGTAAGGCTTAAGAGTTTACATTTCTGGGGCACCTGGGTGGCTCAGTGGGTTAAGCCTCTGCCTTTGGCTCAGGTCATCTCAGGGTCCTGGGATCGAGCCCTGTATTGGGCTCTCTGCTCAGCGGGGAGCCTGCTTCCCTTCCTCTCTCTCTGCAGGCCTCTCTGCCTACTTGTGATCTCTGTCAAATAAATAAATAAAATCTTTTTAAAAAAATGGTATACGTTTCTATCAAGTTCCCACGTGATGCTGGTCTTCTGTCCATAGACCACATCGCATATAACAAGGTTGTTAAGGGCAAAAACTTAAAAGTAATTTTATTTTGGGGCACCTGGGTGGCTCAGTGGGTTAAGCCTCTGCCTTTGGCTCAGGTCATGATCTCAGGGTCCTGGGATCGAGTCCCACATCGGGCTCTCTGCTCGGCGGGGAGCCTGCTTCCCCCCCTCTCTCTGCCTGCCTCTCTGCCTACTTGTGATCTCTGTCTGTCAAATAAATAAATAAAATCTTTTAAAAAAAAAAAGGTGATTTTATTTTGCAAGCGTTTCATCATTTCTGAAATGACTAGAGACACCGAGGGGAATTATGGCTACTCAAAACTTAGGATGCCCTCCCACAAGGAGACAACTGCTCTATAAATCTTTCCTGGTAATTAAGCAAACACGTGTCCTTGGGCAAGTAACTTCTCCTTTCTGGGCCCCCGGCTTCTCACCTGAATGAGAAGAGTGGCTCCAATGGTCCCTCATTTCTTCCTGAAATCCACAGCCCTACACAGCACAGGGTTCCAAACCCTGCCATCCTCACCTGACCTTACCATAAGGATTAGGGTAACGGTTGAGCCAAAAGCCTCCATGTCCACCTTAAGAAACTGTCTGACCTTAGTTATAGGAAGGGTACTGCTGGGCCCTGCGGCTAGACCTTATGAAGGATGTGGGGCAGGGAGGAGAGAGCTCTGAGCTATACCTGTCCCGCTGGAGGAGGTCTGCGTGAGGTCTGTGCTGCTGTCGCGAGAGGGAGACGCTTGCTGCGGGGCCTGGTGCACCTGAATGGCCTGCACTGGGACCTGCTGGGCCACTGCCCCACCTAGGAGACACAGAGACTTACTCATGCTCTGTCCTACCCGGTCACCATCTGCACCAAGCACCCATGAACACCCCCAGCCCGAGGGTCTGGCACACCGCTCCCCGACTCCCATAGCTATCTTTCCCGGGAGCTAATGAGGCCTTTCATGTCCTGAATCTTGTCCCCAGGGGTTTCTGCACTCTGCTCTTGCCCCTCCCCACTCCTCTCACCCCAGGGACTTGCCTCTGCCTCCTTGGGTGATAGAGGAGCTGGCACTGAACCAACGAGAACATGCCCCACACAAGGTAGGGAGGTAGTGGAATGTCTACTGTCCCTCTGGCAGTGGAGGCACAGAGCTGAGCTGGCTAGCCAAGGCCAGAGGGTATGGTTGAAACTTACTGACAAGGAGAGTAGGGGTCCCAGGGGGAAGGGCATGCCTGCCAGTGGGAGGTAAGAGGCTTCCCTCGAGCTCTGGCTGTCCACCCTCCTTCTGAGCAACGAAAAGAGGTTCCCCTTGTGCCAGCCCTCAGCCCACTCTTGGCATGCTCAGTTTGCCCCTTGTGACTCACCAGGCATGAGGGTGAAGCTGGTAGGCAGCTGCATGAGGCCTCCAGAGGAGACAGGGCCGCTGCCTGTACTCTTCAGCACAGTCCCGTTGGCACTGCTGACAGCGCTGGGGCTGACGCTAGCAGACACTGGTGCCAGGTAGTTCGTGATGGGGAAAGAGGGGCCGCTGCTGACTTGCATGGTAGTAGAGGTGCTGGGTGCTGTTTGGATGGTGGAGGTGGTACCCGGCAGGTTGGTGACCGTGAACGCCTGTTTCAGTGTGTCCTACACCCAGAGTAAAGATACAGCAGTGAGCCTCTGCCAGACCCTGCCCCTGCAGAAGCTTTGTGTGGAGTGCCGGCCCAAGACTGGAATCAGTGTGCTTGGGTTCAAACCCCAGCTCTGCCATTTACCTGCTGTCTGACCCCCGGGCAAGTTACTGAGCTGCTGAGCTTCAGTTTCCTGTCCATAAAAGAACACTTAGCCCATAGGCGTCATGAAGACTAATAAGTGAACATAAATAAAGTTCCTAACACCTAAAAGGAACAATAAGTATTTGCTGTGCTTATGATGACGGTGATGTCATCATCATAAGTCCCAGAATCCTCTGCCCCAATGGATTATGGTAATCACTCTGACTGCAGAATCAAGCACGGGGGTCCATTCCCAGCTCTGGCAATGACCATCTATGTGATCCTGGGAAAATCATTTCTTCTTTCTGAGCCTCAGTTCTCCTGGTGTGTAAACACGAGGGGGCTGGGCTACTATGTCCTCTTTAAAAATGTCCTTCCGGCTCTCATTTGTCAGGCTTCTGAGATAGGGACGAGTGTTTTTCAGGGAACTTAGGGTTTCAGAGAGATCTTGGGTGTCTGGCAATTAAGCACTCATGCCAAATACTTAAGATTTAGACTACCACAGGAATTTATTCCTCCAGCAAAATTCCCTGGGAATAAATGAGCCCTACTGCTTAAAGAGTTTGCAACTACAGATGACACGCCTGTAAGGGGGGGAACCTGGAGCACTGACTCTCCCCTCCGCGAGCCTTTGTTCTTAGAAGGGAGAGGAGGAAGCCACGATCTGAGAACCAAGCCCAGAGAACTGAGGGGGTTCAAATACTGGGGGTGGGTCAACGCGGGATGTTTGCTAGGCAGCTGAGCTCAAAGCCCCTGATTGGTGAAGGCGTTGCTAAGGCAAACAGTGCCGCTTCTTCTGATTGGCCAGTTAGCGAAGGGCCACCCGGAAGGAGGAGCTCCCGAGAGAGGCAACGGAGGAAGCCCTGCCCCCTCTCCTTACCGGGAAAAGGAAGGGGGAGGCGTAACTAGGGCCGGCATCCCTAGCAGCCTCGAATACACTCCCTAAACGTGTCCAGGCCCGGACATCCTGAAGAGGTAGGCGGCTGGCTAGTTAGGTAGTCTCCAGCCCAGTCAACCAGCCCGCCTGCCGACAGTGCTGGGTTCCCAGGACCCTGGAGCCCACGGGTGCTTCCTTCCTACTCCCTGGCAACCCAGCCTGCCGTGAGGGCAGGGCTAAGCTACGCCCCCGCCCCCAGCAGGGAGACAGCTGGCGGGAGGAATGCGAGGGCCCTGCCAGGCGGGCGGGCTGCAGGCGGGAGGCCGGCCTGGAGCCGGAGCCGGCCTTATAAGGGCACGGAGGCCGCCCGCTTATCTAAGGGGCCGGCCTCCTGTCAGGATGGCGAGGATGGACACCTGTCCCCTAGGATGAGGGGTACTAACCCGGCTCCGTTCCACATCAGTGGGCACCTATCCTGAGTGAGGGGGAGAGAGAGGCACCCACCCCCACCCCTCTCTGGCGGTGAAGTCCCTCCCTTTCTTTCCCCTCAGATAGGCGACCCAAACACACCTTGGTCTCCCCACTGCTGTCGGACTCCGACACCTGGTAGGTGAGGTCTGTTTCTTCAAAGCCCGTGGCACTCATTCTCTGGTCTGTGGTGGGGTCTGAGCGGGGTGGAGAGTCTGGCGAGTTGAGGCAGGTCTGAATCAGTGCCTTGCCAGTCTCACTGGTGATCATGGGCTGCAGTTTGCGGGTGGCAAAGGTATACACATGGCCTGTTTCACTGGCCACCAGCAACAGCACCTGTGTCCCTGTCAGCGTGGACAGCTCATAGGCCTGGGGGTGGGGGGGGGTGGGGAGGAGATGGGTAAGTCAGCCAAACTTTTTCTCTCTACCTTCCTTGGGAAGTAGGGAATACACAGTGATCTCAAGCCCCTGCCCCATCCCACCCCACCCCATGACCTTCCTCTCCAGTGACTGGGGCTGGGGGAGGGTCCTATCAAAATATCTGAAAGAGAGCTGGAGAGCAAAAAACTACCCATGCTCCTCCTTTGAGGAGTAGCCACTGACCTGCAGATAGCCCAAGCAAGCAGTCACAGCCCCCTAGTGACAGAATGTATAACCTCAGGGGACACAGAGGGCCCCAGGTAGCCGCTCCTGAATACAGCTTGGTGCCAGGAGCCTCAGAGAGGGCTCCCACCCACCCACTCTTCGCTGTCATAGGAAACAGACAGAATAAAGCTGCTATCTCACTGGAAGTCCCAGAAGACATTAGGGATGGGGGGGGGGGTCACATAAGTTCTAAACTGTCCCATGTTTCTTCCCAGAAACTGCACAGGTCCTAACCTTAACCTATTATTAACCTATAATACTGTGCTACCAGCTTTTTTCTTTCTTTGCCTTGATGTAACAGGGTTTGGAGTGATGGGAGATGGGGCTAGATTAGCAGCTACTACCCTGCCACGAGCCCAGGGAGGGGACCTTCAAGAGTGGCCTCAGAGATGGCCTCCTTACTCCCAAAAAAGTTCCACAACCCACCTTGGAAGCAGCTCTGGTTTTTATATGGGACAGAAATAAACACCAGCCCATGTCCCCACGGTTCTAGCTTCTTGTTTCCCAGTTCATCTGCTTCCATCCTTTCCCATATCTCCTACACCTCAAGACGGCTCTTTCCTCACCCCCTTTCACTGGATAGCTGGCTAGAAAAGGAACAATTTCTAGGTACCTCTGCAAACCTCCCTGCCTTCCCCCAAACTCCATGCACAGATTCTCTCTAGGGCTAGAAATCCCACTTGTCCCAAAGGCAGATGGTCCTGAAGGTTGTCCTGCAGGGAGTGCACCGGTGTCCAGTGGATGCAAGGGAAGACACATGGCCATCGTGGGACTCAGTCGCTGCTGCTCAAGGCAGCATCAGTTGTCCTGCCCTGCTCCCTCACCTAGGGCTCTTGAGCCCCATTGGGTCATCAGCCCTGCTTGTCCTTCCAGCCAGCACTACTCTTGTGGTGCCCACCTTCCTCCCACACATGCTGGCTCATTGTTTTTACAGAGCTCTAGCCTCTTGAACTCCATACCTTCCCCTCGGCTCCCGGCTTTTCCGGCACCCTCCCCGGAACACCAGAAGGCACTGGATCTAGTGACCCCCGCGTCTCATTAACCACCTCCCGAGCAGCCTCCCATTACCACTCTTCACCCCTTCATTCCACAAGGGCCCTGTTTTTCTCCCGCGCCCGTCACTCCCACCTCGGCGCCTTTCCCCTCTTCTCTGGACGTTCCCGGCATCTCCCCTCTCCCCACATTTCCCCGGCGGCCCCTCCCCTTTCGCCCTCCCGGGGTAACAGCCATCCCTCCCACACACCTCCTGCGGACTCGCCGCCTCTCACCTCCGCCTCGGCTCTGCCTTCCTCTCAGGCTCCCCTTGCGTGTCCCCACCCTCCCTGTCCCCCGTGGCCGGCCAGCCTCCGGGCCCGGTACCTTTTTCATGATGCCTGTCTTCCTCTTGCTGAAGGTCGTGTAGCGCCGCAGTTTGTTGTCGATGAACTCCATCTTGATCTTCACGCGGCCCCGAGTCTTCTTACCCGGCTTGGCCCCGCTCACCGCGCCACTCACCGGCCCATAGCCTCCGGTGGCCGCCGCCGCCGCCTCGGGCCCACCGACGAGCTCCATCTCGCTCAGGCTCCGCTTGAGGCCGCGCCGCTCCGCGCCCAGCTCCTCCTCCTCGCCCGACTCCGAGTCGCCCTCGCTGCCGCTGTAGACTAGGGCCCCCGCGGTGGGCGCCGGGGTGGTTGTCGCTGCTGCTGCAGCCTCCCGCTCGAGGCGGCCCGGCCCGAGCCCCGCGCCGTTCCCGGGAACCCGGCCCCCGTTAGCCCCGCGAGTCCCGCCGCCGCCGCCACCTCCCGGCCGCGCCGTCGGGGTCCGGTTCAGGCTGCCTCCCAGGGCCGAGCCCCGGCCCAGCGCCGCGGCGGCCCCAGCTTGGCTCGGTAACATGGCGCTCAATGCAGGAGGGCGAACGGGCAGTCAGCGAGGAATCGGAGCAGCCGCCGCCGCCGCCATCGGCTTCCCGGCTCAACCCGGCACTCCCGCTGCTGCTAGAGCCGCTATCGCTGCCGCCGTAGCCGCTACGAACCCGGGGCCCCTGCACGCCCGGGCCGACCTGGGCCCTCACTTTCTTGCCCCTGTGGCCCGGGTTGCCCCAGGCCGCGCGGAGCGCCCCCTGTCCGTATGCTAGGGCGGCGCGCCCGGCGGCCGTCAGCGTCCCCCGGGGGGCAGGGGCTGCTGGCCGCGGCCGAGACGGCGGGTGGAGGGGGCCGGGACCACGCGCTGGCGGCGGAGGGATCCCCCGACCCTTCCCCCCATATAAAGAGATACAATGTTTCCTTTTATGGCGAGGCCGTTCCTTATATGGTGAGCCCCTGCGCCCCCTCCGCATTGGTCCGCGGTTCCGGCACCTCCGCTTTCCATTGGCCCACAGGGAGCTCTTATTTGCATAGACATACCGAACTCGCTGCTGTCATCCCGCGTCAGACGGCGACTCCGAAAGGGGAGGAGCCGAAGCCTCTTAAAGGAACAGGAGAGGCGGTACGACTCCGCCCCCCAGACCAGAGAATGGTAGAATTGGGAGGGACCTGAGGAGAGGAAGCCTGGGAGGGGACCCGAGCGCAGTCCCGCGGCGGAATGGGAGCAGCACTGGGAATCCGGCACTGGAAGGGCTGGAAGCAAACATTAGGGTAGTCCCTGAGCGGATTGGGCGGGTTGCAGTAAATGATAGAATACAGCCCAAATTCCAAGGGAATGCAGGGATTGGACCACTTCCCCCACGCCTTTCTGAGGGAGGCAAATTTACGGGCTGCGCAGAGGAGATTTGGGTCCCCGGTGTCCAGACTCGCTTCCCCGCCGCTCGGCTCCAACCCTTCCCCTTCCCCCCACGACTTCCTTTCCCTTTCCCTCTCTTTTCAAGGCGACGATACTTTCCCACCAGGCCGGCTCCCCGGTCCTCATTCATCATCCTCTATACTGGAGGGATCTTTGGCAGACGGACATCTGGAAAAGACCGAGGGAGACAGTCGGCTTCCCGGTCCCCGAAGGGGGCAGGGAGAGGAGATGAAGATCAGTGAAGACTTCCAGCTGCGGTCAGGGCTGGGGGATGGGATGGTCCCGAGGATAAAGCCCACCCCACCGCCTGTGCAAAAGCCTGGGAAAAAGCAGAGCCAGGCAGAAAGTTTCAACAACTGAGCAAGCCAGCCAGCCAGCGCAGTGCGTGCACACACACACACACACACACACACACACACGCCCTTCTGTGGATAACCCATGGTGGGGGTGGGGGTAGTTACAACAGGAGCGGGACAAAGCCCAGGTTCAAGGTGTGGGTCGGGGTCTCAGCTCCAAAGCCGTGCAAATAGGTTGGGCTTTGCTGTTACAGAAATTTTTCAAATCTGGCATCAGCCTCTTTGTATCCCTGCGGCTGGAAACAAGTATTGGGCCTCTTCAAATTCCATCATATTCCTCATTGTTGGTACCCATCCCATGTTGGGATCTTAATGCAGATTAAATGAGATAAAGGCTAAAGCATAGAGTAAGTGGTCAGTGGATAGTTAACAGGAGCTCCTGGGATAATAACCTCATCGCTGGGATAAACATCTGGTTGCCTTTAAGGGGATGGGGGAATGATGATTCCTGCCCTTAAAAGTTGTTGTGAAGGGGCACCTAGGTGGCTCAGTGGGTTAAGCCTCTGCCTTCAGCTCAGGTCATGATCCCAGGGTCCTGGGACTGAGTCCCGCATCGGGCTCTCTGCTCATCAGGGAACCTGCTTCCTCCCCACCCCCTCTCTGCCTGCCTCTCTGCCTACTTGCGATCTGTCTGTCAAATAAATAAATAAAATCTTAAAAAAAAAAAAAAAAGTTGTTGTGAAGATTAAATAAAGCAGTTTGTTGTGACCCATTAGTGGTAACGATAATGAAATGACCTCAGTGTACTGCAATGAGCATTTAAAATAATAAATTAATGAGTATTACAAAACACTAGGGCAAATAATTTTGCCTAGAAATTTTGTTTGCATTATTTTTACATTGAACCATATAAAATGGCCAATTTATAGGTCAAGAGGGTAGCATATTGTCAATTTCATATGGCTCAGTGTGCCAACCAGATAACACTGTCAATTGCATTTCCTACTGTAAGTCATATCCAAGGACTTTGAGAAATACTGAAACAAGATATGTTCAAGTGATTTGTGAGAACTAATGTGTGTCTTAGTATTATCATCAAACCCTTACCTATGGGAATTAAGAGTCCTACTCTTCCCCAATTCCCAATAACTTCAAAGAGGTGGGTTTTTTTTCCCCCTTTTCCTAATTTACTTTACATCACAGGTAGTTTAACATATGGAATGTGTCAGCTCAAGAGGAAGAACAGGTCAAATACATAAATAGGTTCCAGAAGAGCCCCAAGAAGGGGCCACAAATGGTGCTTGGGACTGTGATCTGTCTGAGCAGGGCAGTCTTAAAACCACAGCCCTGGGCTGATTCCTTCCTCACTTCTAAAGACTTTTTTGAGACCCTCCCCTAATTTAGACCCATGCAGGGTTGACAAGCCTTAGCAGTGGTACCCCCAGAAGACAGCTACTGTCTGCCACATGCACCAGGCATGGTGTGTGGAATGAGCACAGCTCTTAAGTTTCCCTTCACCCAATCCCTGGGCCACTGCCCACCAGCGTTAGTGCCCCAACTCTTTGGGCTGGGATGGCTTCATTTTCACAATCCTTTGTCACCATGGGGTGGGGGGAGGGGTGGGCGGGGCACCACAGCCACATCAGACTGGATTACTGTAGGCTCAGGAGCCAAAAACTGTCGCTATGAATAAAGGCAGAAATCAAGAAGTGGCTCACAGATGTGTTTTGTTGGTGCCATAGAGTATTTTGAAATCAGAAGTTTGTACATAAAAGTCTGGATTAACTCCAGGTCTGGCACCCCCAAGAGCACTAGAGCCTTGACCTGAACTGAGCAGGGGCCATAGCAGACACGTCTGCTCTCAGGTTCACTATAGGCTCCACACAGCTCACTGAGCTCAGATAAGTGCCTGGCCTGGCCTCTCTGGAATGTGAGTTTGGTACTTCTCCGATAAGGCCTGTATCACAGTAGCCCCCGTGGAAGATGGGAGCTCATGTCCACCCCAGACATGGAGGACCTCCAGAGGGGCATCAGAATGCCAGCCAGATGCCCCCGAGACTACACCATTCCCACCTTGACCTTTCTTTCTCCTGATTTTTATCACCCAAGTTATACCAGAACAAAAATTAAGGATTGCTTTAAAAAATGACTATCACACACACAAGAAGAAAAAGAAAGCAAAGAAAACCAAAAACTACCACTCTAAGTGTTGGCATTTGGAATTAAGCTTTACACAAGGACTCTTTGTGGAGAAGAGATCTTGTGGCGATGGTAACTTTAGAGAGAATAGAAAGGAAAAGAGGTTGTTGACTCAGTGAGTCCAGGGAAAGTCTGGAAAGCCATGCTTCAGACACTACTAGTACTTCCCACTGGAGAGGAGAGTTGGAGAGAGAGGAGTGTGTGTTTTGCTTTCTACAAGTCTGTACCATTTGACTTCTTCCATGATCATTGTTCTTTTATGTTGCTTTTTTCTCTTCTTTAAAAAATATTTTATTTATTTATATGACAGAGGAGAGAGGTCACAAGTAGGCAGAGAGGCAGGCAGAGAGAGAGGGGGAAGCAGGCTCCCTGCTGAGCAGAGAGCCTGATTCGGGGCTCCATCCCAAGACCCTGAGATCATGACCCGAGCCGAAGGCAGAGGGTTAACCCATTGAGCCACCCAGGCGCCCTTGTTTTTTTTTCTCTTAAAATTAAGCAAAGATAGAAACAGGGTAGGGGTAGAATAAATGGATTCTGATGACATGCTGCACAGGGGAGGGGGTGCACAGAGAGGAGGACTCACAATGGATGGGAGTAAGGGTGACCATCACTCCCAAATCAGTACCATTGACAGAAAAAGAGGCCCTGGCTGGAGAAGCAAGGTTGTGAGATAGAGTTCAGTGAGGGCCCCGGGAAGCAGGCAGTGGGAAATGACCTGCAGGAAATGGGGAATGTGTGTCTGCAGCTTGAGGGTGAAGCTAGAATCTGAGCTAACGCTCTGGGAATTATGCACACCAAAGGGCCAATTAAAGCCCCAGGAGATGAGACAAGATTCCTGCGGGTGAGCACATGGAGAGAGCAAAGCCAAGGACAGAATCCAGAACAGCTGGCTCTGGGGCAGGCAGGCAGAAGGTGGAAACGGTGTACCAGTGCCAAACTCAAGAGAGGAGAGTCTGAAAAGGCAGATGCGATGAGCAGTGTTAGCGGTGGCCAAGCTGTTAAGGAAGACCAGGAGCGAGAGGAGGGTTAGTGCTTGGCCTTCTAGAGTACTTGTATCTTCCTAGGACTTCCGAGCACAATCCACAGTAAGAACTCATTTTACATCACGGCTTATGGTGAATTAGATTGCTGCCCCCAATTCTTCACAATCTGAGTGGAATTACACATCCAACATCTTTGCCATGTGACTCTGCATTATCTCCTCCTGGTTTTGATATTGGGTTTCAACATGTGACCTGTTTTGGCCGATAAAACGTTAAAAGACTCATGGTTACATATGTCCATGTGGGTTCCGGCGGTACCCCTTACATTACTGCCCTGCAGCAGAGCATGCTCTGGGGCCCGCAGAGGAGACCTAGGCCAGACCTATAGCCTGGAGCCAAGCCCAGCTCAACTCCACTGGGTCCGGCCAAGATCAGCTGAACCTCACCAACCTGTAGACTCATGCGTGACAAAAATAAGTTGTTGTAAGAACTGAAATTTAGGGGCTTATTATACAGCATCACCACCCCAAGAGCTGACATAATCCAAGATACACAAACGTATTCAATATCACATTTTGTAAAAGAACACTTACCATTAAGGTATCCAATGTACTCTGATAGTTTCTATCATTTCATTCTTTTTTTTTTAATTTTATTTTCTTTTTTAAGATATGTATTTCCTTGAGAGAGAGAGAGCACAGAGGGAGAGGAAGAAGCAGACCCCTGCTGAGCAGGGAGCCCAACATGGGACTCGATCCCAGGACCCCAGGCTCATGACCTGAACTGAAGGCAGACGCTTAACTGACTGAACCACCCAGGTACCCCGTTTCATCCTTTTTTGAATGCCGGCTGCAACCCACACTTTGTAAAACAATGTTCTAGAAAAATTGTTCTTGAACACACTGTATATCAACGAGTAAGTGACTCACTTACTGGCTGTGCGACCTTGGGGAAACTACCCAACCACTCTGAGTTTCAGTTTCCTAATCCGAGAAATGGGAACAAAAATATCTGGCTCTAGACTAGTTGCAGAGATTAAATGGGATAACGCATGTGAAGTGCTTAGCAAAGTCACTGGTATAAAACAGGTATCCAATACGTATTAGATGTTATTTTCATTAATGAGAAGTGTGATGAGGAATCAGAGAAATTTTAGAGTTCAGATTGAGTTATGGACTACTTTCTCTTAGATGGGGAACCAGGCTGAAGTTACTGGAATAAGGCAGAGTATGACTGATGACACTAAGTCTAACTAACTAATTAACTAACAAAGGGCTGGGAATCAAACCAGTTGAGTGCCCTCAGCAGGGGCATCCATGAGGCATCAGGCACGATCTCTCTGCTCTGTTCTACCTGCTCGCTCTCTCTCCAAGAGTCGTACAAGGATTCAGAGACCTGAATCCATCACTAACTCCTTCTCCAATCCAACTCTAACTTGCCCCCAGACTCCCCACCCTCTACCCTCCCCACCTGAGCGGGAGGATTAAGCCAACCAGCAAAGAATAAGTAGTTGGCAGTCAGAGAGCAACACAGGGTCACAGGGACAAGAAGTGGCCTTGCATCCTCTAGGCCCATATTCTCAATGCCCCGTGAACCAGAGAGAAAGGCGAGTGTCTACTCGCCATTCCCGTCCAAACCCCGTGAGACTCCATGACAGCACATGGGCACTTCTGGTAAGTGAGGGACAAAGGGACACCATCCATGGACAAGGGCAGGGAATGAGCATCAGAAGCAGGCTGTAAAAAAGGCTTCTTTATTGAGAGCAGCGAGTGTTTAAAAAAAAACAAACAAACAAACAACAACAACAACAACAATAAAGGTGTGAGGCAGGGGTGGCCCACCCTCCCCACCTCCTCCAGGGCCCACCCCTCCCTCCCATGCCCCCCACCCCACGCTGCAAGTACATACAAAAGCCGCCCACGGTGCATACAAAAAGGGCGGGTTATATAGTGTGAAAAGCTCCTGAAAACTCCTTCATCTGCCAGGCACTTAGAATGAGGAAAGGAGAGAAGGGTGGGGAGGAGGCATGGGTCTGGGTCAGTGTGCACAAGTCCACGGGGTGGGAGGAGGATTCACTGGCACATCCTCCGTAATCCTGGTGCAGACCCCAGGGTGGGCCCCAGGGACCAGAACTATCCAGAAACTTGAGTATATTAAGGAACTCTCCTCAGACCCGGCTCATCTCCAGCCTAGCCCTCCCTGGGCCAACTTGGCAGGTGAGTGGCAGAACTGGACCTGGTCAATGGGAGGAGACCCAGGCCAGAAATTGGGGTTACCTGAGGTACCCACACTGTCCCTGATGGGGGAAGGGGTGGCAGAGAAGGCTGCCCAGCTCAAGGCCCTAGTCACTCAGTCTGAGTCTGAATCAGCCTGCCCCAAGGTTGAGGATGAGGGGGAGGAGGAAAGTCCAGGCCCTGCCCAGACCTTAATAGTGCCTGTGGTCCCAGGGCAGGGCTCCTGGGGCCAAGGAGGACAGGGATCTTGCCCATCATGCTGTGGGCACCCCTGAAGAAATCCTCCCCTGCCCATGCCATCCTGAGGCACAGCCTGCCTGGGCTCCTTCCTCACGGCTTGCTGTCTGCAGGGTTGTCTCCCAAGGTGTTGGCGATCTCGCTGAAGGACGGCCGGTCCTTGGGGCTGAGGGCCCAGCAGCGTTGCATCAGGCGGTAGAGCTTGGAAGGGCAGCCCTCAGGCTGTGGGAGTCTAGCCTTCCCAGCCTGCAAGTCTGCAGGAAAATGGTGGATGGAGTATTAGTCAAAACATTTCACCACCTGTCCCACCTGGTGGAGCCCGTAGTTCCCCAACCAGCCACACGAGGGCAACTCAGGGTCAGGGGCACTGGCCAGTGAGTGGTGCATGGGCACTGACTCCAGCAAGGGGCATACAGGAAGTATCTTGTAATCAAAGGTGATAGCTCCAGTGATCCTGGCCCCAGCTCTCTCTGGCTGGAGGACAGGGTCCACAGGAGGCAGCCAATGCATGAGGACCGAAGTGGGGTCAACGGGCAGGCGTCAGAGTGACTGGACTGGGCACTGGGGTCAAGGACTATTTACCAACCAGTATCAAAGTATTAATTAATCAGTATTTCAGTTGGGGTGGCCATATCTGGACACCTGCTAACACCAGCCCTGGGAAGTGAGGCAGGCTTGGTGGGCCCGGGATCCTGAGCAGACCCTGCACCTAGAGATTATCTGGAATCATCCTTCAGAAACACAAACTGCCTACCGGCCAGCACTTCATCGTCCGCCTGCCCACCGTGGGGCATCTCTCCGTGGGTGAACACTTCCCACATCAGCACGCCAAAGGCCCAAACATCCGACTTGGTGGAGAAATCACCCTCCAGGATGGCCTCGGGGGACATCCAGCGCAGCGGCACCCAGGCCTGGCGGAAGTGGTAGTACTCGCTACAGGAGAGAAACAAGCACAGGCATGGGGCAGAGCCTCCATGGCCCTTGGAGTACCACGGGGTACAATGGGGCACACAGCCTGGGATCCCAACCTCATCCCACACCTGGCTCTCATACCCCGGCTAGAACCCAGCTTTTCTCCAGCAAGGCATTCGGAGAAATTGGTAGCATTTAGGCTGAGCATGGGGGTATGCTGGAAAATTTAGAGGCATCCATGTGGGGTCTGGTGGCTAAAAATTCCATTAAGAATCAAAATTTAAAGCTTAAAAAAAAAGCCGGCGGAGGGGAGGTGGTGTGCCTGGGTGGCTCGGTCGCTTAAGCATCTGCCTTCAGCTCAGGTCATGATCTCAGGGTCCTAGGATCGAGCTCTGCATCAGGCTCCCTGCTCAGCGGGGAGCCTGCTTCTCTCTCTCCCACTCTCCCTCCCTCTCTAATGAACAAATAAAATTTTTTTAAAAAGAATCAAAATTTGCCTCAACATTAGTAGTTTTAAAAACTAACAATCATATATATTTTTCTGTTTAAAACAAAATGTAAAAAAACAAGAACACGTTAAATGGAGAGAAAACTTCAAGAGCTTTACTAGCGATAAACCAATTAGGACTCAAGCAACAGCCATACGTGCTGCGGTGGTGCAGAGCCGGAGTGACCTGCAGGGAGGTCCCCAAGAGGCTGTGCGGTGTTTCCTGGCACCCCAGGGCAGTCCCTGGCCACGGCTACTGAGCTCGAAGCCCTGGGCTTCAATACAGTGATTACCGAATTCAGGAAGTTACAGAGGGAACCATATGAATAGTTAAATTATACATGAACTGTTATAAAGTTTGATTAGTTATTTTTAAAAAGGTTAACATTTTACCCCCAGAGATAATGTCTAAGCATCAGGGCCCACTGGCTAGGAAGGCTGCAGCACCTTTGAAGAAAGGATGGGGAGGCTCTGTCCCCTCCCAACCCTCCAGCATTTGGGCCAAGTGGATGCTAAGCCCTTTCCCACATACCCCCCAAGCCCCACCCGCCGTCTGCCCCTCGCCATACCCAACTGGGGCCCTTCTACCTGTTGTACACGTCCTTGCTGAGCCCCAGGGCCGACACCTTCACCTGTCTCTGGGCGCTGACCAGGCAGTTCCGAGCGGCCAGGTCCTTGTGCACAAAACGATTGTTGGACAAGTGCTCCATGCCCAGGGCCACCTGGGTGCACAGTGCCACCTGCATCGAGAAAGGGGCCTGTCAGAGCAGCCCAGGACTAGAGATCAAGATGACTGTCTTTGACACAACCCTTGGTGGAGGTCTCAATGCCATCAGTGTGATGCACAGGAAGCCCCAAAGCAAAGATACAACAGCCTCGCTTTCCTTCTCTGTAAAATGCGGCTACTAACAGCACCTGTCTCACTGGCTTGTTAGAAGAACTGAGCTAAATGAAATTATGCTCTTGGAACCACTCTGGCACACATCAGGTGTTAGATGAGGTAAATGGCACATGGGGCAGGGAGACCAAACAGTGACCCCTTGTTCGGTGAAAAATAACTGGGCAGGTGGCGCCTGGGGGGCTCAGTTGGTCGAGTGACAGACTCTTGGTTTCAGCTCAGGTTAAGATCTCAGGGCTGGGAGATCGAGCCCCAGTCGAGCCCTGCTTTGGGCTCAGCTGAGTGGGGAATCTGCTTGAAATTCTCTCCCCAATGCTCACACACACTCTCTCTCTGAAATAAATAAATCCTTTTAAGGCATTTTTAAAAGATTTTATTGATTTGAGAGAGACACATTGTGAGAGAGAGGCATGAGCAGGGAGGAGAGGGAGAGGCAGGCTCCCCGCCGAGGGAGCCCAATGCAAGGCTCAATCCCAGGACCCTGGGATCACGACCCCAGCCAAAAGCAGAGGTTTAACAGACTGAGCCAGCCAGACACCCCAAATAAATCTTTTTAAAAGAGGGGGGAGGAAAGGAAAAGAACTGGGCAGTAATCACAGTTTACATGTTTATGGGTTGTTCCTTTTTACTTCAAAATCATGAATTTTCCTCTAGTGGTATTTAGAACAAACAAAACAACAACAAAATGTGTGTGTGTGTGTGTGTGTGTGTGTGTGTGTGTGTGTGTGTGTGAATGTACATACATATATAACTGGTTGCCTCCAAGGAAAGGAACTGGGGACTATGGAGTAGAAAAAAGTAGGGAACGGGATGCCTGGGTGGCTCAGTTGGCTAAGCATCTGCCTTCGGCTCAGGTCATGATCCCAGGGTCCTGGGATCAAGGCCCTCGTGGGGCTTCCTGTTCAGCAGGAAGCTTGCTTCTCTCTCTCTCCCACTTGCCCTGGTCGTGTTCCCTCTCTTGCTGTCTGTCAAGTAAATAAAATCTTTTTTAAAAAATTTTTTTAAATAAAGATTTTATTTATTTATCTGAGATAAAGCAAGAGAGAGAACACACAAGTTGGGGAGACAGAGGGAGAGAGAGAAGCAGGCTCCCCATTGAGCAGGGAGCCCGATGTGGGACTCGATCCTAGGACCCTGAGATCATGACCTGAGTCAAAGGTAGACACTCAACTGACTGAGCCACCCAGGTGCCCCTTATTACTACCTAAATTCTGAATTGCATATAGTAGAATCCGTAAAATATATATACACTTCCAGAAATAATTATAGTGCTCACACCCAGGCAACTGTCACTAAGTAAACAAATAGAAACACAACCCAACGACACCAGAATCCCCGAAGCCACAAGGGCTCCTTCCTTATCATATACTCTCCCGCTCAGAGGTAATCACTATCCCAACTTCTTTAATCGTTTCTTGGCCGTTCTTAATAGTTTTACCACTGACACATACATTCCTAAACAACAGAACTTAGTATTGCTGTTCTGGAACCGGACGAAGCTGGAAGCATACAGAATGCCTACATTTTTGTGCCTTGATCCTTTCATACAACACTGTGAGATTCAGCCTTTTTTTGCAGGGAACACTGTACTCTGTCCCTTTTCAGCAAGAATATGCCACAACTCATTTATTCCAATACCAACAGATATTTGTGTTTGTTTTCTTTTTTCCAGTTCTTCTAAGAACAGGACTGCTATGACTGTTCTGATGGGTACACGTGCACGAGGGTTTTTGTTTTTTTTTTAGCTTTTACTTTATTTGACAGAGAGAGAGATCACAAGTAGGCAGAGAGGCAGGCAGAGAGAGAGAAGGAAGCAGGCTCCCTGCTGAGCAGAGAACCTGATGTGGGGCTCGATCCCAGGACCCTGAGATCATGACCCAAGCCAAAAGCAGAGGCTTTAACCCACTGAGCCACCCAGGCACCCCTACTTGCACAAGTTTTTTAAGATGCTGAGGCAAGTGTCATGGACTAAGAGTATCTCTAGCTCTACAAAATAGTGCCAAATTCTTTTCCAAAGTGTAAGACAGTGGGGGATATTTTTCACTGATATCCTTTTCAAAACATCAAGCCATTGGGGCGCCTGGGTGGCTCAGTTGTTAAGCGTCTGCCTTTGGCTCAGGTCATGATCCCCGGGTCCTGGGATCAAGCCCCACATCAGGTTCTCCACTCAGCGGGAGGCCTGCTTCTCCCTCTCCCACTCCCCCTGTTTGTGTTCCCTCTCTCACTGTGTCTCTCCCCATCAAATAAATAAATAAAATCTTAAAAAAAAAAAAAGTCGGGGCACCTGGGTGGCTCAGTGGGTTAAAGCCTCTGCCTTCGGCTCACGTCATGATCCCAGGGTCCTGGGATCGAGCCCCACATCGGGCTCTCTGCTCAGCAGGGAGCCTGCTTCCCCCCTCTCTCTACCTGTCTCTCTGCCTACTTGTGATCTCTGTCTGTCAAATAAATAAATAAATAAAATCTTAAAAAAAAAAAAGTCAAGCCATGTGTATGATGTCATATATATGATGTAACATATTAAATGGAATTACAATTCAGTTATAGTAACATTTTCAAAGTACGTATCAATCAATGCACTGAACAAATATTGAGCATCTACTGTGTACCACACACCACTGGACGCTGGTGGAATATAGTAGGCACAGGAGGACAGGGTTCTCGGCAAGAGGGCAGTCTGGAGGGGAGATGAGAACTGTATCTGCAGAGGGTTGCCACCACCAGGAAGAAGGTGGTCCATGCCCACAGGGAAAAGCAGAAGGCCAAAAGAGTGCTTGAAAGATCCACAGCCCCTCTATCGCCTCATACCCAAACCTCTGGAGCAACCACTGGGGATGCATGTGATCTGAAGCATTTCCTTGTATATAAAAACAAAGCAAACTTGGGGTGCCTGGGTGGCTCACATGGTTAAGCATCTGCCTTCAGCTCAGGTCATGATCCTGGGGTCCTGGGATCAAGTCCCACATTGGGCTCTCTGCTCAGTGGGGAGCCTTCTTCTCCCTCTGCCTCTCTCTCTCTCTCTCTCATGAATAAATAAGATTAAACAAACAAACAAACAAAAAACCAAAGCAAACAAATGAAAAACGGTCCCTGGGAAAGATTATTCAACAAGTCACTGGCCAGCTGTATTTCTCCTGGCATACAGGGTCGCTCTCAGAATCCATAAGGGAGAAGTCAGCCGCCGAGGAATGCCATCATAGAGAGGTGAAGATGAAAACGTGGCCAGCAACTGATGTCAGCACGGAAATAATAATCAAGGTCCCGTGATATCGTTCTACATATATCTGATTGTGAAAGGTGAAAAGGTTGCCTCCAATTTATCTCAGGTGGTTCAGGAAAAAAAAAAATGCATGAAACTAATATCCATGTACCCATGGAGAGAAAAAGAGAAAGTCAATGAGGCAAAATGCAAACGACAGTTTCTGGGTAAATGGTTTGTAGAAGTTCCTTGAACTAATCCTACACTCTTTGAAGCTTGAAATATCAAAATGAAACTTACCAAACACACACACACACACACACACACACACACACAAATTGTCAATAAACACAAAAAATAACACTAAGTGGGTGCCTGGGTGGCTTAGTCGTTAAGCGTCTGCCTTTGGCTCAGGTCATGATCCCAGGGTCCTAGGATCAAGACCCGCACTGGACTCCCTGCTTAGCGGGAAGCCTGCTTCTCCCTCCCTGACTCCCTCTTCTTGTGTTCTCTCTCTCTTAAACTGTGTCTCTCTCTGTTAAATAAATAAATAAAATCTTTTAAATAAATAAGTAAGTAAATAAAAATTTTAAAATAACACTAAGTAAAAGCAGCTCACGTGTGGGCCAATAATGACAGTAGCTCATAGGGACGCCTGGGTGGTTCAGTTGGTTATGCATCTGCCTTTGGCTCCGGTCATAATCTCAGGGTCCGGGGATGGAGCCCCGAGTCAGGCTCCCTGCTTGGTGGGGAGTGTGCTTCTCTCTCTCTCTCCCCCCGTACCTCCCCCTACCTTGCTCATTTTCTCTCTCTCAAATAAATGAAAACCTTAAAAAAAGAAAAAAGCTACAAAGATTATGGTTAATCTGCCTTTTTTTTTTAAAGATTTTATTCCTTTATTTGTCAGAGACAGAGCACAAGCAGGGGGAGTGGCGGGCAGAGGGAGATGCAGACTCCCCACTGAGCAAGGAGCTCGAAGCAGAACTCTATCCCAGAGCCTGGGATCATGACCTGAGCCAAGGGTAAGACGCTTAGCTGACTGAGCCCTCCAGGCATCCTGGGCAATCTGCTTCTATGCTCTTGATGTTGGAAAGGGCAAACTAGTGCATGGGAGTGGCAGATGGGCTGCTGCAAGGAGGAGAGCACCCAATCAGAGAAAAGGGCACAGGAATGTGCTGAGTCCCTACTGTGTGCCGAGCCCTGAGCGAGGCTGGCTGCCTCTTCTGCTTGCACTCTGTAGGGTGGGGGCCATCCTCAGTTTACCCAGAGTCCCATGCCAGGCTTTGTACCCCCCACCCAATGCCAGAGCCTAGCTCCTTCCTCAATACCGCAGCTGCCTCTCCTGCATCATATCACTGGTGATGGGGGCACAGGAAGGGCTGTCTGCTCATCGGCAAGCCCCGGGGTGGGGTGCTGGCTACAGACAGACCCTATAGACCCTACAGCATCACTGACTGCCTCTGAGCCGCTTCACTGGCCTGGCTCCCAGGGTCACGGAAAAGCCGGCAGAAGAGCCAAACCCGCACACCAAGGGTGGGGGTCACTCCAAAGACAGATCACAATCTGTGTGCACTGGCCAGTGACATCCCTGTGGACACCCCTGCCTCCACGGGTGGCTTGTGAACTTTGGTCACAACCTGTTAGCATGTCATGAAACCAATTCAGTCCATCTTAACTAGCAATAAAGCTTTTAAATGGAATAGAAAATATCAGAGTACCTAATAGTAAGGGTAAATGTCATTCATAAAACTGTTTTCATTAAAATATGTACATACACACGCATGTGATGGCTTGGTATACAAAATGTGGTTTTTTTGGCAACTGGGTCTCAGTCAAGAAAAGTTTTAAAAATAGGTCTGGGGGGGCGCCTGGGTGGCTCAGGGGGTTAAGCCTCTGCCTTCGGCTCAGGTCATGATCTCAGGGTCCTGGGATCGAGCCCCGCATCAGGCTCTCTGCTCGGCAGGGAGCCTGCTTCCCGCCCCCCGCCGCCTGCCTCTCTGCCTACTTGTGATCTTTGTCTGTCAAATAAATAAATAAAATCTTTTAAAAAGTCATATTAAAAAAAAATAGGTCTAGGGGTGTCTGGGTGGCTCAGTTGGTTAAGCAACTGCCTTCCGCTCAGGTCATGATCCTGGAGACCCAGGATCGAGTCCCGCATCGAGCTCCCTGCTCAGCGGGGAGTCTGCTTCTCCCTCTGACCTTCTCCCCTCTCATGCTCTCTCTCTCAAACAAATAAAATCTTTTAAAAAATAGAATAAAAATAATGGTCTACATCCAGATGGCCAACGGACACATAAGAAGGTGTTCAACATCACTCATCATCAGGGAAACGCAAATCAAAACCACAGTGAGATACCACCTTACACCTGTCAGAATGGCTAGTATCAAAAAGACAGGAAATAACAAATGTTGGCAAGAGTGTGGAGAAAGAGGAACTCTTGTGCACTGTTGATGGGAATGTAAATTGGTGCAGCCATTCTGGAAAATAGTATGGAGGCTCCTTAAAAACCTGAAAATAGGGGCCCCTGGCTGGCTCAGTTGGTAGAGAGTGTGACTCTTTTAAAACTATTTTTTTAAATATTTTTTATGTATTTTATTTGGGGGGAGGGCAAGGGTAGCGGGGAGCAGCAGAGGGAGAGGGAGAAGCAGACTCCCCGCTGAGCAGGAGCCTGACACCAAGGCTCGTGAGTTTGAGAAATGGTTCAGGAAAAAGCAAACTGAATGCAGAACATGTTAAAAAGTTACATAAAACTATACTTCGTTAACATCAGGGGAAAAAAAAAGTGAAACAATGGTCTAAACCCTTGTTGTCCAAAACAGTAGCCCATTGCCCTGTGTGGCTCCTTAAGTGAATTAAAATTTAATGAAATTAAGAATTCAGTTCCTCAGTAGCTCTAGCCACATTCTAAATGCTCAGTAGCCCCATGAGGCTAGTGACGACCACACTGGACAGCGGCAGCTATAAACTATTTCCATCATGGCCAGAAATTCTTCAGAACCACTGACCCAAGTCACCCCCACACAGGACCTATCTACACAACCAACATGCCAGCCTTAGGGCTTGCCCACGTTCTGTCTAACCCCTGTGACACTGCTGCTGTTCTCACGCTAAGGCATCTGACTGCACATACCGCTGTCCTCGAGGCGTGCTAAGCTGAGCCTGCTCCTGGTTCTGTCCTTAGCTTGCCAGGACCCACAGACAAGTCACAGGTTATGGCCCCCAGACTTCAAAATCTCCATCACCTCATTAGAGACTCAAACAGCATTATCTCTAATTATGCCAACACCCAGGGCCTGTATCTGATTTCCAGCACTATCCCACTGCGGTCCTAAAATTCTCCCGGGGCTTCCCGCAGCCCACCCATGCCAGCTAGGCACTCTCGTTCCAATTCCACGCAACTGGGGGGCACCCCGCCTACCATCCCACCACCCCTTACAAACTAACTCTTCCTCCTTCCATTCCCCTAGAATCCTAAGACTAGAAAGTGGTGTAACAGCTCACTAGATTATTAGTACAAGGAAGTATCTATGATTTTAGTAGATCTTTCCTACTAAGTTACATTTTCATGGAATCCCCATTTGGGGGGATTTTTCAAGTATTTTTCAAGTTACTAATGAAGATCCACATGGGTATCAGAATCAATTTAGTAGGTTAAAAAAAAATAAGATAGGAAATACCAAGTGTATCAAATACAGTATTTTGAAAGTGTGACTTTAGGGGCGCCTGGGTGGCTCAGATGGTTAAGTGTCTGCCTTCAGCTCAGGTCATAGTCCCAGGGCCCTGGGATAGAGCTCTGCATTGGGCTCCCTGCTGAGTGTGGAGCCTGCTTCTTCCTCTCCCTCTGCTGCTCCCCCTGCTTGTGTTTTTTTGCTCTCTCTCAAATCAATCAATCGATGAATTAATCTTTAAAAAAAAAGAATCAGCTGGAGAGCCTGTTTGAAAAATGTAGGTCCTCAGACCCCACCCTAAGACATTTCTATCCCCTCGGTCTAGAACCTGCATTTTTTATTTTACGCAAACCCCACTTCCCATTTGATGCTGAATATTGTCCTGAGACTGTGCAGAACACAACTTATGGAAGCTCACCCATCAGATTTACGATGCTAGGGGAGAAAAACAGAGGACAGATCTTTAGCACAGGTGGTAATGACTTTCAGCCAAAGAGAGTCCTTCAGGTCATGTGACAGAGGTAACTGATTTCCTGTTCTGCCTGCCTACATCCCGGTCCCAAAGAAAACTACCTGACTCCCCTCTATCCTGAAGCCATCCCCTTCCTGCCATTCAACTACTTCCTCTTCTTGAGAACTGAACTCAAACTGCTTTTTCGACCAGGAGAAACCTTTTTTTTTTTTTTTTTTTTTAAGATTTTACTTATTTATTTGAGAGAGAGACAGCGAGAGAGAGAACACAAGCAGGGGGAGTTGGAGAGGGAGAAGCAGACTCCTGGTTGAGCAGGGAGCCCAATGCGGGGCTCGATTCCAGGACCCCGGGATCATGACTTGAGCTGAAGGCAGACCCTTCACAACTGAGCCACCCAGGCGGCCCAGGAAACCCTCTTTGTTAACCACACCATGTGTCCACCTAAAGGACGTGGTGGTCTTTAATGTTTCTGAATTTCTTTCTCTCACTCACTTTCTGTGTCATCCCTGAAGTCTATAAGGCACTCGCCATATTCATTTTCCCAAGCTCCCCCACTAGATCTTAGACGCCCTAAGAATGCCTAGCAGTTTCTGTTCTGCAACCCCGCTAGGGGCCGGGACTGGTTCAGTAGAGACTCACTGACTCCTTGTATGTCCTGACACACTCCTTAGGGGGAGGGGCACACTCTGTCCCCCGGCTTTCCGTCTACAGCCACCGCAGACAGTCGCTGGCGCTTCTTGGGGATGCAGCTGGGGCCTGGTGTCAGGAGGCCAGCTGTGGGTGATGTGGGGCCAGGTCCCCTGTCCTGTGTGGGCCTCAGTAAATTCACCTATAACTATGAGGAAGTCAGCCTGGGGGTACAGAGCGACTTTCCCAGAGAGACTGGGGTGACCAGGGTCCCATTTCCCTGACTTATCGACCAGCCATGCCTGTCTGCCCTGCCCCCAGAATCTGTGAGCTTGGTGGGCCTACAAGGCAAGGAACCATCACCTGGGAGGGAGGGCCCTAGCTGTCGCTGCCTCCCTGCCCTGAGCTGTGACTCGTCTCTGAGGTGACTCTGCTGTCAGCTTGGTAGTGGGATGCCCAGTCCCAGAGAAGGAGGCAGCCCCATTTCAGAGGGGAGGGAAGGAGGCTGTGGGTAGAACGAGCTGGGCCACAGAAGGTATCGTCTGAGGTGGGCAGAGGGTAGTAGGCAAGCTTTCCCTATCTCACTGTTTCAAGTCAGGTCTCCTTCACTGTGGGGCCCCCAGCCAGGTATCTGGGCCCAGAAGGCGGGAGAACTGGAAGGAAACGCTGGGCAGCCCATAGCCCGAGTGAGAGTGAGAGTGTGAAAACCACAGCGGGCAAAACATGAGCAGCCCTTTCGCGGAAGTCATCCACGCTCAGAGGCTTACGAAACACTCTGGGGGCCACAGCCCGCCCTGCCCGGCCCTCACAGCCTCCCCCAGCTCAGCACTCACTACAGGAGCCGATGTCCTACTCCAGCGGCAAGGGTGAAGAGCAGCCCTTCCAAACTAAGGCACTGTGCGGCAACACAAAGGCATTTCGGAGTTACGTGATCTAGGACAAGTCCCTTAACCTCTCAAAACCTCGGTTTCTTTATCTGCAAAATGGGGCTAATGACATCTGTTTTGGAGGACTATTGTGATGGTTAAGATAACATATGTAAAGTCCTGCCTTGTTGGCAGGGAACATTCCATCAGCGGCACCTCTGTCATGATGACAGCCCTTGATCCTGACCCACCCTTGAGGACCTCTCCCGCCCTGTCCTCACCTTCTGCTTGGTGCTGAGAGGCTGTGGCTTCAGTTTTTCATCCTTGCTCTGGGAAATCCTCAGGAACTGTTTGAGGTCTCCCTAAGGGAAAAGCCGAGCACTTCTGTCAGGTCAGAGGCTAACTGTTCTCTCCAAAGCATCAAACCCAGCAGGGGCTCTCAGAGTGCCCAGCTGAGCAGGAGAGAACCCCTGGCCCTGTACACCCACCCCGGCCAGCTCCCCCTCCACTGGGGAAAGTCCAGTGGGAATTTTAAAAATATATAAGAGATGGCTTCTAGAAGCTCTCTCAGTCAGAGAGACAGCAGGACTGCCATTCCTACCCCCGGCAGAGCCCCCAGACAGGCAGGTGACAAGACTCCTGCCCTCAGGGAATCAAGTGGAAAACACAGCTCCTAACCATCACAGACCCCTGAGAGGACACCTCTGTCCTCCGGGGGTTTATCACCTAAGAAATATACTGAGGGAGCAGTAGCGGCGGAAACATACATAAATTACTCATAAGCGCTTGCCAGTGGCAAGAAGGACTGCTCCCCCTCTCTCCAGCCGACCTGAGGATGTAACAAGCAGCAGCCTGAGGACCAAGGCAGTAAAGGTTAGCTGGGTTGGGGAATTCAGAGTATGGGGCATCTCCAGGCGTGACCGGTGAGGTGGAAAGAGAAGGCTGGCAACGGGGCTAACACTGGTGCCCCAGAGGGGAGAGGATGCCAGGAAGGGTTTCTGAGAAGGAAAGCCGGGTCTGCTAAGTTTTATTCTCAGGGTGGGTGATGAGCCCGGCAGAGAAAGGAAAAATGACAAACTGAAGAAAACCCGAGTCCAGAAAGGAGACCTGGGACACATCTGGGTGGTATGCACAGCGAGAAGGTGGGGACCAGCCCCACACACGGGGGCCGGCAGACAGGAAGAAGGGAGCACCAGTCAAGGAACGGCAGGTGTCGGAGAGCTAGTGGGGTCAGGCGGCTGAGTGTCCCCAGGGGGCAAGCGTCTCCCAGCAAGCTGACACAACATAAGATGAGGCTCCGTGGTAGGCACCACCCTTGACCGGCAGGGCCCCCCCCAGCATACCAGGTCCACGTACTCCAGCACCATGTAGTGGGGCTCGGCTTCTCGGCACAGCCCCAGGAGCCGCACCACGTTGGCATGATTCAGCTTCCCGAACATCTCAAACTCCCTCCGGAAGTCCAGCTGCTGTTGCTCGTCTCGGCTCTGGAGGCTCTTCACAAGCACCAGGGTCTCCGCCACCCCCTCCTCCACGCCCTGCGCCTTTGCCAGGAACACCTCCCCAAACTCACTTTTCCCTGTGGGTACAGGGCTGGGTCAGCCAGCTGCCCTCACTCTAGCAGGGAAGCTCCTCCCCGGGGGGGGTGCCTTGCCCCTCTGTCACCCAGAGGGGAGTCTTGGCTGCACCCCATCCATCCACCTGCGGGGCGACCCTGAGCAAACCACTCCCGGCACCCCCCTGGGCTTCATGGTCTCCAACAGTACCAGCATTTTCCAAAGGATGGCTGGTGTAAGGATTTCAGGGGGCTCTTGATAAACATGTTAATAGCTCCATGTTTTAATGTATCCTCAGAAAAAGTTTAATTGCCACAAATCTGTAATTTCTCACATTTTTTCCTAGAACAACACTAACTTCATTAATTTTGTTTTGTTCTGTTTTTAAAGGCAGCCAGTCTGAAGGAAACACCAAGTAAATAAGGCACACAGAGTGACTACAGCGTGGGAGGTGAGCCATGCACAGGTGTGGGAACACAATGGGATTATCTCCCCTCTGCTTCCTGCCCCTGGCTCCCAGGCTCTGGTTTTTAGGGACCTCGGAGCCAGCAGCCCTAACCTAGCCTCCAGACAGGCCTGTCATTAAGCTGTGACCGCTGCAGCCAAGGCGACATACCCAGTGTGGTGATGGGCTGCAGGCTGGTCCTCGGGAAATGCATCTTATCAGTCGTGCTGTGGCGTTTGTTGGTGGCCGCAGGGCCGGAGCCCAAGCTGGTCAGGGCCACTTCCTCTTGGATCTCCGAGGAGGGCTGCCCATTCTGCAAAGGCCCACCTGGAAAGAAGAGGCATGGTTGGGGAGGCAGCAACATAAGACTAGACACTCTGGCCACCACAGGCACCTCACTTCTCTCCCCCAAACCTCTTCTTCCATCAAGTGTTCCACACAAAAAAGGCCAGTCCAACTGGTTAACTGATGGGGTAGGGGTACAGGCATCCCTTAGAGTACAAGCACTGATGGACACAGCTGACTACTACCTCTGAGATGGAACCAGGTACACAGGCCTCATCTGGCCCACCGGCCCCTCAACACTGCATCAATCTAAGGGGCTTTGCTTTCGTGGGGCCTCCACTGAACAAAGCCCTAACCGGACACAAAGGGGAATCACAATGAGGGAGACCCAGGCCCTGCTTTGGAATGCCTAAATGGATAGGGGCAACCCAGCAATGCCTCTGAGAGAAGGGCAGGAGCAGGGGAACCAGCAGGATGCCCCTGGGGGAACTGAATGGGCAGGAGACAAGTATGCCACTGAAACACGAAGGCGTGTAATAATTGTGCTTGTGGTTTAGCGGTACAGGGAGAAACAGGCCCAGCAAGGTAGAAGCCGGCCCCGAGCCTCCCATGAGGAGGTCGTTAACCAGGCTGCTCAGCTCCCCAGGCTGGGGAATGGGCCAACTCCAAGCTTCCAGCTGGGGTTGGGGCCGGATGGCGCCACAGCGCTCTCTGTGACCGCCAGGGGGCGCTCAGCGCCCGCACACCGCCGCGCCGCCACAGGCCATCCCTCACCGTTGAGACACTCCATCTCAGGCTCCTCGCCGTCCGGCTGCTTCTGCAGGCGCTTGGCCTTGCAGCGCTTCTTGCAGTAGAACATGAGGCCCAGCACGGCAATGATGTAGGCCACAGCAGCACCCACAGACAGCCCGATGGTCTGGATCATCTTGTAGGGGGGAGGGCTGCCTGGGCCCTCGGACTCCTCCAGCACCGGCTTGTCTGAGAGACACAGAGAAGGGTCTGGGCAGGGCCCAGTGAGGCCAACCCAGCCCTCCTTCGCTCCCAGCCCCTCCCCACCCTACAGAGACGACCACCTCCTAGACACCCAATGGCCTGACCAAACCAGAGAACCAGGGCGGGTCACCACCATCACTGGCTTTAACAAGGGGTGGGTCCTTGGGCCCCACCGAAGTCACAGAAATTCTGAAGGATCTGAGGCCAGTGATTCCCAAGCTGGGGTGCATCTGAGATGTGAGGCCAGGGACACACATAAAAAGAAACACACCTGTCAGGACGCTAACACAAACCCACGCTATCGCTGACAAGCTTCCTGAGTGGACTTGGTATCTTGAACCAGGCCCTGAAGAGCAGCATTTGGGAATTCTGATTTAGGATCCCAGATGGCTTGACACAGAGCAAGCTCTTCAAGAACATGTTTGTGGAAAGGATCTTCTAAACTAGGGGCTCTCAATGGCCTAGGGTCCCATGGTGAAAGAGGAGCCAGGAATCATCAGGGAAACTGAGGGAGAGAGGCCCACTGGGGAGACCACTAGGACTTCCCAACTCCCACCCACACCTAACACTTCAACCAAGAGGCCTTATCATTTCACTATTATCCATTCAACGTTCCACAGAATATTTTGTCTAGAAAAACAGTTCTGCTGCTAAACCACAAGTTTAAGAACTTCTCATTGAAACCACTCTCATCTTACAGATGTAGAACCAAGCCCCTGGAGCGGAAATAACACCCCCAAGGGCATAGAGCTGGTGAGGAGAGAGACCAGACCTAAACCCCGAGTCCCTGACTCTTGGCAGAGACTTTTACTGGATGGATCTTTTTCACTGGGCCTCCGGGGCATAGTAACACTTTCCTGCGGAACCCTGGCCTGCTCCTCTCCCTGCCTCCCCCTTCCCCCCAAGATATGTGCAGCCGCTGTAGGAGACCTGGGAAGAAGCATTTTAGGACAAGAGGATCACCCCTACACCCTTCCCAACAACAACAACACACACACACACACACACACACACACACACACACCAGCTGTGGAATGTTAAATCAGCAACAGCCCAGCAAGGAACCCAACATTATGCCACAGCATGGTGGAGCGAGCCAGCTCAATCCCAGCCCCCAACATATAAAAGGATTTCAGGGTTCTCCGTATACAGGGGGCCGATGAAAACAAAGATGAGAAAGAAGTGTGGCCCCAGCACTTCCTCTGCAGGACACCACTCCCCAGCACATACCCACAACATAGAGGGGGGCCTCCGTGTGCTTGATGTTACAGCTGTTGCCCGCGATGCAGGTGTAGCGGCCCGAGTCCTCCGGGGCAACGTCATGGATCACCAGGGAGCCATTCTGGAAGATCTGCATCCTGCCAGGAAAGAAGCCACAGTGCTGCCCACCTCTCCAGCTCCTGGGGAAGACCGGCTGCAGGAGAGGTGCGATGGGCCAGGGAAGCAGATGGCCCTACCTAGGTCCCAGCTTGGTGGGGTCCAGGATGCGATCTTTGCCCTTCCACTGAATGAGCGGCTTGGGGTCTCCCTGGGCCTCACAGCGCAGCAGGGCCGTATGGCCCTGGTACACGGTCGTGCGCTCTGGCTCCACCTTGAAGGTGATGAAAACTGGATGGGAAGAGCCCAACAAGGGGCGAGGAGCAGTGAGTCATGGGACTGGCCGACTGTGGGCTACCCTCCCGTCCCGGGGCCCTGCCACGGTCGCACCTGCCACGGTGAGCTGGACATGGGCACGGATCTGGCCCTGCAGCCCATTGGAGGCGATGCAAGTGTAGTTGCCGGCGTCATCACGGGTTACCCTGGAGAAGTGCAGGGTCCCGGCGTTGTCTGTCACCCACTCGGGGAGGCTGCTCCCATCTGTGGTGGCGACAAAGGGAAATTACGGGGTGACCCAAGTCACTCGGGACCGCAGTGCGCTCAGTCACCCACCTCTACTCAAAAGCGTGTCATCTGTTGCTCCTGATGACTCAGACAAAGTCCCAACTCCTGAGCCAGGCACTGGGAACCCCCCATTACTTGTTCCTTTTCCAATTTCTTAGTCTCATCTCCTTCCACTGCCCTTACAACATCTCCCTCCTGTAAAACTGGACTTCCGAAGTTGGGGCCCCAACTTCACCTTGGCCTCATCCTCACGGCCTGTCACATCTCACTTCTAGAATCCCTTCCCACTCTTAGCCGTCCAGGCTTCAGAGCCCTTTGTTGCTCCAGCTCTTAACAGAAAGCTGACTCCGACCACCCAAGCAGAGAGCACCCACCTCTTCCCCAAAACCTGCAGTCCTACTCTCCCACTCATACTACTCATGGAAATGTAAAAACTGGTCTAGCCCCCTGACAGACAACTTGGCAATTTACAGCAAGGGTTGCAAAAACGTGTGTACCCTTTCATACGTAATATTCCATTTCTGGGAATCTCTCCCAAAGGAAATAAACCCAAATTCAGAAAAAACTTTGGCTTAAAGATGTTTATTGCAGCAATAAAAAGAGAGAGAGAGAAAGGCAGAGAGGGAGAGAGGGAGGATGGTTAACAACCCAAATCTCCAACATTTAGGGAATATTTAAGTAAATTACAGTGACTCCAATCATCAGAGTATTATTACAATCATCAAAACCAATGTTTATGTATAAAAGCATGTGGAAATGCTTGATAACGTTAAGTAAAAAAGGATATAAAATTACATAATTAACTGTATCTTCTTTTTCTATAGTAAGTATGACTTACTCATGTAAGTTTAATAAGTGAAAATTACATGTTCAATAAAATTGCTATGTGCAAAAAAAAAAAAAAATTGCTATGTGCAAACAGAAAGATATACATAGAAAAAGAAGTGGGCACAAACCCAAAAATGATGGGATAGCAGGATTATGCATTCTCCCCCCAAAATTTCTTAGTTTTTTTTTAGTTGGTTTTTTTTCCCTTTTCTTCCTTTTTTTTTTTAAGAGAGTGAAAGAGCGTACAGGCCAAGTGGGGGGTGAGGGAAAGCGGGAGAGAGAACCCCAAGCAGGCTCCACAACCAGCTCAGAGCCCAATAACACGACCCCAAGATCATGACACAAGCTGAGACCAAGAGTTCGACGTCCGACCAACTGAGCCACCCAGGTGCCCCTGAAGGTTTGATTTTTAAGTCAATTCTTCCCCCAACATAGGACTCAAACTCACAACCCCAAGATCAAGAGTCCTATGCTCTACCGACTGAGCCCACCAGGCGCTCCCGCCCCACAAACTTTCTAAAGGAGCCTGCGTTACCTTTCTGTCTAAATATGACTATTTTGAAGGGAGAGGGAGGACTTCACAGCACCATCTGGATCAAGCCAGTCACTTGTGGCCTCAGTCATTGTCCATGACCTCTAATGCCATAACCTGACCTCCCTGGTATCTGGCTCCTTTCTTCCTACCTGAACTATAGGTCGGCCCCACATTCTTTGTCTTTCCCACAGTTTCTGGCACGGTGCTGGGCCCTCCTCTGCTGGTTCTCAGACATGCACACATCTGACCAGTGGATTGTCCTACCTGACCCCACTCCATGCCCCACCCAGTACCCACCTGCCCGAATCCACTTAATAGTGGGCTTTTCTCGGCCTGTGGCTGAGCAGGGCACTGTGGCCTCCTTGTCAAACTCCATGCACTGCTGCGGCCGGGGCGGTGGTGTGAACTTGAGCTTTTCTGTTTTAGCAGAGGGAGGGTGATGAGCGCCAAGAGGAGGAAGCGAGGCAGCTCAGTCGGCCTCGGCTGGGGCAGGCCTGAAGATCGGGACCCCCTGCTGCTCCTTCCCCTTTGCTCTCCCCACGCTTGCTCGGGCACTCACCCAGCACTTGGACGCGGGCCTGGGCCTCGATGCTGCCAGCCGGGGTGCTGCTCACACAACGGTACCATGTGCCATCATATACTTCCACACTGTTGATACGCAAGGTCCCGTTCTTGGAGACTTCGAACCGCGAGTCCTGTGGCACACATTACAGGACCATGGGAGGTCTCAGCCCCACCAGCATCTTCAGGGGAAGGAGGGCAAGGGGAGCCGATCCCAGAGGAGAGCCCCAGAAGGGGATTCTGGCCCCCTCCGCCAAGAGCCAGCCTCACTCTCACCTCTGAGATGAGCATCTGGTTTCTGTACCAGGTGACTGTGGGTTTGGGCGTGGCCTGGGTCAGGCAATGCAAGTAGCCTGGCTTGCCCTCCTCCAGCTGGCTGTCCTGGGGCTTCCTCAGCCACGTGGGCACAGCTAGAGGGACAGGGAGGGAAGAGAAGATGGAGGAACACATCTGCAAAACCAAAGGATCCAACCCCTCAAAATTCCAACCCCACACCCGACCGAGTTCAGAAGCCCCTGTCTGCTCCCCTGAAAGGTGCAACGACGACTCCTTAGTGAGGACAACCTTTGGAATATGATCTTAGTTAACGGTCACAATAAACCCCATACGTGTACATTCCTATACCCATTTTACAGCTGAGAAGACAGAGGTTTAAAATAGTAGTGGTGATGTGCTAATACCTGATAGATAGGATTCCAATCCCCAGTCATGTGCCCCCCAAACCCTTGCTCTTTTTATTACACTGAAACACCCCAAGGCTCGGTCCTCAGATCCCTGCTCTGGTTTAGCCATCCTCGTTCCCTGAATGATCTCAGCCAGGCTTTCATGCCATAGGAGTGCGTGATTCCCAAACCTACACCCTGACTCCTGACCTCCCCGCCATGAGCTTCAGACTGGCAAGCCCAACTGCCTACCGGCATCTCCGACTGGATATCCAACAGGCCTCTTGAGCTTTATGTGTATGAAAGAGAACAAGTGACTTCCCTGGAACCTGCTCATCTCAGCTTTTCCCATCTCAGTAAATAGCGCCCCTATAGAGCCAATGGCAGGAGCCCAAACGTACCCTTGACTTCTCTCTCTATAGCCCCTCCCATCACATCCATTCTACACAAACTCCATCTCCTTGCGCTCCCCAAAATCCTGAGTCTGACCACCACTCTCATTTCCACTACTACCGCTCTGTTCCAGGCCCTCCAACACCTGCCCCGGAGAATTACAGCCATCTACTAACTGGGCTCCCCATCCGGACTCCTGCCCCTAACGTTCTGGTCTTCTCAGAACTGCGGGGAGTGAGAAAGAGAGAATGTCACTCTCCGACTCAAAACCCTATAAGGACTTCCTGTCTAACCTGGGGTGGCAGATTGTTTGCAAAGATGGTTGTGAACGGCTCTCCTGTCCCTTGTTCCTCTGCACTGGTGTTGCTGTCACTTTCCCCATCAAGAGACAGTCTACTTTTCTCGTGCCTCAAGTCTGGGGGGCCCGCGACTGGCCTGGCCCAACACAGAACCCAGTGGAAGTCGTGCTGGGCAGCTGCTGAGCAGCTGCCTTGAGAAGCCTTGCGACTCCCAGTCCTGGCTGAGGAGGCCCCGGGCCCACTGTAGCAGCCATGGCAGGGGGCGGGGGGATGACACCTGAGGCACCCCAGCAGATGCAACCTCCATCAACCTTAAGACATCTGAATGAGGCTGCCAGGGAATGGCCAACCACCAGCTGACCTCCCAGCTGACTGCAAGCATATCTGATATTTCTGACCACCTTGTAGGGTTAAGTACTGGGTCAGGAGCTCCATTTTATGGATGAGGAGACCAACCCCTGGCAAAACAGGGGGCTTGCCACACCTTGTCCCTCCATGCGCAGGGGAAAGAGTGGGACCTGGGTCTCTAGAACCCAGGCCCTCACCCTTGCTCTGCCGTCAGAGGACTGTTTCTCCGTGTGGGCTGTCACCCCAACTTCTGTGCCTGGCTTTTCGGGGTCAACCCCAGCATCACCTCCCAACAGCTGACTGAGTCCCAAGCGTGCAGAACGCAGAGCTAAGGGGTCCTCAAGTGAGCATCCAGGAAGCCTTTGCACATGGCCCCCAGAGACCAAGGCCTCGTTATGGCACCCGGGCTCCCCTCCCAACCTCGCCTCATCCCACAGGGCCAAGGTGCTCACTGGCTACAGTGATGTTGACATCTTGTCGCCGCTGACCAGCCAGGTTGGCTGCATGGCAAGTGTAGACGCCAGCGTCACTCTCGACGGTTCCAGCAAACACCAGGTTATGGCCCTTCTGGAAGACTCTGCCATGGGTGGGCAGCCGGACTCCCGCATGCTCCCACCACACACGGGGCTCCGGCAGGCCGTGGGGGGGCAAGCAGGCCACGCGCTCCTCGCGGCCAGCTGTGAACACCCGTGGCTCAAATGGCAGCATGTCTTCGATCTCTGCGGGGAGGGGAGCAGGAGGAAAACCGCCCGATTACCGTGGGTCTCGGTACCTCACACTCTCCCACAGCAAGCTCCGGCCCTTGGAACACAAACCCCTGGAACACTGCCTCTCCTCTTCCTGGACCCCACATCCTCTTCCTCTCTTTGTCCTCCGAGCTGCTTTCTGAGTGGAATCAGAAGCCTAACTCTCCACGTGCCCACAGTGTTGAAGGCGGCCCCAGGGACCCACCTGCCAGGTGAAGCGTGGCCTCAAGGACGACGGGGGGGCCCCTCTGCCCGTGGCCTATGCAGCGGTAGACTCCTGCGTTGCGCGGCCGAACCTGGGTCAGCAGCAGGGACCCATTGGCAAACACCGTGGCTCTGCGGAGGTGTGGGGGGCTGCAAAAAGGAGAGAGTGCTATTTGGAAGAAGAGGCCCACAGGCCTCCTTCTGGAAGGGAAGGAGATGGAACCCCATGCTGCAAAGGTCAGAGGTACAGGAAGGAATTGGCCAGGAACAGGACAGAGAGAAGGAAGTCCACATGCCACATTAGTGTGTGTATGTACACATGCACATGTGTACTCATTCATGAGTGCGCACAGGTGTGTTCCACCTACAGAAGACTCAGCTTTTGGGACAGTGGGGAGAGCCACAGTGTCAGTGAGAGTCAGTGAGCCAGCAATGCACGCAACTGTGGAGACAGAGGGCCACTTCCCACAGGGTTAAGGCCAGCCTGCCAGTAAGGCCCCAGCCCCAGCAGCCCTTGGCCACACCAGACGAACTACTGATGATATCTTCAGGGCTGAAGCCCAGTGGGATCCAAGCCCCTCGCCTACACAGCCACACCCCCAAGGATCAAGGACATGCTTGGTGCCACCAACATGCCCTCTGCTCTCATACGGCCCAGGGAAGGACAAGAGTCCCAATAAAGGAGCTGGCACCACCCAGAACCTTCTGGAAGTGTTTGCTTCCTTCAAAAAGTGTGAATGTGTGTATGTATGCGTGTGTGTAAGGTAACCTTACCATCCATCCAGACTACGGTCACCAGGTCCCCTGTGTCCCTCCAGACTGAATCGCTACTCCCCATCCCAGAAGACCCACATAGGCAGAAGGGGAGTGGGGAGAGAAAAGAGCCACCACTAGCTCATACAGTGCCTTTGTATGAACTGGAAAAAGATGCCCTTCCTGGAGGCTTCCCTTTGTTGAACTCATTCCGTAACAGTAAGACATTCTACTGCCATCTGCTGGAAACTTGAAGTAATACTTGTATAGCCCTAGGATGTCTGCAATACTGATCCCATGCGTTTAGAGAATGCTCCTGGGCAATACCCGACTCATACCGGCTGCGGTTAGTGATGGGAGTCTCATCTTCAAAGACCCACTGTAGGCTTGGGGGTGGCTGGGCTGAGAACTGACAGTGGAACATGGCCTCCTCATTCCTTGCCACCACGATGTCCTGAGGTGCCAGCACTACCCTGGCAAAGCTCTCATCTGGGGAGGGAGAAGCACAGGTATGTGAGCAGGCAGTGTGGGGAGGCCCCTCCCATCCCTGCTGCACCTTCTCCATCCCCACCCCGGTCTCACCGGCAATGCTCAAGGTGAAGTTCTGGCTGCTGCAGGTCTGCCCAAAGGCGTTTTGGGCACAGCAGGAGTAGAGGCCACTGTGCTCCGGGCTGGCCGGCCGGAGGGTCAGGTTTCGCTCCTTGCTGCTGACCGTGTGATTGCTCTGGCCATCGGAGAGGGGGTTCCCATCTCGGAACCATTGATAGGTGGGCCTGCAAGGCCGAGGGCATCAGCAGCAGGGAGGCACAGGGTACTCAGGTGGCCAGCGGACAGGGTACAGAATCAGCGGGTCAGGGCTAGACCCCTCGGTTTACAAATGGGTCAGGCTAGACCCCTCAGTTTACAAATGGGGCTTGGGAGGGGATGTGAACTTGCACAGGAACACACAATTCAGGGGCATCATCCGGCTGAGCTGCTACAACTCTCAGCATCCAGAATTTAGGATCATTCCACAGCACAAGGATGCCCCTCCTTCGGTCACTGAAGGCTAGCCTGGAGCAGCCTCTGGGCAGGGGTGGTTACAGAATGAAGCAAGGTGCCTCTGAAGACAGTCCGGGTTTGGAGGCTTCTCTAGTC
Organism: Martes martes; assembly: GCF_963455335.1. Classification (NCBI taxonomy): domain Eukaryota; kingdom Metazoa; phylum Chordata; class Mammalia; order Carnivora; family Mustelidae; genus Martes; species Martes martes. Next base: position 89,134,243 of record NC_137893.1, on the reverse strand, counting down.
CCTACTTGTCTAGAATGACCCTCTCCATTCCCACCCTCCAAGTCAGCTCCTTACCGAGGGTGCCCGTCAATGTGACAGCGCAGTGTGACCTGGGTCTGCGGCTGGATCTCGGCTTCTGAGGCTGGGTGCTTCAGAACCACAGGGCCGGTCTCAATCCCTGCAGCAGAGGCCACAGTTGCTGAGGGGCAGAGCAGAGCAGGGGGCGAGGAGGAAGGGGAGGGCAGAGGGGAAGGAAAAGCAGCAAAGGACACGGCCTGCCCGTTCTGGAGCCAAGAGACAGCACAGGGAAGCCCTGCAGAGCTGAGGCCGGAACTACACACAGGGGGTGGGGTGGGGGGGCCAGAAACAGAGCATCCCCTCCATCTGTGGTGGGTCAACCCTGACACCTGGCCACGCTGCCACATTGTCCTTGCCATCTGCTAAAGCATGCAGCAGGTCAAGGGTCCTCTACTTGAAGGGGAAAAAAATCTTATGGGAAAAAAAAAACAAACTTCTCTTCCCCCCACACACAGAAAGAACGGACCGCAAGTGCATTCAACTGGAAATGAGAGAAGCTGAGGGAAAGGAGGGGCCCAAAGGGTTCAGTAACCGAGGACTTGCAGGGAGCAAGCACAGCCTCCCAGCTCTCACATTTGATGTTGAAGGAGGCGTTGGCACTGCGGGCCTCCTCTCCCGTGGCGTTGTCCCGTGCCACGCACTGGAAGGCTCCAGAGTCCTGCAGCCGATCCACAGCGGCAAAGCTTAGGCTGCTGCCCTGGGCAAAACGCCTCTCAGTGTCCCGGACGGGGGCCCCATCCAGCAGCCAGTACACATGCACCGGGCCTGGAGCATCGACCTCGCAGCGGAGCAGCGCCCGGCGCCCCTGCAGTGCATCCTGGGAGGATGGCTCCTTGATGAAGACAAGGGCCGCCTGGGCACCTGCAGAGATGGGGACAGGGGAGAGGCACAGTCAGGAAGAGCTAGAGCCACCATCCTTGCGCAGGTCACCGCCACGCCGCACAGGAGGAAAGGGGCTCCGCACACAGGAGGTGTCCGGAAAGTGCAGGAGAGAAGGATCTGGGGCCCACAAGTGCCAAGTGTCCGTTGAGAAACTCTGAAACTGTGCTGGGCGCCCTGGAGGACACAAAGACACAGTGCACACAAGTTGGCAGGGGGCACAGAGCAGTTACACAGAACACAGTGGGCATGTGCCCATTGAACAGTGCTGGCAGGCAGTGCACAGAAAAGAGAGGGTGTTCCAAGCGGGGGCGGGGGGGACACCGGGGAGCCTCCCCAAAGGAAGTTTCTGACCTGCGGATCCTGATGCTGGGCTGAGGAGCAGAGGACTAGCAGGCGACCCTCCCCCATCAATCTTCAGAAACCAGGATGCCGAGCACAGAGCATCTTGGAAGGATTATTCACACTCACAGCCCCGCTAAGGGTCTACCCACAGATGCCCTGCAGCCCAGCATCCCCCAGGGACTTCTCTGGGGAAAGCCACCCCATCACAGGAGAAGCCAGTATTCTCTAGATCTGGGGCTATTTCCAAAAGCAGGCCAACGCTGCCCTCCGCGTCCTAGCCCTCTATCCCTAAGAATATGTCTGGCCAAGATATGGCTTTTCTGGGTGAAGTTGAGAGGTTAGCATTCCCCTCTCCTGCACCACAACAGTTTGGCTCTGGCTGGGGCCAGAGGGGCACCTACAGAGAAAGGGGGGGGGCCTGCAACCAGGGGTGGAACCATAGTCAGTGGGAACAAAGGGGAAGTGAGAAACCTGTACTGAGCGGCAGATGGGTTGAGGAGGCGGAGGGCAGGGCTGGGCAGGTGGCATGGTGACAGCAGAAGTAACACACCGGGCATTGTTCCGGGCCCACGTGGGCGTCCTGCAGAGGCCCTGAGCTGCTGGGCCAGGAACACCAGCCTGCCTGCTAGGGGTGGGTGACGACACAGAGGAGGACTTGCAGCCCCTCCGGGAAGGAGAAACAGGCCTCCTGGGGCTGCTACGTGAAGAAGCAGGCTCTGCCTCTGACCCAAGCGGGACGGTAAGGGCAAGAGGAGGCTGAGGAGGTCTTGCCATGCCCTTCCAAACCCACAGAGGCTAATCCCGGCTGTTCCAAGCCCCTGACAGTGGGGTTTGGTTCTTTAGGGCCTAAGAACCAGTCTCTCCATAAAGTCAGCAGCAAGACAAGTGTAGGCTCTGTCAGAGTGAGGTCCAGATGAGGGGCTGCCCCTGGTGTCGGTCCATCTCCCAACATTCTCAGAGGTGCTAGCCCACAAGACAGTCATGGAGCCAAAAGGGGTCCAGAGCCACCTCCATTACTGCTCAGCGGGGCACTGCTCTTTGGGTGGGAGCATTGCTGGGCTATCCCACCCACTGTGCAAGTTAACAAACCTGTCCTCAGGGCACTGCCAAGCACACCCCCAGTCACCGTGACATCTCAAACACCCCACTCACTTCCAATCACCACACAGGAATGGGACCCTGCCCCTGTCCCCGCGGAGCAACTCAGCACAACCCCTTTGTCGAGCAGATAGGTAAACTAAGGTCCTCGGAAAATGAAGGGATCTGCCCAAAATCAAACAGCTCATCTGACCGTGACCCAAGGAAGCCAACTCCTAGCCCCATGCTCTTCCCAGCTCCGCCCACGAACTCAAAACCAACCTGGAAATGGCTGATCCCACAATGGGGCTCAGTCCCCGTGGCCAGGGAGAGAGGCAGACCTCCTACAGACAACGCCAGACACACAAAGGCGCTCAGCTCACTGTCTGACTGAGGTCACCTTAAGGGAGTGTGGGGCAAGAGCTGGAGAATGTGGAGGCGTCTGGCACACCGCCCGACTACCTCTCACAAGGCACATGGGCAGACTCAGGCTGATGCCCCAGTGGTCCCCTGCAAATGGGACTCACCGAATTCTCAGGGCCCTCGACCCTGAACTCCAGGACGCTTCTGAAAGGCCAGAGAGATCATCTGCCGTCAGAGTGTAGGTGAACCACCCCATTTCCCCGCTCAGCTTCTCCAGACCCAGGGAGCCCAGAGGCTCGCCTGTGCAGAGAAACCTTAGGCATGTGGAATCACAGCTCGGGCTCAACCCCTGCCCCCGTGCCTGTTGTGTGACCTTGGGCAAGGCATGCAGACGGTCTCTGCCTTGGCTCCCTCGGCCTCTCTCATGAGCTTGTCATGAGTCACAAACACAGAAACTCGTGTCAAGACACTCAGACAAAGCTGACCCAGTGAACGGCGGCTACCGTTCCTATCTCCACTGGCACCGGTCTTGCCCAGTGACTCTCGTTTTAAGAACGTTAGGAAGCTCCCCCTCCAGAGGCGGAGGACCACTCCCAGACCCAGATGGGGAGGAGCCTCTGCAACAGAGAAGTCTGAGGGGAATGATCAGGTGGGGGTGGGATGCAGGGAAAGGGGCCATGGGCTCGCAGGAACCGCAGACCACGGGCCACAGAAATCGGAGCTGGAAGAAGAGATGGCATGACTCAGAGGGACCCCAGCTCAGCCTCCGGCATCCCCTCCTGGGGCGAGCGCTGCTCTGGAGCTGTGTGGTGAGAGATGCTGCATTCCCAGACTGCCGCTCAGAGCCTCCTGCGCCCCCACGACAGGGCCTGGGAAACATCAAAGCTGGCCCTGCGGGGCCCTCTGTCCTGACGTCAGCTCACAGCAGGTCCTGGTTAGTGCTTGGCTGGGGCAGACTTCAGATGTTATAAAAGGCAGGGAGAACAGCCACCAGGCCTTCTCCAAGCCCCCAGCCCCTGCTCTGAGCCACCGTCCGGAGGCTGGCCCAGGGCCGTGGCCCCACATTGGCCAAGAAGGTGACCAGAGGCCTTTCTGGTGTGCAGGGCTTGCCAGGGAGCTTGCTCTGTTGTGTAGCGTGGCAGGGAACAGGCAGAAGGTTCAGGGGCAGATGGAGGAGTCCCTCACAGAAATCCCAGATTCCAGGAAAGGAGGAGCTGAGCAGTGAGGACCTCCTCAGAAGCTTCGGCCGGCCCCAATGACAAGATGTGGAAGACAGCAATGACAGAGAGACGGAAGGCTTTTGGGCACCGAGGTGCATGGTGCATGGTGCCTCCTACACCCAGGCCCCTCCAGAACAGGAGGCTGGCCTGGCCTCTCTGTATCCCTGCCCTCGCCATGCAATGAGGACCCTGCCCCTCGCCCTGAGGCTGAGTCGGTTCCCAGAGACGGAGCCCCCAGCACAACACGGAGGACCCGGAGGGTCCGGGGCTGCCATGCAGGGCACAGAGGGTTCAAGCAGTACCCCCATAACAGCAGGCAGCCAGAGCCATCTGCCCCCACACCGGGCGCCAACCCTAGCAAAGCTGGAGCTGCGAATACCCAATAAGGGCATTTTCCGAGCCATTTCCTCGGCTCCCCCAACAGCCATCTATATGCAGACACTCTGCCTGTGCCTTGGCCCCAGCGCCCAGAGCAAGGCTGTGCTGTGCGGGCAGTGGACCAACTCCACTCCCCGCCCCCCCGCAAGTGGCTGGTCCGCCGCCCGCCCTCCTTGCTGCTCTCTGGGCTCCGGGCCCAGCAGACCCATGTGTGTCTACGTGTGCATGTGTACGCACACACGTGTAAACATGATTTTATGGAGAGCAGAAAGCAGCAGGAAGTTTTTCTGCTCTGAAGTAATTTCAGCTACTCTGGTCCAAGCATCCATCTGGGCCACTTAACTACCCGTCTCACGGTGGGGGCTGGTCCTCCTGCTTGAGGAAAAACACCCCAGGACCTGTGCAGGCCCAGAACCTGCCAAACCTGACCAGCTGATTGTATCTACATGCTCTCCCTTTTCCTAAAGAAAATGCCATCTTTGGGACACATGCCTCAGGACTAGGCTGAGCTACCAAGACGCTGGCCTCCTGGCCCTGACGGGGGCATTTCACACAGCAGTGTATGACCATGAAAGGGACCACGCCCAAGGCCAACCAACCACACAGAAGTAGCCAACTCCTCCACACCTAAGACTCCATCTCTGGCTCCAGAGCCTGGGTCCCCGTGGGGGACATCCTGACTCCCAGGTGGTCCCCAAGGCCCAGGCTGAGGTGGCTCCCATCAAGGCACACAAACCCCCGAGGGAGAGGTTTGCCAACACCCTGTGCCTTGTCTGGGCAATGGCATCAGGACAAAGGCCAGGAGGGGCAGCCCTCAACCCAAGCGGCACACTAATGTGTGCCGTCCAGGAAACACAGCAGCCCCCGGGCCCCCACCCACACAAGGACAGCCCTCCTCACAAGTACTCTCCACCCAAAAACTCTAAGGGCGCCGAGCAAGAGACCCCAGGGGTACCAGGGTCCCTGCACCACAAGTCCTCCCCAAGGGGTCACACACTGTACATACAGACCCTCAGCCTTCTGGGATTCAACTGGCATAACTTTCTTCTGCCCTTGAACCACCCCAAAGGTCCAGGGCTCACACACATATGTCATTTGGTTGAGGAACAAATGTCAACCGCTGTAGGAATAAGTCAAGTGGATGAACAGCAGGCTGAGCTAGCCCACCCCTCACCGACCCACCCAGGTCAGAAACACTAACGCCCCAGTGGTGTCTGTGAATCTGGGAACTGCAATGTCCCTCTCTACCACCAGCATGTACCAGCAAGATACCGTATGCGGTTTTGGCACCAGCAACCCAGACCCTCTGACGATAAGCCCAGACCATAAGGATGCAGGGGGTCCCGGAAAATCGACCGCAGCAAACTGTGAGACCCAGAGGCAGAACACAAAGTTTCTACCCCCCCTGCCTCTCCAGGGTCTACGAAAGGCCCCAGGTTCACGGACAGGAGCGCCACAGCCCTCTGTAAGCCGTCACAGTCCTTGTTCTGAGCTGCACGGGAGGAAGCAGAGCCAGAGCCAGGGAAAGACGGGACAGTCTTCCCATCCTGGGATCTAGCTGCAAATGTCTGGAGAGGCTCCCACATCCGGATTAGAGGAGCAGAACAAAATAACCAGAGATTAGGGCAGAAACAAAACCTAGCAGGCCAGCTCGTCTACCTTAGATGAAAACCACAACTCAAACCTGTCCTGTCCGCTCCTGGGAGGCTCAGAGGGGGAAGATCAACCTCTGATGGCAGGAGCAAGTCCCTGTGTCCAGCATCACGTGGCATCCAAGCCAGAAGGACAAATACGCCCGCAAATGAGGCTTAAGATGCTCCCCAGCCAGTGGCCACACTGCTGGTCCCTGGAACCAGCCCATCTTCTGCTGGGGCTGGGAGGGCCGTATCTGGGACGCATCTCTCACCCCTGGTAACCCTTACATGGCTGTGATGTCTTCAAGGAAGCAGCAATGAATTAAACACCCAGCTACGTGAGGTGGTGTGATCAGGCCGAAGGAACACGGCACGGGGAGACCCAGGTTCTAGTCTCCACACAACCGCTAACAAGCAGAGTGACCCGAGCCAATCACCACCCCTTCCCAGGCAGACTTACTAACTATAAAATTACATCAACGAGAGAATAGAATGGGACCGTCCCCAAGACCCAGCACTTGAGCTGCAAAGCGCTTCAAAGGCAGCTACAGGAACAAAGGGCTCAGGCCCCAGAGACCTCTCCCAAACCCACCCCTGCCCCCAGCCCCCAAAGCCCAAAGGGAAAGGAAGGGCAGGGCCCAGGATGATTCAGGAGATGCTGTAAATGGCAGGTGTGCAGGTCGGAGGTAGCTGGGGGTTGCAAACAGGGACCTGGCACCACTTTCTGACAAGCTGCTCCCATTCCAATGGCTGAGCTCATATCCTGCCTCGCCAGATCTCGCCTCTGCCTTAGCCACACACTTGCAGTGAGAGCTCACTGCCTGTGACACCCCTGATAGTCCCATCTGTGCTATGACTGAGAGCTGCACCCCAAGCTAGGCTGCAAGCCTGAGAAGAGGGCAGACTTTCAAGCCCAAGAGGATACGGCTGTGCCCTCAAGAGAGCCAGGGCACCGTAAATACCCCACCAGCGTTTGGGGGGAATGAAGTCACTGAGTCTGCCTGACCTGAAATCTTGTCCTAGGGCTACCTTTATCCCATCTTGGCCAATTTAATTTCCTTCTCTGGGTCCTCAGTTTCCTCTTCTGGAAAATGGCAGCCTTGGAACCAATTTTAGTGATTTTCCTTTGGATTCCTAGGGGAGTCAGCAATATTCAAAGGAAATTCACATTAGGTACAGACCCACAAAATCTGCGTATTTTTCAGGAAAGTTTAAAAAAAAAAAATAAAGGCTAGGTAGGGAACCATGGACCCCAGATTAAAATATCCTTGGGTAAGGTGATCCCTGGGGAGTCCAAAGGCTTGGTGGATGGGACCGGGAGGGGGGTTGCTGGACCAGAACTGCCAGGAAGAACCAGGAGTTCGTTCCACCTCTGTGCCTGGGGACAGATCCATTCTCAGTAGCAAGGAGAGAACAGAGAGCACGAGCTGTCTCCTAAAGACACCGGTCAGAGGCCTGCGGAAATAATACACACCTGTGAGCAAGGCGACAGAGCTGCTGGACCAGGGTGCTGAGAAATGAGCCAGGGCTCAGTCCCAGGAAGACCTCAGGGCTGCTCAGTCAGTGTCCTCGGGGCTCCAGAGGGGACAGAGACCCCAGCGCCTGGCTGCAGGATCCACAACCACTCATTAGACTCCCAGGTGCAGACGTGAGGGCTCCCGGGAACCACAGTGAAAACGGCCCCAGGTGAGCCTGGGGTGCATCCTGTGGTCTTTCCTGGGGAGGAGGGGAGCAGACTAAATGACAGCCTGGGGACCACCACCTTGCAACTGGGGAGACCTAACCTGGGTTTATTAATTTTCAAGGCAGGCTCAGAAAACTTTCTGAGCTCTTTCTACCCATCTCTGCCTCCTCCCTGGGAGGCTGATAAGGCAGTGAGCACAGATCTCAGCTCTAACCAGAGTGGCCACCACAATTCAGCCCAAATTCCCTATGGAAGGGGACACGATTCCCTGCCTTTAAGCTGGAGCAGACTGTACTTCAGTGAAGAAAATCCTGGGGTGCTTGGGGGGCTCAGTCTGTTAAGCGCCTGTCTTTGGGTCAGGTCCTGATCCCAGGGTCCTGGGATCCACCTGCACAGTGGGCTTCTTACTCTGCAGGGAGCTTGCTTCTCTCTCTGCAGCTCCCCCGGCTTATGCACTCTCTCTCTCTCTATCTCAAATAAATAAATAATAAAATCTTTAAAAAAGAAAAAGAAAATCCTTCCTGACTCATAAAGAAATTGACCTGTCCCTTAGACCTGCTCTTTCCAATATGGTAGCCACTAGCCACAAGGCACTCCTGAAATGTAACTGAATTAAAATGAAACAAAATTGAAAATTAATCTTCCTCCTTAGTGTGAGGCACATTTTAAGTGCTCAGGAGCTACACCTAGCTTGAGGCCACCGTATCCCACAGTGCAGATCTGTCCCCACAAAAAGCTCCATTAGATGGCACTGCCTTTGTCCCTCTGACTGTGGCTTCTTGCACGGCCCCAAGCACAGGCACATTATTTCTAACCTAAAGAACCCTCAACACGGGGGTCAGCCTCATTTTCCTGAGGAGGAAAGTGGAGTCCAGGCTGCCAGGAAATGGCAGTCTGTCTGCAAGTACCCTCTGGCTCTGTCCTGCCCTGGTGTCTATCTGTCTGGGTTGGGTCTGCGTTCCTTCCATGATGCCGCGCTGGCTGCTTCTCTCCTTTCACTTATTTCCTTTGATCCACACCCTCCCCCAACCCTTCTGCCTTGTTTAATGTAAATCCTTTTCTCTGTGCGCCCTGGGGAAATGGGACTGCGGGTCCCAGGGCGGGTCCTTTTAACTTCTGTGAGTGGTCTCCATCCTTGCTCACTCCACGCCTTACTTTGTTCCACTTAGTGCTGTGTTTGAAGATCTTTCCCTGTGGCCATGTCCTACCTCCTGCTGTTCTCCCAGAAGATGAACCGAGCTGCTAGGTTTGGGGAGGGAAGACGCAAGTGGATTTTTTTTTTCCAACAAGTAAGTGGCCGAAAAAAGCTGTCCACAATTTGAAGACTGGTTTTTAAGACCGCACCTGCCTCCCTGGGTGCCCCCAGTGGTCCCCACTGCCTGCTGGGTATCCTTGGAGCCTGTTTCTCCTGCCTCCCTCCCTTTCTCCCTGGTAAACCCAGAAAGTCCCTGAAGAGGCTGGACTTCAGCTGGTTTCAAAGGGATAAGAGGAAGAGCCGGTCTCAGACTTTTATATTTAGAAGCGCTCTGCAAACCACTTCCCGGGGCAGACAGGAGTGGGGAATGTGAGGAAATCACTTCGCTATGTGGGATGTGGAAAGCACGAGCCACTCCAGGCTTGCGGCAGCGGGCTGCATTTGCCACACAGCCCGTGACACGCAGCGATGTCTCACACATGGGCAGGAGACGAATGTGCCCCTGGGCGGCTGGCAGGAGACCCCGTCGGACAACACGCACCGCAGACTGGCTGTGCCCTCCGGGCCAGGGCACAAGGCAGGGCCCAGGAGTCAGAAGGGGACCACCATCCACAAAGTGCCCCTCCCCCAGCCTTCTTTTCTTTCCTTTCCTTCTCCACCTGTCTGACCCAACAGCTGTTTCTGGAAAGCAACCCTTCTCTCCAGGGAGGGGATAGTCTTAGAAAGGGATGCTGCCAGCTTTGGGCCTCAACCAGGGACACAAAGGATCCGGACTGAGGGAGGAGGGTTGGAACCACCACCAGCTGGAGTTGACAAGAGCGCCCTCCTGGACTCCAGGCTGCTGGACAGGCTGGGGACAGGTGTCGGGCAGGGCTGTCCAGAGTGCCCACTGTCTCCTTGTGAAGACAGATCTGCTCCTGCCATCAAAAGTTCTCTTAGCCACCTCTGTTAGCATGCATTGCTGGAAACAACGTTGGAGGGGAGGACTATCTTGGAGTGGAGACCCAATCCTGCAGCCGCGAACATATTGCTCAAATATGACTCAGATGTGATGGGGTCTGGCCTGGTGTGACAAGGTGAGGGGGAGCCACGGGCAGAGGGGGATGTGGAAGGCAGGCCAGTTGCTGAGTTAAACCAAACCACAGATACTCGCTAGGCTCCTTATAACCTCATTTTCTTGCTTAAAATATAAACTTTCTAACAGGGCAATCATATTCTTTTATTTAACCTCTTAGCTGCAAATCACTACTAGTGATTTGCTCCTTTGTTTTTTAAGGAAAATAACCAAAGAAGAGTCATTTGTTTAAAATCAGCTGTTTAGAGAAAGCATTCTGGCTAAAGATGGCAAAATGAGTATTTCAATCCTCAAATCAATAACAACAGATGAAAAAAATACAAGCGGATGAATAATAGAAACAATTCCTTATAAGTTATTTTTAAAAACAGCCAAAACTTGCAACTCCATCACCAGATGCTTCAAGCCTAGGGATAAATGACTTTGGGGAAAAACATTATAAAACATAAAACACACACAAACAGCTGAAGGAAAAAAAAATTTTTAAAGCCCATAAGAGTGGCTGATGCAATAACCTAATTGAATAGCCAAAAAAATGACAAAGACCTAAAGTTTATTTCATGCCTACTCTGTCGATCTTTGAGCCAGGGTCTGGAAGGCACCAAGATCTGGCTTCACTTAAGTCTGGAACTGACTGTCCCTCCATTCCAGGAGGTTTTTCTTACAGACCTCTAAAGTCACGGAGGGAGAGAGGGGGGAGAGGGAGGCGGGTGGCAGGGAGAGAGGGAAGGGGGCGGCTAGCAGACACTGATGGAAAGAGTCAGGGAAATGAGATGAAGGGAGCTGGAGGGAGACTAAAAGAGACAGATAAAGAGGAGACAGAGGGAGATGAGCTGACTTAGAGAGGAAGAGACACAGGCAGAGAGGAGAGAGAGGGACCCAGGTCCTGACAGAAGAGGTGAGAGGTGAACAGGTAAAGAGACATGGGCAGAGCCAGACGGAGAGACAGAGTCATGGAGACCCAGAAAAAGGGGCAAGAAACAAAGACTCATAGCAGACTAATTCACACACATGTAGGCGTGCATAGGGCTCCTCATGTCTGTAGAGCAGGGCCCAGCCCCACACTGACCCCAAGTTCAAGTTCCCCTGGCAGGTCTATCCTTGGGTCTCCAGGTCCTCTCCCCCCACCCAACAGCCTCAGAGACTCTAAACTCAGTCCCCAGCTTGGGCCACAGGGCTACTTACTCTATCACTAGACATGAAAGGTTACAGCTCGCCTGTGCACAGGAGACCTGGGGGAGGTAGCGAAGGGGAGGGGCTCTCTAGATACCAGATTCAGACCATTTATAATGGAGAGCCCTCAAATTAGAGGCTCCTGGTAAATAATTCACCAGGAAAAGTACAGTACCTTCCCGGGGCTCATCCATTATTCACCAAGATAAATGTACCATATTGTTATACTTCCTGACATCTAAAAATGGTCTGAGCCATTAGGCCAGGGGCAAGATGACAGCGGGGCAATTTCCACCCCACCCTTCCAGAACCCTTGACCCAGCAGTCCTGGTGCTTCTGGAACTCAGTCTGTGGCTCTTCATACAAGGGCAAACCATTCGACTTCCACAAAGGACAAACCCAGCTTCCGACCACGAGATCTCAAGAGCAGGCCTCCACACCACCCTCAAGAGCCCGCTGCCAGGGGCACCTGGGTGGCTTAGTCTCTAGGCATCTGCCTTCGGCTCAGGTCATCATCCCAGGATCCTGGGATGGAGGCCCGCATCAGGCTCCATGCTCAGTGGGGAATCCGCTTCTCCCTCTCCCACTCCCTCTGCTTGTGTTCCCTCTGTCACCGTGTCTCTCTCTGTCAAATAAATAAATAAAATCTTAAAAAAAAAAAAAAAGAGCCCACTGCCAGGTCAGAGGGAAGCCCAGAAAGAGTGTGGACCAAAACTCCCATGTTCACCAGACCCTGAAGGTTTTGGCTCTCCTCAAAGGGAAAAGGCAATCCCTTTGCTTGTATCTAAGGGTAATTCTGTTCCTAGACGTTCAAAGGGTTTTTGACTTAGGTGGCAGAGTAGTGTCAGCTACCAAGTGCACAAAACCCAGCACCCTAGCCTTGGCACTGAGCAAGTCATTCTCCTGCAGGCCTCGCATCCCCATTTGTAAGGTCACCAGGCTGCACTTTACCACGCAGGGCCCTCACGAGGCCGCAGTGCCCTCCGGGAAAGCTGAAGAGCTGCACACCGTTAAGGCCCCAGACTCCAAAATACAGGCAGGATGGAGATGGGCAAGAGCCCAGAGTCTGGGTTCAAGAGCTGCCCATACTCCATTCCCACTCTCCCTCTCACCAAGTGTATGTCCTCAGGTAAGCTGTCTACCCATACGGAGCTCCCGCTTTTGCACAAAATGGTGCTAATAACGTTATCTGCCTCACGGGCTTGTGAAAAGTAAATTCACATGTTAATAAATGTAGCATGTTTGGAATAGTGCCTGGCATGTATTCAGTTAAAGATTATGTGAGTCCTTTATTCTCCTTATTATGTTCAAGATTTTTTAAAAAATATTTTATTTATTTGATGGGGGGGAGAGAGAGAGCGCCAGCATAAGGAGCAGGGCAGCAGGCAGAGGGGGAGGGAGAAGCAGACTCCCTACTGAGCAGGGAGCCCAATGTGGGGCTCGATCACAGGACCCTAATCATGACCTGAACCGAAGGCCACTCAGGCGCCCCTCGAGATTTTTTATCTTTTAGGAACTACATGCCAGCACAAACATCCCTCACCTGGTGTAGGCCTTTGCTGGCATCCCTCCCATGCAGACCGATAGGAGCGGCAAAGTGCCCCGTTTGATCTGTCACTCGCCCAGTTTCTGCCACCTGAGCATGGCGGTTTTCTCTGAACAGACCCTGTGAGCCCCCTCATGACAGGACACACACCCATGGGGCGCCGCAGTTTGAGCGGGGGTTGCCCCGTGTGGGTGAAGCCCCACAGTGGAGCTGCCAATCGCTGGTAGCCTGGCATTCTGCCGCCTGCTGCCCTAGGGGCCTGCAGGCCATGTGCAGACGAGAGGTGGCTTGGAGTGTCCTTCACTGGCCACCAAACATGCTCAAATAAGAGGCAACCTCAACACGAACGAGAAATCAGAGCAAACCTGTCAGGGTGAGAAAGGATCCAGACCCTGGTGGGACAAGGCAGGTCTCTGGCCTCAAGGAACACACCTGCTGGCAGGCGAGGCGAGCACCGTCAATGTCTGTGTGCTAACTAATTCCTGGCGGTAATAACTGGGCTGCAGCTTTCTGACCCCATGAGGCCCTCACAAGAGATGCCTAGAAAATTCTATGCTTTATAAAGGAAAAGACAACATAAAATAGGAGTTGTAAACAACTCCCAAAGGCAAACAATAAATTAGGAAAAGTATTTCCAGCAATGGACAGAAGATGGGCTGCTGGTCTTGGTATATAGATACAAATCAATCATAAAAGTACTAAAATTGGGGCGCCTGGGATCAAGCCCCACATCGGGCTCTCTGCTCAGCAGGGAGCCTGCTTCCCCCCCTTTCTCTCTCTGCCTACTTGTGACCTCTGTCAAATAAATAAAATAAAATTTTTAAATAAATAGAAATAAAAGTACTAAAATTATCATAGTAACATGGTCAAAACATACGCAGAGTTCTCAAAGCAAATATTAATATAAGAAAACATTTTGGGGTGCCTAGGTGGCTCAGGTGGTTAAGGGTCTGATTTCAGCTCGGGTCATGATCTCAGGGTCTTGGGATGGAGCTCTGCATTGTCCTCAGGCTTCCTGTCCAGCGGGGAGTCTGTTTCTCCCTCTCCCTCTGCCCCACACCCCAGCTCATCCTGTCTCTCTCTCAAATAAATAGAATCTTAAAAAAAAAAAAAATTCCAAAGCACTAGGAATCTAAGAAATGCAAATTAGAATAAGTTATTCTGCCCATCAAATGAACATCAAGATTTTTAAGATAGCACTCAACACTGGTATATGGAGTATATGGAGAAAATGGTCTTCATGCTTTGCTGATGGGAGTATAAATTATAACAATTCCCTCCTGCAAAGTGGTTCAGAAACTGGACCAATACCTTAAAAAATTCATGCCCTTCCTCATTGGAGAAGTGCCTGATTCCACGTCTGGGGCAGGAAATGCACAATACAAGCCTAGAACATCATCACATACAAGGGAATGAGCAAAGACCAGTAAGGTCACATCCAATGGTTCCAGGCCAGCTTGAAGAGGCTCCCACAGACCAGAGATGGACTAAGCATCCATAAGGATAAGAACCACATGGACTTACACACACTAAGTTAAAATCCATGACTTCATAATGATGTTCTTAAAAAGCCCCAAACGGGGCACATGGCTGGCTCAGTCAGTAGAGTATGCAACTCTTGATCTCAGGGTTTTAAGTTCGAGTCCCATGTTAGATATTAGGAACTACACGCCAGCACAAACATTGGTGTAGATTTTACTTTTTAAAAAGTGTAGAGAGGGGCACCTGGGTGGCTCAGTGGGTTAAGCCTCTGCCTTCGGCTCTGGTCATGATCTCAGGATCCTGGGATCGAGCCCCACATCAGGCTCTTTGCTCAGCAGGGAGCCTGCTTCCCTCTCTCTCTCTGCCTGCCTCTCTGCCTACTTGTGATCTCTGTCAAATAAATAAATAAAATCTTTAAAAATTAAAAAAAAAAAAGTGTAGAGATTGGGTGTAGAGATTACTTTAAAAAAAATTTTTTTTTAAAGCCTACTGCCAGGGCACCTGGATAGGTCTGTCCATTAAGCTGCTGCCTTCAGGGAAGCCTGGGTGGCTCAGAGGGTTAACCCTCTGCCTTTGGCTCAGATCATGATCTCAGGGTCCTGGAATCAAGTCCCGCATTGGGCTCTCTGCTCAGCAGGGAGCCTGCTTCCCCCTCTCTCTCTGCCCAACTCTCTGCCTACTTGTGATCTCTCTCTCTGTGTCAAATAAACAAATAAAATCTTAAAAAAAAAAAAAAAGCTGCTGCCTTCGGCTCGGGTCATGATCCCAGGGTGCTGGGATCAAGTCCTGCATCCGGCTCCCTGCTCAGCAGGAAGCCTGCTTCTCTCTCTCCCACTCCCTCTGCTTATGTTCCCTTTCTCACTATGTCTCTCTGTCAAATAAATAAATAAAATCTTTAAAAAAAATAAAAAAGTAAAAAGCCTAATGCCTTCCACTGGTCACCACTGAAGGATGCTAGAAAACCAACCCATTATGTTAAAAACTGGTTAAGCCCCAAGCTTTATATATCCCCTTTCTGAATAGCTATACCTCAGGATAACCAGCCAGGGTTTGTCATTACAGAAGTCTCCAGATGATAAATACCGTATCACCACTTTACAACCCCCAATGAAATCATGGCTCTAGCAATGATTTTTTTTTTTTAAGATTTTATTATTTGGCAGACAGAGATCACAAGTAGGCAGAGAGGCAGGCAGAGACAGAGAGGGAAGCAGGCTCCCTGCTGAGCAAAGAGCCTGATATGGGGCTCGATCCCAAGATCCTGAGATCATGACCAGAGCCAAAGGCAGAGGCTTAACCCACTGAGCCACCCAGGCGCCCCTCTAGCAATGATTATTGATGGCTGCTAATTCCAGAGACACAACCAGATGTTATGTGTCTGCTGAGGGAAGCACACCTGAAAAAAAAATCGACTCGAATCTGGTGAAGCTTGCAGACCCAAGTTTCCTTATTAAAAAGTTTAAGAAACTTTCTAGAATGAACTTGGAAAACAACGAAGACCTTAGGTAACAATGTGCCACCCACTAAAGTAATAACTATAAATGTACCTCCTGGGTCTTCTACCCCTCTCACAAATGGTTATTAAAGCCTCACACTGTTAACAAAACATTTCCTGTGCACACCACCTGCATTCCCCACCAGATTCTAAGCTCCCTGAGCACAAGGACTGGCCACGCACTTGTCCATTCCCTCCCGTGCAGGGGGCTGGCCCGCCCAAGGTGCTCAAGAAACGCCAGCTGATCTATGGTGGTCTGACGGAGCCATATTTAGCTCCATTATCCCTGCATGGTGTGGAATAAGCAGAGGGTCAAAGCCCAATATGGGATCCTCGTAGGCAATTATGTTAATTATCATTATTAATTCAACAAACATTTATCTAGAGCCTACCATGTGCCAAGTACTCTGCAAGACACTGGGGATGAGAGGGAAAAACACACAATTACTGTCTTTAAGTATCTCAGTTTGGTGGGGGAGTCAGACAAGTAAACATATAATTACAATAATAGCTAACACTTACTGACCGCTTACTATGTGCCAGGCACCGTTCCAAGCATTTTAACCATATTGCCTTGTTAATGCTTACAACCACACGGTAAAGTGGATACTGCGGTCCCCATTGTACAGATGAGGAAACTGAGGCACGGAGAGGTAAACAGCTTGCTCAAGGTCACACGGCTAGTAAGTGGCAAATGCAGGATTCAGATCTCGGGTCATCTGGCTGCAGAGGCCACCAGATCATCATGGAGGGTCGATCTCGTTATCACACAAGGTGGGGGGTGGATGCATGAGACAACTCAAAGTGGGGGAACGGGGGAGCAGAAAGAATCCTGGAGGAAGGCTCGTCAAGACAAGCTTTTCACAAGGAATGGGGCTTGGCAAATACAAGACTGAAGCACAAAGACAAAGCATGGTCAGAGCATGTCAGGGAATTCGGGGTGCTCAGAGTTTAAGAGGCGATGAGGGGGACCACAGCAAGAGGCCACCAGACAGGAGTGTGGGAGAAGGAGGCAAAGGAGGGAAGATAGAAATTTACTGTGCTCAAGCTGTCCCAACCAAAAAAAAAAAAAAAATCACCACACCAGTGGGTCCCTAACTGTGACAAGGTGGCTGTTAGCGCGGAAGGTGGACTGAAGTGGCTCCGTCATGCGGAGAGCAGCAGGGGTACCCACAGAAGGCATGATTATGGGATAACACCTTATCTGTCCTACTCGTTTCCTAGGGCTGCTGTGACATTCCCCCAACTGGGTGGCTTAAACCAACGGTTTATTCTTTCACAATTTTGGAGGCTGAGGTGTGAACTCAAGGTGTTAGCAAGATTAGTTTCTTCTGGGGTGGCAGGGGCTCAGTCGGTTGGGCATCTGCCTTAGGCTCAAGTCATGATCCCAGGGTCCTGGCATCAAGCCCCAAATCAGGCTCCCTGCTCAGCGGGGAATCTGCTTCTCCTTCTCCCTCTGCCTGCTGCTCCCCCAGCTTGTGCGTGCACGCACGCTGTCAAATAAATAAATGAAATCTAAAAAAAAAAAAGAAAAGAAGATTGGTTCCTTCTGGAGGCTCTAAGGAAAGTCTAACCCATGCCTCCCTCCCAGCTTCTGGTGTTGCCCACAATCCTTGGCTTGGAGATGCATCACTCCAAGCTCTGCCTCCTTCATGAGGCCATCTTTCCTCCCTGAGTGTGTCTCTCTGGGTCTCCTCTCTCCTTGTAAGGATACCTCTAGTCATAGAGGATTAGAACTTACCTTAATGACATTCCCTTAACTTGATTACATCTGCGAAGTTCCTATTTCCAAGTAAGGTCACACTCACAGATACTGGAGCTTAGGACTTGGCCATTAACTTTTGGGAGAACACAGTGCAACCCTGAACACCTGCTACTCTACAACTTGCTTTTCTCGCTGTACAGTTAATTACAGGTAGCTTCCCATGTCTGTCCCCATGGTTCTTGCTCACTCACTTCGACTGCTGTGTACTATTTCCCTGCGTCAATGACCCATAATCTACTTGTCTAGCATCCTAGGGAAAGACTAGGACGATAATCATGCCCAATTATGAACACTTGGATGCCTTAATATTTTGCCATTACAAACAATGCTTCAACTAAACCTCTCTGTACAGGCACCCATGCACACTGATAATGAGAGTGCTTCTGTAGGATGACTTCCTAGAAACAGAAAGCCCCCTGGACCGAAGAGAATACAAGTTCAAGTTTTTGATAAATGACTAATGGCTCTAAAGTTTGTGCCAACTTGTGCATCCTTACCACACCAACACTTACTGAAATAATGCTTTGTTGCAATTTACAATTCATTCAACACATTTAGTTTCTCCTTAACAAGATAAAGCAATCTTTCACATATGCATCAGTTAGCTGAATTTCTTATTGTCCATTTTTTAAAATTTTTATTTAAACTCTTATTAGTTAACATGTAGTGCAATATGGGTCTCAGGAGTAGAATTTAGTGATTCATCACTTACATATAACATCATAACAACAGTGCTCATCATAACAAGTGCCCATCACCCATCAAGCCCATCCCCCACCCACCTCCCTCCATCAACCCTTATTGTCCATTTCCTATTCAACTTTGTTGCTTACTTTTTTCAATTTTTAATTTTATTTTATTTTTAAGATTTTATTTATTTATTTGAAGAAAGGGAGAGAGCACAAGTAGGGGGAGCGGCAGGCAGAGGGAGAGGGAGAAGCAGGCTCCCTGCTGAGCAGAAAGCCAGATGGGGGGCTCCATCCCAAGACCCCAAGATCATGACCTGAGCCGAAGGCAGATACTTAATTGGCTGAGCCACCCAGGAGCCCCTATTTTTTTTTTTTTAGATTTTTTTTAACTTTTAAGTAATCTCTACACCCAGTGTGGGGCTTAAACTCACAACCCTGAGATCAAGAGTTACACGCTCTACCAACTGAGCCAGCCTGGTGCCCCATGTCTTTTTTCTTTATTAGCTTGTAATTAATAAGATCAAGACTATAAGGCCTCTTCTGCATTACATGTTATACTTCTCCCTCCTGAGAATGGTCATTAAGTCACTGAATGCCTCCCACGTGTCAGGCCTTGCTCTAAGTGCTGGGGATACGGTAATGAACAAAGCAATGGAGGGTCTTGTTCTCAATTGTTACACTTCTCATAAGAAAAGGTGTTTGCACATGATTTGGGCTGGGAAATAGACAGGAAGTGAATTTTCACCCCTGGGTGCAGAGTTCCTTTGATCCATTTAAATATTATCCTGTGTCCATCCGCTTGAGAGCCTTCTGGAGAGAAATCTACCCCTGTTCTCCAGGGGTACTAGAAGGATTCACCAAGAAGCAGGGCGGAGAGTGAAGTGGAAGCAAGAATAGCTAAGGGATAGCTTTGCCCCCTCCCTGGAAGAAAAGCCACACCGCCAGGTGCCCACCCCATCCCAGGCATCTAGGGACAGGGCCTTTAAGCCCCAGTGAGTTCTGAGAGCAAAGGGAGAAGTCTGAAAAAGGAATAACTCCTCTCCATCACAGCAGAGAGGGTGCCAATGGATCCCCATTCTTATGAACCCCAGGGAGGGATGATGTCGGATTGGGCTCTGACCCTTCCTCCCCAACCCACTTATGGCATCCACCCCCTTGCATAGGTAGCCTACACACACACACACACACAGAGCCACCCATATTCAGGGATGAATCAGACAAGTTTATCCTCTTCAGATTTAAACCTTGTTCTTCAACCTAGTCTTCATCAATAATAAAGATGATACAATGATGTCCATCTGTCCAATTCCTGTGTCTGTCTGTCCTTCCTCCCCCCTGCCCTCCACTGGTTCCAAATTCAGAGAGAAGGATGATATTTACTGACTCCTGAATATAACGTTTCCATAACTGCTTGATGCCTGAGTATTTTGATCTTTGATTTTGTGAATGTGATAAATGTTTTCTTTGTATTTTCTGAAAGGTTACTTACTGTTAAGTAGCAAACCACTGTTAAGTAGTTTTGTATTTGGCCAAAGGAGTCAACTATCTCATTGACTCTAGTGGTTTTTCAGTTGCTACTTGAGTTTCACATGTGAAAATCAGGAAGCCTGACTGGCTCAGTGGGTACAGCATGTGACTCTTGGGTCTCTGGGTTATACGTCTGAGCCTCATGTTGGGTGCAGAGCCAACTTTAGAAAAAAAAAAAAAAAGGATGCCATCTACAAAAAACACTAACTTTATTTTTACTTTCATTTTTCTTACAATATTATTTCAACTAGAATTCCCAGGAGAATGTTAAAATAGTAGTGATATTACGTTAGTGTAATAATGCCTTCTTTACTTTAAAGAGAATAGCATTCTAGTTTCTTTTCTTTTTTTTTTTTAGATTTATTTATTTACTTGAGAGAGAGCGAGCAAGAGTGCAGGGGGAGAATTAGAAAGGGAGGGAGAGAGAGGATCTCAAGCAGACTCCTCACTGAGGGAGGAAACCCACATGGGCCTCAATCCCACCACCCTGAGATCATAACCTGAGCCAAAATCAAGAGTTGGATGCTCAACTGACTGAGCCACCCAGGTGCCCCTATAATTTCATTTTAAGTTTAAGGTGGGCTGTGGTTTAAAAAAAATTTTTTTTTGGTAAGATTTTATTTATTTGACAGAGAGCACAAGCAGGCAGACAGGCGGTGGGGCGGGGCGGGGGGGTAGTGGAAGCAGACTCCCCGCCAAAGCAGAGAGCCCGATGCGGGACTCGATCCCAGGACCCTGGGATCAAGACCCAAGCCAAAGGTAGCGGCTCAACCCACTGAGCCACCCAGGCGCCCCGGTTTAAATTTTTTTTCTTTTTTCTTTTTTTTTTTAATATTTTATTTATTTGACAGAGAGAAATCACAACTAGGCAGAGAGGCAGGCAGAGAGAGAGGAGGAAGCAGGCTCCCTGCAGAGCAGAGAGCCCGATGCGGGGCTCAATCCCAGGTCCCTGAGATCATGACCTGAGCCGAAGGCAGAGGCTTTAACCCACTAAGCCACCCAGGTGTCCCTAAATTTTTTTTTCTTAAAAAAAAAAAAAAATCAAGAACGGATGTTCATTTGACACAGTGACTGTGTCTTCCTATACTAATGAATTCTATTTGATTAAACTACCTGTGCATCTTTGGAATAAATCCTTTAGTTGTTTATGGTATATTACCCTTTAACATATTATTAAATGGAACTGGACAGTATTTTATATTAGACTTTGACACCGCTCTCTAAGCAGTGTGCTTCTCTCTTCTGCACTGTCAGTCAGCATTCAGAAACAAGGCTGTAACAACGTTGCGACAGGCGTGAGGTGGCCATCCATCTGTTCTTGGGCTCAGAGACAGTCTTTTTGCATCAGAAAGCTCTATTTCCTCAGCATTTTGAAATTTCCTGTCAATGCCTTCAGATGTAACAGCTCTGGGTTTTATTTAGTTGTTTTTACTTTCTTCCAATTGTTTCCAATAGACACTGGTCACTCACTTAGTCATTCTAATGGTTCCTGAATAAACTTTGGTAATTTATGTTTTCCTTGCATAGACTGCTTAGCATGGCACTGAACACGATAACCTGCAATAAACTTTTTAAATCTTTCTATTGCAATAACAGCTCTGATTATTAGTAGATAGTTCTGAATGCCCTCCTCATTGAACAGTGAGCTCTGTCTCACTCCCTACTACATGTCCCCAGTATCTCCCAGGTGCCCCGTATGTGCTCAAGAAATTGTGGTAAAGTCAAGAATGAGGTTAAAGCCTCTTTTTCCCAGATGCCTGGGTGGCTCAGTCAGTTAAGTGACTGCCTCTGACTCAGGTCGTGATCCCAGGGTTCTGGGACTGAGCCCCAAATCTGGGTCCTGTTCTGCGGGGGAGCCTGCTTCTCCCTCTCCCTCTGCTTGCTGCTCCCCCTGCTTGGGCCCTGACAAATAAGTAAATAAAATTTAAACAAATAGGGGCACCTGGGTGGCTCAGTGGGTTAAGCCTCTGCCTTCGGCTCAGGTCATGATCCCAGGGTCCTGGGATCGAGCCCTCTGCTCAGCAGGGAGCCTGCTTTCCTCTCTCTCTCTCTCTCTGCCTGCCTCTCTGCCCACTTGTGATCTCTGTCAAATGAATTTAAAAATCTTAAAAAAAAAAAAAAATTTAGGGGCACCTGGGTGGCTCAGTGGGTTAAAGCCTCTGCCTTCGGCTGAGGTCATGATCCCAGGGTCCTGGGATCGAGCCCCGCATCGGGCTCTCTGCTCAGCAGGGAGCCTGCTTCCTCCTCTCTCTCTCTCTCTCTCTCTCTGCCTGCCTCTCTGCCTACTTGTGATCTCTGTCTGTCAAATAAATAAATAAAATCTTTAAAAAAAAATTTAAACAAGTAAAGCCTCTTTTTCCTTTCCTGTTTTGCCTAATATTGACCTTTTCTTTTTCTTGATTGGACTTGCCAAAGTTTCATTTCTTTTATTACTCTCTTTCAGCAAGGATCTCAAGTTACCAATTCTACATGTTTTCATTTCAAATTAATTTCAAAGCTGTATTTGGAAGAAAATTAATAATCTGAAATCATTTCCTAGATAATGAAATAAATTAAGCTATTTGACTAAAGGTAGAAAAAGAACAATAAAACAAACTTTGTCGCTATCTTGGGTTTGTCCCAGGTAAAGAGCATGAAACTTTTTTTTTTAAAGATTTTATTTATTTATTTGACAGAGAGAGGAGACACAGCAAGAGAGGGAACACAAGCACGGGGAGTAGGAGAGGGAGAAGCAGGCTCCCCACTGAGCAAGGAGCCTGATTTGGGGCTCTATCCCAGAACCCTGGGGTCACGACCTGAGCCAAAGGCAGATGCCTAATGAATGAGCATCCCTAAACTTCTTTATTCAATCTTCATTTTGTCTTGATTCAGTGGGAAACTTATTCCACTGAAATTTACCATCACAGCTGACATATTTCTTTCTGCTTTTATCTATTTTACATTCTAATACTGCAATGCTTCTTCCTTTGTTGTACATATTGTGTTTTGTTTGCCTTCACTGCCTCCTAGGATCTACAAGATACACTTCTTGCTTTTTAATTTGACTAGTACACCCTTTGTTCATTGCTTTCTTTAAAAAAAAAAAAATTATTTGAGGGGCACCTGGATGGCTCAGTGGGATAAAGCCTCTGCCTTCAGCTCAGGTCATGATCTCAGGGTCCTGGGATCGAGCCCCACATCGGGCTCTCTGCTCAGCAGGGAACCTGCTTCCTCCTCTCTTTCTGCCTGCCTCTCTGCCTACTTGTGATCTCTGTCTGTCACATAAATAAATAAAATCTTTAAAAAAAGAAATATTTATTTGAGAGAGACAGAGAGAAAGAATGGGGAGGTGGGGGAGGAGGAGAGAGAATCTCCAGCAGACTAAACCCCTGAGGGCAGAGCCCATAGTGGGGCTGGATCTCATGATCTCGAGATCACAACCTGAGCTGAAACCAAGAGTCCGACACGTAACCGACTGAGTCACCCAGATGCCCCTGTTCATTGCTTTTTAAACTCTTGAATCTATTTCTCTAATTATCACATTTTTTTCATCATTTTCATCTCACTGTACATTTTCCTCTGGATTCAGAGAGCTCTACTACTACATGGCATTGATTAGGTTAATCGTAGAGACCATTAGGCCCTTTAAAGATTATGCTGGAAACTTAATTCTGCTATTGCATTTGTTTCCTTATACCTATTTGTTACCTCAGCCAGTCCCATATTTATCTCCTCCCCTTCCTGGACAGCTTCCTTTTGATCTCGGTCTGTTGCTTCTCATCTGATTTTTTCTTTTCATCTCAGGTTTCATAAAGTACGTATCTTCTTGATTTTGGGGCGGGGGGGGATGCTGCCCTCAAAAAAAAAAAAAATCACTTCTTTTTTCCAGCAGTATTCCAAGGAAGAAATGACAAGAACTGAACTAAGCCACGGGCAATGGGATGGAAGGGAAGGGGAAAGCTAGGAGAGTGATTAAGGGACAGCAATACATGAAGAAGCAGAGAAAAACAAATCCAGACAGCCAGCAGAGCGTACAGGCTCCAAGCATATGTCCACGAGGAGTTGTAAGTGTCCCTGGAGCTCACCTGCCACAAAACAAGCGCAACACAACAGCCCCCATCCCTCACTCCACACACATACCTTCCTGCAAAGACCCTCACCAGAGCCTCTGAACTGGCCATTATCATGTTCATCCTACAGATAAAGCACGGAGTTCAGAAAAGTTAAACTGCTTCCAGAACTAGAATTCTAGTTCTGTGGAATTCTAGGTCTGTGGAATCCAGCTTCTGGAGCAACCATGGAACACTGAGGACAGGGTTACCCAACCTGTGAGAAGACAGGTGACAGGAACTCAAGCCACAATGCTATGTCCATCATCAAGTTGGGGGCGACAACAAGAATACATCTGACAGAATGGAAAATGAAGAGGAGCAGGTCATTTAAAGCTACATGGTGTAGAAGAGAACACACATGGCCTCAAAAATGAGGGAATGAGAACCTTGGTGGGCACTGGGCTATCACACTCCCAAGTTTCCCGGAACATCCCTGACAGGTGCTGGCTATCTTGCATAATTATTAATAATGTCCCCGTCTGGACAATAAATTCTCTGGTCCCCCTAGCAAAGCTCCACATGTGAACCATGCTCACCTGTTTTCACACGTTATTCCATGTGATTTCCCACAGGCCTACTGTAGAGCGGTGTTTCAGAAATTTGATGAAAGGGGCACCTGGGTGGCTCCCTCGGTTAAGCAGCTGCCTTCCACTCAGGTTACGATCTCAGGGTCCTGGGATCGGTGCCGCATGGGGCTGCCTGGTCAGCGGGAAGTCTGCTTCTCCCTCTGCCCCTCCCCTTGCTCCTGTGTGCGCTCTCTCTCAAATAAATAAAATCTTTAAAGGGGCGCCTGGGTGGCTCAGATGGTTAAGCATCTATCTCCCTTCAGCTTGGGTCATGATCTTCAGATCGTGGGATGGCCCCCACTGGGCTCCCTGCTCAGTGGGGAGTCTGCTTCTTCCTCTGCCTCTTCCTCCTACCCCCTCCCACACTCTCTCTCTCTCTCTCTCAAATGAATAATGAATAAAATCTTTAAAAATAAATAAATCTTTTTTAAAAAGAAAAGAAATTTGATGAAAGCTAAAACTCCCACTTCAGAAAAATTACATAAGTGTAGAACGTTGGACACAAGTTTGATTATGTTCATTCCTTTTGACAGAGCAGCTCCATCTCTGGGAATTATCCTACAGACATGCAAGCACAAGGGCAAAGGTAGGTACAAGGACATTTCTGATGGCATTGTTTTAAATAACAAATCCTCAGAAACACCCTAAAATCCATCAGTAGGGAATGAGTCAAATAAACTGGGGAAGGGAGGTAGGGGTGGGGTGGGGAGGGCGAGGACAGATAGCACTTGCTTTGGGCCATCTTCCTCTTTTTTTTTTTTTTTTTAAAGATTTTATTTATTTATTTGACCGAGAGATCACAAGTAGGCAGAGAGGCGGGAGGCGGGGGGGGGGGGGGGGGCGCTCCCCGCCGAGCAGAGAGCCCGATGTGGGCTCGATCCCAGGACCCCAAGATAATGACCTGAGCCGAAGGCAGAGGCTTAACCCACTGAGCTACCCAGGCACCCCTGCACCAAGATTCCTCTTAAAATAGGTAGGAATCTTCCTGCGCCTCCTCCGTGGGCCCCCTGACTCCCCAGCCCCGTGCCCCCAACTCAGCAAGGTCCCAGGGGAGGAAGAGACACGAGCTTGCTCACAGGAGGAGGCTAAATAATGAATTGTAAGTGTGTGTTTTCTTTGGCCAGGGCAGTCTGGCCAAGCACTGGGGGCTGCTGGGCAAACATTTTTCATATTTTAGTAGCTGGCCTATGCCCAAAACAGTCAGAAGTTAAGTAAGCTTTGAATGAGCTGCGCCTATCCTTTCCCCCGCCCCAAGAATTCTTAATGAGGTTCTAAAGCAGCGGCCTCCAGCAAACCGGTGGTGTTGCCTTAAATATCACTGGCCCTTCACTACTTTTAATGAATGCAAATGATTCAGCAACAAAACACTTAGCCTGGAGTGAAATCCGTCTTTGTGTGGCTGGTTTCACCGGCTTACAGCCCGGCTCAGGCAGGGCCCTACCGGGCAGCGGCCCAGCAGAACCTGAGGTGCCCAGGCTAGTCCAGGCAGACCCCCGCACACCTCGGGCAGCAGGCGCCGAAGGCAGGAAGTGCTCAGCAGGAGGGAAGACCCCTCC
The DNA here is from genome assembly GCF_963455335.1 of Martes martes. Lineage (NCBI taxonomy): Eukaryota > Metazoa > Chordata > Mammalia > Carnivora > Mustelidae > Martes > Martes martes. The sequence continues at coordinate 89,108,446 of NC_137893.1, read as the reverse complement.
CTCGCCGCCCCCCTCCACTCACCACCCTGGCCACCATATGCAGACCCTCACAACTCCACCTCTTTACAACTCTGGCTGCAGGGCAGAGGAAAGTGTGAGCGGAAAAACAAAAGGTATTTCTTTGATCTAATCAAAGGGGTTGGTCCCGGGCACCTCAAAGGCCTGTCCGGTCAGCACACATCCTGCATTCAAGGCCATTACACCCTGACACGCCCACCCCCACTGCCTCCTCACCTGATGCCAGGTACCCGAGGAACAGAGCAACCAAGAACCTGAAAAGCTCACTTGGACCCATGCCCTCCTTCACCAACTTCATGGCAGCAACAAAAACAGAGGGAGTGTAAATAACCCAATTTATACCCTGTTTCCAGAGTTCTCTTTTTGGCCGCAGGAACTGAAAGCAATTTGTCAGGAGTCTAAGAGCAACCTTCCGCTAATTCACTTCCAACATGGGCTCAGGGGAATTTGCCATTCGCATCGGCCTGATCATATGCCCCATCAACACCTCCCTGGGGCTCCGGCAGCAGCCTGGACCAGAACAAGCAGCTGTTAACGCCACAGCCATCACCCCTGAGGCCAGCAGCTGGCAAGAGACCCCCAGAGGTCCATCCAAGTCCTCTCTAGGTTGTTCTGGTCGTGGATGTAAATAAGGAATAGGGGATGTTAGGACCAAACTGACCAAAATCAGGAGCACTGAGGGCCCACAGGTATCTCTCTGGGTGCCTGAGATATAAAAAGGCCTTCAAAGTCTTTGCTGACCTGGTTTGAAAAGCACCACTCCCTCTTTTCAATCCTCACAGGACAGAAAAGCTGGCGAGACTGGCTTCCCCAGAAGAACACTCACACTGAGTTTTAGAAGGCCTCCCAAGTAATTTCTATATTCTCAAAAATGCCCTTTTTTGAGGATTTAAATACCACTACATCAAAGGCTTTTAGGAGAAGAGCACTGGAATTTCCTTAACCTCAAAACCATTCTTCCTGATTGTTCAAGACACATCTGCCACAATACCTTATTCTTCTTCAAGACACTGCCAAGGAAGCCAAAGGAAGCCAAGGGAAGCAAAAAAGGGCATTCACTTCATACAGGAGCTGCGTCTCCTAGACCCTGGGACTTCTAAGTTCTTGCCTTCCAAAAGTGATCCATTAATCAGACCCTTTCCTAGCTGGGCACACCTACCGAGGGTTAAAATTCTGGACAACAACACAGAATGTATTTTGAAACCCCTATAAGGTAGGAGTAAACATCTAGAAGGCTTACACAGCAATCCATTTTTTAAAAAAGGAAATCAAAAAGTTTTGCTCTTCACTTTCACTAATGCATATGAAAGAGATCTCTTTCTCTGTCTACCATCTAAACCCCAACTCCGCAGTTAATCTATCCTACCATCAGATAAACCAGAACTCAAGCAAATGATGAACTCCCTAGCCTTTGGGCCACTCCAGTCCTGGGGGTGGGGGAGGAAGGTACTCTCAAGCAAACACCTAGATAGCACAAAGCAGAATGAATGGCACCAGTTGTCTCCACGAAGCTTGGCTCAAACCCACACCACTGCACAGCCTGGGAGGGGAAGGAAATGCTACCAGCTCCTGTCTGTCTCCTGCCTGCCCCCACTCACAGCTCCATCCTCTGAGTGCCTGGCATTTTCTGGGTCCCCCTTCTTTGGTGCGTCTCTGCATCCTTGCCTTGTTAATTACTCTCTTCTGGTTCTGTCTTGATGTGCCTCCCAGACGATCCATTCCTGGAATGAGTCTCTAGCCTCCCCCAGGAATAGCCCAGCTTTTCAAAGTGGAGACTCTACCATCAGAAAGGGATTTTCTTTCCATAATTGTCTGTCTGCCCTCCTAGGGACATCCGCCTCCTTTTCTAGACATCTCTTGCCTTCTGAAGACTTACAGTGCCTCCCCCCACCCTCTCACATACTCAACCTAGCATGATGCCTGGTGCCTTAAGCATCATTTGTTATTTATGTGCCAGACATAAACAGTTTCTACTGAAAGTTACTGGTGGATGGCAAAGAAAAGCAGACCTGTAAATAAATCACCCTCATTGTATGATAACTATCTTTTATAGTCTAAGTCCTTCTCATACACTGAATTTCAAAGGCGTCACCAATTTTAAGATGCACTGTTATCTGTGTTCCGCTAAAAGGAGATGGTCCTGGTTAAACTAAGACACACTAGGACATAATTGATTATGTTGCCACCAGGCTTCAAAGGTATGAAACTGGGGGAAAAAAAAAAAAAAGAACACCTTAGAGATGATGAAAGACAGACAGTACTGTCTCACGGAATCCTTACAAGCACCTAATGGGGTTGGTATTATGACCCTCATCTTACAAAAGGGAAACTGAGGCTCAGTGAGGTGAGCTGTCTAGGGTCTCTCGGGGAACAAGCTGTGAAGCCAGAACTCCATTCCTAAACAGATTTCTTTCTTTCTTTCCTTTTTTTTTTTTTTTTATTTGACAGAGACACAGCGAGAGCAGGAGGAGGCAGGGGGAGTGGGAGAGGGAGAAGCAGGCGCCCCGCTGAGCGGGGCTCACTCCCAGGACCCCGGGATCATGACCTGAGCCAAAGGCAGATGCTCAAGGACTGAGCCACCCAGGCGCCCCATGCTAAACAAATTTCTGAATTTCCCTGGCCCGGGCGGGTGGCACCCCCAGGCCTCGCAGGCCTCGGGCAGATCAACCCCAGCTAAGCTGCCCCATCAAAGGCAAATAACCCTTGCTTGGCTGATTGCTAAAATCAGGGTCTTTTTGCAATTGCTCCTTACAGATCTACTTCCAGAAACAACAACAAAAGGAAAACAGGTTTTCCTAGCTCCTTCCTCACAAAACTGGCTGGAAGTGAGGGGGGACCTCGCAGCCAACTTGTTATATATAAAGCACATTTAATGAGCCTTTCAAGCTGCGGGGGTGGGAAAGGCAGGGTTCACTGGAAATCTGATACTTTGGCAGCCAAACGAGAGGGACAAGGCCCTTAGCATCAGCCCCAGGGGGATAAACACCATCTCAAAACTCTTTGTCTGCCAGAAGGAGATACTTCCTGGGGGGGCAGGAGGCAGCAAAGCTTTTTATGACAAAGCCCACCTAACAACAACCCTCTACCAGAGACCTGGCTGGGGTCTTTGTACAACCCACCTAACCATAAACCCTCTGTCCTTTCCCAAACCTGCTGGGGTCCCTCTACCCACAAATACCTGTGACGGCCATAAACGCCCTTAAACAGCCCCCGTTTACTGCCCAGCCTGCCTGCTGCTAAATGAGGGCATTTGTTTCAAATTTGCAAATACCGAAAGCAGTGGAAACCTAAGTCCACTCCTAAAATGAAATGTTCTGCATTCCTCCGGGCCTGAAGCACCGCGCTTCAAAAGCTGCAAGGGGCCCGGGCTGTTTACTCACTGGTGGGGATGTTGGGAGAAGTATTTCCCTGCTCCCCGAGGAGGTTCCTTTGATCTGGGCTGGGTGGGAAGGGGACAGAGAGAGGTGCCACCCAGGCTCAGGCCCCGCTGGCCCACGCTTGCTGGACTCCTTTCTGGATCTGCCTGCAGCAGCCTTGGGGGGCCTGGGAAAGTGAGTCTCACCGTCTCACCGGGAGGCTCAAGGAGAGACACGGCAGGCCAGCTCAGCAGGACCTCTCAGACCAGGTTCAAGAGGCCCTGGAAACAAAGGGAAAGTTAAGAGTTGAAAAAGACACACAAGGCCAGAGAAGCACCCCAGCCCCTTACCCAGAAACAAAGGGGGGCCGACTCGCCACCTCCTTTCCCTGCACCCCACCAACAAACTCAGGACACTACTTCCAAGCAGGGTGAGATGTTTACTAAATAAAAGCCCTTTGTTTCAAGGAGTCTTCAGAAGGGGGGGTAGTGGTGGGAGGTGGTGGTAAAGAGAAGACGGAGATCCTCCTCCAGGCCCCCTGGGGCTGTTCCTGGGCTCAGCCACCCCTCCTCCCCGGAAAGCTCCTCCTGCAGGAGGCCCGGACCCCTGCGGTGGAGGAGGAGCCCGGATCAGAGGCCAGATCACAGGCCGACCACAGGCACAAAGCTGCTAGCAAGCTGGGCATTTTTTAAATTGGTCAGTTTAACAACTGGGTAATCTGCTAAATTAACCAAACAGATAGAATGGTTTGGTCTTTGTAGCTGGAGCTATAAGACCAACAGCAAATCTTCTCCGCCCACCCACCCCCCTTTCCCAGGGCTGCAAGACAACCATTTTCTTTGTTTCTGATTTGTTTTGTTTTTCGGGTAGCTGGAAATGAACTTGGGATCTCAAACTCAATCCTTGCACATCTCCTCTCTAAGGACCTGCTGACCTGAAGGATCCTTCTCTCTCTCTCTCTCTTTTTTTTCCTTTTAAACAGATGAGCTATAAGAAAATCAGAACACCAAAGTATCACTTTGTACCCTTCAGCAATGGGACTCAGGTTCCCAGACAGGAACCTGAGAGCTTTAGAAGCAGAAGAACAAAACTCAGCAGGACAGCCAAGAGGGGTTAGCAGCTCCGGCCAAAGGGAGATCTAGCCGGCACCCAAACACGGACGTGTCCCAGAAGGTCAGGGGTCACTGTCCGAGCAATTCTGAAACCTCTTGGGAATTAAAAGACGTGCCTCCAAAATCAGAAATGGAAGGGAAACCTATGTCCACCGTGTCCCTACCGAGTGTGGGCATACCCATCGCCACAACAGCGGTTAGAGGCAGCACGTCTGTTAACCACAGCAGCAACAACTCTCTTTACCACCTACGTGGTCTCCAGCACAGCATCGCCGGATGTACACCTCCCTGCCGGCACACGGGTCTGGTATGAGGCAGCACCCCTGCAAGCCAGGGCCTGCAACTGCCCTCAACCTTCTTCCAGAAGCACCAGGTGGGAGAGGCCTCAGCTCAAATCGTGTTCTGACTTCTAGATTACACAGTTTGACCATGACTCTAAAAGCTCTAGGATGGACACAGACCTCTGAATAGGCCACCGAAAACCTTAACCGTGCTGTTTTGTAACGACAAATTCTTAAAAAAGAGGGAGAAAATCTGGCAATCTTGAACGCGGTGGGGCAAAAGGTATCTCCATGCGAAGTTACTGATCTGCGCGCTCCTTAGGTAGAAAGAGCGAAGGCTCCTCCAACCTCTAACAGGACTGCCCCTAAACCCACACAGGCAGTGGTCCTGTCTGCCAAGCCCACTTCCCGGAGGCATGCACCGCACTCCGGGGCCCGTGTGTGTGGCACTTCACAGCCCCTAGACAGACCAGAACACAGAATCAGCTCTCCCACCGACCAGCCCTACAGTCCTGACAGGATCTTACTCCATACCTCAGGTGCTCTACTTGTCAAATGTCTCCCATCTCTTCACCTTCCCCCTACCCTGAAACCAGCCATCTTCCTCCTGCCTGCCTCTGAGCCACACTACAGGATCAAACGTCAGTGTGAGTGAAAGCGTTCTGTCAACTGCCACTGGGGGTACACTTGTTGGGGTTACAGAGGAGGCCCTCCCAAAGCACCCCCCAGCCCCTTCTCCCCGCTTGAAGCCTCTCTTCAGTTGTTCCTGCTTCTGTGCAAAGAAGAGGTGATCCTCGCCAAAGCACTAATTCCTCGAGTACTTGAGGACTAACCAGGTAAGTTTCTTTTTTTTTTTTTTTTAAGATTTTATTTATTCATTTGTCAGAGAGAGAGCGAGCAGCAGCATAAGCCGGGGAGCGGCAGAGGGAGAAGCAAACTCCCCACTGAGCCGGGAGCCCTACTCGGGGGTCTATCTCAGGACCCTAGGATATGACCTGAGCCAAAGGCAGATGCTTAGGACTGAGCCACCCAGGGGCCCCATCTGCCTTCTTTGACTCAGATAAAAACTCTTCTTTTTGGAGGGCACTTGGGTGGCTCAGTCAGTTAACCGTCTGCCTTTGGCTCAGGTCATGGTCCCAGGGTCCTGGGATCAAGTCCTGAGTAGGGCTCCGTGCTCAGTGGGGAGTTTGTTTCTCCCTCTCCCTCTGCCCCTCCCCCAGCTCCTGCACTCAAGCTCCCTCATGCTCACTCTACTCTCTCAAATGAATAAATAAAATCTAAAAAACACACACACACAAACTTTATCCCCCTCATAAGAATTCTCTCCCAAACCTTTCTAGAATTTACTCAAAATTCTCCATTCCCCCTTGCACCTAAGAAATAAAACCCTAATACCCACATCACCAGTTGATCGAGTCTAAACACATCTATGCCCACGCACTAGACACTCCAGAACAAAACACGGCCCTTAAAGTCCTCTCCCCAAAACTATGGGTGAGGAAAAGGGCCTATTAGATGTGACAGAAACAAAGCTGGAGGTTGTGAATGGCAATACTGGGTCAGTCCCCAAAGGTCACCACATTCAAGGTCTTCCAAGGTCTTGAGTCCTCAGGTTGAGGCCCAAGTGGCAGGTGGGACTTGTCCAATGTCATATGAGCAGTCTGGGGCAAATGTGGGAGCAGGGCCCGTGCCTCCTTCCCAGTGCCTCCAGATGAGGGACACACACCCCCAGGGTACCCAGAACTAGAGCCCACCAAAACCCATCTTTGCCACTGAAGAGACTCTACCATCACCGCAGCATTTTCTCTAAAACAGGAAAGCCTACACACTTTACCTGGGGCCACTGGAGGGCCCAGGTGTCCAGGGAGAGAGGCAAGCCTGGTACTTCTTAATGAGATGTGGAAGAAACTCTGAGCAGCCCCGCTTCCCTGAAGTCTCAGCCAGGCTTCCTTATTATTACATAAGGCTTTAGAAGCCTGCATGTGCAAGGCAGTAAAATCCTCCAGTGGGGGGAGGAGACCAGAAACAGACCAAGATCCCAGCAGCTACAGACATATATGCCAAGCAGGTACAGCACTGGGGCCTCAGCCTCTCAGGTTTCTCCTACAGTATAGGATGAACAGCAATGCTCCAGCCGACCACCACAGGAGGCAGGTGAATAGTAGAGAAAATAACTCATCTAAAACATAATATTAGACTAGAGTTCACCAAAATCATCTTGGCCCATCAGCAGAGAAGCAAAGAGCCACTCATTCCAATGGGATGGCCATATATGATTGTATAGGTTGTGCACTACTCAAGATACCCAGCCAAGGTGTTAATACTGAAATACTGCCCTGTGAATACTGTGAATACTGAAATACTGCCCAAGTGAATGCAGGGTTGCATTCACTTGGAGGAAGGGCACCTATTTCTAATTTGCACAAAGGCATTCTATGAGCTAGCTGCTGGGACATCTCAGCCATCCCCCAAACAGACCCATCATTCTCCTCACTGCCTCACCAACGGCACCCCAGAAGGGGCAAAAGGAGCCAGTGTATCTCCTGGAGCGGAGGCAGTGCATGCTACTGCCCACTCGGGCCTCCTTAACCACCCAGGGAGAGAGCCGTCCATCCCTGACCATGCCACACCTCGGGAACCTCCCTACAGTATTGACAGAAGGTCGCACAAACTATCCAGAGTGACCGGGGAAACCCCACAGCCATCCCATGATCACAGAATCCCCTCCCCTGGATATTCTAAGTCAGCCAAGGCTGCACGAAACACAGCTTACCACCCACTCCCTAGAAGAACATCCGCACGCCCAGGGAGACGGTGGCCCCGAACCAGCAGTGATCACTCTGGGAGAATCTGCTAGGACAGAGGGAGAAGAGGTCTCACCAGGAAATGCAAAGAGCTTGTGCCCACCTTTCCGAGATGCTGTTGGAATACTGTGCTCCCAAATGAGGAAACCATTTCTAAAGCTGCCGGTCCAAAATAACTCTGGCAAGCTCTTGCAAACCATTCTAGAGATTGAGGACTGGAAAGAAAGGCTGATGCCCTAAAAGGAGACAAAGGGTCCGGGTAGCCTCTGGGAAGAGACATGAGGGCTGGCCAGAGAGGCTACACCCCTGGGTCAACCATCTCCAGGGGGAACACGACCTTGAACTTTCTGGAGGTGGACAAGGGAGCAATCAGCGGCACTTGTACCTTGCAGATGAGGAAACTGAGGTTCAAAAGGTTAACTAACCAGCTCAGGGTCATAGGGCTAAGCAGCAATTAAGCCAGGTCCAGGATACAGAAAAGCAGGTGTCATGGGACCACAAATGTCTTCTCCTCCTCTATCATGCACTGGTGGGTGTGATGTTAGACAAGAGCCAGCCACGTTTTCAGACTCCTGGTCCAACGCCTTTATGTCATTCTGATCCATCACCGCAGCCTACATCTATGAGCAATTCAATTCTCTCTTCCCTCTGAAGCCCTTCCCCTCCCTGTTTGCTCCTGTGTCATGGACTTACTGTCCTACACATTCTAGAATGGCCTATTTAGCATTTTACCAAGTGCCGTCTTTTACTACACTTCATGTGATTCCCATCTCTCTGTCATGTCTCCTTCCTGCCTCCTGCCCCAACTGAGACACTTCCCCTACAGACGACCCTCGAGGACGCTTTGGACTGATCCCATCCTAAGCCCCTCCAGACCAACACCAACCTTTCTCAACACCACACCTCCACTTTAACGGACACAGCTCTTATGGAAACCCAATGGTTCTCAAACCTGAACATCAGTAAGACTCTCCCGGGAAGCAATTTTGTTTTGTTCTACTTTTCCTGGGAAACAATTTTAAAACTCAGTTTCCTTCTGAGCTTGAACTGTGACGGGACTGACTATTCAAAATCTGAGACAGAATCTAATAAACGAGACAGTGAAATACCTTTTCTGCCTCCTTCCCCGAAGATTCTGATGGGCAGGTCTGCAGCCAGGCCCAGACAACTCCAATTTTAAATGGGTCCTCCGGTTACCAGCCTTTCCACAGTATTACCTGATGGTCTTTGGACCATAGATTCACATCTTCCTAACACGTAACTCGAAATCCCTACCCCACATTAAAGACCCACCCAAACCAGCAAATGCATATCCTTGCTCATCAGGGTCTAAGCTTCTGTGTGGCAGGAGCTTGGAATTGGCAGGACACCCGGTCGACTGTGTTCCACTCACCTGTGTATCCTTTTCCCGGAGTCTGGTGACCCCAACCTCAGCTGCAAGAGGGGAAAGGCGCCTGTGTGTATCTGGCCTTCCAACAAAGCTTCCTCCCTGCCCCATTGCTACTTGGGCGGCGTTACTGGGAGGGAAATGGCCTAAACACAGAGAAGAGGATGGAAAAAGTGACATACTACAGAGGGCTTCCTCAAACCACGGATTAGCTGTAGCCACTCCCATGCCAGCTCCCCACGAAGCGCCGGGGGCTCGGCAGGGCCCTGTGTGCACTCTGTGGTGAACTCGGAGAACCCCAAGACGGCACTCTCAGCCGGTCACTACGGCAAAACTTCCGCAGCAGTGTCAGGGACTAGAGGACCAGGAGATTGGAGGAGGGGTGGGCTGAGCAGGAATCCAGGAGGGAGGCAGGCAGGGAGCTCGAAGGCAAGGCGAGCGCCAGCAAGCGTGGCCCTGAGCCTATAACCCCACAGTATGTCTCTGCCAAGGGCAGCACCAGGGGCACGTGCTACTGAGGTTAGGGACAGCAGAGAGAGGCTCAGGGAACAGAGGCTAGGGCACCCAACCATGCTCAATGACCCTTTCTTCCATCAAGAGAACACCAAAGACCGAATCCCTGGCCCCAAACCGCTCTTGGCTCAAATATTAGAGTCTGAACCGGCCAACATCCATCCCAGATGAGTCTCACGGAAGCTCCTCCAACTTAAACACAAACTCACATACACCCCCTCGCTCCGAAATATAAAGTCTTCCAAAGATTTAACAACGGTACAGCCGCCAGAGCCCAGCAGAGACATTATGAGTCAAATGTATTCCTGAAAAGTCCTCTGCCGACCAAATTTCTGCCTCACAAGTCCAATTTCTCCACTGCCCTTCATTATAAAACGAGCATAGGCGCCTCGAGGAAAACCAGAGGCTCCAAGAGGAAGTGAACAAGTCACCAAATGCTGCGTACCTTCTAGAGTCCCACGTTTAATGGACAAGCTTCCTGACAAAATCTAAATCAAGTTCAACCCAAAGGGAGGTGATTTTTTTTTTTGACACGGTGAGGCAATTTTTACATGCAGACATCACACGAAAGAGTGTATACATGAATTAAAAGTTAGTTAAGGTAAATCTTCAAATACTGTGCAAGATCTAGGGCCCCTAATTTGAAAGCTCTACCCCTCAAGTTTCTGTATAAGGAGACCAGGATTTCGGGCACCTGGGTGACTCAGATGGTTAAGTATCTTCCTTTGGCTCAGGTCATGCTCTCCGGGTCCTGGGAAGGAGCCCTGAATCAGGCTTCCTGCTCAGTGGGAGAGCCTGCTTCCTCTGCCCCTCCCTACTGCTCATTCTTTTTCAAATAAATAAATAAAGTCTTTTAAAAAGAGAGAGAGAGAGAACGAGAGAGGGAGAGCACAGGCGCCCAGGACTCCTGGAACTTTGGGGTGTAGTCACCTGGGTAGCTTATTCAATGCAGACTAGGTTTCTCCTTGTGCGCCCAGGGAATGTTGATGCCACTTTTCTGTGGACCTTATTTTGAGTGGCCCCTACACAGCTCACCATTTTCGAAGTGTGGCCCTCCAAGACAGGTCAGCTTCCTATGTACATGGGCTTGCCAGGCCCAGAACTCTTGGAGAAGGCCGGAAGCCCTGCCACATCAAACTCAGAAAACCACCACAGTGAACAGGCAGCCCAGAAACAGGGAAGGAAGGTCTGGTCCCTTGATACAGTCACGGTAGAGCAGGCACAAGGAGGAACAACAGGCAGCCCCAACCTAGAGGAGCTAAAAGGGACACAAAAGACCCCTGACAGCTAGAAGGCAAAGGGAATGTTTACCTTTGCCCTTGATTACTCTGCCCTGTGCCCAAAAAGTTCACTCACCTTTTCAATAAACCTTGAGAAGGACCCATCATAAGTGATACTGTAAGGAATTCCGCAAGGGGGGAGCGCTTTAGTTAAAACTCAAATGGGACAAAAATAGGTTAGTGTCCTAAGAATGACAAAGTCCGAAAGTCCTACAGGCATCTTTCTGGCAGGAGAACGGGACAGCTTTGGGGAGGAAGTGGGGCTGAGCCAGAGATGGGCCAGGCAACACATACCAAGGACTGGCTGGAGAGGAAAGAAAGGGCTGAGAAACCACGCCTATCTCAGGGGAAGGGAAATTGACTCGGGTAGCAATGGAAGGCTCCAGTAGGTGGAAAATGTTTCCTGTTGGAGGTAACTGTAAGGCTGGAAACATATGTGGGAAGCCTATCCCAGGAGACGGAAGAACAAGAAAAGGGCCCTGTATAGACTTCATTACATTTAATCCTTCGCACAACTCTGGGAAGTCTCTTCAGAATAGGCAAACTGGGAGGTCAAGAAATTTGCCCAGGGCCATGGGGCCTGTCAAAGTTTGAGTTGCTCTTCTCCACAGCCTGAGCTCTTTCCACCACTCAGCCCTGCTCTGAACTCCAGGAGTGTGACTAGATCCTTCAGCAAGCCAAGTACAGAGATTACCCGTGTCCTTCCTGGTCCCAACGGACTGAGGAAACCCATCACTGATAAAAAGCAACACCCAGGTCTGAATGACAGGCTGCAGAGCCTCAAGGAATCTGCAGGGCAGCCTAGCTCTTACTGTGACAACTCAATCTCCCCAGAGACACAAGAACCTGGAAGGAAGAACCCAGAGAGTGGGGGGATGGGAAGAGGAATGGGTAGTGACCACAACCAACCATGCAAACAGCTGGGGCTAAGAATCCCAGATTTCCAAAGTCAAGCCCTCTCCTCCCGCCTCCACGGTATTTATGTCGACAGGAATCTCAAAGTTTGGAAAGCTACTCAGCCATTTACAGCATAATTATCCAAACTTCAAAATGGTCTAATCCACAAACCAAGCTAGCCTCGGTCCCTCACTCTGGCCTTATTAACAGCAGGGTCTCACTAAAACGCCAGTTAATTACACAGTTAAACAATGAGATGGAAAAATCTACTGTAATCTATTAAAAAATCGTTGCCCCCTGAAGTCATGCCGTCCGGGGGTGGGTTGAGTCCCGGATTTCACTAGAAGACAGCAGGCGCCTCGGCCTTGGCTGAAATTGCTTACAGCACACGGACAGGTTCCACACCAGGACACACTTGGTGGAACTGATTTAAGGCTCTCATTCAAATGTTCCTTTGTTGAACACAAGACACCTCCCTACCCCCAGAAGAGATTGCAGACTTCCAGTCCCAAGCCGCCAGCCTGCCCTAACCACCCCCCCTCACACACAGGACGCCCCCTCTCTCTCCACTTAAACACCCGTCATCGGATTAACATCAATTAACATCAGAGTTGTCTTCTCACGGAAGGAATTTAGGAATTTTGTATTTGTTGACTAACAAGGACCCAGTCTCCACCAGAATTTCCCCTTGACTCCAGAGCTCTAAACATCAGCAATGAAGATAGCCGTATCAGGCGACCCACTCACCCAAAGCCCAACAGCCACCAATCCAGGAAGCCTGTGAGCTGGGGGTGCTCGTCCATATGGCTGCCCCCACCCCATCCTGGCTGCACAAAAAAACTTTCAGACTTCCTCTGGGAGCAGATGTGGGTCCTGCCATGAGCAATAACCACCCTACACATCACAAGGAACACAGGGCAGCTCCAGAAACACCTCCTATGAATCCTGGGAACTTGTTCTTACCTCTCCTTTTAAACTAGGGCTGGGGGAGATGTTGATTCCATCACCACCAAAATCCCTCAACAGCTGGCAGCCAGGGAGATGTCAGAAAAGGCAATTCTCTACCCCCACCCGCCCTATAGACACTCTTCCAAGAAAGAGGAAAAGTGATAAGCTAGGACCAGGTGTCCTGGGCAGATTCCTACAAAAAGGGCTGCTGCCAGGATCATCACCAAAGATTTTGTGTTATGGGTTTCTTTTTCTTTTTTTTTGGGGGGGGGGGTTGCATATTTCCAGTCCAGGCCGTTTGTGGTGTGCAGGTAGCTTGGTGCTTTCCTGTAAAGCACTTCAACACCTCAGTGGTGACTCTCAGGTGTGACCAAGCCAGGAAATAAAGGTGGGGGATGGCGGGGGGGGGGGGGGGGTTCGGGTCCTGTCTGCCCCGTAGATACAAGCCACACCCTCATCAAAACGCCAAGGCCCTCCAATAAAGCGCAAAATGAACTCTTTTTGCCTTTCTGCCCGCAGAATGAGAGATTTTCCTTCCTCCGTGAGGAGAGACGGGATGGAAACCCAGGAAGGAGCGGAACCAACCCCGTCCGCACCTTTGCAGGCCGGCCATGCCCGATTTTGGCAGCGGCCTTCACACATTACTCACCACGACAGCCTCGGACTCCCTGCTCCCCAGATTCGACCCGACTGGGAGTGGGCTCCGGGCTCGGGGCTCCGGGCTCAGGCCCAAGAGCTGGAGGAGACGGGGCGGGCCCTATTTTTCCCTTTCTCCTGCCCGCACTAGCAGGGTCATCAGGGTCCCAGCCTGGCTCCGGGAACTTGGAGAAGGGAAGCCGGGAGCGCCTGGCCGGCGTAGGTAACAAAGCTCCGCGCTCCGCGCGGCGCAGGTCGGTCCCGCATCCGGCCCCAGGCCGGCCTCCTTCACCTAGGCTGAGACTGCTGGGGGGACTCCATCCCCCCACCAGCCACCGCATCGCGCCCCCCTAAAGTAGGGACAGAGTCGTTTCCCTCCCGAAGAGAAACTCCCCAGCGGAGCCCGGGAGCCAGCAACTCCCGGCAGTTCCCGAGCAAACTCTCCGCTCAGACAGAGAAAACTCCGTGGCGGGTGGAAACGCGTCCTCGCTAGCGCCAAGGGAGAGGGGCCCGGGCGAATCCAAGGGGGCGAGTCCGCCGGGGCTTCGCCACCCCGGGCGCCGGGACTTCGCGCCTGCCACCAGCCTCTCCACCACTCCAGGGTGTCTCGCCCGGCCCAGCTGCCCAAAGCCGCCTCCTCGTGCCCCCTTTTGCCCGCGGGGCTCCCGCGCTCCCCGAGCCCCGTCCCCGCAGCTCGCCGCGACTCACCGCCCAGCAGCGGCAACAGCAGGACGCTGAGCAGGGGCAGCCGGCGGAGACTGCTTGGGGTTCCCGGCGCAGCTGCCATCGCGGCAGGCTCAGGAGGAGGACCCGGCCGGCGCTCGGCGGGCGTTCGAACTGCGCTCCGCGGCGGGCCCGGGAGGCCGAGCGCACCGGAGGGCGGGCGCCGCTGCAGCAGCCGCAGCCAAAGCCCGAGCCCGAGGCGTCCCGAGCCGGACCCGCGCGCGCCGCTGGTACCTCCGAGCCCTCGCGCGCCGCCGCCACCGTCGCCGCTGCCGTCGTCGCCGCCGCCGCCGCCAGGCCCCGCCCCGCGACGCCCCCGCCCCGCGACGCCCCCTCCCCGCCGGCCGCCGCGCGGCGTCCCGCCCCTTCGACGCCCCCTCCCCGTCGTGGCGGGGAGGAGCTCGCAGTAGGGGGAGGGGTCTGGAGATGGATAGGGGACAGAGGGAGGGAGGCCCTGGGGAGTGCGGGGACCTGAGCGAGGTAGGGCAGCATAGGCTGTGCCTACCGTCCATTCTGCAGGGACTTGGGGAACCAAAGTGACTTTAGTGGCCCCTGCGGAGGATGGTTCTGCGCCTTCCCGGGGGCTCTGGGCAACTGTTCCCTCCAAATTCTCTGGGTAGAAAGGGGAAAAGGTGGGCTCTGGCTCACTTCTCAACGACCTAAAATCCTGAGGGAGACCTAGAACAGAAGGGTGTCCTTGATGTCCCCCAAGCAAGGTAACCTGGAGTTACTGAAGAACCCCAGGAGAGATACAGCCTGGAGAAGTGAGGGACTGGTGCACGGCTGGGGTCTGGTTTGGCTGGACCAATCTGAACCCAAAGGTAGAAACAGACTGGGCTCTGAATGCCTGGCTGAAGGCTGTTAAACTGACAAATTTATCCCAAGTCCATCTCCAGGCAGTCTGGGCTGCAGGGCATGGCCAAGTCTCCAGCTGTGGGGAGGCCCTGCACAGCCCTTGTTCCAGGCACCCCCCCACCCCCAGCGCCACCACCCCCACATTCTTTCTTTGTTGTGAAAGCAGCAAGGGGTGTAGGAGGCGGGTCAGGAGGAGTCAAGCTTTAGAAGATGGGCCCCAGCTGCTGCTCAGGCCTCCAGGATATGCTGAGAGGGGATGGATAGTGAGTGCCTCATCCCCCTCTGGCTCCGGAGGGCCCCCCAGGCCCGCTTAGACCTCCCTTCCCCCAAGCAGCTGGGAGGAGGAGGGGCAGCCACAGAGGGCCTCACAGGCCGGGAGCAGTGGCGCCAGGACTCCAGGGTCCTGCCACATGGCCACCACATGTCCCTGACAACCCAGTCCATAGCACCTTCTCCTTGGGGTTGTGGGCCTCCTCCCCCATCCCCCAGATGCCTTCCTGCAGGCCCTGCCGCAGAGGATACAAACAGAGGAAGGAAGAGAGGAGAGATCCAAGAATCAACACTTCTCTTGTTGCCCCATCCATCACTGTCCCTTGCCCTTCTGTGAAGGGCCCCAACACAACCCTTGCTCCCTACCCTCTTCGGTCAGGACTCAAGTGGCAAAACGGTTACCTGATTCTTTTATTTAAGAAAAGTGAAATACACGGACCTGAAGTGAGGCAGCAGAGGGAACAAGAGAGGCCAGAGCAAGGCAGCTTGGCTGGCCAGCTCCAAACCCTCTGACTGAAAAGCCAGCAGCAGGCTCCATCTCTGAGATGCATGCCCGCTCCTTAAGCATCTTGGGGGCCTCAGAGCTAGCTACTCTAGAGGACTATGAGGAGAGGGTGTCCTGAGGGTCCTTCCTGAGGGGAATTCCTGAGGAGGGAGCCAAGACCCTAAGGGCAGCAGCAATCTTCTGGTTAACTGCTCTCCCTTCCCTGTCCCACCTTGGGACTGGAAGAGCCAGGAGCAATAGGGAATGCTGAGAGGGCTGTGGGGGGAGACCCAGCAGACCTCGGGGGGTGGGTTGAATGTCAGCTGCTTGAAGAGAGATCCGTAGTGCTGGCACTGAGGCCCCGGGAGACCTGAAACAGACAACACCATGCCATCAGACCAGGGACCTCGGCTTCCCAAAGACTGTCCCCTGGAGTCTACCCATTACGTGACTGTGACTGAAGTCTGTCTCTAGAGCTAGGATGGAGCCTGGAACTTCAATCTCAAGCTCTGGGGCTCTGTGTAGTTTTGGCCTTTGCTAGGATGTTCAAGAAGGCCATTATCTAAGGGCGCCTGGGTGGCTCAGTCCTTAAGCGTCTGCCTTGGCTTGGGTCATGATCCCAGCGTCCTGAGATCCAGCCCCACAGTGGGCCCCCTGCTCAGCGGGAAGCCTGCTTCTCCATCTCCCCCCGTGAAATAAATAAATAAAATCTTAAAAAAAAAAAGAAAAGAAGGGATGCCTGGGTGGCTCAATCGGTTAAGCCGCTGCCTTCAGCTCAGGCCATGATCCCAGGGTCCTGGGATTGAGTCCTGAATCAGGCTCCTTGCTCAATAGGGAGCCTGCTTCTCTCTCCATCTCTGCCTGCCACTCTGCCTGCTTGTGTGTGCGCTCTCTCTCTCTCTAACAAATAAATAAATTCTTTAAAAAATAATAATAAAAATTTAAATTTAAAAAAGAAGAAGAAGAAAGCCATGATCTGGTGGAGAGAGTGCTTGAAAGAGCAACATGAATATCAGCCTATATCCTATACTCTGAATGTGTTGATACAAATGGCCAGTTGCCATTAACATGTCGTTACTGCTGTCTCAGATATAGATGACTTAATACTTTTTTTTTCTTTTTCCCTTCTCATCTGCCACTGAGTCCCCAAGGTGGAGAATACAGTGGCTGCAGGAGGAAGAGCAGTTGGTATCCCCAATGATTCTTGAATTATCTGTAATTCCAAAGTACCAGTTTAGAGAATATCAACTCCTGTTTCCTTCCTGATTAATTTACTCACTTCCATCTCTGGCCCACAATGTCCCGTAGTGGTCACCACCCCAACAAGGTGTCTGCGTGATTCTCTTCTACCCAACTCCAGTTCCCTGGCTTAGTCTTCACCCCAGAAGACTCTCTCCTCTTCCCTAGCTCCTGCGGCACTGGCCCCATGGCTCCCCTTTTTTGCTCACCCACCCATGTGCTCTTCTCTCACCTGGAAGGGTGCTGCACTGGGCTGATTCAGATAGTTTAAGGAGGCTGCCCGCTTCATGTTGCTGCTGCAGTGCAAAAAGAAAGAACTGAGGCCCCCTCTCTTTCCTGTTAGAGGTCCTAACACTGTGGGCCCCTCATGCATTGCTGTACGCATCAAATCACAGCCTCCTCACCATCTGACAACCCCCCACCCAACGCACACACATGCACATTCTCTTAACTTCATCAGTAACCGGCATCTCCTCAGCACCTCTCCCAACCCCAGGGGCACCCATCTTTCCCAAACTCTTTCCCCAGGGCCATCCCATCAACCTCCTCCAGGGTTCTCTCCAAGACACTTCTCCAGAGATGGGGGGCCAAGAGGAGTCGGAGGCAAGGGCTTACTGATCTGCTTTACCATCTCTCAGTCTCACTGTGTACCTGGAGGGCCGAGGCTCAGTCCCCTGGAGTTTCCGCACCAGGAGTTCGCTGCTTCTACGAAGCACGTCCCGGATCTTGCCCAGAGAACCACTCCTCTGCAGGGTCCCACTGCCATCCTGGCAGAGAGGGATGGGGCACAGAAGCTAAGGGGAGCCCATGCAGACAGGCTTCCAAGTCTACTGTTCCCATTTATCCTGCACACATCCCACCTCCCCCAAAAGCCTCATGATTGAAATCAAGAACCCAGGGGCACCTGGGTGGCTCAGTGGGTTAAGGCCTTTGCCTTTAGCTCGGGTCGTGATCCCAGAATCCTGGGATCGAGCCCCGCGTCGGGCTCTCTGCTCCGTGGAGAGCCTGTTTTCTCCTCTCTCTCTGCCTGCCTCTCCGCCTACTTGTGATCTCTGTCTGTCAAGTAAATAAATAAAATCTTTAAAAAAAAAAAAAAAAAGCCTCTGCCTTTGGCTCAGGTCATGATCCCAGGATCCTGGGATGGAGCCCGCATGGGGCTCTGCTCAGCAGGGAGCCTGCTTCCCTTCCTCTCTCTCTCTGCCTGCCTCTCTGCCTACTTGTGATCTCTGTCAAATAAATAAATAAAATCTTAAAAAAAAAAAGAAATTAAGAAATCAAGAACCATAGGGACTCCTGGGTGTCTCAGATGGTTAAACGTCTGCTTTTGGATCAGGTCATGATCCCAGCATCCTGGGATCAAGTCCGGCACCAGGCTCCTTGCTCGTCAGGGAACTTGCCTCTCCCTCTGCCTGCCACTCCCCCTGCTCATGCTCTCTCTCTAAAAAATAAATAAATAAAATTTAAAAAAAGAAAAAGTTAAAAAAAAGCCTTATCAATAATGGCTTGACTACCCCCTTGCGAGGGTGGGACAAACTGAACTGGAATGTGGACTACATGCTCTCATGTCACACCTGGGCAGGCCCAGAGCCTCTCCCCATCACACCAGCAGGAGGGAGCCTGAGAGATCAAGGGGCAATAATGAGACTTACCCCTGACCATTCCACGGCCACAGAAGCGTCTTCACCTCCCTCAAACTTCACGCTGCCCCCAGGGCCCTCCTGAGAGGTCCTTCCACTGTCACCTTCCCCAAGCAGCTGGGCCACCTTGGTTTGGCTGATAGGGTCAGTGCCCTGGAAGGAAAAGGTAGGTGCTGGGAATCTGCACTCCTTAACTCCCCAGGCTGGAGCTTTCAAACTTTTTTTTTTACCATCAGCCCCAACAGGGGAGACATTTTTCCTTGTGATATCCTAGTACGCACATACTGGAAAATAGTCGCCTCTTCTCTTTGCAATGCATTCCTACTTGCAAACAGATATCCATTTTCACTATGGCCACACTGAATTGATTTCAAGACCCACTAATGAGGGGCACATGGGTGGCTCAGTCGTTAAGCATCTGCCTTTGGCTCAGTCATGATTCCAGGGTTCTAGGATCGAGCCCCGCATCACGCTTCCTGCTCAGCGGGGAGCCTGTTTCTCCCTCTCCCACTCCCCCTGCTTGTGTTGCCTCTCTCACTGTCTCTCTCTCTGTCAAATAAATTTTTAAAATCTTAAAAAAAAAAAAAAAAAGAACGACTAATGAGTCATGACCCACAATTTGAGAGACTGACTTCAGGCCCCCTCAACCTCAACCCCCTCACCCACACCACCCATGACCCTCCTCAGTAACTTCTTCAAACTGTGAAAGGACATGGATTTCCTTTCAATAGTCCCGTTTAGTGATGTGAACCTTGAACTTGGAGTCCTGACCATAAAGGGCGTGGGTAAAAACACACTTAAAGGGGCGCCTGGGTGGCTTAGTGGGTTAAAGCCTCTGCCTTCGGCTCAGGTCATGATCCCAGGGTCCTGGGATCGAGCCCCGCATCGGGCTCTCTGCTCAGCAGGGAGCCTGCTTCCTCCTCTCTCTCTGCCTGCCTCTCTGCCTACTTGTAATCTCTGTCTGTCAAATAAATAAATAAATAAATCTTTAAAAAAAAAAAAAACCCACACTTAAAAACAACCACGACTACAAGAGACTCTCACCTCCCTTTCCCCCGCTTTCTCCTCGGCCTCTCATTCTTCTGAGACTCTAAAGAAGCCTCGGTGATCCCCCAACCCCAGAACCTACCTTCCAGACCTCCTTCCCCTCCTGGTCACTGACCTGTTTCTGGGAGCGAAGGGCACATTCTTCTAGGGTCTCGGCTGCCTCCAGCTTTCCCTGGCGCCTGTACAGAGCTCCGAGGTTTCTCAGAGTAGTGTTCACTGTGGGGCTGTGGGAAGAAAGTGAGGATGGGTTCAGAAGAGAAACAGGAGAGAAAGGAAGCAGAGCCAAGGGAAGGTCAAAGGGATGAGGGGAAAAGGTCCCAGAGGCCAGGCTCAGAGTTTGGATGGAGGGCGTGGGAGGCCAAGCCAGCATCTCACTGGCCACTCACCTGCTCACTTTGCAGGCCTTGTACCAGCCTCCGTACTCAGTGTAGGGCGTGCCACCCTCTCGGTGCCGGCTCTGCAGAACAGAGGGGAGGGTAAGCCAGAGCTGAAAATACAGAGATGGCTAGGGGCTATGGTGTGGGCTGGGCTAGGGAAGGCACTGGGCATCTGGGGCTGGTGGTCAGGTGGGAAACAGTTAAGGAGCTGGGCTCATGCAAGGAGGAAGCCAGAGACCCTGGTGGCCTGGGGCTCCCCAGGCTGGACCCCACACTCACTTTGCTCATTTCCTCCCGCTCCTCTGCATGCATCCAGATGGGCTTGTGGTCATCTAGGAGTGATAAACGCATGGGGTGGTAAGGTTAGATAACAGAGCTAGACAGTACAGAGGGGAGCCAGGAGCCAGAGGGCAATGGGGCTGAACTAAAGGGGTCTGGCTCTGCCTGGGAACCATTAGGGCGTAACCCCTCACCTTTGGTCTGCATTTTTTTTAAGTAGGCTCTACAGCTAGAGCCCAACGTAGGGCTTGAACTCATGACCCTGAGATCAAGACTGGAGCCGAGATCAAGAGTCTGACACTCAACTGACTGAGCCACCACCCAGGCGCCCTGGGTCTACATCTCTTCACCACCCTGTAGCTCCCTCCCCAGGCCCATCCCACTCACCATCCACAGACCCAAACTCCTGCACATGCGCACGGGTCAGAATCTCTTTGTAGAGCGTCTCAGCCTCAGCATATTTGCCCTGTTTCAGGTAACAGGAAGCCTGAGGGCAGAAAGGCAAAAACAGGGGACAGAGACAACGTCTCAGCAGGGCTCAGGGACTTCCACCTCTTGGTCTCTTTGTGACTTTCCCCAGAGATCCTCCTCAGACTTTCTTTTCTAGCTGCAGGGTCAAGGGTCTTCACTCTGCTCCCAGGAGGCTATGGGACTTCGCCTTGCCACTGGAATGAGGCAGAGCCCTCAGCCCCAAAGGCAGCCCCCCAGAGGCACAAAGGTGACGAGGTCAGCATACCAGAGTAGGGTGCTTTCCCTTCCCCTCCCTCCATGCCCTTACCAGGTTGTTCTTGGTCCGGGATACGTTAGGGTTGTCCGGTCCCAGCTGCCCCTCATAGATAGCCAGGGCCCGCCTGTAATAGCGCTCCACGGCCTCATACTTGCCCTGGTTTTGGCACAACAGGGCCAGGTTGTTCAGCTGCTTTGCCACATCTGGGTGGTCAGTGCCCAGGACCTGGAAGGGAGTAAAGGAGTGACAGATGGCTACGGCCGTATGTGTGTGTAACCCACCTGGGGAGCAGGGGAAGGGAATGACATGAGAGGAAACAAGGCAAAGAAAGAGCGTTGAGTAAAAACATGAGGGAGGAGGGTAGACTGGAAGAGAGATGGTGGAGGAAGGGTCACAGCATCAGAGAAGAACGAGAGAACATGGGCACCTTTTCTCGAATCTCCAGTGCACGCTGGCACAGTGGTTCGGCCTCCTTGTATTTGCCCCTTTTGCCATAAAGCACAGCCAGATTGTTGAGTGTGGCAGCCACCTGGGAAGAAAGGCCCGTCCCCTCAGCATCGATGCCTTGAGATCCGGGGGTTCTCCCCCTGCACAACAGGGCCCCACACTGCAGGACTCCCAAGGGAAGAGGACCAGGGCCAGCCTAACCAGAGGGCGGGGGAGGTTCTGAAGATTCTCTCTGGGGGTGGTACCGCCCTCTAGGGGGATTTGTAGATATTTCTGGAGGCAGGATTTGGTGTGGTTTTTGGTGGCCATGAAGACTGGGGGCACTATCACCTTTGGAAAGGTAAGGATGGTACAGATGTTCTGCGTGTGTGGGATAGCTCTGTTAACTTTGGAGTGTCCGGCCGGACGTCTGAGCACCGTGAGCCTTGACCCTTAGCGGGATAGCAAGAGGGGAGCTGTTTTCTCAGCTACATCACCCTTGCCTACCACATGTTGCAACATAAGAAATTATGTTCATAATTTTGCAAAATACCTTGTTTGCAAAAATACCTTTTTTCTCATTTTCTCCACTGTGACAATCTATCATTGCTCATTTTCTCATCATATACGAATAAATCTGGCCTGTTATTACTGAGTCTGACATGGGTTTTTAATCTTGTATCCACCAATACTTCTGCTCTGTCATTTTTTTTTAAGTTTACTTATTTATTTTTTTAGTAATCTCCGATTTATTTTTTTAGTAATCTCCAATGTGGGGCGTAGACCCCGAAATCAAGAGTTGCACGCTCTTCTGACTAAGTCAGATATGTGCCCCTGCCCTGTCATTTTTTCTTAGTACTTCTTATATCCAGGGTCTTACTGCTCTCAATGTTCTAAACCTAAAGTTGTATTATATCATATTATATGTAAGTTATATGCTGTATTATGTCTTCTACTGTAGTTGGACTTAATAGAACTGTTAGCACGTCATGTTTTCATTTCATTATAATGCATCCTATGTATTATTTTATTCTGTTACTTTCCTCATTTTTATATGATAAGGTGCCATTCAACATTTTTTGGAATTGTATGTGTAGGTCAGTTACAGTGTCTATGAATCACACTTCAGGAAAATACTCATTATAAGAAAGACACATTGTGCCTCAGAGAGTTGAGAACCCCTGGGCTTAGCAGACAGGGCCTGGAAGAAAGAAGCCCTCACAGCTACTCCCTGAACAGTGAGTGGGCTGAGGGCAGTGGATAAACAAACTAAGAGAAGCCAAAAGAGCAGGAGGTGAGGAGGACAAGGAGTACTGACAGCAGGGTGGTCCCGGCCCAGGGTGCTCTCCCGGATGCTGAGGGCATCATTCAACAGGTGGGCAGCTTCCTTATACTTATTCTGGTCCCTGGAAGAGGAGAGAAGTGACAGGGGTTACCCTGAACTCTGCCCCCAAGTCATCTCTTTCCTTCCTTACCGTCAGTATGACTGAGGTACATTTAAGGGTTGGGGCCCCCGCGAGGAGACAGGAAGCCTAGGGAGGAGCAGTGAGAGTTCACCAACACAGCTCTACGTGGATCCAGAACACTGCCATGCAAAGAGGAGACCAGTTATAGGATGCAAGAGATGGAAACAGAGAGGGAAAGAGACCCTCCCAAAGGAGGGAATGGAGAAGCGAAGAATCTGAGAGGTGAGCGGCTCTGAGGTCAAGGGGTAAGGTATGGAAAGAACGAGAGTGCTGGTACAGAGGAAGGCCCCGAGTGGGTTCACTTGGGAGGCCCAGCAGGGAGAAGAGGTGCCCTCTGGAGAGGAGGAATGGGAGCCAAAGGTGGATCAAGATGGGAACCTGGAGGCAGAGCTGGGAGACGAGGAGGCCAGGACTCACCGATACACCAGAGCAAGGATGTTGAGCATGGTTGCAACATCAGGGTGGCCACGGCCAGACGTGCGCTCCAGGTCCTCCAGTGCCTGCTTACAGAGTGGCACGGCCACCTCATAGCGACCCTGGGCCGCGTACTGGATCACCAAGTTGTGCAGGGTCCTCAGCCTCGCTGGGATCTCATATCCACTGTGCTGGGCGCCCTGGCCACGGGACACTACCCATCCAGGAAAATGAACAGGAGACTTCCTCAGGGCACTTCCTCTCCCCTTTGCGGTCTGCCCTCCCCACCCCAACCCTGCCTGTGCACACCCCCTGCCACGCCCTCCCACTCCCCAGACCCACCTCTACTGCTATTTCTTCACCCGCTCCCTGGTACCTGTGCCCCTCACAACCCCACTTGTTCACCCAATCACTCATTCATTCAACAAACTTTACTCAGTGAGCCAGGGGCTGTGTCAGGGATATGATAATAAGAAAGACCTGCTTCTTTCCCTCGAGGACCTCATGTTCTTTCATTCCAGGGTCATCATCCCATTCGACTTTGAGCTCGTTACAGGCAAGAACTCTGTCATTCTCAACTCAGTCTCCCTAGTGCCTACCATAGGGCTCAAGACACATTAACTGTGTAATAAATATTGGTGAATAATGGGGAGGCTGTGGAAATGGAACCAGTAGCCCAGACTCTACCCTATCTCCAGGGGAACTGAAGAACATATTTCTGGATGGTGAGCATCCCGTATGCAAGGGGGGGCCACATTGGGACCAGCCCTCTGCTGCCCCTCTTTACCCTCCAACTCCAAAGGCAGACTCACAGCCATTGCTGGAGTCTTCTTCCTCCTCATTGGGGAAGAGATCATCCAGGGAATCCTTGGTGGCATCACCCTCCTTCTCCTCCTGGAAGGCAAGAAGCAGCATAGCTAGGCATAGATATCCCCAGTAGCCTCTTCAGGGCCCCTCTAAAGCATGAAATCACTGACAGGTGGAGAAGACTCTTGTTTGTGTCCCTGCCACTGGGAAGGCCAGCATCTGTCCGCCAATCTCAGCCCGCTCTTGTTTGTAAATATCCTTCTTTCACATTGAGAGCTTCCTAAGCACCCTCATTCTCTAGCCTCCACACCTCCCCACCCCCCCTCAGTTCTTATAATTATAGCCCAGTGCTGATCCCTGTGTGTTTACACTGATTATATGTCTGTCTTATCTTTCCTGAGGGCAGGGAGTGTGTCTGATCTTATTGACACGTACCCAAAGAGTACCCAAAGCGTCTAGCTCAGCCTCCTCCCCATGATCTGCCACCACTCCCTCTGGACTCAGTGCCCAGCCCTCACTGTCTCACCCACTTCCACACGGGGAAATTTGCTTTGTGCCATGAGCACATCAGCCTTGCAGAAACACCTCCGAGCCTCCCACCCACCCTTGTCAATGTGTCCAGTGCAAATCATCCCACTTTTCCTGGGAGAGATCAGCTCTCCAGCCCTGGAGCCTTATCTATTGACGCATTGCCTTCCCCAGTCTAGAAAGCTCCTCCTTTCCCCCTCATCATCCATCGAAATCCAGCCCAACTCCTAACCTGTACAATGAAAAAAATCCAACCCAAATCTTACCCCACCCCTGTGCACAACCTCATCCGCAAATCCTTCTCAGGCCATTCCAGTCCCCACAAACCAATCTTGGAATTCCTCCCATTACTGAACCACTCATCCAGCACTGAGCATCCGAAGTGTCACATTGTGTCGACGACATTGTGTCATCACACACGTGTCCTCATGTGTAAGCCGTGGCCCTGCAGCTTCATTAGGAGCTTGAGAGGACAGGAATTCTCTCTTATAGTTCTTTACATTTCCCCCCCACACAGCCTCTTGCACTGCCTACAGCAGAGAGATAAACACCTGACTGTTGAGTGAGGTTTACACTTCATACATTTTGAGAGCAAATTTTAGGAGGGTCTTGCTCAACTGTGCTATGCTTTCCCGCGTTGGAGCATGTAGGATTCTGGGCTGGAACTGCCCGGGTGCTAATGTGTCTCCCCCAACCCCAAAACCTCTAACTGGGGGAGCAGGAACTCTGTCTGCCTCGGTCACTGTTGCACCCCCAGCAGAGTGCGCAGTGCCCAGCATACACAGCTGTCACGGAACTACATGCAGACCGAATGAGTTAAGACTATTTCAGCCGTGCTCCTCTCTGGAGTTGGTGTCAGGACCGGCATTTGGCCAGGTAGGGGCAGGTCGTGCAGCACAGCCGGTCCCTGCAGCTCATGACCAGTTGCCCCCATGTCTCTGGCGACTCCTAGCTGTCCCCCCACTACTGGCAACTCCCAGCTACCCCAGTAGCCAGCCTTGCTGACGCGCGCTTACCGCAGTGTGCCCATCCTCGTCATACTGGCGCAGCTGGCCCAGGAACTCCAGGTGCTTCTTTTCCTCCTCCAGCTGGGCCACAGCCTGTTCGCTGCGCTGGAGCCGCTGCTGGGTGCCTGCCAGCTCATCCCGGAGCCACTGGTTCTCCTGACACAGCCTCCGTACCTGAGCCCGCAGCTTCTGTTTCTCTGACTCCACCGTGCTCAGGTGGCTGGCCAAAGCCAGCATCACCTAGGTGGGCACATCCCATGAGCGCCCGACTCTGGACTAGAGTGTTCCGGGATTTAGTGGGAGGGGAGCCTACGGGGAGGCAGCAAGACTGGCAGGTGCCAGGAGGCGGGGTTGGGCAGCAAGAGTGCTACCTTCAAAATACACCCTGAATCCAATTTTTCACCACCTTCAGAGCCACCACCCTGGGCCAGGTCACCATCACTTCCCACCTGGGTTACTACCACTGCCTCCTCACTGGCCTCTGTTTCGGTCCTTTTTCCTTAGAGTCTGTGCTCAACCCAGCAGCCAGCTAGTCCTTGTAACATGTTAAGTCAGACTACATCACGCCTCTGCTACATGTATTCCAATAGCTTTCATTTCATTCAAAGTAAAAGCAATGTCCTTGTGATGAACCACGAGTTCCACATGATCTGTCCCCTTGGCTCTTAACCCTGCTACACCTTACACTTCATTTTCTCTCTTTCTCTCTCCTTCTTTTTTCTTTTCCTTCATTCTTTCTCTTCCTTTCTTTTAAGATTTTTTATTTTTAAGTAATCCCTCTACCCGATGTGGGGCTCGAACTCATGACCCCGAGACCGAGAGTCTCACGCTCCATGACAGAGCCTGCCTGGCGCCCCTGCACTTCATTTCCTATTTTGCTTCACCTCACCTGTTCTTACTGCAGCCATACTGGTCCCTCACTGGCCTCACCAGGAATGCTCCAGTTCCAGACCTTTGTAGGTACTACCCACTCTGCTGTAGATGCTCATCCCCATTTATTGTAGGACTCACTCCCTCATCTTCAAATCGTGGCTCAAATGCCACCTTTCAGTAAGACTTTTTTTGACCATCATATCTAAAGTTGTAACCTCTTTCTGTACCCACTAGTCACCTTCTCTGTTTTATTTTTATCCCTTTTCCTTCGCAAGTATCACTCTTTGACTCCTTTCCTCATTTGTGTATTGTCTGCCTCCTGCAGCTAGAATGTAAGCTCTGAGATGGCAAAGATTTTTGATTATTGCATTCAGTGATGTTTCTGCAGTGCCCAGAAGACTTGTGCCTGGCACAAAGCAGGGGCCTAATACATATTTACTACACGAACGAATGCAAGCATCTAGGATCAGGCAATCCTAAATGACCCCAAAACTCCAATCAGACAAATGCTCCTCGAAGGGCCACTTGGTATCACTTCCTTCCTCTCACCTGGGCCTCACTCAGCCCCAGCTCGATGTTTTCCATGGAACGTCGCAGCTGCCGGGCCTTCTCATGCACCAGTCCTTCTTCATGGCCTCCCTGCTGCAGACACTCAATGGTATGGGATAGACTCTGCAGGACAGCCTGATGTTCACTGTGTAGGGCCTCCAGCCCTTGGCTCACCAGCCGAGTGCTTCCCAGGATCTCCTCCTGGCTGAGCCGGTGCCCTGCAGGCTCATCCCGCTGCCCCAACACCAGGCCTGACATCTTGGCCAGGGGGACCTTGCCTGGGCTGAGGAGAAACAACAGAGTCCAGCGGGGGTAAAGACAAGAAAGAGAGGCTCAGCACCTTGGTTAAACGGTGGTAAGGACCCAAGGGAAGGGACAAGAGAGAGTATGGGTGACCTTCTGGTTTAATTGGAGAGAGAGTGACCAGTGGGGAGGGAACCTACGACACTAAACGCAAAGCTAAGGTTGTGGGAAAGAGAGAGGGAGAGGAACTGACTTGAACAAAGAAAGATTATTGAAGGAACAAAAGTGCTGAGATCTAGCAATCGGATTTAGAACTCAGGAAGAGAACAGAAAAGTTGTTGGAAAGAGAGCGTGGGTCAGGAATAGGAAAAGCAATCAGAGGAGAGACAGCACTACAGGGAACATAGAGGGTGTTTGGAAAACACTGAAAAGAAACAGGGTTAAAGCAGACAGGAGATATAAAGAAAACGGTGCAGAGGTTTCAGAAAATAGGAAAGGTACAGGATTCAAAGTTACAGGGAAGAGGGCAAGAAGAAGAAAGGAACCTTCATTGCAGGACCCAGATGAGAGGGCCCCAGAACGCTCAGGGTGTTCAGAATGTGTCAGCCTCGGAGCCAAGGCCAGCATCTCCAAACCTAGGAAACTCTGCTTCTTTCCCCACTAGGCCTTCAACCCTTACTTCCCCAGATGTCAGGCTCTCTTCCTACTTCCTCAAAAGAGCCTTGTTTCCCACATTTCCAGTATTCTTACCGGTACACGGAGCACAACCCTCGCCTGTGGCACTCAGGCCAAAGCCCGGAAGAAACTCTTTCAGTAGCCAGGTACTCACAAGGAACTGCCCTGCCCAAAGTCCAGAAGTCCAGCCTTCCCACCCCTTCTCTCACCACTTCACAGCCACCCAGAGGACCTGGCACAGAGCCCTACTCAGGGCAAACACCCTCCCTCTCTCTACCTCAGGCCTTCAAAGGCGACCAGTGTCCCTCTTCCTTCCCGAAGCCAACCTCCCATCCCAGGCCACAGGGAGCTCTTTTCTCCCCAAGAAGGGAATGAGACTTGATCTGAGATCTGCGGCAAGGGGCGTGTCTGGGAAAGGGTGAGGAGGCAGACCTGGTCACTCCTGACCCATTCACTTTCATGGCTTTGTCTCTGTCATAACCACCTACTAACAGGCTCTGAGAGGAGTCACCTTAGGGTGCCTCTCAGACGCCTGATGATGCAGGAAAGAATAGCACGTCTTCTGAGCGGCTGTAGGGTCACAGGGAAACGCGGTGCTGGGAGTCGGTCTCCCAGCCTGGGCATGCGATCGAGGACTGTTCCCGGCTGTCGACCTACCCTGGGGCCCAGGGTGGGGACAGAGTGAGACGGGCGGGAGCGATGGGGGGAGGTGTGGGGGCACCGCCGACCTCTGCGTCTCGGGCGAGTACCCAGGAGTCAGAGAACGCCGAGGTCAATGAGTCTGTCGGTAGCGCAGGGGGCGGGGCAGGCCGTCTGTCTGTCCTTCTGGATGCCGAGGGGCGGGAAGACTCGCGGGGGGCGGGGTTTTTCAGCTTGTCTGGAGTTGTGTGAGGTCGGCTAGTGGGGCTTTGTCCATCTGTCCCGGAATGCGGAAAAGAGGTAGTGGGACCTCAACGCTAAGCCCCAAAGTACCCTCAAAGACTCACCCGCAGTCTGTCGCTCTGGTTGCCTCCCTTGCCGGTACTGCCCCTTTAAATCCATCATGGCTGCCGCTCGAGGCAATTGTTTTGACGGCTCCGAGGGGCGGGGCCTGCTCCCCAGTCACGCGACCTAAGGGCCGCCGGAGGATTGGCTTTGACCACGCGCAAGGAGGAAAGGAGGTGTGCATCCACCTTGGTCTCGGGTTCTCTGCCCACCTCCTTACGTCAGGAGAAAGCGACGGCACTGGGATTTGTTAGCGTCATCTAGAGACGCCCGGCGGCCTGGCTAAGAGTAATGGTGGTGTGCTGACTCCGGCGGAGCTTGGGTGCCCTCATGGCTCTGAGGGCACTGACTCGCGCTCTGGGCTCCTTGAGCCTGACGCCGCCCCCAGCCGTCACTGCCCTCAGGCCCAGCCTGCTCCCGGCCGCGCAGGTAATGCACCCTATCTGGAAACGAGGCTGTTTCTGTTCGCGCCGCCGGAGAGGGCACCCTGGGATGGGAGGCGGAGGAAGTGAGTCTGATCAGGAATCACGCCGGCCTGGGTCTCTCAGCCTCAGCTTTCTCTTCTGCAAGTGTTGCTGTCCCACAGGGTCGCTGGTTTCCTCAGACGAGATACTGGAAGTGAAAGTATTTTACAGGTTACTGTACAGGTTTCAGTAATAACCGACATTGAGTCCCAGTCATACGCCAATCATAAGTAATTGACATTGTAAATAACTCCTTTTTTTAAGACAACTATCATGACATTTTATTTATTTTTTAAGGTTTTATTTATTTTAGAGAGAGCGAAAGCAATCACAGAGGAAGAGGGATCACAGAGGCAGAGGGAGATGCAGACTCACCACTGCGCGGAGAGCCCAATGCGGGGCTCAGTTCCAGGGCCGAGATCATGACCTGGGCTGAAGGCAGACATTTAACCAACTGAGCCCTCCAGGCGCCCCCCCCCTTTTTTTTTTCACTTTTTTCAGGTAATGTTATGTACAGTTTCATTGCCAGTATATGCACAACAGTAAGCATAGAACTATAAATACACAATATAATTAACAGTAGAAAACAAAATTGTTACAGGTAAAGCGGAGGGAATATAGAGAAACTGTTTTCCTGCTGCTCCAAGAGAAATGAAGGGGAAAACCTGTGACAAATCGTCCAGTACTCTTGTCTTAATTTCTTTACATACATTTCTACAGTTTTTTAGATTAAACAAAGAAAGTACAGATAACTCTGTAGCAATAGCAAATTGCTTCCCTAATAGCTATTTGCCTTTCCAGTCAAATTCACTTCATGTTAGGATTTTTTAAAAAGTCAAGATGAGAAATCACTAGTATTCTGGTTCCTGATGACCTAATTTGCCTTTCACCAAACTGGTAATTTTTGAAAGTTGGCTGCACATGGAAAGAATAGGTGTAGCAAAAGGTGATTAAAAATTTTTGTTAAAATGTAACAGAAAATCACCCTTGAAGTAGTTTTCCAGAAGACACTACAGGCAGCAGCTGAGTTATAAGGATTAGCCCTGAAGCCAAGCATAAGTAATTGATATTTTAAATGTCAATTTAGGAGCGCCTGGGTGGCTCAGTGGGTTAAAGCCTTTGCCTTCCGCTCAGGTCATAATCCCAGGGTCCTGGGATCGAGCCCCCTCTGCTCAGCAAGGAGCCTGCTTCCTCCTCTCTGTCTGCCTCTCTGCCTACTTGTGATCTCTGTCTGTCATATAAATAAATAAAATCTTTTTTTTTAAATGTCAACTTAACCCCTTTCAGTGTCCTTTCAACCCCTATATAAGGTTATCATTACCATTTTACATGAGAAAACTCATCAGCAGTCCAAGGTCAT
The DNA here is from genome assembly GCF_963455335.1 of Martes martes. NCBI lineage: Eukaryota > Metazoa > Chordata > Mammalia > Carnivora > Mustelidae > Martes > Martes martes. The sequence continues at coordinate 89,077,780 of NC_137893.1, read as the reverse complement.
ACACCCAAGTATTTTTTTTTTTAATAATTTCTTGTTTTGGGGCTCCTGGGTGGCTCAGTGGGTTAAAGCCTTTGCCTTCCGCTCAGGTCATGATCCCAGGGTCCTGGGATCAAGCCCCACATCCAGCTCTCTGCTCAGCGGGGAGCCTGCTTCCCCCACAACCCCTCTCTGCCTGCCTCTCTGCCTACTTGTGATCTCTGTCTGTCAAATAAATAAATAAAAATCTTTTTTAAAAATTATTAAAAAAATAAATAATTTCTTGTTTTGTTTTAAGATTTTTTATTTTAAGGCAGCACAAGTGGGAAGGAGGATCAGAGAAAGAGGGAGAAGCTGGCTTCTTGCTCGGCAGAGAGCCCAACATGGGGCTGAATCCCAGGACCCTGGGATCATGACTGAAGCCAAAGGCAGACACTCAACCAACTGAGCCACCCAGGTGCCCCATATACCAGGTACTGAAGCTATAAACAGTCTGGCTTCAAAACCTGAGCTCTTGGGGTGCTTGGGTGGCTCAGTTGGTTAAGTGTCTGCCTTCAGCTCTCATCATCCCATCCCTCTGCCTGCCGCTCCCCCTGCTTGTGCTCTTTCTCTCTCTAATAAATAAATAAAATCTTAAAAAAAAAAAAAGCCTGGGCTCTTAATTAACTACTGAAGATGAGTCATTGCTGAGATTAGAGAATGCAGCCCAAAATAACAAAATTAGTAGCCTAAGGTAAAGGTATCCTTCAGTGTCCCTAGTGGGTGATTGGTGAGTCACAGAGAAAAAAAGTGTAAGTCTTATTCCTCTGGACCTTTCTGGATGATGGTAGAGTTTGGCAGATGCATACTTAAAATTCAAAACGAAAGCAACCTCCTCTAAAATGCTGTGAATACAGCACGGAACAAGACAGAAATGATTCCTCCCCTCCATTCACACCTGGAAAACTCCCAGAAACAATGCAGAGGGGCACAGGCATTGGTGCTGATGGCATATGAATGTGTGAAAGTTAGCAGCTTTGGAAAAGGAAGTTGTTTAAAGAAGGAAGAGTTACCAGAGAAGGAGAGTTTGAGTGAAATTTGGAAGATGCCCCAAGGAAAGGACATGCCACTGAAGAAATACTTCAGGGGTTAGAGGATCAAATGAGGAGAGGTAATCAATACACATACACCTAGATAAACATTCCAACCTTGTATGTGTGCAAGCAGTGAAGGGTGGAGTTTTTGGATAGCGGGGTTTGGGACATTCCTAGAAGGAAGTAGGCTGCTGGGTCTCTACCTTCACCCTTGGTTCTCTGGTGCTTGTCCTTCGGTTACCTTTCAAGTCATAGAGATTTCTGTTTATCTCTAGGTGACAAGGTCTACCCTTCTCCAGCTGCCCTCTTCCTCAGTGTTGCTCGCCTGCCGCCCACTGCTTACCTCCGTGGCCCTTAGTGCAAATATTGTGTCCTGGAAGAGTCGTACCAAGTACACCATTACACCAGTGAAGATGAGGAAGTCTGGGGGCCGAAACCACACAGGTGAGAGCAAGAGCAAGAGGATTTACGCATTAAAGGGGAAAAACATGTTAGGATCCCAGGTCCATTTCTTGACAGGCAGAGGAATGTACTTAAAAAGCATTTATTGGACTCCTTCTGCATGTAGTGTGTGTTTAAGAACCAGAGAGTAGAATACAAAGTAACAAAGGTGTTCTGTGCTCCTAAAGACCATTTAGGTGGTTGAAGAAAACCAGATATACACATTAAGTGTACATTCTTCATGTCCTTCAGAAATTTCAACAGCTGAGCACTATTTCCATCATTCTCAGTAAACTCACTGAATTCAGTAATTTGTAGAGATTTTGTCTGGAGGTTTTATATAACTTCAATATCCTGTAATTAAGTTTTTACCAAACTCTGTGTAGGTATTTCCCCACCCCCATTTACCCAAGTGTGCTGTGCAACTTTATTATTTTCCGCTTGTGTCATAATGTTAGGACGTACTGCTTTCTGCACAGGATGGGCCTATTCCCACTGCTGGGAGCTGATTCATCTGACTTGAGTCATGTTTCTGCACTTTCCTGACCACAGGCCGAATCCAAGTGCATGGTATTGGCGGAGGCCACAAGCAGCGTTATCGCATGATTGACTTTCTGCGCTTCCGGCCTGAGTTGGAAATGAAGCCAGGACCGTTTGAGGAGAAGGTCATCGTGGTCCGCTATGATCCCTGCAGGCAAGTTTGGGATGTGAGATGATGGTGGTGTGGCTGTATGACTGTTCTATGAGTTTTCAGAAGATGTAGGGCTGCCTAGATGGTCTGCTCATATGTCCCTCACCCCAAACAGATCAGCAGACATAGCTCTGGTTGCTGGGGGCAGCCGGAAACGCTGGATCATTGCCACAGAAAACATGCAGGCTGGAGATGTCATCCTGAACTCTGACCACATAGGCCGAATGGCAGGTGAGAGATGGCTGCCAGATGTGTATGGGCTTGGAGGCTGCAAGGGGTCTGGGGCTTATGAAATTCTGTCTTTTAGTTGCTGCTCGGGAAGGGGACGCACATCCTCTTGGGGCCTTGCCTGTGGGGACCCTTGTCAACAACGTGGAGAGTGAGCCAGGCCGGGGGGCCCAGTATATCCGTGCCGCAGGTATGAGGAAAGGAGCTACTTGGGGGTCTTAGGATACCTGAGGCTAAAGGGTACCTGAGGTCCCAATTCTCTGAACCTGTGGGGCCACATGTGGTCCGCAGGCAGAGAAAAGGAGGGAAAAATCCACGGAAAACGAGGGTGGAAAGGTGCTGGTGTTTTTACCTCAAACATTGCACGCTTCCTGCTGCAGAATATCTGCTCCTAAGGGCAAAGAAAGGGCGGGGTATGCAGTATGTCCCCTTATAAATTTGCCCCCACCTCCTTCCTGTGGAGGGTGGCAAAGCTGTTTCTGCCTTCCCCAGGGACATGTGGTGTGCTGCTACGGAAAGTGAATGGGACGGCCATCATCCAGCTGCCCTCCAAGAGGCAGATGCAGGTGTGCGTGGATACAGGTGGGAGGGATCAGCAAAGGAGGAATTTTTGGAATGTACCTTTCTGGCCTGGGATAGTTCCCAGGTGTTTCATGTGAGAAACCACCATGAGTTAGGTGTGTCCCTTTCTGCCCTGTTAGGCATGCCCTGTCAGGCTGACACTGTAATGGGAGAGGGAACAGTGCCTTTTGTTTTCTACCACCATAGCACCTGCACTCAGGTTCAGTTATGCTATGGTTTTCCCCTGTCCTCTCCCTTCTCTCAGTGAGGGTAAGAAGCCTGCCAAGAGTCAGGAAGGCAACAAAAACAGGTTCTTTCCCCCGTGGTGCATTCTCTTCCATCTGCTTTTTCGGTCAGGTTCTGGAAACGTGCATGGCAACAGTAGGCCGGGTATCCAACGTCGATCACAACAAACGTGTCATCGGCAAGGCTGGGCGGAACCGGTGGCTGGGCAAGAGGCCTTCCAGTGGACTATGGCACCGCAAGGGGGGCTGGGCTGGCCGCAAGATTCGGCCACTGCCCCCCATGAAGAGTTATGTGAAGCTGCCCTCCGCAGCTGCCCAAAGCTGATATCCCTGGATTCTAATAAAATCGCCCCCCATTTTTATCTATTACTGGTTTTTTTTGGGAGGGAGGATGGTACATACTAGACCGGGGAAGAAACACAGGCGCAAAAAGGGTGGGAGAGGAGAAAGGAAAGGAAAGGACGATATGCGGCAAAGACTGGAGCTGCGCGCCCCCCCTACCCCCCGCATTTCAAGCCGTCCCCCCTCCCTTGTTTGGAGGAGGGGGAAGAAATGACCTCCAAGATCTAATCCAGCTCTGACTTCATGAATTGGGGAGAGCACTTCCGGTGGGAGGAGGGAAGACGAAAAGGAAGAGGAAAGGGCGGCGTGGAGGAGGAGGTGCCGCGCTTCGCCGAGGTGGCACCGGCGACTCCGCCCCGGCGCTCTCCCAGGGCCCCCAGCTTTCCGCTAGGCCCGGCGGAAACGAGCGGCAGCTCCGGGCGGGTGTCGGAGTTCCCGCAGCTGGGCGGGTGGTGCCGCTGTCTGGGCCCGGTCCCACCTCGCCCTGCCCCGCCCCGCCCCGGCGGCTGCTGACCTGTGCGCGCGGGTAGTGACAGTGGCCGCCCCAAGGTGCTCCGTCCCTGCGCGCCACGCCCCCTGCCCGCCCGCCTGTCCTTCAGAGGCACGCCCCCTCCCGCCTCTCCGCTTCGACCCCCTCGGGGGCCCAGGCGGGGCCCAAATCTCCGCCAGCATCGCCGCCATCGTCTTCGCCGCGTCCCTAGCTCAGCGAAGGACAGGCCTCGCGCCGGGACCCCCATCGACTTCTGAGGTGGCCAGAGCCCCGCCGCGGCCCCTGCCCCTACCCTGGGTTTTCCTCCACACACTCTCCCAGCGGCCGCGCGCCCACCCGATCTCGCGCTCCCCCACCCCAGTTCCACAGTGCCTTGGGATTCTCGTTTATCTGGCCGAGCCCCCTCCCCCGTACCTTGCCGCGCACCCCCGGCCCCTCGGGTCCACCTGCCTCCCGCTGCTCACCCACCGGGTCTCCCGCGACACTGTCCTGGGTCTTGCGTAGCCCCCACCGGCCTTGCTGCTCCCGGGTCTCCAGTCCTCCATCCTCTCCTCCCAGCCCATCGTGCCTTGCCCTCCCCCCACCCCACTCCACCAGCAATTCTCCGGATCTCTTGTGCCTGTTACACACTCCTGCGCTTCAGCCATTGGACGCGGTATCCCTTCCAGACACATTCCCCAACAACCCCCCCCCAACACCCACACCCCACACACACCCCTCTGGGGCGACATGTATCTCCTCAGGGGTGCTGCCTGTCCCAGGGCCTTGGAATTCACTTGTAACACCAAGGCTGCCCTGCCCCCGCTGTCCCCTTCCCACTGCTCCAAACCAACCCACTCCAGGCTGCAGGGTCTTGGACCCTCCTTGCAACCAAATTCTGTGCTCTTAGAACAAACACCCCAGTGTTCCCTGTGAGGCCTGGCCCCACCCAGCCCGTAGCAGGCAGCTCCTGGGCCCTGCTTTTACCCCAGACAACTGGACAGCTGTTACCACATTTGCTTCTCCAACTCCTGGACGTCCTTGATTTTCTCAACTCCCACTCTCATTTTAGCTTGCTGTTCTCTCCTGCTTGTGTGTCTCAGGTGCCGGCATGGTGGGAGAGCTCCGCTACAGGGAATTCAGAGTGCCTCTGGGGCCGGGCTTGCACGCCTATCCAGATGAGCTGATCCGCCAGCGGGTGGGCCACGATGGGCATCCTGAGTACCAGATCCGCTGGCTCATCCTCCGGCGCGGGGATGATGGGGACGGGGGCTCTAGCCAAGTGGACTGCAAGGCTGAGCACATCCTGCTGTGGATGTCCAATGACGAGATCTACGCCAACTGCCACAAGATGCTGGGCGAGGATGGCCAGGTCATCGGGCCCTCTCAGGAGATTGCAGGGGAGGCTGGGGCCCTGGACAAGTCTGTGCTGGGGGAAATGGAAACCGATGTGAAGGCTTTGATTCAGAGGGCCCTCCGGCAGCTGGAGGAGTGTGTGGACACCATCCCTCCTGCTCCTCTGCTTCATACGGTGCACGTACTCAGCGCCTACGCCAGCATCGAGCCTCTGACTGGGGTGTTCAAAGACCCAAGGGTCCTGGACCTGCTCATGCACATGTTGAGTAGTCCTGATTATCAGATCCGCTGGAGTGCGGGCCGAATGATCCAAGCCCTGGCCTCCCATGATGCTGGTGAGGAACGGTGTGGGGGGAAAGGAAGCTAGGTCAGCTCGGGGCCTCACAGGCCACTGTGGTGGGAGCCCCTGCCTCATCAGTGCCTGAGTGATTCTGCTGAGGTGGAAGAAAGGAGGTAGGAAGGGAGGTGGGGACATCTCCCTAGGAAGAGGAAAGCTGGCTTGGTCAGGCAGGAGTGCAACTCTTCATCTCAGGGTCCTGAGTTCAAGCCCCATTTTGGGCACAGAGTTTACTTTAAAAAAATAATACTAAAAGAAAGAGGAAGGGCTGAATCCTCAAGAACCTCATATTAATTGGATTTCTATGCAAAGGAAAAGTTACGATATTAGACTATTGTAAGATAAATATCTATACAAAATATGTATATAGAAAAGAGGAAGTTATTTTTTTAATGTTTTATTTATTTATTTGACACAGAGAGAGAGAGATAGTGAGAGACAGAGCACAAGCAGGGGGAGTGGCAGGCAGGCAAGCAAAGGGAGAGGGAGAAACAGGCTCCCTGCTGAGCAAGGAGCCTGACCTGGGGCTCGATCCCAGGACCCTGGGATCATGACCTGAGCCGAAGGCAGATGCTTAACTGACTGAGCCACCCAGGCGCCCCAGTGATTGTTTTTTTTTTTTAAGATTTTATTTATTTATTTGACAGAGAGAGACAGCGAGAGAGGGAACCCAAGCAGGGGGAGTGGGAGAGAAAAGCAGACTCCCCGCTGATCAGGAAGCCTGAGGTGGGGCTCGATCCCAGGACCCTGGGATCATGACCTGAGCCGAAGGCAGATAGCTAACCAACTGAGCCACCCAGGCGCCCCAAGTTGTTGCTTTTGAAGCAAAGCAGATCAGGTCATCCCTAATGTGTGATGACAAAGGGACTGGACTGAGAGAGAAGAGGGTCTAGGAGGGATGCCTGGGAAGGGCAATGTGAGGGAGCAGTTCCTGACTGGGGTGTGGGTTTCAGGGACCCGGACCCAGATTCTTCTATCGCTGAGCCAGCAAGAGGCCATTGAGAAACACCTGGATTTTGACAGCCGCTGTGCTCTGCTGGCTCTGTTCGCACAGGCCACGCTCTCTGAACACCCCATGTCTTTTGAGGGCATTCAGCTGCCACAGGTATTCTGTGGGGAGGTACTGGGGTGGGGGCTATAAACAGGATCAAGGGACCAGGCCTTTGTACAGGTCCTTAAAGGATGGAGTGGAAAGAGGAGCTGAAGCTGGGACAAGGTGGATATAGGCCAAAGGTTTCATCCCACAGGTCCCGGGAAGGCTGCTCTTCTCCCTGGTAAAGCGCTATTTGCATGTCACTTCCCTTCTGGACCAGCTGAATGACAGCACTGCAGAACCAGGGGCCCAGAACAACTCTTCTCCTGAGGAGCTGAGTGGGGAAAGGGATCGACTGGAGCTGGAGTTCAGCATGGCCATGGGCACGTTGATCTCAGAGCTGGTGCAGGCCATGCGCTGGGACTGGGCCTCGAACAGACAGGGGCCCTTGGCCCGGTCCTCCTGCTCCATCTTCCAGCCCCAGCTGGCAGAGGTTGGCCCGGGGCTGCCACCCACCCGGGCCCAGCCCTCCATTAGGAGGTCAAGGAGGTTCCGCCCTCGCTCTGAGTTTGCAAGTGGCAACACTTATGCCTTGTACGTGCGAGAGACACTGCAGCCCGGGATGCGAGTGCGCATGCTAGATGACTATGAGGAGGTCAGCGCTGGGGACGAGGGCGAGTTCCGCCAGAGCAACAACGGCGTGCCCCCCGTGCAGGTGAGCGAGGGTGCATGGGGGACGCTGTTGGGGATCTAGCTGGGGGAGCATAACTGGGGCTTCCGTGCAGGGGCTCTGGCAGGCCACCTCCAGAGAAAACCCTGTGGGGATTGGAATGGTTAAAGGGGGTCAGCAAGTGAGAGGTGTGCCATTTGGAAGGCTAAGAAAATCGGGGTTGGGGAGGCCATGAGGTCAGGAAGATAACTCCCAGGAAGAAATGGATACAGCAAGATTTTCCCAAAGGTCAGGGTCAGGGAGAGAGTAGCTGAGGCCAGGAAGCTCCTTGGGGTGGGGGGCATAAGGCATCTAGGATGGGTGGGAGGAGAAACAGAGCCTATTCCTACAAGAAGGTGGCCTTTATGTACATGTTCGTGTCCTCCATATGCCAGCATTGTGTTGTTTGGAGGTTGTTACAAACCTGGCCAGGTGGTCAGCCAGAGAGCTGTGTGTCCTCATCACTGGGCCACCACCAGCGAGTAAGTGAGCCGTCTCTTCCCCTTCCCTCTCTTTTCTCCCCATCCTCCAGGTGTTGTGGGAGTCGACGGGTCGCACCTACTGGGTACACTGGCACATGCTGGAAATTCTGGGCTTTGAGGAAGACATTGAGGATGTGGTTGAGGCTGAGAACTACCATAGGGCAGTGGTCAGCGGAGCCCTGGGTGTAGGTGAGCCCCGAGAGGAAGCAGGGTCAGCACTGAGCCCAGGAGTGGTAGTCTGGCTGGGTAGGCAACAACATCCCTGGGCCCTTGGACTCGTTTCCACAGCTGTGCCCTCCTGGCGGTGGAAGCCCATGACAGAGCTCTACGCGGTGCCCTACGTGCTGCCTGAGGATGAGGATGCTGAGGAGAGTGAACACCTGTCCCAGGCGGAGTGGTGGGAGCTCCTCTTCTTCATCAAGAAGCTGGACGGCCCCGACCATCAGGAGGTTCTCCAGATTCTCCAGGAGAACCTGGATGGGGAGGTAGAGCCAGCCTGGAGACACCCAGCAGTCGGAGGGCTCATTGCAGGGGCTGGGCTGATAGAGCATTTGGGAGGCTTAGGACGGGGAGCATAGGTCCGCAGTGTCGGGGGCTGCAGTGGAGGATATCTAGAATGTTCAGAGGCATTGGCCATTTTGTGGGAGGAGGCAGCTGCCAGCCAGGAGAGGTACAGGGCGGAGAAGGTGTATGTTGAGATCCCCCACCCCTATCAAGTGTCCCCGGAGCCTATGTGCCGGTCGGGGCTACCACAGTGAAACCTTTTCCACCACAGTGAAACCTTCTCCCTGACGACAGGTTCTGGATGACGAGATCCTGGCTGAGCTGGCCGTGCCTATAGAGTTGGCCCAGGACCTGCTGCTGGCTCTGCCACAGCGACTCGATGACAGTGCTCTCAGGGACCTGCTCAACTGCCGTGTCTACAGGAAATATGGGCCCGAGGCTCTGGCAGGGCAGCCAGCTTACCCAACCCTGCTGGAAGCCCAGGCTCAGCCTCAGGAATCAGCAGGTGCAGCCAGAGAGGAAGGTGGGGCACCGGGATGATTTTGCAGCAGCTCTGCAGGCTGGCCTCTAGGGGGCCTTCCTCCCAGGACAGGTGTCCTCCAGTCTGGAAGAGTTGGCACCAGAGTAGAGCAGCTCCCTCCAGTGAGCCGGGGAGGATGTAAAGTCAGAACATTGAAAGAGATCTGAGGCCTCATAAACCCCCACACTGAACTTTTTCTGGTGTAGAGGAAGCCAAATTATTGCATGCTTTTAGATACAGGGAAACGCTCTGCAATTTGCAGACAGGAGGCTCCTTTGCTATTTTAAGAGTATGAAACATAAGATTTGCCACAGAGCGGTCTTATAAATACATTTAGAGATGCCCTAAGATCCCCAAACTAATTTTCAGGGGACCCCCAAAAAACCATTTTTAGGAGAAATTAGGAATTATGTATGTGTCTGTCCTTTTCTGATGCTAACCTCACCGACCACGGCCAATTCTTGTGACGTCCACCTTCCTGTAGGAAAAGAACCCCCAACGCAGTATCCCGACACTCCTCTGCGGCGACTGATGGAGGGCTGCGGTCCGCCTGGGAGGACCTTCCTGGACCTGGAGCACGCCCTCAGCTCAGGGGGGCCCCAGGAGACAGAGATGAAGCCTTTCCTGCTCCAGCTGCAGCGGCAGCCCCAGCCCTTCCTTACCCTGATGCGGAGCCTTGCCACCCCGGCAGCCAACAAGCCCCTGCACTTGACCGTCCTGAGGTGAGGGGGTGGGGCGGGGCATGGGACCAAGGGGTCCCTGAGGCTAGCTGCACATCTCTCTCCTCCTGCCTCCCCACCCCCACTCCCCAGAATCCTGATGCAGCTGGTGGACTTCCCCGAGGCGCCGCTGCTCCCCTGGCACGAGGCCATGGACGCCTGCATGGCCTGCCTGCGGTCACCAGACACTGACCGAGAGGTACCCTCACCCTGCTCTGGGGAGATGATGCTGGAGGGAGAGGCCACAAGGCAGCCTCTGACAGGGCAAGCCCCCTGGGCGAGGCTCCAGAGGGCACAGTGGAGCCTCTGTGCTCCTGGTCTGGGATTTGTTTTAAAAACTGATTTTTTTTTTCAAATAGGTAGTACATTCATACAGATTATAAATCAAAATGGTAGAACAAGGTCTACACTGAGAATTCTCATTTCCACCTGTTCTCACTTCCATCCAGTTTTACCAGTGCCTCCTCTCCCCATGTCCCTTGTTGGTCATCACTCATTTTAACTTACGTGTCCTTCCTGTGTGTCCTTATGCAAATATAAATAAGCCCAAGCATATGATCTTTTTTTTTTAAATTATTTATTTATTTTCTTGACAGACAGAGATCACAAGTAGGCAGAGAGGCAGGCAGAGAAAGAGGAGGAAGTAGGCTCCCTGCTGAGCAGAGAGCCCGATGCGGGGCTCGATCCCAGGACCCCGAGATCATGACCTGAGCCGAAGGCAGAGGCTTTAACCCACTGAGCCACCCAGGCGCCCCCCAAGCATATGATCTTATTTGCCGTCTCCTTTCTTACACAGAAGGTTACATCTGTGTTATATGAGAAGCCTCAGTGGCTCCTGCTTGGCTAGGCCTGTTGGGGGATGCGGATGAAGGAGGCAGAGGGGACCTCACATCTCAGGGTCCCCCGCCACAGAGAGGTCCTGGGCTTGGAAAGCTTGGCAGTGGGTGTCTGCAGTACACACCTTTGGCGGTTACCCAGATTTTCATTTCGGAGCTAGACTCACTGAGCGTCCCTCCCCACCCCCTCCCTACCATCAGGTATCGTGCTTAGGGCCTGAGCATCTCAAAATGCAGCCCCACACCTGGTTCTTGGGACAGGGCCTAAAAAGGAACCACCTGGGAACCACAGGTGCTCTCTACACCTGTTGCCAATGTCCTCAGTCATCAAGCACCCCAAGATGGAGAGCACCTCTTAGCTTTTTCCGTGTCTGTTTGCCTTGGGTTCTCCAACTCCACCCAGCCCTTGTGTCTCCCTGCTTTCTGCTGTCTGTTCACTGCGATAGCTCCAGCACCTACATACCACAGTGGGTGCATAGGAAATACTCCTGAAGATGCCCCGGGCCTTATGCCCTTTAGTCTCCAGCCCTGTCCCCACCACAGGTGCTCCAGGAGCTGATCTTCTTCCTGCACCGCCTGGCCTCCGTGAGCAGGGACTATGCCGTGGTGCTGAATCAGCTGGGAGCCCGAGATGCCATCTCCAAGGCCCTGGAAAAGCACCTGGGAAAGCTGGAGCTGGCTCAGGAGCTGCGGGACATGGTGTTCAAGTGTGAGAAGCATGCCCACCTCTACCGGAAACTCACCACCAACATCCTGGGAGGCTGTATCCAGGTCAGGAGGGAGGGCAGGCAGAGGCTTGTGGGTTCACCACTGGGTGAGAACATGAACCCTGGCGGGAGAGGAGGCAGTGTTCCTGCAGCTGGGAAGGGCAGGCAAGGCCAGTGAACCCAAGGGCATTTATTCCCTGCAACCCCTCCCCCGCCTGGTCCTGCTGTACCAGGGTTCTGGAGGAAGTCCCACTGCTGCCAGGTCTTTCCTCCACACACGTTTGCTCGTGCTCTCCACGTGTGCTCCTCTCTCCTCCCCCCACCCCTTCTTTCTGCTCTTCTGGCTGCAGATGGTGCTGGGCCAGATCGAAGACCACAGACGGACCCACCGACCCATCAACATCCCGTTCTTTGACGTGTTCCTCAGATACCTGTGCCAGGGTCTGTGCCTGTCCCCAGCTTCCACCACCCCCCACCACGCCTGTGTCTGTTTTCCCTCCATACTTACCAGGCTGTGACGGCCACCCCTGCCCCCCACCCCCAGGCTCCAGTGTGGAGGTGAAGGAGGACAAGTGCTGGGAGAAGGTAGAGGTGTCCTCCAACCCCCACCGGGCCAGCAAGCTGACGGACCGCAACCCCAAGACCTACTGGGAGTCCAACGGCAGTGCGGGCTCCCACTACATCACCTTGCACATGCACCAGGGCGTTCTTATCCGGTAACTCGCCCCACAACATATGCGCTTTGTGGTGACTGCCTTGTGTTTGTCTTGGGGGATGCACCACCGCCCCCTCGAGCCCAAACATGACCACAGAGGCCCCTTGGCTGTGTTTATGAGGCCATGCCTTGTTCCGCTTCTGATGGTTTCCTCGTCCCTGCTCCCAGGCAGCTGACTCTGCTGGTGGCTGGTGAAGACTCGAGCTACATGCCGGCGAGGGTGGTGGTGTTTGGGGGTGACAGCCCCAACTCTCTTAACACAGAACTCAACTCGGTAGGTACCATCATGCCGGCAGATCACCCTTCGCAGGGTCCACCCTCCTGCCCAGACTCATGAACTCCTAAGTTCTTCCCTGTCCGGAGCCCCAGAGAAAGTAGAGTCCTTTCTCCCTGTGCCATTATGATGGCATCAGGCCCCGAGCTGTGAGGGCAGCGTTGGGACCCCTTGGTCAGGACGCCACACCTGCTGGGCTGAGGGGAGGAAGAGGGAGTAGGAGCAGGCATGGGTGCTGTCAGCACTGCCATCTACACGCAGGGAGGTGACAGCCCCCTGCACACCCCATGCCAGGTCAACGTGATGCCGTCCGCCAGCCGGGTCATCCTCCTGGAGAACCTGAACCGCTTCTGGCCTGTCATCCAGATCCGCATAAAGCGCTGCCAGCAGGTTTGGTGGGGGCCCAGGCTGTGGTCTGGGGCTCCGACGCTTCGGGTCCTGTAGCTGTTCCAGATCTTGAGCCAGAGCTCCAACCCCTGGCGAGGGCAGCTCCAGGAGGAAGGCACGAAGGTGTGCCTGATCCCAGCGCACTCCGAGGGGGACGTGGGTCGGCTGAAGACAGGCCTGTGTCCCTTGCAGGGCGGCATCGACACACGCATCCGGGGCTTAGAGGTCCTGGGCCCAAAGCCCACCTTCTGGCCGGTGTTCCGGGAGCAGCTGTGCCGTCACACACGCCTCTTCTACATGGTTCGGGCACAGGCCTGGAGTCAGGACATAGCAGAGGACCGCAGGAGCCTCCTGCACCTGAGTTCTAGGTGTGTGCTAGCATGTGTGTGTGGCTGAGTGTGCATGAAAGGTAAGAGCGGTACCCTGGGTAGGGCTCTTTGGAGGGCTAACATGCTTGGGGAGGCATCTGGAAGGTTCTCCACTTTTGGGAAGGAAAGAAAGAATGAAGAGAAGAGATTTTTCTGGTGGGCTGGGGGTGGGGTGTGCCAGTTAACACAGGGGAGCTTCAAAGTACTGGGTAGAGTTGGGTCTGGTTGCTAGGGGCTAGCCAGGCAGTCCTAGGCCGGGCGGATGCTGGGGTAACTTATGCCTCAAGCCCCTGACACCTGCCTCCCTCATCCCCACCCTTAGACTCAATGGGGCTCTGCGGCAGGAGCAGAATTTTGCCGATCGCTTCCTCCCTGATGACGAGGCCGCCCAAGCACTGGGCAAGACCTGCTGGGAGGCCCTGGTCAGCCCCCTGGTGCAGAACATCACCTCCCCTGGTAACCACTCTGACCCCTGGCCCCACTAACCAGCCCCTTCTTGCTCTGCCCTAGAGCCACCTGCCTTATCTTCTTGGCCCTTTTGGTACCTGTGTTGGTTTGGTACCCCAGTGCCCCTCTTCTACCAGGCCAGGGCCCATCTCCTTTCCCATGTTTCCCAGGTGTCAGCTGATACCATAAAGATGCTACCTGCCCCCATCCCCACTACCCAGTACCTTCTGTCCAATCCCTCCTTCTTGGTGCTTCTGTCCAGCCCAGCCTCTCCCTTTGCCCTGGAGAGACGGCCTGCCTTGGCTTGTTTTTCCCCACCTCCAGACGAGGATGGCATCAGCCCCCTGGGCTGGCTGCTGGACCAGTACCTGGAGTGTCGGGAGGCTGCCCACAATCCCCAGAGCCGTGCGGCTGCTTTTTCCTCGAGGGTGCGCCGCCTCACCCACCTCCTGGTGCACGTGGAGCCCTATGAGGCGCTGCCTCCAGCCGTGGCTACTCCCCGCCCCAGTGAGTACCTGGGATTCAGGTGGGAGCTCAGTGAGAAGCGTTTCTCTGTGCCCTCATGCACTCGCACCCTAGAGCCTTCTGTCCCTCCTCCCGCTTTCCCTCCCCACCGTACTCAGACTGTTCATCGTCCCAGTTTCCGTCACCCTCAGCCAGGAGCATCATGGGGAGGGGGCAGCATGTCAGGAAAGGCCCCAGGGCTCACCCTGGTCTGGGGACACCTGAGCTGAGGGGCTGTCCCTGTCTCCTGCCCCTTCCCCTGTCTCCACAGAGGGCAGAAACCGAAGCCATGACTGGAGCTCCCTGGCTACCCGGGGGCTCCCTAGCAGCATCGTGAGAAACCTGACCCGCTGCTGGGGGGCGGTGGTGGAGGAGCAGGTATAGGGAGGGGAGTTCGGGGGGGGCTGGACCAGAGGCTGGCCTGCCCAGCCATCCCCTCACCCAGGGCCGCTTCCCTGCAGGTGAACAACTTCCTGACTTCGCACTGGCGGGATGACGACTTCGTGCCGCGCTACTGCGAACACTTTCACAACCTGCAGAAGTCGAGCTCCGAGCTGTTTGGGCCCAGGGCGGCCTTCCTGCTGGCCCTGCACAATGGCTGTGCTGGCGGCTTACTGAAGCTCCCGTTCCTCAAAGCGGCCCACGTGAGCCTCTTGTCCTCCCCTCCGCCCCAGGCCCCTCCCTGCAAATGTCCCTGTCCCCCCTCCTCACAGCAGCCTCAGTTGTTCCTGTTCACAGAGCCCTGTGTCTGAAAATTCAAATGCAAAAGAAACACATAGTGACCTGCGACGTGCCGTCCTAATATTACCTTGATAGCTTTTTGTTTCTGTTCATGTGCATGGTTTAACAGTTTACTCACAAGTAGCTAAAATGCTTTATCCTGTTGTCTTTTGACCATTATATAAAGATATTTTTAAGATTTTATTTATTTATTTGAGAAAGAGAGCATGCTCATGTAAGTTGGGGGAAGGGGAGCTGGAGAGGGAGAAGCAGACTCCCCACTGAGCAAGGAGCCTGATGCAGGGCTCGATCCCAAGACCCTGAGATCATGACCTGAGCTGAAGGCAGACGCTCAATGGCTGAGCTACCCAGGTGCCCCTGATTGATTTATTTTAGAGAGACAGAATGAGAGAGCAACAGCGAGAGCAAGAGTGAGAGAGAGAGAAAGAGAACAGGGGGAGAGGGAGAGAATCTTAAGCAGAGGCCATGCTGAGCATGGATGCCAGCCTGGGACTCCATCTCCTGACCTTGAGATCATGACCTGAGCTGAAACCAAGTGTCAGACACTCAACTGAGCCACCCAAATACCCGCCCCCCCTCCCCGTTAGATTTTTTTTTAAGATTTTATTTATTTATTTGTCAGAGAGAGAGAGAGAGTGCGTGCACAAGTAGGGGGAACAGCAGGCAGAGGGAGAGGCAGGCTCCCCACTGAGCAGGGAGCCCAACGTGGGTTTCCATACTAGGACCCTGGGATCATGACCTGAGCTGAAGGCAGACACTCAACCGACTGAGCCACCCAGGTGCCCTTGACCATTATATTAAAAGCCTTTTTCAGTGTTGCTCTTTGTCCTTATTTTTAATTTTTTTAAAAGATTTTATTTATTTATTTGACAGAGAGAGATCACAAGCAGGCAGAGAGAGAGGCAGAGAGAGAGGGGGAAGCAGGCTCTCCACCAAGCAGAGAGCCCGATGCGGGGCTCGATCCCAGGACTCAGATCATGACCTGAGCCGAAGGCAGAGGCTTTAACCCACTGAGCCACCCAGGCACCCCCTTATTTTTAATTTTTGTATAAATTCCATCTAAAGGATGTACTAGAATTTCCTCTGCCCTTCCCGCATTCTATAAATATGTAATAAGTGCTTCAGCTGTGTCTGGTGCTGTGGTAAGAACTGAAGATAGACAAAGTCCCTCTTCTCACAGTTTTTAAGGCATAAGGTTGGGCAGGTGATGAAGTCAGCCGGGCTAATCACTGCAGGCTGAACAGTAGCTGCTCGAGCTGCTTCCAGCCCTTCTGTCTGATCAGTGACACTGCAGAGTGACCATCCCTGTGTGTGTAAGTCATTTCCTCACGTTAAATTATTGGGGTTATTTTAATTTTTAGACACATTCCATGTGGGAAAAAAAAACCAAACACCTCCTTGTTGTCAGTTTGCACAACTGGTGACAATTTTATAAAAGAGTTTTGTAGGGGTGCCTGGGTGGCTCAGAGGGTTAAGCCTCTGTCTTCGGCTCAGGTCATGGTCTCAGGATCCTGGGATCGAGCCCCGCATGGGGCTCTCTGCTCAGCAGGGAGCCTGCTTCCCCCCTCTCTCTGCCTCCTTATTTTTTTTTTTAAGATTTATTTATTTATTTATTTGTCAGAGAGAGTGAGCACAGGCAGACAGAGAGGCAGGCAGAGGCAGAGGGAGAAGCAGGCTCCCTGCTGAGCAAGGAGCCCGATGCGGGACTCGATCCCAGGACGCTGGGATCACGACCCGAGCCAAAGGCAGCCGCTTAACCAACTGAGCCACCCAGGCGTCCCTCTCTGCCTTCTTATGATCTCTCTCTGTCAAATAAATAAATAAAGTCTTTTAAAAAAATTTAAAAAGAGTTTTGTAAAAGCGTTACCCACCTTAGGAAGCAGTTCAGCTGCTCCTATCCACTTCTTAGACCTTCCCCTGTGCCCCTGTTTGCCTCCTCTGGCTGCTGGTCCATGGTTTCCCTGCACCCTTCTCCCTGCGCAGGTGAGTGAGCAGTTCGCCCGGCACATCGACCAGCGGATCCAGGGCAGCCGGATTGGCGGAGCCCGAGGGATGGAGATGCTGGCACAGCTGCAGCGCTGCCTGGAGACGGTCCTCATTTTCTCTGGCCTAGAGATAGCCACCACCTTCGAGCATTACTACCAGTGAGCGTGGAGCAGGACGGGGGGAGTAGATGGCGGGGGTGTCGGGTGGCCGGAGTCCCAGAGCAGGCCGTGGGGCCGCCCTGAGGCTCAGCCTGCTCTGCGTGTGCTGCAGGCACTACATGGCCGACCGTCTCCTGAGCGTGGGCTCGAGCTGGCTGGAGGGGGCCGTGCTGGAGCAGATCGGTCCCTGCTTCCCCAACCGCCTCCCCCAGCAGATGCTGCGCAGCCTGAGCACGTCCGAGGAGCTGCAGCGCCAGTTCCACGTCTACCAGCTCCAGCGGCTCGATCAGCAGCTCCTGAAGCTGGACGACACTGAGAAGAAGATACAGGTAGGCACTGGCCTAGGGAGGGAGGCAGGGAACCGAGCAGAGGAGGCCTGGCAGCTGTTGGGAACCCAGCGTTTCTCCTTCAGGGAGGCCACGAGGCCAGCGACAAGGAGCACAAGGGAGAGAAGGCAGAGGAAGCAGAGGGAGCTGGGGTTGCAGTGACCACGGGGGAGGAGGACGAGGAAGAAGAGGAAGATGAGGATCTCTACTATGAGGGGGCAATGCCGGAAGTGTCTGTGCTGGTCCTGTCACCTCGCTGCTGGCCCATTGCCTCCATCCACCACACGCTCAACCCCAGAACTTGCCTGCCCTCCTACCTCAGGGGCACCGTGAACCAGTACTCCAACTTCTACAGCAAGAGTGAGGAGCCAGGAGGAGGATGGGATTTGGGAAAGGAGTCTGGGGTGGGGGTGGGCCCCAGGGCAGGAGCCTCAGTGGAGTGGATTTGAGAACAAAGGGCAGGAGCTCAGGTGTGGAGTGAGGGGTGGGGCTGTCAAGCACCAGGTCCCCAGGCTGTCACCTTTTCTGTCCTTAAAACAAACACAGGACTCTCTTTAGAGAGTGGGAGCTGGGGAGGATGGGGCAGGGGCACCTGAGGCCACCAGAAAGGACTTCCCCCTCAGTGGCAGGGGTCTGGCTCCTGGTCAGTCATCATTGCCTGAGTTCCCTGCTGGAGTCTGGTCCTGGGCTGGGCAGCAACACAGAAAGGTGAAGAGACTCAGACCCCCCACCTTGGGGGAGAGGGGTTTCCCAGACTAAGCAGGGAGACCTCATTCCCTCTCTCATGGATATTCCAGTTTGATGAGAGCCCCAGGCCTTCCTCACTTCATGGCTTTGTCTCCCTAAAAAAAATAAAAAAAAAAAATGGGGAACTTCTGGAAGGCACTGATCAAAGCCCCTGGTACAAAGCAAGGCACAGGGTGGGCTCCCAGATACATGAGGCTTACTCAAGAGGCAGGCACAGCACAGGCTGAGCTCCGGAAGTTCAGACCAGGAAGCCTAGTATCCATAAACACTGGGGCACATGCTTGGCAGATGTTAGCAGGGGCAGGGCTCAACCAGGAGTCCCCCCTCACCACCCCTGACTCCCTCCTCTCCCTGCTCCGTCTCAGGTCAGAGCTACCCGGCCCTGGAGCGGGGCCCGCAGAGGCGGCTGCAGTGGACATGGCTGGGCCGGGCTGAGCTGCAGTTTGGGGACCAGACCCTGCATGTGTCCACTGTGCAGATGTGGCTGCTGTTGTATCTCAACGAACTGAAGGTGGCCTGGCCCAGCTAGGCAGCCTGGCTTGCTGCACCTTGTCCCTCACCCCTGTTCCCTAAACCTCGACTCCCTGTTCTCCCTCCTCCCTTCTCTGCTCCACTGTTCAGGGAAGCCCTGAATATCTCCTTCATCTTCTCTAAGGCTGTCTCCGTGGAGAGTCTGCTGGCGCTCTCTGGGCTCTCTCCAGACATGCTTGATCAGGCGATTGGGCCTCTTACCTCTTCGAGAGGTCCCCTGGACCTTGAAGAGCAAAAGGATGTCCCAGGAGGTATGTACTTGGGGCAGAGGGGCCTCTGCTCTCAGCCTCCACGTGGGCCTTCTGCTGATGACTAGCGCTCATTTTAGGGGTGCTCAAGATTCGGGATGCCAGCGAGGAGCTCAGGCCAAGGAGGGGCAACGTGTGGCTCATCCCACCTCAGACGTACCTGAAAGCTGAGGATGAAGAGGGTCGGAACCTGGAGAAGAGACGGAACCTTCTGAACTGCCTCATTGTCCGGATCCTCAAGGCGCACGGGGACGAGGGGCTGCACATTGACCAGCTTGTCTGTCGGGTAGGCGGGGGTGGGCTGTGGGTGAGGGAGGTTCGGGTGGGGTGCAGCCTGCAGGAGGTGGCTTGTCAACACTTGAAGCATCTGGTTCGCCGTGGAGCCTGTAGGTGTCTGGAGGGAAGGCTGGGGCTCACTGGCCCGCAGCCTGTGCCTAGAGTGGGGGCTCGAGGTGGAGTCAGCTGGGCGTCTCCCACCTGCTGTGTTCCCTTGCCTCTCCTTCCCAGGTCCTGGACGCCTGGCAGAAGGGCCCGTGCCCTCCCAGAGGTTTGGTCAGCAGCCTTGGTAAGGGGTCTGCCTGTGGCAGTACTGATGTCCTCTCCTGCATCCTGCACCTCCTGGGCAAGGGCACCGTGAGGCGCCATGATGATCGGCCCCACACACTGTCCTATGCGGTCCCTGTGACAGTGATGGAGCCTCACACCGAGTCCCTGAACCCAGGCTCCTCGGGCCCCAACCCGCCCCTCACCTTCCACACCCTGCAGATCCGCTCTCGGGGCGTGCCCTACGCCTCCTGCACCGGCACCCACAGCTTCTCTACCTTCCGGTAGCCCTGGAGATGGGACCAGGGCTTTCCATGGAAATAAAATGCGGGAGTTTGATTACATGGCCTGTGTGGTGACTGCTAAGGATCTGACAGGGGCAGTGGAGACTCTCCTGGCTGAAGAGGGAGAGGAGCCCTCTGGCTCTGAGGTTGTGTCATCCCACGCCAGGCGTCACTGCTAGGGTGAAGATGGCAGCCTGGGGAGAGCGGTGGAGGGGGTGGGGTAACTTGGTGTCCCCCTCTTGGGAGGGGGAGTAAGTGGACAGGGACGGACCTCCAGCCCTTCTCAGAATTTGTGCTCTGAAGTGCTTTCATCTGGTAGGCTGGAGACCCAAGGCTCCTGACTTGGGCAGATTGTTAAGCAGGGCTCCATTGTTTTCATTTGTGGAATGGGCCAGAATCCCTGTGGGTTCTGACGAGCACCAGGTATGGGAGCATTTGACATGCCCTGAATTCCTCTTTCAGCCACCATACCCAGCAGTGAGGGTAATGCATGGTAAGATAAAGGACCCTTGGGCCACTGCAGGCCTAAGGAGCCTGAAGGTATGTTCCATCTGAAAGCTTTAGGATCTGGGTTGGAAGCAGACCTAGAAGGAACTGCAGCTCCCTTAAGCCCCTCCTTGCTGCCCCATCTTCTGGTCATGAAGAGCAGCACTTGCCAAAGCCAGACCTCCACTAGCACCAGAGGCGGGCCACTGTCCCGGAGGCTTCCTGTGTGCTGCTGATGGACTCCTCTGGCTCTGCCCATATGGAGGCAGGGCAGGGTGGGCGAGGGGACCTGGTGCCAGGGGTGGAGCTCTGCATCTTGGCAGGGCCCATTACAGGAGTCAGGAAGGAGTGACCCAGGCATCACGAATCCCAAGATTCTTGTAGCCAAGAGATGACGAGGAGAAGGCTACAAAGGAAAAGCGCAGGGGAGGAGAGAGGGAGCCATGTGGTAAGAGAGGGCCCAGAGGCCAGACAGAGGGAACTGGGTGCCACCCAAGACTGAGATTTGGAATAGAGTATGTAAGGGAGAAAGGCCAGGGCTTGGGAGAGTCATGACACCCAGGGCAAGACAACAAAACAGAGGGCAAACAGGGTAGCCACAGAGGGCCCATGCTTGCTTTACTTTGCAGTTTGGTGGCCCCTGGTGCTGAGGGCGGTTCTCAGAGCAGAACCATCTTGTCTGCCCATGCTAGTCCATGATACTGAAGACTGGCAGCAGGCCAGGGCAGCACTGGGCCCCAGGGCACATGGGGCTTGTTATAGCTGTCACTTGGGTGCCTCTCCAACCTTTGTGCCAGACATCATGGCCTAGCTCTTTTATTGGCCCAGGCCATGTCCTTCTTCTTGAGCTAGCTCTCAGAAGCCAGAACTTTTTGCCCTTTTCTGGGTTCTCATGCTCTTTCTGAGCCATCCTTCTCCATCAGAAACCCAGAGAGGCTCCAGGCTCCAGTAACCAGATCAAAATGCACCACATCCAGGGGACAGGATGGGACTTTCTCCAGCATGGGCCACATGGGCCAAGCTGTAGGCTCAGCCCTTCATTCATCCCATTCAGCCTCCCTGGCCCTCAGGCTTACAGAGTGCCTACCTGTTTATCTGCAATGATAAGTCTCTTGCAAATTTGTATGGGAAGGCTTGGGCCCAACAGCCTGCATGTTTCTGCCTGCAGTCCAGCTCCTGTGCTGCCCACTGTCTTCAGCACACACTTCCACTGTGGCCCGATTTGTCAAAACCCAGTCCACTGGGGTGAACAGTCCTGACTGCCCCCCACCAGCACCAGTGAAGACGAGCCTCTTCCCCTGCCCTTAGGACTTGCCATCCATACAGGGCACAGGCTTCCTGTCTGACACAGAAGTTTGCTCCCCTGCCCCCCTTGTAAGACCCTCCTCAGAGCCCCAGTTCCTTATACCCCAGACAGCTGGCTATACACAAGCAATATTGATCCCACTCACACGAGATATTTCAAAATAGGCAAATCTAGAGACAAAGTGGTTTAGTGGCTGCCTAGAGCTGGGGAGATTGGGAAGAAATGGGGAGGGGCGCCTGGGTGGCTCAGTTGTTAAGCATTTGCCTTCGGCTCAGGTCATGGTCCCAGGGTCCTGGGATTGAGACCCCCACATCAGCAGGGAAGCCTGCTTCTCCCTCTTCCTCTCCCCCTCGTGTTCCCTCTCTTGCTGTCTCTCTCCATCAAATAAATATCTTTAAAAAAGAAAAAAAGGAAGGGGGTATCTGCTAGAAGGTATTGGGGTTTCTTCTCAGGGTGTCAAAAATGTTACAAAATTGTGATGGTTGCACAACTGTGAATAAACTAAAAACCACTGAATTGTACAATTTAAATGGGTAAACTGAATTGTCTCAAAATGTTGCCAACAAAAAATAAAAAAACAAACAGACCAACTAACCAGAAGCTGAAGCTCCAAGCTCTGATGTCTCCTGTGGGTCCCTGATGAAAGGGAAAAGCAGCATCTGAAGGTCTGACAGCGGGGGCAGCAATCCGGCCCCGGCTGGACGTGCAGTGTGGTTTGACCACTGTTCATCGGAAGCCCCTTCTTATGCTTGGAAACTCCACACAAATCACGAAAGGAGACAGAGCACACCTCCCACCACATAGAAGGCCAGATACTTGGTTTTCCCAGCTATCTCCTTGTAGTCCTATAACCAAGGCTTAGCTAATCAAATGCCTCTGCCAGCAATTTCTCAACAGCAAAGCAGGAAGGAAAGTGAACTACCTCTGGTGGCAGCCGGGACAGCTTCAGCACACTCTGGTTCCCAGGTAGGATTTAAGGTGCTCTTAACCGCTCAGACTTATCGCCAACCACCGTTCCTCTTGTTTTCTAACTTTTTTCAAGCCTTAGTGTTTCTGTGAGCCCAAGAGTTCAATAGTCTTTTTCTGCTTTTATCAGCCAGAATCTGCTCTTTGGCTCTAACGGAGGATTGGCACATGTGACGTCAGGGACCCTGTAGCACTGGATCCCTCTGGGCAGGGCAAACTATCCTGGTAGCTTCACTCCTCAGCTTACAGTCACCAGGAGACAAACACCGTATGTTCATCTCACATTTCAGTCATCAGTTACATCTTTTCCCCCATTCGAGAAGCATCAAACCTTAGATGTCCTAGCTTCTAATTCTCTCTTCCTTTTCCTGATAGCTGCTTTTGAGATGTCTTTCAAACATCCTTTAATTTCTTATGATTTATCAATTAAAAAAAATCTCTGTGCCCAATGTGGGGCTCAACTTCATGACCCTGAGATCAAGAGTCACACGCTCTACCGACTGAGCCCGCCATCAAGCCCAGTTAGAATTAACTGGGCTTTCTGAGGCTTAGGGTTTATGAATTTCAATCCTACAAAATTCCCAGCGTCTTTAAAATATTCTCTCCTGTGGAATTCTGACTGTATGGATCACATCAATCTATCTCCCATGTTTTGTTTTCTCCATGTTTTTTTACCTCTTTTCCTCAGTTTCCATTTCTCTACATCCCTGTGTTCCATCTGTGTACCTTCAGATCTACTTCCAGTTCATTCTTCTTTTAGGTATGTCTCATCTGTTGTTCAACCATAAGGTTTCTAACTGCAAATGGTATACTGTTAGTTTTTAAAAGCTTTACTTTTTTATCAAACCAATTTGGTCCTTTTAAATGTTCTTTTCTTTAGTCATACTTTTTATTTAAATATGAGCAAGATATTTTATATTTTGTACTTTTAAAAATTTACTTATTTTATAGAGAAAGAGAAGGGGCAGAGGGAGAGGGAGAGATTCTCCAGCAGACTCCCTGCTGAACGAGGAGCAGGACACAGGGTTCAATCCCACGACCCTGAGATCATGACCTGAGCCAAAAGCAAGAGTTGGACGTTTAACATCCTGAGCCAAGAGCTCCTGTTTTGTATTTCATATTTCTAACATGTTTTTGCTGGTCTGATTCTGTTGTGTATTTTTTCTAATGACTCTTAGTCATGGTGATTTCTTTCCTTGTGTGGCTTTGTATTTTCCCTGAAAGCACACATTTCTTCAAATTTTATCTGAAGGAATTCCCTGAGGTTTGGGTTTAAAGTACAAACCTCAAGAGAAGATTATACTTGCTTCTGCCAGGTGCCTAGAAGCACTACCAACCTGAGACCACTTCAAACTGAACTATTAGCTTGAGGATTTTCCAGTCTACACAGGTAGTCTGAACTCCAGACCCAAGCAGTACTGAGAGCCGGCTGTGGTTACGCATTACTGGGGAAACTTTGTGCTCACCCCCTACCTCTCCTTGTATCCAAAACCAAAGCTAAGAAGGTGAGTTGTGGGAGTGGTTCGCTCTTTCAATGACTATGTTTTTTGAGGTTTAAGTAGGAGGGGTCTCTAGTCTGACTTCCTTCTTTGTGGGAGCCTTATGTTCGCTGCCAGCCGCACTAGTGGCCCACTGAAACAATTGTTCTAGGCTACTCACAGACCCCATCAAAAAAGCAGAAAAAAAAGAAGAGTGACAGGAATGTTTATGAATTGTCTCTTAAATAAAGTTCCAGCTCTAGGAGCCATCCACAGACTTCATAGCCTTCACCAGCCTTAAGATCACTCACTGGCCCGTTTTCTTCTATACTATAATCACTGGTCTAAATCAAGGATGGGAGGACACGAGGACATGAGGACATGAGGACTCAGATCCAAGCAGAGGAAGTGTGGCATAGCACAAGGCTGAGTTGCTCTTCTTCTTGTCCAACCCTGAGGCAGTCCAAGAGCCCTCTAGTCGTCTTTGAGCCAACCTAGCTCAAGGGCTAAGATTCTTGCCCTTGGATGGAAAAGAACCAGAACAGGCCAAGCCCAAGTCTGTTCCCACAGATCCATTTCTCACTGGGCTCACAGTGGCAGAGCTCAGGACAGTTCCTTATTATTCTTTGCTCAAGGGGAGATGTCTCCGGTCCTTGCCTGCGTTTCGGCGCCTCTTTCGACTTAAAAAACTCTCTAGCTTCTTGCTGCGTTTCAGCTCCTTGAACTTCTCAGCTAGGACCAACTGGCGCTGCTCAGCTAGAGGACAGGGAGAAAGAAGGCTGGTAAGCAAAGGAGGAGGCACCCTTCCCCTTCCCCAGGTCTGTACCTCTCAACCACTATGCTGGCATGCATGACTTGCTTAGAGTTCACTGGCATGTGCAGCACGTGGACTTGTTCTAGGATCCTCTGCTTTATCTATTACACCAACTCTGAGTTCCTTCTCTGTGCCCGGCCCAGCATATGGAGGGGAGGCAGGAGAGAGATAAAAGCAACTCTCCTTGCTCGTAATCTATACTTAGGTATACGAGAATAGTTACAAATAACTCCTGCCTACCATCTCTACTTTCCTCCAACTTCCCATGGCATCCTGCCTTCTGGCCTCCCTCAGGGAGCTCACAGACCTCCAACACAGCATGCTGCCTCTATGGCCGCCCAAGCCCATCCTTGCAACCAGCCTGAGATAGCTGTGCTCCACTCACATTTCTTCAGGAAGTATGGCCGCTGGCCCTGCTGGGCCCGAGCCCTCTGCTCCTGCTTCAGGGCCAGGCACAGCTCCTGTTGCCGCTTGCGTTCCTGCTGTGCCCGTTCTTGCTGCTCCTGAGAAGCGAAGAGGAGGTGGGTGAGATGGGTGGGCAGGAGGGCCTGGGAGCCACCCCCCACTGCCTCGAGCTGCTCTCGCCGCCCACCTGCAGTTCTGAGCCACTCACCATCCTCTGAAGCAGCTGCTGCAGTTTCTCCTGCTCCTGCCCAGAACGGTGCTTCTTCAACTGCTTTTTCACCAGCTCCACAGGGCAAAAGGAACACGACGGTTAGCAGTCTGTACGTGTCAACTGAAATTCTGTGCCAAGCATTATTCTGAGAGGTTCACATATGCTAATGCAAATAACACACTGAGATATGCATTATTATTACCTCTTCTTATGATTAGAAAACTGTGAAGTTAAGGAACCTGCCAATAGTCACACAGCTAGTCAACTAATGAGCCAGGATTTGCAAACAGGAAGAAAATTAGGGAAAGTTAATCAGTTAAGAAGAAATAAATCTTCCCACCCCTATGCTCCCTGTTCCCCTCTGCCTGACTCTCTAACCTGTCCCTTAGTTTCCTACCCTTCGGAATCCCCATGAGCCAGTCTCATGTTCCAAACCTCTTTCTCTTTGGCTCGGATGTCATTCAGGAATTCATAGGTTTTGTCAAACACCTCAGGATTATATTCCCCTGAAAGATCGTCAAAGCGGGGATCCCGGGCTACCTTTGAAGAAAACAAGAGTATAAAAGAACTGTTCCCTCTCCCCTGAGACACTTCTTCCTGCCTCTTCCTCACCTTCTTACTGATGGGGACAACTTGACGCAAAAATGGCACCCGGACCTTGGCTGACATTTCCAGAGGCCTACGGAGAAATTAAAGGACATGTCTAGGGTCTCCAGTCTTTTTTTCTTTTTTTTAAGATTTTATTTTCTTATTTTTTTATTTTTTGAGAAAGAAACAGAGAGAGAATGTGCGTGAGGAGGGGGCAGAGGGAGAGGAAGAGGATCTTAAGCAGGCTCTATGACCAGTGTGAGAGCCTGATGCAGGGCTCAATCTCATGACCCTGAGATCATGACCTGGGCCAAAATCAAGAGTTGGGCACTTAACGGGGCGCCTGGGTGGCTCAGTGGGTTAAAGCCTCTGCCTTCGGCTCAGGTCATGATCTCAGGGTCCTGGGATCAAGCCCCGCATCGGGCTCTCTGCTCAGCAGGGAGCCTGCTTCCCCCTCTCTCTCTGCCTGCCTCTCTGCCTATTTGTGATCTCTGTCAAATAAATAAATAAAATCTTAAAAAAAAAAAAAAAAAAGAGTTGGGCACTTAACTTGGATCACACCGCTCCAGAACTCAAAACTCCTTAACTGACTGAGCCACTCAGGTGCCCCAGATTTTATTTTTTTGTTTAGATTTTATTTAAGTATTTGAGAGAGAGAGAGTGAGTGAGAGAGCACAAGCAGGGGAGAGGGAGAAGGAGGCTCCCCACCAAGCAGAGAGCCCAATGTGAGGCTAGATCCCAAGGCGATGGGATCATGACCTGAGCCGAAGGCAGACACTTAACTGACTGAGCCACCCAGGCACCCAACCCTAGATTTTATTTTTAAGTAATCTCCACACCCAATGTGGGGCTCGAACTCACAACCCTGAGATCAAGAGTCACATGGCTCCCCAGCATTTCCAATCGTGATCAAAGGCCTCCCACCTAAGAATTCAGACACCTACTCAAGGTCCCAGGTATCCTCCAGTTCCTGGAGCAGGCCTTGCTCCTCACCTGTGCTTATCTGCAACACACACATTTTGGACACGTGGTCTAGAACCTTGCTTCTTAGAACTGTTTCCAGCTGCTAACTGTTTGTATGCCTCAGTCCCCACTTGGCTCTGCAATTCCAACAGCTCTTCAAATGACATGTTAGATGTGTCTGTGGAAGGAGGGGTGAGGACATGACTCAGCACAGCTTCTCCCAGCTGCAGAGACCTCATCCCACCCTCTTTCCTTGGGTAATTAACCCTTTCCAATATCCCCATCAGACCAATCACTACAGGCCCCAAGCAGCACAGGTCGTAATGGTGCTACCTCAACACCTAACTTCCCAAACACTCCAACCACCTGGGGCCTCACCTGGCTAAGAACTGTAAGGCATGAGGTGGGTCAAGCCACAGTCCCTTCATCTCTTTTGAATCATGCCTCCACAGGCTTCCCCGCAGGGCGTGTCTCCCTTGCTCAGTGACCACTGCCAGCGCTTGGCTTCATATTCTCAGCACCTCTTACCTTAGCTAGTGCTCTCATCTTCTAATTGGTCTCCCAACCTCTGTCTCCTCCCAAAGCTAGGTTTTCCATATCAGGTTTGACAGGGGCATCTAAAATGCAAAGCTGATCTCATCACTCCCACCTCTTTTCCACACATATACCCTTTGGATCACACCACTCCAGAACTCAAAACTCCTTAACAGGTTCCTCTTGATCAGAGTAAAAGCTATAGGCCTTATAATGGGTTGAAAGCCCCCCTGTGATCTCTAATCTCATTTCCTAGTAATCTCTTTGCCACTCCTCTCCAGTCACTGGTCTAGCAGCTCCTGAGCAAAAAGGTCTACGTTCCTGCCTCAGTTCCTCTGCATTTGATATTGCCTCTGCTTGGGATTCTCCAAATATAGTGTTTGCTCCCTTAGCTCCTTCAAACTGTTGCTCAAACGTCCCCTACTCAGTGAGACCTTCTCTATCTCCAAAACCCTTATAAACGTTTTTTAAAAACTGAGATATAGGGGCGCCTGAGTGGCTCAGTGGGTTAAAGCCTCTGCCTTCGGCTCGGGTCATGATCCCAGGGTCCTGGGATCGAGCCCCGCGTCGGGCTCTCTGCTCCACAGGGAGCCTGCTTCCTCCTCTCTCTCTGCCTTCCTCTCTGCCTACTTGTGATCTCTATCTGTCAAATAAATAAATAAATCTTTAAAAAAAAAAAAAAAAAAGACCCTACATATAAAAAAAAAAAAAAAAAAAAAAAAAAAAAAAAAAAAAACTGAGATATATTCACATATCATAGAATTCACCCTTAAAAACACAGTCCCATGCTCTGTTGCTTTTAATGTTATTTACTTTTTTTTTTGTCACCCTTTCTAAAAGGTAAGTTCCATGAGAACGGGATTTCTTTTTAAAATTTTAAGTAATTTCTATACCCAATGCGGAGCTTGAACTGACAACTCCAAGATCTTGCTCTACCCATTGAGCCAGCCAGGCGCCCCAGAACAGTTTGTTTGCTTTATTCACCGATGTAACGACAGCAGCAAGAACGGCATTTGGAACAGGTGCATAGGGTGGATGTTCACCAAATGTTTTTGAAATTGGTGAACCCTGACCTACTGACCCCTCCCCAGCAACCCATGCGTCTCCTGATTGTACTTTTACACATGCGTCTTCTCCCTGCGGAAAACCCGCATCCTCCTTTTCGGATACTGCCCGGGATCTGCTAACCCAGGAAGCGCCCCCTCACTGCCCAATGCGTCGGCGGCGCTCCCTACAATGGCTCCTTCAGAGAACTTCGCAGTCTCACGGTGACTGCACCGCCTCCTGGCCTTCTCCCCGCCCCCGACGCCCCGCTGTCCGTCGGCCCGGCACCGGGCCCTCACCCTTCCGCAGGCCCCCGGCGTCCTCCCCGCCGCCCCGGCCACCACGAGGAGGCCCAGCGGCCGCCTCGACGCTGGCACGCTCCCTCGCCATTGGCTCGCAGGTCACTCCAGCTCCGAACAGGACTACTTCCGCCCTAGCGGCTCCCGCCCCGCCTCTTCCGGCCTCACCCGGAGGCCGCGTCTGCGCAACTCGTTCGTTGAAAGGGGCGGGCCTACGGGCGGGTGGGCGCCCGCTCGCGATAATGTTGCCGCCTCTTTGTCGCGTGGCGCTGGATTCTGCGCTTAAGAGGCACTAGGTCTTCGTAGTTTTTGGTTTCCTTTTGCTCCTGGCGGAGAAGCTAGAACCTCAGGACCCTGCCCTTTTGCAAGCTTCTGTCATCCACCCCCCACCCATGGCAATTCACAAAAACTGATCACACGTTTGGAGATTTTTAATTCATTTTTATAAAATCTGAGCTGGCTGGGAGCGTCAGGGAACAGCAACAGCTCAGGGAAGGGTGGGATTATCTGCTGGTCCTCGCCTCCCCAGGTCAGGGAGAAGGAGGTTTCATGGCAACAGTTGCAACTCCTCTCAGCTCCCAATGGATGCTCATGGCTCAAGCGGGGGAGGGGGCGGAAACAAGGGTGGAGGGGAAGCTCCTGAGGCTCAGACACTGCTTGCTTCTCCCTTATCCCCATTTCCTTCGCTTCCCAGCAGAGCCTGGCTGGCCTGGGGCAGAGCAGAGGCCCAGGAGCAGTTGGAAGGAGGTGTATGGGACAGAGCACCAAGGGGAAGGGGCCCTCGGCCCAAGGGGGTAGGGATCTCGCCCTCCCCCCTACAGCTCCCCACTGAGTTCACAGCACAGGAAACACCTCTAGTCCAACAACTCCACGCAGAGGTATACCGAGTCCAGGGTCCAAAGGGGCAGGCAGGTGAGGGATGGGAAGGGGCAATGAAGACAATAGCAGGCTCAGGAAGGGAGGCGGCAGCAACTTTCTCCTACCCATGGGAGGAGACGATGGGGCGACTGATATTGCTGTTGGTGGTCATGGCATTCAGCTCCCACCTGGAAGGCCAACAATGACAGGCAGAAAGGA
This sequence comes from Martes martes, assembly GCF_963455335.1. NCBI lineage: Eukaryota > Metazoa > Chordata > Mammalia > Carnivora > Mustelidae > Martes > Martes martes. The sequence continues at coordinate 89,048,121 of NC_137893.1, read as the reverse complement.
CAGCTGGGAGAGCCTCCACCCCCAAGGCCAGAATTGCTCAAACAAATCTATGAACACATCATCAGTCCCTTCAACATCCTAAAGCTCAACCACCCACAGCCACCTCCCTTCTTAGGACCTTACTAATAAGTTCAACAATCGGGCCCCACCCACCACCAAATCCAGTATCACCCACTCCTCCACCTGCAAGTTCATGTAGACTTCCTATCTACGTTTATATACGTGTGTTTGTGCCCAACACCTGGAAAAAACCATCTGTGTACACAGCTCAGCAAATTTCCCAACCTACCTTTCATCCTCTGCTCAGACCCAACCAGGAATGCCTGCTTTTGCTCTCCACTCCTATCCCTTTTAAGGGCCTGACTCAGCTCTCCTGGGCTTCCAGAAGCCTTCCCCGCCCCTCTCACCACAGAAAAATCAAATCCCTTCTTCCCCCTTTTTTGACAATTCTATCACTCTACAAAGATTTACCAAGTACCTCCTTATGCCTTGCACACTATGTCACTAAATGCTGAACACACACCTTCTCAGCTTAAACTTAACTGATACAAGGAGGGAAGTGTCCAGAATGACCCAGAAAAAACACAATATACACCAAATAACTTTTGGTGCTTGATTTGGACCTAAGAATGGGCTTCAAAGGGAAGTACCTAGGAAAGACCGCCCTTAACTCTGGAACTAATGTGATCCAGAGATTCCTAAACTTGTTGGTACTTTGCAGCTAACTTTGAAGACTGAATCAAATTTTCTCAGCATGTTAAAAAAAACAACCAAATAGGCTCTGGACTCAAGAAGTGATGCTGCTGAGCTTGGTTTGAAACACCTGATTTTTTTTTCCCCCTATTATTTACCCGCCTGATAATTTTCAATCTCCTTCCCTCTCACTCTCCACAAGTACACTACATCTCCAGCAGAACAGAAACCTCTCACCCTCCACACTGAGGCCAAGCTCACCACATCATACCTGTGCTGCCTGCTCACCCTCAACCAAGCCCTCCTCCCCAACTACTCACTGTACCTGATGTCATGGGGCAAACAGGACTGGTCCAGGTTATACTGAATCACGGCCAGTTTACAAAGAGTCTTCAGACTAGGGCCTTTAAAGAAGTCAGGGAGAAGGAGATGGTCAGAGCCAAGGAAGAGGTTCATTCCTTAATGTCACCACCCAAAGCCAGGGACCTGAAGCAGCAGCACTCTGGGAGTATGTGTACTTACTAAAGTCCAAAATGTGTAAGTCAGAATGATCTATGAGGTCAAATTCATCTCCCAGACCTTCCTCAGGAGATGGACTGCGGGAATCAAAAAGAAAGGAAGAAAGACTATCTATGAGACCCTGTCGCTCAAATGCCTCCCATGCAGTCACAGACTTGGGCCCTTCCCTGAGCCCTCCCTGCTTTCCTCCTAACCTGGTACCCCCAAAGAGAACAATCTTGTCACCAACGATACAACAGCACTGGCGCCGGCGGGGACATGGCCCCTTCCCCTTCGGTTCAATCTTCTTCCAGGTAAAGGACACTGAAGAGAAGTTGATATGGAGGTTGAATACCTACCCAGTCCAGATATCCTCTCCACCCCGACTCTCGCAGGATTTTCCCCCCTCCCCCATCAACTGCTCCTCATTCTCCCCCTAAAAGCAGTGCTCTGTACCAGGGTTAAACTTCCAGAGGTCATGGAAGTGCCGGTTCAGCCTCGCATTATAGCCACCAAAGATGTACAGCTCCCCATTGTAGCCAACTGGAAGGAGAAAGGAATGTGGAGTGTGAGGACAGAGGGTGGGAAGGGGGAACCCCACAGAGAGCAACAGACACTCACAGGCTGAGTGGCTCCGGCGGCCCTCGGGCAGCACCGGAGTTGGGGGACAGTCCAGCCAGGCCTCAGTCCTGGTGTCAAAGACACGGATGCGGTTGCAGTAAATCTCATTGTTGGAATGGAATGGCCCAAAACGGTCGGCACGTCCCCCAAAGACATACATGTGACTGCCCAGCATTGTGGCCGAGTGGAAATCCCTCCAGCGTGCAGGGTTGCCCTGGGTAGGAGCAGAGAGATGAGAGTGAGGGAGTCAACATGGAGCCTAGGAGGGGATCTGCTCTCACTGAGCTTCCTATGATTTCTTCAACTGAGGGTAAGGATCTGGGAGAAAAAAGAAAGGGCAGACCTTTGTACAGATAAGGGTCCATGTCATGGTGCTGGTATCCAGCTTGTGAATGTCATTGGAAAAGCAGTCCGCCTGAGTGGGAAGAGAAAGGAAGTGGAAGGAATAAAAGATGGAATCACTGGTCACTCTCTGACCCTCCACTTGTCCCCCTTAAAACCTACGAACAAGTCAAAGCCTCCTATCCCGCCACCCTCAATTTCCCTTTCTCCTTCTCATTCCCACCCTAAACCTCTACTTTCCTGCCAGACGTACCAGCTGCTCATAGCCCCCAAAAATGTACATGGTCTTGCCCAGGACACAAGCTGAATGTCCATCCCGGGCTCCAGGAACTGTTCCCGACACTCGGGGTGTGGACCACTTGTGAGTATCTGAAAGAGAGGAGAAGGGCCAGGTAAGCAACCTGACACCTCCTCCTAGACTCTGGGGTGCCCTATTCCCAGCCGCCCCAGCCCACACCTGTCCCCACCCAATTCCCTGAGGCATCATTTGGCAAAACACAGCCTCTCTGAGACCTATACTCACTGACATCAAAGGCATAAAGCACATTGCAGGCTCCTTCGGTGTCATTCCGCCCGCCCCAAAGGAAGACCATGTCGTCGATGAGGACGGTTGAGTGTCCATACCGCATGTAGGGTACCACAGGAGCCTGCCCACGGATGGCAGGCCTCACTGGGGGCAGCTTTGTCCAACGCAAGGACACTGTGGGCACAGTTCTGCTCAGCCCTGGAAAGCTCCCTCCCAGGCTGTTCACCTTTTCCCAAACCAGATATTCATCCCCCTGTCCCCTTTGGCCATGGGTACCACCACCAAACCTGATTCAGCGACCCATTCCCCTCCCTGATGTGGGTACCCAGGGATGGTCCCAGCATCAGCTTACCTGCATTGAAAATGTGCACATCAATCTGACGCAGTGTTTCATAGTCTTCACCAGAGCAGTAACCCCCGAAGGAGTATACCCGGTGCCCAACAGCCACTGCAGCATGGTTCACCCTGCGGGGCCCGCCCTCCAGGTGCACTGTCCACCGTAACATCCCCTGGGTCACTGGTTACAGCAACATGCCCCCCCGGCACGGCCTGCTGCCTCTGCTACCTGCACACAAGTTAGGGCCACAGGTTCCTCAGGCAGGGCCTTTGTCTGGCTCACCGTGACTCTGCCCAGGACCAGCCCTTCACTCCAAGTGTCACCCTGATGGCCCTCCCACACCACCCGTCCGAAGCTCAGGTCGCTGGCCCTGGCCCAGGGGAGCGGCAGAGGTCAGGGAGTTTGCCCTGGCCCTGTGTTCTCCAACAGGGAAGGATGGGGCCACTCCCGACCTGACTGACAGCTCAGAATCTGCTGATCAAGGGCTCGGCACGGTCATCCTCATTTACTCATGGAGGCCCCATCACGTCCCTGGCCTGGCACAAGCTCCAAGTGCCCCCCAACTCCCCCACCCCCCCACCCTCCTTCCCAAGGCAGTGCATTCTCTTGTCTCTCTGGCTCTGCTCTGCTTACTGCCACCTCTCTAAGAATCTCTGCTCTTTAAGGTGGGGAAAGGGATCTCAAAATACTCAGGACTATTAATAGCCCAGCCAACCCCAAACGGTCCACTGAAAGCTGGCATTGGTGCTTCAAAGCAGAAAAGCTTTTAGGCCTTTAGAGTGAAAATAGTCCCCCTATCCAGGACAGGGTGGGATTGATCCAGGGCAGGGACCTCCAGGGATGGTTAGTCCCTCAAAGGGAACTCCTGCCAAGCTGAGCTGTTGTCATCAGGGTCATCCAGGGCCCCTCACAGGCACTCCAAGTTCCTTTGACAGCTGTGCCTGGTATCCTGCCAAGACTAGGAACTTAAGCCAGAAAGGTATGTGTCTGCTGGGGACTGAGGGGGTGGGGGAGAAGAGAAGGTGTTTTCCTCTCCTGCTCTTCCCCAACCCTGCTATTGTAAGGATAAACAAGCTATTTTAGCAGCTCTTTTCCCACTTGGATCCCTGAAATGGGGATGGGGTAGGGTTGCATTAGAAAAGAGAAAGGAGGGTTGCCTGGATGGCTTAGTCAGTTAAGTGTCTGCCTTTGGCTCAGGTCTTGGCTCAGGTCAAAGTCCTGAGATAGAGTCCCACAGCCGGTTCCCTAATACCTACTCAGCAGGGAGTCTGCTTCTTCCTCTCCCTCTGCCCCTCTCCCAGCTCATGCTCACACACACTCTCTCATAAATAAATAAAATCTTTAAAAAAGAGAGACAGAGACAGAAAGGATAAAACAAAAAATGCCCTTGGGCAGGACAATAAATCGACCCAGGCAAGACCTGCCAACCTAGTGATAATGGGTACATTTGAAGGCTCTGTCAAACAAATGCTCCTCCAACTGGCATTGCCTTCGCTGGCAGGCACCTGCTGTGTTTGAGTGGATCATCTGCTCCCTGTTCAGGAAGCCCTGGCAGAGGAAAGAGCCTGACAGAACCTTAGACACAGAGAAAGCAAGTAAGGGAGGCCCCCTGAAAGAGACCCAGCTTTCAGCTGGCTTGCCTGCCCCCTCCCCCTTCAACCTCCCTCAACCCCCCATCCCTTGCCTTAAATAGCCAGCCTGCCAAACCTGAAATAGCCCCAGCAGGAAACCACTCTCACTTCATTATTCCTGTCCTCAATCCAACAGATCTTGGATCTGGGCTTTCGGGGAGATAGAAGGTTGAAGGTTTTAGGAATTCGAGTCTTTCATTTTCCCTCATAGCTTCTACTTCCCCTTCAACTACGTCAAGGTAAAGTAAAGAATTCACAGAAGAGAGAAGCAATTCCATCCAAAGGTGGACAGAATCGTAGCTTCTTCACAAGGAAAACTCAAACTCATGGAGAAAAGCCCCCACTATCTCAGGGGCCCCGCTTATCTCTGGGTCTCCTGGATCCTTCATCACTGCTGCATTCTCCAGCTTCTTCCATTCTCTTCACGTACATACCCCCTTCTCTGGTCTCTTGCCATGTTCACTCCCGTTTCTGGCCCTTCTTAATCTCCTGAGAGCTCTGCAGTTTTCTCCTTTTTCTTCCTCTCACCGCACCAAGCTCCACCCCGACAGCCCTCCATTTTCCCTGACCCACCAAGAGAGAAAAAGCTAATATTCACTGACCCCTTTCGGCCAGGGATATTCCTCACTCTACGTGATGCTATCCCTGTCTTCTTCCAGTCATCCCAACCTCCCATCCCCCAGAATACTAGGCCCTCCCCCCACTTTTCTTCCATTATCCTCAGCTTCCCCTTCTCCTCATAGCCCAGTCTTTCTTCCAATTCCCTTCAGTGCCTCCGCCAGCCACCAGGTCTCCTCCATCGGTTTCCTCACCATCCTCCCCCAGCCCTTCTTTCCCCATTAACACTCTCCTTTCCCATCATCCCCCTAGGTCCCTCCCCACCCCCACCTCATTACTCTCAGGCCCCTCCCCCACGACTCCAGCTTAAGGAAATGGGCGACCCCAGCCCCTCCAATTTTCCTTGTCCCTTAACCCATCCCGGGCTACCTGCCAGGCCGGGCCGGGGCGGGGCCGCGGGTCCTCGCGCTGCCTGCAGTCTAGAACCCGTTGCGCGCCAACCGACACCTCGGTCCCCAACGAGATAAACACAGCCAGGCTCGGTCCTTCCGGCGGGCGGTCGTGTGCGCACGTGCAGTCAGAGCTAAGTGCCTGAAGCCTACCGGGACTTGTAGTCCACGGGTTTCCGGAGGGTTGTGAGGGGCCGAAGAGTGGGCGGAGCCGAAGGAGATTGCGCGGATGTACGTATTGGAGGGTCACTGGGTAATGTAGTCCTTTGTTGTCTGGGCTGGGGATGGCGAAGGCGGAGCAAGGGGCGTACTCCTCGTCCTCGATCGCGTCAATCATGAGCACGGGGCGGGGCGGGAGGACCAAGCGCCCGAGCACGTCCTGCCCCGCCGGAAGTGAAGGTGCGGGTTCAGCCGTGGGCTCGGAGCGGGTGAGGCGCGCGGAAACACCGGCGCCGAGAATCGGTGGGGGCGGGTGGCGGACGCCGCAGCTGGGGCCATTTGAGGGGAGCCCCTGGGGCCTGAAGGGCGTTTGTCAGGCGGTACAGAAGGGAACCCGTTGGAGAGGGGAGAAGGGGGCGGGTACGCCCTGTCTAGGGGAGCATGTTTGGCGACCCGGAGTTCCCAAGTCGAAGGGGTAGGGGAGGGCGGGGTTCTGGACGAGTGTCTTTTGGGAGGTGGCGTGTTCGGGCTGTTATTTAAGAATTGGCAGAGCAAGTGGGGTGGGCCTCGGTTCAAGATACGAGTCGATATAGAAGGTGGAGGGCCCAGGAGAGGGTGGGATGCAGGAACCTTGGGAGCGTTTGAATGTTTTGCGGGCCCAGGAGACCTCAAGGAACTGGATGAGGGGCCGAATGTGGACCTAATTTCATCCGATCCCTATCCTCCTGCCTCCCTGTTCTTGCAGCCCCTGCCCGGATGGCAGCAGTAGTTCTAGGGGGAGACACCATGGGCCCCGAGCGTATCTTCCCCAACCAGAGTGAGGAACTAGGGCCGCATCAGGGCCCAACGGAAGGCACTGGGGATTGGAGCAGCGAGGAGCCTGAGGAAGAGCAGGAGGAAACGGGGGCAGGCCCAGCTGGCTACTCCTATCAGCCCCTGAACCAAGATCCTGAACAAGAGGAGGTGGAGCTGGCACCGGTGGGAGATGGAGAAGATGTAGTTGCTGATATTCAGGATCGGATCCAGGTATGGTGGAGGAGGCCCTGTTCTGGCCAGGTGAAGCTGGGATCCCTGAAGAGCTGGCCCTGAGCTGTCTTCTCTGGCTCTGCAGGCCCTGGGGCTTCATTTGCCAGACCCACCATTAGAAAGCGAGGATGAAGAGGAGGAGGGAGCTACAGGATTGAGCAACCACAGCTCTATTCCCATGGACCCGGGTAAAGAGAACATTCTTTCATTCTATAATAATGATGGAGGAAAAGGACTGGTCAGACCCAGTAAAGGGAAGTCACAGAGGCACACCCTGATGCTGAAATGATAGTTTGTAATCTAAGATTTTTACAGACTTTGGAATCCAGGTGAAACGCTATTGTGCTAGACTTGGGTGGTGGGCAGGCTCGCCTAGGAATAACAAGATAGATTTGGTTGCCCTCCGAGCCCAAGGGTTATGGGTTAATTCAAGGAATGGGGAGCAGAGCTGGTCCCATAGTTTCTATCCCCTGACTGTTCTGTCTGTGATTTCAGAACATGTGGAGCTGGTGAAAAGGACGATGGCTGGAGTAAGCCTGCCTGCGCCAGGGGTTCCGGCCTGGGCTCGGGAGATATCAGATGCCCAGTGGGAAGATGTGGTACAGAAGGCCCTCCAAGCCCGGCAGGGGGCCCCAGCCTGGAAGTGACTAGCCTGAGAGCTGCCTTATCCCCCTGCATTCCAGGCCAGAACCAGCACAGGACTGAACACATCCCTGGTTGTAACGTCCATCTCCATCTTTCCCATCTCCCTTTCCACATCAAGGCAAATCAGACTTCTTCTCAGAGACCCACTTTATTCAGTTCTGTACATATGGGGACATTGGCCCAAGCCCAACCCATCTTAGCATGTATCACTCTGTGGAGAATAAAGCACCCTATGTACACAGCCAAAAGCTGCACTGCCTGTGCCCCTGGGACCTGGGTCTGGCCCTCCTCAGCCCCTCACCCCTCCAAGGTGTCCAGCAGGGACAAGTGGGGGCCTGCCCAACATCAGCACCAACCAGGAAATAAACAGATGCTGAGGGAGCCATGCTCAGGGCACTGTGCCCTGCTGCCTCCTGGCTTTGGGAGCCGACAGCCAGGGAAAGCAGTCAGCCCCAGGGTGGTCCCTTCCATGTCTGTGATCCCAGGGCTGCTGCTCATCAAAGAGGGGGCACAGGGTAGGGTGTTTGTTCACCCCCTTCTCTTGGTCCGTCTGGGCCCTATATTCATCACCTGTGGTCCATAGCCTATGCTTTTCTCCTTTTGACCTCCCATGTGGTCTTGGTCAGGCAGGGGGTTAAAGAAAATAATTCAGCCCCATCAGCCTGCACACTGCTGGGACTGGGGGCCTATTTGTGCCTGTTGGGGGTTGGCTCCCCTCCAGCTACTCCAGGGGCCAATGGGGCCTGACCTAACTTTGGTGAGAGTAATCTCCTGCTGCTCCCTATGTGCTTCAGGGGAGGGAGCGAAGGAAAGACACCTGGAGTTCAAAAGAGGATGAAGGGAAGGGGAGAGGAGAGTTATGTATTCCTGTGTGTATTTCTCAGAGCAACCTCAGGTAGCTGTGGGGTTAGGAGCGGGAGGGGGACAGGCATCCCCAAGTTGTCTGAGCGCTGAGGATCTCAGTGCTCAGCCTGTCTGTATTAGCCACAGGGAGGCATGAACACATCTGGGGGAGAAGAGGGACCACTGTGTAAGGATCCCCGCTTCAAGTGCTGCATCCCCTCCCTAGAGTAGCTAGAGAGGCACTGCCTTGCCCCAAGTCAGCCAGTGGGGAGCAGAGGGTGAAGGGCTAGGGCAGCGTCCCAAGGCTGAGTGGGCTGTGGCCCTGCGGAAGGATGGTGAGGGGGTCAGAGAGCCTCCTGGCTGGCAGTTAGGAATTCTTCCGCCCGCTTGTGTGCCTCCAGCGCCTTGATGGTGTACACGTCCTGGGGCAGCTCTGACTTCCGCCGAAGCAGCACCTTCTCCTTCTTGATGTCCTTGAGCATCTGCATGTGGGTACCGAGATGGTGAGGGATGCTGGTCAATTCCCAACAGATTCTGTGGTTTCCTCCCCTTACTCCTGGGCTCTGCTGCTCCCATCTCCTCTCCCTTCCAGAGCCTTTATTTCTGCTCCCCACTCCCTCTGTGCTTTCCCACCTGCACGGCCTCTGTCTCTACTGTCCTCTTCAGAAGCTGGATGTCCTCTGCCGTGGGGGTCTCTGTCTCCATCGAGTACACAGGAGGCAGTGGTGGAGGTGCTCGAAACATGGGATACTGAGTAAGGAAAGGAGAGGCAAGGGCAGGTGGTGAGAGCCACTGCAGAAGTTGGTGGACCTGTCTGCTTCGTGTTCCTCCTCAAACCAACCCTCCCTCGGCCAAACTGGGCCCTGGAGTTCAGGGCAGTGGCAGCAAAACCTCACCTGGGGATTAAGTCGGGCCAGCTCCTCAATCTTTTGCCACATCTCTTCTCTTTCCTTCATTCGGAACCGGCCCCTAAGGGAGCAAGGACAGGATTGGAGGAGGGGAGTGGGCTTGAGAGAGAACCAGAGGGACCCCAGGGGTGAAGATGGAAGCCCCCAGGTAGAGAGACACTCACTTCTGTTTCTCTGCCTTGTACTGTTGCGTGCAGTCATCAAACAGCTTCTGGTTCATCTCCATAAACAGCTTCAGGGCGTTGTAGATCAGTCCGTGGATTGTCCTGCCGCCAGGAAGAAGGATGGGGTATAGGAGGTCTTACCAACGTTGAGGGCAGTGCCAGGACCCCAGTCTGCTCTCTCCCAGGAGGAGTCTCTGCTAAGAGTTTTTGGAGACCTCTGCAGCGTAAGCTGCTTTCTCTAGCCAAATCATGTGACTGGACTGGCATTTCAGGGTCTTTATAGCTATCGGTCCGCCTGTCTGTCCTTCACCTCACCCCATGCTCCAAGACCTACCTTCTTCCCAACGCTCCTACCCTCTGGCCTACACTAATGGTCTCCCCGCAGCAGGGTGGACGGTATCGGCACCACAGTGCACTTGTGTTCAGCAGGAAAGCCTCTACAATGCTGGGATTCAGCACAGGCTACAAAGATCACATGGGCTTCTCAGAGCACGCCATGAGATCTCCAAAGCCGCCCACTATCTGGCCATAGAAAGGACACAAGCCCTGCTCTGCTGTATGGTATCACAGCCCTCTCACAGAGCTGTCCCCTCCTTGGACAGGTCCTCAAGGGCCTATCAGCGTGTGGTGGGCACCAGCCCCCCTGCTCAGTGGCCAGATGAGGCCCGCTGGCTCTTTGGTTCTTCCCTACCCTTACGGGGTCCCAAACCAGAGCCCCACCACCCAGCCCTGCCCCAGCCCCGTACTTGTTCCAGTGGCTCTTGGAGTTCCTGTACAGGGCAGGGAACATGATGGGGAGGACTCGGGCAGCATTGTCACTTATCAGGCTCATGATGTACTCATTGTTCCAGTAATAGAGGGCGCGCTCTGCCACCTGGTGGGGACAGGTGGGACTCAGCAGGGACACGGGTAGCTCTGCTTAAAACCCTCCCCAATTTCTGGGAGGCAGGGGAAGGGGATGTGCTGGTCAGAGTCTCACCTGGAAATGGGGGCTGGAGACACACTTGGCAAGCTGGCGGAAGAGTGGTTCCATCACTTTGCTGAACTCCGAAGGTTCAATGACATCCAGAATCTCCTCTAGCTCATTCAGGAACATGACTTCCTTGGGGCTGTGGGTCTTGGGCCAGAACTTGAGAAGTCCTACAATCACCTGTGAGGAGGGCACAGGGATAAAATTCTCCCTCAACACCTGCCTGCCTCTGCCAGAAGTCTTCCAGCCCCCTCCCCTGACCCGGGTGGGCACTGCTTGGGTGGCCTCCCCTTAACTGCTCACGTTTCTCTGACCGGTATCTGTTTCCTACATATATATAGGCTCTACTCTTCCTTCAGAGAGGAAAGCGTGTCATCTCTTGGGTCACTTCCCTCCTGAGACCCTGCTTATGGCATTACTTGATAGGCAGACTGGCAAGTCGAACTGACAAGAAGAGGTGTCCTGGGGCTGGGAAGGGGAATTACCGGCTCTGTGAGACTGCTTTCCTTCTCCAGGAACTGTACCACGCAGTAAGCCAGCTGCAAAAGGTTGAAGCAGGAAGGAGGTGAGGTGCAGGGCCCAGGTCTCAGAGAGGTCAGGGACAGAAGCAAGAGCCCAGAATGGAAGAAGAGGTGTAAAGAGGAATTACCCACCCACTCCTTCTGCCACCCCCATCCCAGCTGGAATATCTTTCCCTCCCTCTCTTCTCTCTGCTGCCAGAGTCAGGAATCATCAGGAGGAAAGCAGCTCACCTGAGGGTGGTAGACACTCAGGGACTTGACCTTGTGAAGAGGAAGCAGGACACGGATGAGGAACATCTTGTGCTCTTCCTTAAGGGGCAAGGCAAAGCCGTTGATGATGCTAGGAGTTATGGGAGGCTTGTTAGGACCAAAGGACCGGGTCAAGTTCAGTGCTCCAATCCCTCCAGCCTTCCATAGGCATGCGTCCCCCAACCCCACCTCTCACCTGCCAAGAATCTCTAGGAGCTCAGCAATCCCGTTGTGATGTTCTGTCTCATAGATGAACCTGAGGGAAGAAAGAAAGGCTCTCCTGATAATCTGATGTCCCTCCAGCACTCTGCAGAGTCCTCCTACCTCTCTGCTCCCACCCCCACTTAGCAGGGCTTGCTCTGCTCCTAAGCCTGGCTTCTGGCCTCACCTATAGAAGATGTGGTTGATCTGCCGACGGATATAAGCCCGGAGCCCCAAAAACTTGCCATAGATGCGATGCAAGATGGTCTTGAGGAAGTCCCGCTCTCGAGGATCCTCACTGTCAAACAGGTCCAAGAGCTGGGAGCCGGCAAGGGGAAAGGCAGTTGAGTGAGCAGGAGCCAGGGAGGGCTAGGGTGACAAGGGGTCCTAGCCAGGGGACAGCTAGAGATTCTCTGGATGGGGGGCGTGGGGACAAGTCTCTGGCAAGCAGAGACACAGCTCTCCCCAGGGCAATGTCTGGATACGCACGTTTACGTGCCCCACTGCCAGGGAAGAGGTAAGTGTTCCTTGTTTCCTTCAGTTATGCTGGAAGCTTCCCGAGAGCAGAGAGGTTTGTTTATCCCTCCCACCACCACCTGTCCCTTTGTACCAGACCCAGCTGAAAGCCCATCTATTCAACAGATGGAGAAGGAGCAGGGCTGCCTCGAGGGGGCGCAGGGCTAGAGTCCATGGACTAGAAGGAGGGCAGGACAGGGACTTCAGGGACTCACAGCAAGGACAAACTTCTGGTCGATATACTTCTTTGCTATGTTTGGCTGGAAATCAGGAGACTCAAGGAAACGTAAGAAGAACTCATACACGAGCTGTCGGGGGCAATGAGCATCCGTTTAGGGGGAGTTCCCCAAGGGCTGGGAGATCCCCCCCAGCTGCAGGTCCCCGAGAGCCCCATCCCCTGTAGCCAGGCCAGACTGCCCCCTCCCTCCGATACCTGCAGGTGCGGCCAGGCGGCTTCCAGGGTGGGCTCATCCTCTTCCGGGTCAAACTCAGCCCCGGTGGGATTTGATGAAGGTGGCAGCGTCCGAAAGAGGTTCACTGAAAACTGAGCAGTAGGACCCAGGTGAGCGCTCCTGTCGGGCTTCTCCACAGCCACGGTCCCTCCCCACTTGCCCCATTGCCCGGTGCCCACCATGGTGACTGCCTCAGGGTAGATGGCCTCAGTGACAACATCGCGGCTATGGGTGATGTACTCCACCATCTCATTGAGTCCTGCCCGCTTCACCTCCTTGAATTTGAGGTCACTGAGCGGATCTGACACAAAGTCAAAGAGGACGCAGCACTGGCGCAGCTTCTGGATAAAGAGCTCCTCCCGCTCCTGGGTGGGCGAATCTGGGGGCGGGGAGGCAACAGTCACACTCTCGTCCCCAGCCCTTCACTGCCTGTGCTACTCGCCTTACAGGGTTTTCCCCTACCCCAACCTGCCCCCCCAACCCAGTCCCAGTGGATCTCCCTCTCATATTCTCTAGAACTTCCATCCCTCCAAAATACCCCAAAAGCCTCCATCTGCCAGTGCCCCCGGGACCTCCTAGGCCTGGTGTACCAGTGCCCTTGACCTTTTCCAAGTACCTTTCAGGGCAGGAAGCTTCTGCAACTCCCTGTTCTTGCTGAGATTGAAGCGGGATGAGCTTTGTCGTCGCTCCTTCTTGACAATCTGGGGCCCTCCAGAGTACTTGATTTTGCTGAGCTGCGTCGGGGGTGGCGTGCTGTTGCTGGGACGCTTGTTGGATGATGGGGGCTGGGGCTGGGGCGGCGGCTGTGGCTGCGGCTGGGACTGGGCCTAGTCAAACAAGTGGCTGGTTGGAGTCGGCTTCCCAAGGTATGCCTCCCACCCTGGGCCGCTGCCCATTCCACCCCCCGCAACACCCCCACCACCACCATCCATCTTTGCCTGTGCAGGCCTGGGCAGCCACGCAGCTGTCTCCTGCCCTGGAGCAGCTCCAGTCAGCATCAGAGATAGCTAAGGTCTATTATCCCTAGAAGAGAGGGGTCGAGAAGCCATGTCTTCCAAAATGATGCCCACTGCCTGGGCATCAAGAGCCTTCAAAATGCTTATTCTGGTTCACGAACAGGCAAATCTAATTGATGGACTGATGGTACCAGAAGGCAGAAAAGTGGCTGTCTCTCCAGAGGAGGGCTGGCAGGGGTGTGGGCTTAACTGAGAAGGGCCCTGAGGAACATTCTGAATAATGGAAATATTCTCTCTCTTAACTGGATCTGGGGGGTGGGTCCTAGCGGAAACACAGGTGAAAAGTCATTAAGCAGCACATGTGAGATTAGTGTACTTTATCGCTTCACTGACTGAGTCACATTCTTCGGTTCAAGGTTAAAAGAAACACTGCCCCCAATAAAAAAGTTCAAAGAAATTTATTCTTATGTCTCAGTAGTTTTAACTATGAAAAATATAGCTTAAGAAAAATCCTACAGGGGTGCCTGGGTGGCTCAGCTGGTTGAGTGTCTGGCTTTTGGTTCCGGCTCAGGTCACTGTCTCAGGGTCCTGGGATGGAGCACTCAGTGGGGAGTCTGCTTGAGATTCTCTCCCTCTGCTCCCCCATCCCACAAGCACATATGCGTACTCTCTCTCGCAAATAAATAAGTAAATCTTAAAAAAAAAAAAAAGAGGGGTGCCTGGGTGGCTCAGTCAGTTAAGCATCTGTCTTTGGTTCAGGTCATGATTGCAGGGCCCTGGGATTAAGTCCTGCACCAGGCTCCCTCCTCAGTGGGAAGCCTGTTTCTCCCTCTGCCTGATGCTCCCCTTCTTAGCCTCTATCTCTCTGACAATAACAAAATCTTTAAAAAAAAAAAAAAAAAAGAGGGGCGCCTGGGTGGCTCAGTGGGTTAAAGCCTCTGCCTTCGGCTCGGGTCATGATCCCAGGGTCCTGGGATCGAGCCCCGCATCGGGCTCTCTGCTCAGCAGAGAGCCTGCTTCCTCCTCTCTCTCTCTCTCTGCCTGCCTCTCTGCCTACTTGCGATCTCTGTCTGTCAAATAAATAAATAAAATCTTTAAAAAAAAAAAAAAAAGAAAAAGAAAAAGAAAAATCTTACATACAAAAGAAGGCTTTTGTGTATTTTCTTTACAGCGCTTTTTATAAAAGCAAATAAATAAATGGATGGATGGATGGAAGGAAAATCATGGAGTTAAAATTATGTTTATAAAAACTATGTACTAAATGTAATCATACATGGTTCAGCTGTGGAAAACATTTACATAGTCATAGTAATTTGCCCAAAATTGGTGATAAGTATTTTGGGAGCTAGGGAAATGTCTGTGTTGGAGATATAAGATGCTGAGGCCTTAATTTTCCATAGTAGAAAGTCAAGAGATAATATCTAACACTCAAAAATTAAAGAGGGGCACTTGGGTGGCTCGGTGGGTTAAGCCTCTGCCTTCAGCTCAGGTCATGATCTCAGGGTCCTGGGATCAAGCCCTGTATCAGGCTCCTTGCTCAGCAGGGAGACTGCTTCCCCCTCTCTCTCTGCCTGCTGCTCTGCTGACTTGTGATCTCTCTCTCTGTCAAATAAATAAGTAAAATCTTAAAAAAAAAAAAAAGAAAGAAAGAAAGAAAAGAAAAATTAAAGAACAAAAAGCTGTAAAAGAATCTTATTTGGAAGCACAGAAGTCAATTTCCAAGGAAAGGGGAGTTGAAAGGGGTCTCCAGAGAGCAACAGGAGAGCGGGGGGGGCTAGGCAGGCACTGCTCTGTTCATTACAAGGCCGAGGGTACTACCTGACTTTCCTGACAATGTACACGTTGTCATGTTGATAAAAATTTTAAGATAAAAAGAAGCTGAAAACTATGTAATGACAGAAAATTGCTTCCTATGCTAAGGTAAATAAGGATAATGCAAAACTGTACAAGCCGAATGAGTTCACCCACATTGTACCACATGCACAAAACGAACACCCAGTGCAGAAAGAAAAAACAAGCGCAAGTCCACCACGGTGTTCATGACTATCTCCTGTTGTAGCACAATGATACAGGACTTTTTCGTCTTTTCTAAATGTTCTGCCAGCTGACCCTTTTATATAATTGGAGAAAAACTGCTGATTTTTTAAAGCTGTCTCTCTACTTCCTCCCAGACGCAGGTGTGGGAGCCCCACAAAGCCCATCTTCAGACGGCTCCACACAGGTGTGTGGCTGTCCGCCCCCAGGTCCTGCCAGGTAACCACCTGCGGGGAGAGGGCAGAGGCGAAGCCACAGGACAACTTGCCCCCAGAGACTGCAGCAGGACTAGAGGACTGAGGCCATGCCCAGCTGGGTGCCCACAGGAGAAGCTGACCTTCTATCCTCATACCTGCCATCCCCACCGGCCCTCCAGTCTCCTCCCCAAACTCTGACTTCCTACCACAGGAATGGGAGAATGCGAAATCCTCTGGGGTAGGGGGAAGGGGAGGAGGACAGAAATGCTATGCTTTGCAGGCTCTGAATTTTTTTATAGAAACAATTATGTCAAGCTCGTGACCTATCTGGGGATCAGAGGAGAAGAGAGACGCACTGGATCCAGCCTGGGGCAGGCCTGTGGGTCCAGGGTAGCTCATTACCTTTTTGGCCATCTGGCCTTCTCCTCCACCTGAAACGACCGCTCCAGACACTAACCTGACGAGGGGAGTGCAAGGAAGTGGGGCAAGAGCAGCTGCCATACTTGTCTTCTGCTGAGACCAGCGTGCGGCCAGCGTGATTTGGGGCAGATTGTGCAAGGCACCCTGGCATCTGGGGTCTCTCTTCTGGTATATGGCAGATGGTTCATACCTCGGTGAGGGATAGGGGAGAGAGGCAGAAGGGTGGGAGACCAGAGCCTGGTGTGCGTCAGACCCGTCCCTGCTTCTGGCCTTAATTTCCCTGTTGTAGGAACAACCAAACCATTATCTGTGGAGCTTAGTGGTCGAGAATACAGACTCATGCTAAGACTGCCTGGGTTTGACTCCTGCTCTGTCATTTATTAGCCCAGTAACCTCCAGAAAGTCATACAGTCTGCCTGCCTCAGTCTCCTTGTCTGTAAAGTGGGGATGACAATAGTACCTACCTCATAAGGTTGTAATAAGGATTTAAGGGAACATTATACAACTCACAGTTTTTATAAGAAGTGTCTTCTACTATTATCACAATTAATTATTTCCCATCCCTGGATTTTAGGAACGCAACCTGGAAATTCCTCAAACTAGCACACCTCAAAAGTTCCTATGGGTCCACTGTCTTCCCTGGTCTAAAATGGGGGAAATCAAGCGCACCTGGGTGGTTCAGTCAGTTAAGCATCTGACTCTTGATTTCAGCTCATGATCTCAGGGTTGTGAGACTGAGCCCTGTGTTGGGCTCCATGCTGGGCTTGGAACCTGCTTAAGATTCTCTCTCTCCCTCTCCCTCTGCCCCTCCCTGCCTTTTCTCTCCCTCTCTAAAAAAAATAAATACCATGGGGGCACCCAAGAAAGCATTTCATCTTTCAAGACACATTTAAGTCCCACCCTCTTCCAAAAAACCTTCTCAACTTCAACCTTGCAGTGTTCAGTCCCCGCCCTTGACCTCTTAACACTACTTGTCTGTTTCACTGGTTCTGGGATCATCCCCGGTGATGTCTCTTGCTTGGTCTGTTCACATGTCCAACTAGGTAAGTTCCCTGAAAGCCAGGACCCTGGTTTGCACTCCTCTGGGTCCCCTCAGCACTGGCACCTAACAGTCATTCCATGAAGGTCTGGACGGTTGACTGACAGGGGGCCAAGCCCAGGCCTTTCCTGTCCCAAGTTGGGACCTATCAGAACATAACACTGCACGGTGTCAGGAGCAGAGGAGGAGGGAAGAACATTAGTGATACCAGGGCCAAGGGCTCAGAAGAACAAAATTCTAAGGAAGAACATATCTCTCTCTGTCCTCCCAGATTAAGACAGACCTCCTGCTCCTCCATAAGCCTCACACAGAGGAGAGGTCCAGGGAAAGGAGGCTCTGGACCCAGAAAGGGAGAAGCAAAGCCTCAATTTTCTCTGTTAACAGAGAAATGAACTAATCTCCAAGTAAGGTTAAGAGAACAGAGGGCTCCATGGCTAAAAATCAAAGTTTAAAAAAAACAGGTTGATGCCCAAGGTCTCTTCCCTACTAGGATTGCATCACTGAAGGTGGGGGAGGCCGGAGAGCGGCTGAGCTCAGCCTGCCCCTCCATAGCCCATCCCACCGGGCCACCCTAGTTTTATAAGGACCCTTGGCTCCCAGGCCCCAGACACAAGAAGCATCTGACAGACAGCTGGTCCAGCCAGCAGCGCCGGGCTGCCAAGCGCCAGTGAGGCATTCCCTAGTCTCTTCACTCTTCCCTGGGAAACATGCTTGTCAGAAGGGATGTATGGGGCTGTGCCAGCGACCCACTTCATGTTCAACTCTTTCTCCTAAAAGCTTCAGCCTTTTTTTAAAAACATGTTTTCTAAAGACTTTATTTTTTAGTAATCTCTATACCCAACCATGGAGCTTGAACTTACAACCCCAAGATTAAGAGCAGCAGGCTCTGCTGACGGAGCCAGCCAGGCGCCTAATAAAAGCTTCAGTTTGTTTTTTTTAAGATTTTATTTATTTGAGAGAGAGAGAGAGAGAGAGAGAGCGCGCACACTAGAGGGGGAGAAGCAGAGGGACAGGGACAAGCAGACTCTGTGCTGAGCTCAGAGCCTGAGGTGGGGCTCGATCCCATGACCCTGAGATCACGCCCTGAGCCAAATCAGGAGTCAGACACCTAACTGGCTGAGACACCCAGGTGCCCCAAAGCTTCAGCTTTTGACTCCTCTACTGACCCGGGCTGGAGGTGGGAAGCAGGTGAGTCCCCTGGAGAACCTTCTGCAACCCTCCCAGCATGGGGGGACACTGACCAGAGGCAAGCCAGCCAACCCGCTCCCCACCCCTTACTGGTTCTGCCTGGTCCCACTTCTGAGACTCTGTCATGGCCAGCTCCTCTGCCTGAGCTCCCTCTCCTCCCACCTCCAAGAAGCATTCCCAGATTCAGGCCTCCAGCAGTCAAGTGGGACTTCAAATTTAGGCACCAAGCTCACTTTTAATAAGAGACTGCAACTAAACTTGCCCACTCTGAACCAGTCCTAGTCCAAACTGATCCTAACACAGCTACCATTAATAACCAAACCCAAATATTTAAACCTGAAGCAGGAGACAGAAATACAAATTAAGCACTACAGAAAGTATTATGGCATGGGGCGTCTGGGTGGCTCAGTCATTGTTAAGCGTCTGCCTTCTGCTCAGGTCATGATCCCAGGGTTCTGGGATTAAGCCCCAGTTCGGGCTCCCTGCTCCACAGGAAGTCTGCTTCTCCCTCTCTCTGTCAAATAAGTAAATAAAATCTTCAAAAAAAAAAAGAAAGAAAGAAAGAAAAACACAAAGATTAACATCATTGCTTTTGCTTAATGAATTAACTAGTCAAATAAAGATCATTTTCGTGTAAAAGCCCCAAGACCGCAGGGGCATTCTCTCCTCTCCAGAGCTCTATCTAGCTGCGCTTCATTATTTTCTCCCTTCATTTATTGACTAAAGTCATGCTAAGCCTTAGAGATTAAAAGGTGGCCCCTGTCCTCAGAGAGCTCACAGTCCAGTGGGCGAGACCAACACGCCGGCAGCTCTCAGGGGAATGAAAAAGCAGAAAGGGCCACCACGGATCTGGGAACACAGGCTCTGGCTGAACAATTAGCGAAGGCACTCCTGCAGGAGTGACTTCTGACTTGGCTCTCAAAGGACACACATGAGTTCAGCAGGCAAAGAAACAGCACAGGAAGATAAAGTTGTCCACACCAGCGGAATCTCATCAGTAAGGGCCCAGAGTCATAAAGGGGCTTGTATTGGAGGATGGGAAGTCCAGTGGGGCTGAGAAACCAGGAGGGGAGCTGGAAGAATGGGGTGGGGCCAGCTCACAGGAGTCCAGAGTGTGAGTCTGAACTGTAACCTGCAAGCAGTGAGATGCCAACAGAGCTTTTTTTTTTTTTTTTAAAGATTTTATTTATTTATTTGACAGAGAGTGCATGTGCACAAGCAGGGGGAGCGGCAGCAGAGGGAGAGGGAGAAGCAGGCTCCCTGCTAAGCAGGGAGCCTGATTCAGGACTCAACTCCAGGGTCCTGGGACCATGACCTGAGCCTAAGGCAGACATTTAACCGATGGAACCACGCAGGCGCCCCAACAGAGCCTTTTAAATTCAGGACTGATAAGACAAAAAAATGTTTTTAGGGTAACAACTCTAGCTACTGGGAGGACAGGCTGAAGTGGGTGAGATTGGGATAGTGTCTTCCTCCCTCTGTCCCCGCTCCCAGAACTCAGGACGGGGCAGAGGATATAAAAGGGTCCAGGGCAGTGAGCTGTTCTCTCCATAGACAGACCAGGAAGGACTGCTGCCTGCAGCATTGGGTCAAAAGGGAGCCTGACCCCATCTCTCAAGCTCCTTTCCGCTCTAAGACTCTTCAGTAACCTCAGAGCCAGCGTGTCATGTCAGTAAGAACCCGGGAGAATTGGGCCTGGGCCACACCACACTAGGTGCATTCTGGCTCAACTGTTTACTGGCTGAGTAGAAACTATTTAACCTCACTAAGCCTCAGTTCCATCTGTGAAATGGGATGATGACGATAATGGAACGACCTCAGGGGAGTGTTGTCTAGATTAAATGAGATTAAAAGATTAAATGCAAGCAAAGGTCTGAGGACAGAGCCTGGGAAATTGAACAGTGTGTGTCCTCAAATTCAAGTCAACCCAACACCTGTGAACACGACCTTATTTGGAAACAGGGTCTTCACAGACATAATCAAGTTGGGGTGGGCCTTAAATCCCATACGGCTAGTGTCCTCATAAGAAGAGGGCAATGCAGGGGCGCCTGGGTGGCTCAATCGGTTGAGCCTCCAACTCTTGATTTCGGCTCAGGTCATGCTCTCAGGGTCCTGGGATCAAGCCTGGCGTTGGACTTCCCGTTCAGAGGCGAGTCTGCTCATCTCCCTCTCCCTCTGCCACTCCCCCTGACTGCATGTTCTCGCCCTCACAAATGAATAAATAAATCTTAAAAAAAAAAAAAAAGAAGAAGAAGAAGAAGGAAAGGTGAACAGAGAGACATAGAAAAACAGGGAAGAACCCTATGTGAAGACTGAGGAGGAGACTGGAATGATCTATCCATAAGCCAAGGAACACCAAGGATTGTTGAAAACCACCAGAAGCTAGGGAAAGAGGCATGGGACAGACTCTTCCCTGGAACCTCAGAGGGACACGGCCTGCTGACATGTCAATTTCAGATTTCTGGCCTCCAGAACCATGAGAGGATCAATCTCTGTCATTTTTTTTTAAGATTTTATTTATTTATTTAACAGACAGAGATCACAAGTAGGCAGAGAGGCAGGCAGAGAGAGAGTTGGGGAAGCAGGCTCCCCGCCGAGCGGAGAGCCCGATGCAGGGCTCGATCCCAGAACCCTGGGATCGTAACCTGAGCCAAAGGCAGAGGCTTAACCCACTGAACCACCCAGGCACCCCAGTCTCTGTTATTTTAAGCCACCTCGTCTATGGGCATGTGTCATGGCTGCCCTGGGACCCTGACACATAAGTAACTGCTCAATAAAATAAATGGTGGCTGCTATCATTATTAGGATCAATTGAAAAGGCTCCAGCAAATGCATGACCCAGGGTAAAAGAGCCCCAAACTCTGCACTAGAAAAAGCAAGGGAAGGACTGTGCCAAACGGCTTTGGAGGACCTGAGCCTGGTAGCCTGGCCCCCAACTTTTCCACCATCCCTCTGCCCGGGGCTCCACGGGGTTGTCCTGGAAAATCATGCAGTTCCCGCCGCTGCCTCCTAAAGGGGAGCCCTGGGCAACGTTTCACAGAACAGAGCCCAAGGCGAACTCAGCACTCTCCTCTTTCAAAAAGGCCTCGCTCGTATCGACCCACTGCCTTTAACCCATGTTTCCAGAAAGGCAGTGGAGAGAAATCCCCACAGTTGGTCTCAGCATCTTTCTTAGCCTGTTTGAGCTTTCATTTTCCTACCTATGAAAGGAGACGGTTAGACTCTAAGGTCACCTCCAGCACTTTTCTGAAGTTGACTGGTTTGCTTATTGGTCACTAATGCATTCAAATACTGGTACTTCTGCTGTGCCAGGCCCTTCGGCATGGGAGGGGAGCCTCACAGAGCTCACTGCTGACACAAGGGTTCAAACTGATGAACAACGAATTTACATCAAATTGTTTAACTACAGCTGTGGTTCATCGCTGCCCCGACCAAGTCCTGGCGGGGAGGGATAGGGAGGATAGGACAAGACATCCAGTCTACCTAGTAACCAAACAAGTGGGAGTTAGTTAGACAAGAGATGAGAACGGCCCTCTAACTATTCCTTTCTGTCCCTTTAAATCCTGTCTCTAAGTCCCCCTTGCTGCTTTGAATGTCGGTTGCCAGTTCCCAGCCACCTTCCCTGTGGGTCCCACAGATGTCACCATTCCTAAAGGGGAGACTGAGCCCAGAGGAGTGTTGCCCAGGAGCGCTGACTGATTATTTATTAAGAACCAAGTGCATGAGGACACCTGGCTGGGTCAGTCAGTAGAAGCATGTGATGCCTGATCTCGAGGTCGTGAGTTCAAGCCCCACATTAGGTGTAGAGATTACTTCTTCTTTTTCTTTTTTCTTTTTTTTAAAGATTTTATTTATTTATTTGACAGAGAGAGAGAGAGAGAGCAGGCGGGCGTGCACATGCAGAGGGAGTGGCAGGCAGAGGAAGAAGCAGGCACCCTGCTGAGCAAGGAGCCCGATGTCGGACTCAATCCCAGGACCCTGAGATCATGACATGAGCCAAAGGCAGATGCTTTACTGACTGAGCCACCCAGGCATCTCTAGAGGTTACTTTAAAAAAAAGTTAATAAATATAAATAAAAACACCCCCAACCTCCAAAAAAAGAACCAATGCATGAGCATAGAGGTACGTGGAAAAAGCAATGCACCAGCTCCAGCACGCCCAGCTCCTCCCCTCAGAGTCCACAGTCTGGTGGAGAGAAACACATGTTGAACAAACAGTTACAACACCAAGTGATAAGGCCTTTCCTAGAGACACGCTCAGATTACTGCATAAGTGCAGAGGAAGGACGAGTTCATATTTTGTGGTCCCCACCTCCCTTGTTTGTAAAATGGGGAAAACCTACCCTGCTTCTTCTGATGACTTAAGTGAGGCCTAAAACGACGGTCAGAGGCGTAAAAAGTGCTTGGATCTCTTTAGAGGTGACAGGGACCAGAAGTACCCAGAAAAAGCTAAAACCAGGGTTAACCCAAACACTTGTTAATCGATGTCTTCTTCCCAAAAAACCCACAAGGTGTGCCCATAACTGGAGAGCTATTTCCTGTTGTCCTCCATCCCTCTGAACAGTTCAGAACAGGACAGAAGAAGCAGAGAAAGCAAGGATCACCAATTTCTGAGTAACACAGGTGCTTGCTCAACGTGTCCCCGGGCCTGGCCACCATCTTGAGCATCTCACTGAGCACACTCCTGAACTTTCCTGGACATACTCTGGACTTAAGTCTCTCCACCCTGCAGTGCTCTTTCGGCCTGCCATTTATAGCTTTACGGCCCTAGATTGCCAAGCTGTGCTGACCTCTGCTCATGACAATCCTTTAGCAGCTCCTCTACAATCAGAACCAAGGGCAGTGGGCCCAGCCCTGTCTGCAGTGTGGGGACACCAGCCTCTCCCCACCCCCCTGCCCTACCCTGAGCCTTGCTGAAGCCACTCGTCCCCCACTGAGCACCCATGTACTTTTTCCCCTTCTCCCCAGCCCCTGATACCCTTAGCTTG
Source organism: Martes martes (assembly GCF_963455335.1). Classification (NCBI taxonomy): domain Eukaryota; kingdom Metazoa; phylum Chordata; class Mammalia; order Carnivora; family Mustelidae; genus Martes; species Martes martes. The sequence continues at coordinate 89,024,990 of NC_137893.1, read as the reverse complement.
CTGCCTAAGGAGAAAGGAATTCTCATCACTCACAGTTGGTAGACAGAGAAATGACTTGCACGGGAGCTGATGGGGAGTCTGAAGTCCTGCAGACTCTCTCTGCTCTACACCAGCCACAGGGGAAGGCTCCCCGAGGGCAGCTACCTGGCTGGGCTGTCCAAGCCCCTCCCAGGCTTCGGAAATCCTGTCCCTTCTGCCGGGATAACTCCCGGCCCCCTGGGATCCCTCACACGCTGGGCATCAAGCACATGGAGCTGGTGCCCACCCCATAACTAGGGCTCTGTCTGTGATCATTACCTCGTCCGTGCTCTCGCCTCCACCATCCTTGCTTGAGCTGCTGGGCTTGGCCGTGCCTTTGGCAAGCTTGGGGGGCTCCTGAAGGGGGAAGATGGAGGTAGTCAGCGGGTGCAAGGGGGAGAGAGTGGCCTCATCTGGACCCCTTAAGTCTGTGCTGTAATTATCCTCTGCCCAACCGAATCAATCAATCAGAATCACGGAGCATGTACCCTGTACCCAGCCCAGGGAAGGAGGGCTGGGGGTACACAGAGGGAGAGTCAGTCCCTCCACACAGTCTGGAATCTGGTCAGGAAGACACTGTGAAGACAGGATAATTAAGCAAAATAGTGTTCTGTCACCTTGCATGGCTGGTGTAGGAGTTGGGGCCTGGGAGGGCCTCCATCTAGGAAGAACCAGGGTGAGGGGCTTGAAGGAGAAGCACCATAGAACAAGATACTCAGCCCAGCTTCTGGCTATATCGGGAAGGAGCCGCCTAGGCTCTCAAGCTGGAGGGGAGGGAATCACCACTCCCCCCGACCCAAGGCCATCTGCAAAGACCTGGAAGCCTTTTTTTGGGAAATTACAAATCACACCCAGACTAGAGGGTGCCACTGGCCTAATCAGGTATAGGAACCATCCCAAGAACTCCCCGGTGGACAAGCACAGAGACGGGGACCGGGGTAAAACCCTGACCTGCCACAAAGACGAGCGCTAGTCTGAAGTCTCCCTCGGGAACTGGGCCGCTGGCTCAGAGCTCTGGCCTGCCCGGCGTCTCTTCCTATGCTTCAGGCCAAAAAAAGCAACTGCACAGGGACAGGACGGGGAAAATGTGAAAAAGACTTGGGGATTTAGGTCTGATTGCAAGCTCAACACAAACCATCCAAGTGCCAGGGCTGTACCCTCTGACCTTCCATCCAATTAACAGATGGAGTGTGGAGTGCTTGGCATGGGGGAGGGGGAGAGCGGGAAAGTGCCCCTGTCCTTGGCACTTCACGGGACTGTTTGGCAAGATCTGGTTCACTCGTGAGCATCAGACTTTGGGAGGGACAACGACAAATCCTAGGTTTTTTTCTGGCGAAATACAACCCATACTGGGAGTGGGTTCAAAAGCCTGTCCTGAGAGCAACAGCTGCAAGGCTGGGATGGCTAACAATGGGAGGAGTCCCGGGTGGTGGGTGAGCAAAGAGGGGGTTTTACGAATAAATGAAGAGCTGCATGCGAACTAAAGCTGCGACTTGTTCTATGTGGGCCCAGGGGCCCAAGAGCCATGGGATGAAGTGGCAGGAAGACAGGCTGAGGTTCCGAACGAGAAAGAATTTTCTCCTAGAGTAGCAGAACAGAAACTGAATGCCTCGTGGGGATGCAAGCTACCGGGTCCCGAGAGCCCTCCAGCAAAGGAGCATTCCTGACTCCTCTAAACCATGGGCAGAAGGGATGGGAGCCCTAAATGAAGACTCGGTCGGAGGACCTTGGAAGTCACTTCCAGCTCCCAGATTCTGCCACTCGAAGGCACCTGAGCCCCTTCGGTGACAAATGTTAAGTCATAGGGACTATGGGGGCACAGGGATTTCTGTGAGAACAGAGCTGTGTGTGGGCTGGAGGAGTGGGCAGGGAGGAAGAGAGTCCTTCCCAGGTGTGGAGCAGCTCTACGTGTCACAGGGCGCTCCTCCTTGGGGCTAAGCACCCTCTCCACTGCCCACCGACCAGGCTGGGCACACTGACCCCTTGCCAAGGGGCCAGGGAATATGGCTCAGAGCATGGGGTGTGGCGCAACAGGACAAGGAGGTGCAGGAACCAGTCACTGAGGTGCCCACATGTTCCCCAAACATGGGCCGCGTGGACAAAGCTGACCCATCTTTGCATGTGTTTCATCTCTCTGCTCCACCGCAAGCTCCTTCTCCTTTTAGCACCCCTCCACCAGCCGACTGCTCAAACCTATAAGGGAGTGCTCCTAAGAGAGATCCCAGCTGCCTGCCTGCGTGGGCGAGTGTGGGGGCATGGGGAAGCCACGCCCACCACCCTTGCTCCCTGGCTCCTGCAGAACAGGGGGAGTGTGCACACAGCGGAGCACCCCAGCGCACCCCAGAGCACCCTAGAGCAGTCCAGCGTCAAGTGCCGCCCGCACGGTGGTTCGGACCCCACACTCTGTTTCGGGCCCAACTCTTACTAGCTCCATAATCGTAGGCAGGTGAACCAGGCTCTCTGAGCCTCAGTCCTCAGCTTTTAAGTGACAGCAATCAAATTATCTAATCCCCTGTAGCAGTGTCCATGCAGCACCTGAATATCCCAATGTTAGCCAATGGTATGACTATTATCAAAAGCAAGAAGGTAGAAAGGAGCAGGGGCACACGGCCTAGGAACCTAAGAGGTATGTTCCCAGATCAGAAGCTGAGGGAAGAGGAGGGAAGTAAATCGCCTCGAGGGATTGACTCGGTACCCACCTACTGAGTGCCTACTGTGTGCAAGGAAAATGGCCAGCCAAAATGGAGTTTAGTTATTATCTCAAGGGGAAGAAAAGATTTGTTCACAATTAATTCCAGTCCACAGGAACACAGAAAGACCACAAGGGACCTATCAAGCGTTCTGCAAACCCAGGGGAGGAGGGAGAGCTCCCTCCTAACTGAGGGCTCAGGAAAGGCTTCAGGGAGGAGGCCGTGAAGGATGACAAAGACTGGGCCCAGCAGAGATGAAGAACGAGGAAAGGGGATGGACCCAAACTAAAGATCCCCCGCCCACCCCTCCTCTCTGTTTCCACCCCATGCAGGCAAACCTCAGTCACACTGTCCCTCCACCCCCTCCGGACTTGTTAACCACTGAAGGAGGCCAAATGCAACTGGAAATCAAGAGCAGAAAGTTAAACCTTAAAGGGAATCAAAGATGCCTGGCTCTGTGCACCCCAATTCCATCAATACTCTTTCCCAGCCAAGTACTATGGTCAAATATCTATGGTCCTAGCAAGTCTAAGAATCTTCTCAATCATCTAGTAGAAGGCTTTTTGTAGATGGGACAGTACCAGCTTCCTCTGAATTCCACACCTCTCTACACTCCTTGACGGAGCCCCTCAGCCTCGGGTGCGGCTGTGTGTCATTCACAGCTCCACTGCCCAAACCACCTTAGCAGGCCCACTCCCCAAGGACACAGGGCCTGGGTGCAGCACACCAACTTGCCAAGCCCAGGACCCCAGAAGCTTCAGTGCCTAGTACACCATCACCAGCCCTCCACTCAGAACCTCTGTCCCTGTGAGGTTATGGAGACAACCCAGAACCACACTTGCCTGCAAATCTCTGAAAGTCCCAAGATAAAGAGTTGAACTGATAAGGTCAGGGACGGCAACCCAACAACCCAGCCCACTGGAGGGCAAATGAAAGCAAGACACCTCTGGGGTCATAAAGTGGCTGAGCAGAGCACCAGACCAGAGCCAGCCCCCACTACGAGGGGCCAACCCCAGGAGAGAAGCTGGGGGAGGCTGGAACTGGTATCCTAGCATCCTCTGTGTGAGTCTGTACCTCAAAGGAACCACACCTCTGAGTCAGACCTCAGCAACAGCAGGAAATAGAAGGTAGAGAAAGGCAGGGATGAAGAACAGGGGAAGGCAGTATGGAGGTAGAAGAGGAAGGTAAAGAAGGCAACATCAAGAAACAGTCTGTATCAAGACACCATGAGAAAGTCAAGGGTGTCCAGGGGCGGCTGTCTGGCCTTTGGGGTAAGAAGGAAAACTAATCCGATAGTAAGGTCAGATTCCCGATTTGAGGGTACTGTAGCCCAGGAAGGCAGGAATCCACCACTGGTGCAAAATTGGAAAAATGCAAAGGTTATCCTAAGATTAGGAATAAAAGGAGGAGCTTGCTCAGAGTAGGAAGGGTAACTGATTTAGGATGAACCTGCAAGTCGGTTGATGCCTGATAGGGAGGCTTTGGTACAAAGGAGGCCTTTAAATCAAGAGACCTCGTATTGCAGCTGGGCCTCCAAGCAGGCTGTGTGACCTTGGCCAAGTCCCTTCCCCTATCGGGGCCTCAGTCTCCTCATCTGTATCACTAAGGATTGCACTGAATGCACTCAGAGGTCCCTTCCAGCATTGGCGTTCTGAGGTTCCATCAACAGAAGGAAGGGCTCAGTCCTGGCTTACAAGTTTATGTGTGAAGGAAGAACTAGAGGGAGGGGCCTAGGCCAGATTTGGTGGAGGAGAGAGAAAGCAGAGCAGTTCTAGGTCAAGGAGCTTCGCGGGGAGGGAGAAGGGGCTGTAGGGGACGGTGGAGAAGGCCGGCCCAGGCCCAGGCCCAGGCATGTAAGGAGAGAAGGGGCTGCGCGCAATGGGGGGCGGGGGGAGGTGGGCTGGAGGGAGGTGCAGTCTCAGATAAGGGGCTGTCCCAAACGGGTAAACGGGTAGGAAGTGGGGGGCTGGTGGAGAAAAAGCAGGGGAGTGACCTGGGAGTGGGGCAGATCTGGAGGGAGGTGGTTACCCAGGGCCGGGGGTAGGGGAAGGGAGGAATGGATGGAGGTGTACGCGGGGGACTCCATCCCAGGCAAGGTGAGGGAGGCTTCCCAGCTGCGGCACAGGCTGGGGGTGCGGCCAGCAGCGCGGGTGGAGGGCTGGCCCCGGGAGTCCTGCGGGGGCCGGACGGGAGGGTCAGTCTGGGGCTGTCCCGGGCCTGGCTCGGCCTCTCCCAGAGCTCCGCGCAGGCCCCGAGGCGGAGGCACGAGGAAAAGGGCCACACTCACCTTCTCCTTCTTCAGTTTATAGGGCATCTCGGCCCGTCCGGACCCAGCCCGGCTCCTGCGGCCCCGCTCCGGCTCCGGCTTTGCTCGGCCGCACTCGGCCCGCTCGGCGTCTCTTCGCCACCGCCTGCGCGCTGCGCCCGGGTCGAGCGGTGATTGCGCCTCCAATTGGCCCGAACTCTTACAAACCTGCCTGACAACCAGGCGCCGCCTCCTCGGATTGGTTACTGGGGCCAAGCAGCTTCCTTTTTTTCTCATTGGAAAGGAAGAGTACAAACCGCCAGGGTTCGTCTCCCAGAATTGGTTGAAGCGGGAGGTCCCGCCCTAAAGTGGGTCGAGTTTAACAAAGGAGGCGGGGATAAAGGGAAGCCCTAGCATAGCACCTATTGCCGCACTCTGGCGTTTGGTGTGTGTCGGCCTCGGCCATTCTTCGCAGCCCGGTCCCTTCCAAAGTGGCTTTTACTCTTTCCCTGTTCTGCTCCTTCGCTCAGTCCGAATGGAAGGAAAGAAGCCGTAAAATGAAGGATACCTTTCTTCATCAGGGTTACTTAGCACTAATTGCATATACAAAATTGGTGGAGTGAGCTCCCGATTGTCCGATTCCTAGGGAATCCGTTTCCTAGACGGGACTTGCAGAGAATGAAAGGAGAAGGCCGGCTCGCGGGGACCTTGGTGAAATTAAATGAAAATTCTGGGTTTGTTACAATTTTGGAAAGCGGGTTCCCATTCCTATTGCCAAGTGTCCTGTGATTGGGGAACCAACTAGATTGGAACACTTGGGAATACAGTGGAAAAGCTATCTCGTTGTTGAGTGTCTTAGGATAGACATCCCTTACTTCCACGTCGCCCAAGCCAGTGTCCTAATGAATGAGTACTTCCTGCCTTCAGGGGGTTTACTGACTGGTGAAGTTCACAGACTTGTATGAACAGATGCTTAAGATACAATGTAATAAATTACACAAATCTAGAAGTGGCTGGAGGAATATGTTTCAGAAAGTCAACTCCAGGGTCACCTGGGTAGTTCAGTCAGTTAAGCTTCTGCCTTTGGTTCAGGTCAAGATCCCAGTGTCCTGGGATGGAGCCCAGCTTCTGGCTGGCTCCCTGCTCAGCGGGGAGCCTGCTTCTCCCTCTGCCTCTGCCCCTCCCCTAACTGGTGCTCAAGGGCAACACGTGCTGTCAAATAAATAATTAAAATCTTAAAAAAAAAAAAAAGTCAAGAGGTGCCTCGGTGGCTCAGTCTGCCTTTGGCTCAGGTCATGATCCCAGGGTCCTAGCTGGGCTCCGTGCTCAGTGGGGAGCCTGGCTCTCCCTCTGCCTGCTGTTCCCCCTGCTTGCACTCTCTCTCTCTGACAAATAAATAAAATCTTAAAAAAAAAAAAAATCTAACGCTGGGGGGGTGGGTGGGGCAGCATTTGGGTGGCTCAGTTGAGCGTCTGACACTTGGTTTCAGCTCAGGTCATGATCTCAGGGTCAGGAGATGGGAGTCCCGGGCCGGGGTCCATGCTCAGCATGGCCTCTGCTTAAGAATCTCTCCCTCTTCCCCTGTTCTTTTTTTTTTCTCTCTCTCTCTCACTCTCGCTTTTGCTCTCTCATTCTGTTTCTCTAAAATAAATAAATCAGGGGCACCTGGGTAGCTTGGTCATTGAGCATCTAACTTCGGCTCAGGTCATGATCCTGGGGTCCTGAGATTGAGCCCGTATCCGGCTCCCTGCTGGGCGGGAAGCCCACTTCTCTCTGTCCCATTCCCCCTGCTTGTGTCCCCTCTCTCGCTGTGTCTCTCTGTGTCAAATAAATAAATAAAATCCTTTAGAAAATAAAATAAATAAAATAAAATAAAATAAAGGGGCACCTTGGTGGCTCAGATGGTTAAGCATCTGCCTTCAGCTCTGCAGTCCATGCTGTCCAGGTCCTGGGATCAAGTCCCACATCAGACTCCCGGCTCAGCAGGGAGTCTGCTTCTCCCTCTCCCTTTGCCTCTCCCCCTGCTCATGCAAAAAGTCGACTCCATTAGACTACTGACTATATGAAGAAACTGGAGAAGGCTCAAGAAAAAGCCTGTGGCCCTTGACCAGTACAGCAGTGTTATAAGACAAAGGCCATGGCAGGGAGAAGACAAGACAGAATTGGGAAATATGTAGAATCAACAGGATCTGGTGATTCACTGGGCTGTGCAGAAGATGGCAAGGGAAAGGGAGGAGCTGAAGATGACTTCTGGAGCCATCAGAGGTGTAGGTGGAAAACCGGTGTTGCAATGGCAAAGGAAGTAAAAGAGGATTGGTCAATAGTGACACATTCCAAGGAATGACTGAGTAAGATAATGATCAAACAACACTACCTTGATTCTGTAGTTGTAGATGATCTTTGAGGGAAAGTTTTATAGAAGTGGAAGGAAGGTTATAATGAGTTGAAGAGTGAGTGAGAGGTAAGGAAGTAAAGGCAACAAATGTAGGTTCCTATCTTATGGAAATAGTATTTGGTTCCTACTGATTAATGACAATTTCAAAGTAACAAAGCAGACTGCATACCAACCATTATTTGCTGGGGGAAAAGCCTGAGAAGAAAGGATATTTGTGGGGGCGCCTGGGTGGCTCAGTTGCTTAAGCCAGTGCCTTCAGCTCAGGTCACGATCCCAGAGTCCTGGAGTCGGATCCCGCCTTGGGGCAGCTCTGCAGGGAGTCTGCTTCTCCCTCGGACCTTCTCCCCTCTCATGCTCTCTTTCACTCTCTCTCTCAAATAAACAAACAAACAAAAAATCTTAAAAAAAAAAAAAAAGAAGAAGAAGAAAGAAAGGATATTTGTGGATGGATATTTGTGCCTATATGGCTGCTGAACCAGACAGGAGACCAGAATTATTTATCCATTCCTAAGCCCTTAAGGAGCACTGTAGTCCTGAGGCCCAGAGCTTGCCTATGTAAAGCAGGCATATCCTTTTTGGACCCATCCCTCCATCCTCCCAGTCCTTGGTCCCTGTGGGAAGCAAGGGACAGAGCCACATTATACAGTTCAGAACTACCAAATGGGAACTTTCATCCATATGAATTCAGGTCTCTAGTACATTCTTACATGCTCTTTTAAAGATGTGGAACTAGAGGAGGAGCGTGGCTGACTCAGTCAGTGGAACATGTGACTCTTGATCTTGGGTTGTGAGTTCCAGGCCCATGTTGAGCATAGAGATTACTTTAAAAAAAGAGAAAAAGTGGAGGGCTGCCTGGGTTGCTCAGTTGGTTAAATGTCCAGCTCTTGATTTTGGCTCAGTTCAGGTCATAATCTCAGGGTTGTAAGATGGAGCCACACACTGGGATCCAAGCTCAGTATGGAGTCTGCGTAAGATTGTCTCCCTCTGCTTCTGTCCCCACCTCAAGAATGCCTGCTCTCTCTCAAACAAAACAAACAAAAAAATAAGACAAAAGTGGAATTAGGCAATTTCAAGTTTAAGACTAGAAGCACCTCCAGGAACTATAATCAGACTTTTAAAAAATATTTTCTTGGAGGGCTGGGTCGCGGCATCTGACTCTTGATCTCAACTCAGGTCTTGATCTCTGGGTCATGAGTTCAAGCCCTAGTGTGAAGCCCACTTAACAAATAAAAAATAGGGGCGCCTGGATGGCTCAGTGGGTTAAAGCCTCTGCCTTCAGCTCAGGTCATGATCCCGGGGTCCTGGAATCAGACCCTGCATTGGGCTCTCTGCTCAGCGGGGAGCCTGCTTCCTCTTCTCTCTCTGCCTGCCTCTCTGCCTACTTGTGATCTCTGTCAAATAAATAAATAAAATATTTTTTTAAAAAATAATAAATAAAAAATAGGGATACCTGGGTGGCTCAGCCAGTTAAAGGTCTGCCTTAGGCTCAGGTCATGATCCCAGGGTCCTGGGATTGAGCCTCATATTGTGCTCCCTGCTCAGCAGAGAGCCTGCTTCTCCCTCTACCTCTGCCACACCCCTGCTTGTGCTCACTTGCTCTCTCACTCCCTCCGTCAAATAAACACAACCTTTAAAAAAAATACATAAAATTACCTTCTTGTCTCACTAGGAATAGAAATACCTTCTAACATGTAAATCTAATATTCAACTCTCAGATTTTCAGGAAATTTTCAGGAATTCATGATGTACAAAGTAGAAGACTGCCTCAAGTTGTTCAGCTGTGAAGGAAAGGAGAAAGTTAGGCAGTGGTTGGAGAATGCAAGGTCCAGGAAGAATAGATTACCACCAACCAATGGACTGATTAGAAGAGAAAAAAAAAATTGTTAATTACTGGAGGTGTGGTCTGTCGGTGTCCAAGTGCCTTGTCCAGAGCAGTGGAACTGGAGACAAGGATGGAATCTAAGTAACAGCAAAGCTGGGAAGCAAGCTGTTGGTTCCCTCTCATGACTGAAGCCTTGGATCCCTTTCTTCTGCCTGCTCTACTGCCCCCACCACCACATCGCTCCTCACCCCGCAGGATAGAAACAGGACGTGGGTCTCCAGTCTGCAAGGATTGATGGGGCGGGGAGAGCAACTGGTTTTGGAGGATGAAAATGCGAAGCTGCTTTGTCTTCACTTCAAGCTTGGTGGGAGTAGAACGAACAGGACAAGAAACAGGACAAGAAACACCAGGACGTGGGTTTTGTGTAGCATGTGCTGGAACAGGTGAGGCAGTACCAAATACTCCAGGGCTCCATGAATCACAGGTAGTAATCCAGCCTGCAGCCACTACATAGCCGTAAGCACGGCTGAGGCAGTTTCATCCTAAAACTCCCTCCTGCAACCTTCCCCACAACCCCCAAGCCTCAGTGCCTACAGTTCCACCGTGGAAACTGTAGGAGTTCCACGGAGGACTGGACTCCTTCCTAAACACTCCACCCGTAGCTCCCAGCCCTGGGCCAAGCTGGTCCTGGGCACGCCGACGGTTCGTTGATCATTCAATTAACTGTTAAGTGCAAGGCACGGCAGTGGGGAGGACGTTACTCCCTTAGCAGGCGCGGAAGGCAGATCCCTGCAAACACCGTCTCAAAATGTTGACTACTCCGCGGCAGTAAACGCGTTACCGCCACCGAGAAACCCACCCTTCAATTCAAGCGGCCGCTCACCCTCCAAGAGCAAGCCAGCCAGGAACCCGCCGCCCCGCCCACTGTCCTCGCACCGCCCTCGACGGAAGCGGAAACGGCGGGCGGCGGTCTGGCTCCGGAAGCCGCTCTCCTTCCCCTTCCTCGTTGGTCTCCTGTCACCATGGCGCTGGCGGTCTTGCGGGTCCTGGAGCCCTTCCCGACCGAGGCACCCCCGTTGGCGGTGCTGCTGCCCCCCGGGGGCCCGTGGCCTGAGGCGGGGCTGGGCCTGGTGCTAGCCCTGCGGCCCGCAGAGGAGAGCCCCGCAGGGCCGGCGCTGTTAGTGGCGGCCCTGGAGGGACCGGGCGCGGAGAGCGAGGAGCAGGGTCCAGGGCCCCCGCAGCTACTGGTTAGCCGCGCCCTGCTGCGGCTCCTGGCTCTGGGCTCCGGGGCGTGGGTGCGGGCGCGGCCTGTGCGGCGGCCTCCGGCCCTAGGCTGGGCGCTGCTTGGCACCTCGCCGGGGCCCGGGCTGGGACCGCGAGTCGGGCCGCTGCTGGTGCGGCGCGGAGAGGCCCTGCCAGTGCCCGGACCGCGGGTGCTGGAGACGCGGCCGGCGTTGCAAGGGCTGCTGGGCCCAGGGACGCGGCTAGCTGTGACTGAGTTCCGTGGGCGAGCCAAACTGGGTCAGGAGGCTGGGGACAGCAGCCGGCCCCCACCCCCACCCGTGGTGTCCTCCTTCGCGGTTAACCGCACAGTCCGGCGACTCCGGGGAGTTCTGGGAGGGACTGGAGATTCTCTCGGAGTAAGCCGGAGCTGTCTCCGTAGCCTGGGCCTCTTCCAGGGCGAATGGGTATGGGTGACCCAGGCGGGAGACTCTTCGAACACTTCCCAGCCACATTTGGCCAGGGTTCAGGTCCTAGAGCCTCGCTGGGACCTCTCTGAAAGGCTGGGACCCGGCTCTGGACAGCTGGGAGAGCCCCTCGCAGACGGACTGGCCCTCGTGCCTGCCACTCTGGCTTTTAATCTCGGCTGTGATCTCCTGGAAGTGGGAGAGCTCAGAATTCAGGTAGGATACAGGACTGAGGTCAGGAATGCTTCCACTCCTTATTCCCTCTTCCTTATCTCAAATGAATTGGAAGAAGAGAGCTGTAGAGTTTGGATCACTTACTTCTTAGATTTTAATGTCTCTTAGTCTTATTTATCTCTGTAATCAAAATATAATCCTCCATGGTGTAGTGACACATGGGAAGGGCTTTCATCTATTCAGGTGAAAGGAAAGAGTCATCCTCAAGTTACCAGGTATATACAGTATATTAATCTGCTTAATCAGTTGTTTGTTGAATTGGTTACAGTGTATCCAGGATTGTACTGAGTAATATAGAGGATGAGACCTCATTTCTTTTGCTCATGCTTATCCTTGTCTTCAAATTCCTTCCTTTTCTGCTAGCCTCATCTGTTAAAGTCCTACCATCCTTTCCTTCAAAGCCCATTGAAAGACCACTTTCTTCTCAAAGCCGTACATGATCTTACCGTATATTTAACATGACTTCTTTCTCCTATAGCGTTTTGTACCTTTCTTAGGGCATTTATTTTCTGTCCCTTTATGATTATGTACTCTGTCTAATACTCAGTTATATATTGTAAATTCCTCGAAGGGGAGGGCTCGATATTCTCTTTAGTGCCTGGTATTTGGTTTTAATATTTTAGTATATATACCCAAGAGAAATTGAAGGAGATTACTTCAAGAAGATCATTGTATTTGGGGGGACAAATATAGTCTACTGTTTAATTAGGCACCTAGATGTATGGTTTAAACCTATACTGTCCAATATGAAAGCCGCTAGCCACAGTGTGGCTTTTTAAATTAATTAAAACTAAATAAAATTTAAAACTCGGTTCTTCGGTTGCTTCAGTTACATGTCAAATGCTCAATAGCACATGTAGGTAACATTTCTATCACTGTAGAAACTTCTGTTAGATAATGCTGGTATAGCCAATTAGTGCTCTAAGATGTCAAGAAGGATATAAGATATGCATGAATGGGAGTCAGGTGTGGGTTTCCCTTTGAATGGTGGAAAAACTGGAGTCCTCAGACTGAGGACAGCTCACTGAGGTTCAGCTCATTCAGCTGATCTAATCCTTTCAGCTTCAGTGAGATCATATACTTTTCCCACAGCCTGAATTCAGTGGCCCCACTAATGTCCAATTAATATCAAATCCATTTGCTGCCTGGTGTCACTCAAAAGAACTTGTGGAAATTAAATGTCTTTACCACTTTCCTGGCTCAGGGTCAACTTAAAGGTATTGCAGAAAGGTTATTCGTACTGGGGAACTTTTTGGAACTAGAGTCAGAACTCTTCCTGGTGGTGCCCATGAGAAGGAGAGGTTTCTGTTTCTAGGAAAGATAAAGAAATTCAGTTTGGCTACCATAGGCCTCCCCTCCCACAGGCCCTGTGGCTGGGGAATGCAAAGAGAAATATTGGCTGCTACAGTTAAGGTGGGGCAGAGCCTCACTCCTTGGAAGAAGGTTGTAAGGTGGTGGTTATTTCTCTGATAGAGGTACTTGGAAGGCTCCAGCACCCCTGAAGACAAAGGAAGCTGTTCAGTGCTGCCTGGGCCTCTGTTTGCCAAAGAGTTACACATCGAAATTGTGTCCTCTCCACACTACAGCACCAATGGAAATTATGACCGTGTTCTTTACCGGCACTTTCAGACACCCAGGTTAGCTGCTTACCCCTTTCAGGAGGATAGCATCTCACCCTTGCTCTTTTATCCCATGCCTTAGAATCAGGTCCCACAGAGTCCCTGACTTTACAAAGCCACATTTTTGGCAATACTGTGCTAGATGCCTCTTCGTGTGGCAGGTGGTCAGTAGAAGAGAAATTGGTACCAGAAGGTTAATCTGGACATTCTAAACTGAGAAACCTCTTTGATTTGAGAGGGCCTGCAAAGAGCCAGGATCCTGCTCTGCCCCTCACTGCTGAATCCCCCTTTCTAGCCTCTCTGCCATTCCCCCCAGCTCATTCTAGGTCAGACCTGGTGTCCAGACAACTGCTTGGGATCTCTGGGTGGGCGGTAGGCCCCTATAGTCTGCGGGTTGGGAGTAGACATGTGCGGATGCGTCGGCCCATGTTCTTGACTCTCACTGTGAGCTGACCAGGGCCACTGCTGTGTTGCAGGGCAGTCCAGGAAGGGGATGTTCTGTGTGTGCCAACAGTTGGGCAAGTAGAGATCCTGGAAGGAAGCCCAGAGAAACTGCCCAGGTACGCACCTGCCTCTTATCCTACAGCTGGGATTCCTAACCTGGGTGCAAGAGTTCTATGATCACCTCCCCACTAGTGGAATAATTTTGTATATAAGAAGCCTTTGTTGTCATGTACATTTTTAAAACGATTTTATTCATTTATTTGAGAGAGAGAGCACGAGCACAGGGGAGGAGCCGAGGGAGAGGGAGAAGCAGACTTCCCCACTGAGCAAGGAGCCTGATTTGGGGCTCTACCCCAGGACTCTGGGATCATGACCTGAGCTGAAGGCAGACACTTAACTCACTGAGCACCCCCAGGTGCCCCTGTCATGTACATTTTTCTAGAGAAAAGGTACATGCTTTTTTCAGGTTCTCAAATAGACACGGGACTGAAAAAAGATTAAGAATCACTGCCTGCTGCCTTCGGGAGGTGTTTAGCCTCAAATAATTGGGTGGTCATAAGTAAAGGAAAGCATTAAGAAGTTTAAGGGCCTAGACCAACATGAGATTCCTTGCTTTTCATTCACAACCACAGGGTCATTTGGGCCAGGTTTCGGGCCGCACCTCCCATATACTCAACATAAGAAGACCTGGGCTTTGATTTCTGCCCTAATTAATGATGTGTGCATGTGCAGCTTTTCAATCCCATCTCCCAAAATAAGGGAGAGACAGATTGCTGCTGTCATTGAAAGGCTGCCTCTTTTTCCTTATTCTCAGTAAAGAGCGAGAAATTAAGTATAAGTGACCCAAGCACCCAAAACAAGGAGTCCAACCTTTCTCCCCCTGTAGATACTGATCACAGAGGTTCCATGTAAAATGGGAGGCAAAGAATTCAGAGACTGCTTTGGCTTTCTGTGAAGCAGAAGAATGCGTAGCCTGATACCCCAAGACTGATTTTCTGTAGCCATGTACTAGAAGGAGAACACAACTGATAGACATGCTAATCCAACGTTCACAGGGGATTTCAATGAGGTGGTGCCAGCCAGCCAGAAGGAACCGAGGTGTACGAGTTGGCATGCCCAAGGTCTCTGGCCTAGCAGCCTGGGTCCTCTGCCAGAAGAGATGCCTTATGTGGAGTGCCTGATTCATTCTTGGTCAAAATTCAGAGCTCGGCTTATTCAGAGCTGTGGTACCCACTCAAGAGCCTGGTAGTGCCCTTTGTAACTCCATTTAATGCTCATGGCGCCTCTTTGAGGTTTCCCAAATCTAATCTACAACTGGAGCCTGGTAGAAAATGCCAGACTGATGTGTATTAGTTACTTCCCGTTTGTGTCTCCCATCTTAAATATAGCCAATATCTATGAGCTAGCTTTCTGTAGGAAAACTACAGAAGGCCCACCCTTTGTACTTCAAAGGAAAGCAGGCACTGGGCCCTTCTGAGACAGACCAGCAAGGCTGTTCTGTTCCCGGGTCTCTGCTGTTCCAGCCCTGTAGAGACCTGCCTCCCTCCTCTGGGTGCTGAGCCCACAGTTCTTCCCACTGAGCAAGTCCTGGGAAGCAGGATTGGGGTGGGCAGGTGGGTCCAAGGACAGACAGAGATGGGTGCTTTAGCCCTCCTCCCCCAAACCTGGTAAGGGAAGCCTTTGCTGGGGAGTCCTGTGATCCCTGGACTGGAATTCCAGGGATCTGTGGCCTCTGCAGGCTCTTCCATGGTTCTGCTCCCCCAGAGCTCCCCAGCCAGCAGGATCCAGCTCCACTGTCTCCCCTCTGTCTCTTGAGAACACAACCCAGCGTTCCCCAATACCCAGATATGTTCAAGAGATCTGATCCTTGTACTTACCGAGATGGTCCTACTGCTGTCCATGGAATGGGAGACTTCCCCCTAGCCTCCCACAGTGTTGTTCCTCCTTGGATTCCACTGCTCACCATGTGCACTGTGACTCAGGATTGAGATGCCAGGTTCTAGAACTACCTACTGTTCATTTATACTGAATAACAGGAAGACACAGGCTTCCCTATGTTCCACTTTTTATCACGATATCTGCCTACCCTAATAACTGCCAGAGTTCATAGTACCAATCTAGTATGCTTCTCCCCTCCACCTGGAGTTATTCCCACACTACCCCACTTTGCTGCCAGAGTAAGCAGCTTTATGAATGAGACAATGTGAACAAAAGAATTTGCACGGACTGGAGCTTAAAGAGGCCCAAGTTAGAGTCTGGGCCAAGTCATTGCCTTTCCCCCTAGGATTAAAGAGGGGAGTCGTTCATCGTTTCTTTTCTGGCAGATTGGGCTAGTAACTACTATCTGCTCCCCACTGCACCCTTCTTAGGCTGAGTGGCCCCAACTCACTCTGAGACTAGCCAGTGAATGCACAGCCCTGGTTATGGCTGAGGGGAGCTTTCAAAATTACAGATGACTGAGCCCTGCCCCAGACCTATTGGCGCAAAGTCAAGGTGAGGCTGGGGCCTGTCTGGCTGGCTCAGTCAGTAGAACATGCAACTCTTGAGTTCAGGGTCATAAGTTCAAGCCCCACACTGGGCATTAAGATTACTTTTTTAAGGGGCGCCTGGGTGGCTCAGTGGGTTAAAGCCTCTGCCTTTGGCTCAGGTCATGGTCTCAGGGTCCTGGGATCGAGCCCCGAATCGGGCTCTCTGCTCAGCAGGGAGCCTGCTTCCTCCTCTCTCCCTGCCTACCTCTCTGACTACTTGTGATCTCTGTCTGTCAAATAAATAAAATAAAATCTTTAAAAAAAAAAAAAAGATTACTTTTTTAAAAATTGTGATCTCATTCGTTTAAAGTGTACCGCTCAGTAGCTTTTACTATATTCGTAAGGTTTTGCAACCAACACCAGTATCTAATTCCAGAACATTTTCATCCCCCCCAAACCCCTTCCCATTAGCAGACCCTACCTACTCCCTCCTTCCCGCAGCCCCAGCAAATACCAGTCTGTCGAATGGAATCATACAATACGTAGATGTTGATGTTCTCAAGTTTCACAGATAATTCTAATGTGCAGCCAAAATGGAAAATCATTAGATGTCTTTTTTTTTTTTTTTTAAGATTTTATTTATCTATTCGACAGAGAGCCATCACAAATAGGCAGAGAGGCAGGCAGAGAGAGGGGAGGAAGCAGGCTCCCTGCTGAGCAGAGAGCCCGATGTGGGGCTCGATCCCAGGACCCTGGGATCATGACCCGAGCCGAAGGCAGAGGCCTTAACCCACTGAGCCACCCAGGCACCCCCTAGATGTCTTTAATAAGGAATCTGCAATTCGATTTTGTGGATTACTGGATAAGATCCAAGGGCCCCTTCCTGCTGAGATTTTGGAAGGCTTTGTATGAATTGGCGCGGGGTGGGGGGGAGCGGGGGGACTGTTCTGAAGCCTTTGAAAATGGTCAAATGATCATTTGCTCAGTGCAGCTGTGGCTTCTCCCACTGGAACTGTAGGGTGTGCCATTTACCTGGAGAAACACCCCAAGGCTCTCTGATGGTTGTCATGAGGGATATGGGGGACAGCTCTTTCTCCTGCGCGCAGGAGCCTGCCGGGGAGATAAGAAGGACCGCAGCTTGCTCTCCCTTACCCTCCCCTCCCACCCCCTGCTGTGTCTGAGGGCAGTTGTTTGTGCTGCTCTTGAGTTTGTCCCTGCGGTCCACCTCTGTGCTGGAGACAGCCACCTTGTCCTTTTGGGAGGGACGTATGTGGGCTCTGGATCTGTGGTTCATTAGGCTTCTTTTCTGCAGGTGGCGGGAAATGTTTTTTAAAGTGAAGAAAACCGTTGGCGAAGCTCCAGATGGGCCAACCGGGGCCTACTTGGCGGACACAGCTCATACCTCCTTGTACCTGGTGAGGCCCTGGGGATGGGACTAGGCCTGGGAAAAGGGACAGAAACAGCTTTCAGACACTAAAGCTTCCTTCCACCTTGCACAGGTGGGTTCTACCCTGAGCCCTGTTCCCAGTCTCACTTCAGGAGAATCCACTCCCTGGAACAGCCTGTCACCTCCGGGCCTGGAGACCTTGGTGACTGAGCTCTGTGCTGCCCTGAAGCCTCGCCTCCAGCCGGGGTGAGTGAGGCTGCAGCCCCAGGGTATGAGAGAAGCCTGCTCGGGACATCTCTGGAGGGGCAGTGGACTGGACAAGCAGTCCCTAATGCGCTGGCCAGCATAGGGTCGGTGGTCCTCCCTCAGACCAGTATGCCCAGGCTGCTAGCCCACGTCCTTTTTTTGTAGGCAAATTCCTAGGCTCTTTCCTGGGGGTAACCTCCACCCTCCAGGGTTGGCTGTGGAAGCAGAATCTCCACCAGGGACAGCTGTCTTGGAGATCGCCCTTCCCCACGGGGAGCCCACTAGCCACGCTGGCCTTCACCAAAGGACACAGCTCCTCATACCACTGGCCTACGTGTAGACACAGACCCTGCCCTCCCTCCTCTCAATATAGTCCAGACCCTCATAGTAGTCAAGGCTTTACTGAAGGCAGCGATGACAAAAGGGAACGGTCCTGGCTGCTGGGTACGCTCCCTGCCCCTGCCAGAGCCCCACAGGTGGCATGAGAACTACAGCCTCACCACGGGGCAGCAGCCCTGGAGGAGGAAGGGGCCTACAAGGAGAGAGAGTGCCAGCTTTCTCGATCCAAGGGTCCCTCTGTAACTGAGGGTTCTCAGTTTGAGCAGAATAGAAAAGACAAGCGTCTGTTCTTTGGTTGCAGAGGTGCTCTGTTGACAGGAACCAGCAGTGTCCTTCTCCGGGGCCCCCCGGGCAGTGGGAAAACCACAGCTGTCACCGCAGCCTGTAGCCGCCTCGGGCTCCACCTGCTGAAGGTGAGGATACCTGGAGAGTTGAACCCCAAGTACACCTCCCGGCCCGGAGTTTCTCTCTCCCCTCCCCCTTCTGGCCACCAGCCTGACCCCAGGACCTGAGCAGGTCAGACATATTCCCATGATTCTCCGCTACTGAAAGATACTTTCAAAAAGGAAGGGGTTTGAAGATTGTGACGGGAGGTCCAGGGACTGAGGTCAGGGTAAAGAAGAGGTACCACTTGGCCAGTGTTACTGCTCCCCCGTCTCCGCCCTCTACAAAAAGACCTTCCGCCTCTTCTTGTGGCTCCTGTCCCTGCCCTTTCTGCCTCCATCACGCCTGCCCTTTGCTCACAGGCCACCTCGTCCCCAGGTGCCCTGCTCTAGCCTCTGCGCAGACAGCAGTGGGGCTGTGGAGACGAAGCTGCAAGCTGCCTTCTCCCGGGCCCGGCGCTGCCGGCCTGCGGTTCTGTTGCTGACAGCCGTGGAACTCCTGGGCCGGGACCGTGATGGGCTAGGGGAGGACACCCGTGTGGTGGCCACGCTGCGTCGCCTCCTCCTCGATGAGGATCCCCTCACCAGGTATTGTGCAGAGCTGGGTCTGTAAAGGGCGGGGCCCAGCCCTCCCACCTCTCTTCAGCCTGTTGTCCTCTCTTCCTCAGTAGCTTCTCAGACCTCTCACCCATTTGGCTGTCCTCCTGACAGTCCTGAGCTGAGGGGCTTGGGGTATCCAGAGGGAGGGGAATGATGCGGTCCCTAGTATTTCGTGGGGAGCATCATGTTAGAGAAAAAGCACAGTGTCTCCCCTCAGTGAGCTCCCTGTGGGGGGGGGGGGGGTGTCACAGGTCTCCCTCTCAGGGTGTGCCCATGGAGCCCCTGCAGGAAGCTTTGGGGTGCTCAGCTCCCTCTCCCACCCCAGCACCCACCCACCTCCCTGCCCCACTGCACCAGCCTCACGACAAGACAGCTCTCAGGGGCCACCAGCCACACTCTGGCCCTCAGCGCTGGCTCTGTGTCTGCAGCCGCCCGCCCCTGCTGGTCGTGGCCACCACGAGCCAGGCCCAGGACCTGCCCGCCGATGTGCAGACGGCGTTTCCTCACGAGCTGGAGGTGCCCGTGTTGTCAGAGGGGCAGCGGCTCAGTGTCCTGCGGGCCCTCACTGCCCACCTTCCCCTGGGCCAAGAGGTGAACCTGACGCAGCTGGCACGGCGGTGTGCGGTGAGTGCCCTGAAGAGGCACACACCCCCGCCCCCCAGTCCCGCTGCCCTGCCCCTGCGGACTTCAGCCCTGAGTGTCTGTTCCTGCTGGGGGGCCGGCTTCTGAGGGTTCCTCCCTGCTGTGCCCAGCTCACGTGCCCTCTCCTGTGCTTCCCCAGGGTTTCGTGGTAGGGGATCTCTATGCCCTTTTGACCCACAGCAGCCGGGCAGCCTGCGCCAGGATCAAGAACTCGGGGTGAG
Source organism: Martes martes (assembly GCF_963455335.1). Lineage (NCBI taxonomy): Eukaryota > Metazoa > Chordata > Mammalia > Carnivora > Mustelidae > Martes > Martes martes. Next base: position 89,005,549 of record NC_137893.1, on the reverse strand, counting down.
GAAACTGGGAGGGAAAGGAGGCAAGAGGAAATATGGAGGAGGAGGGTGGGAGTTGGGGAAGGGGGAGGAGGACTGTGTTGGGGAGGATGCTTCTGGTGAGCTCCTCCAGAGGTCCTGGGTTTCTCTTTGCAGCTCGGCAGGTGGCTTGACTGAGGAGGATGAGGGGGAGCTGTGTGCTGCTGGCTTTCCTCTCCTGGCTGAGGATTTCGGGCAGGCACTGGAGCAGCTGCAGACAGCTCATTCCCAGGCCATTGGAGCCCCCAAGGTAGAGACTCCAGGTCCTCGGAGGTAGGACAGGAGTTCTCTCCACTACCCTGCCCCCAACCACACATTTTCCATTTCCTAGATCCCCTCAGTGTCCTGGCATGATGTGGGCGGGCTGCAGGAGGTGAAAAAGGAGATTCTGGAGACCATTCAGCTCCCTCTAGAGCACCCCGAGCTGCTGAGCCTGGGCCTCAGGCGCTCGGGCCTTCTGCTCCATGGTCCCCCTGGCACGGGCAAGACCCTCCTGGCCAAGGCAGTAGCCACCGAATGCTGCCTTACCTTCCTCAGGTGGCTGGGGGGTGTGGAAGGGGTGGTGGGTGGACTGGGAGCTTCCGGAGGTTGGGGAGCCAGAGGGGGGCTGGCTGGGAGGTCAGTTGTGTGCTTACGCATCTGACGAGTCTCATCCTCTCCCTCAGCGTGAAGGGGCCTGAGCTCATCAACATGTATGTGGGTCAGAGTGAGGAGAATGTGCGAGAAGGTGAGCGAGGAGGGGCCAGGCTTCTAGCTTTTCCCAAACCCTAATGGCCCTTGTGCCCCCTGACCCTCCGGCGGCTCCTGGTCTTTGCACCGCCTCATGGTCCTTTCTACAAGAGGACCTGCCCAGGGTGGCCTAGCACCTGGAGTGACGAATTGTCACTCCTGGCTCCCCTCCTCCATCGCCTGACTTCAGACCCCCCTGAGCTTCCCCTCCTTTGGGTCCCTTTCTCTCCTCAGTGTTTGCCAGGGCCAGGGCCGCAGCTCCATGCATTATCTTCTTCGATGAGCTGGACTCCCTGGCCCCAAGCCGGGGGCGAAGTGGAGACTCTGGAGGTGTGATGGACAGGTGGGAGTCTCAGCCAGACTGGAGTCTGGGGTCTAAGGCGGAGGGACGGGAGACAGGTTGCGGCAGTCTTTATAGAGCCCAGAGCTTGCCGGCCATTCCAGTTCTGAAATAGTGTAACAGAGAAAAGGGGGCCGTGGAGTCGGGTGGGGGACACTGAGAACAGGGGGCCTGCATGGAGGGGTACACAGGACCCAGCCATGCCGGTGGCCCTTCGGGGAAGGCCTGGCAAGGAGGGGCCCCACAGGCAGGGCAGAGGCTGGGGAAGGGCCAAGGACACTCTGGCTCCATGTCCTCACTTGTAGGGTGGTATCTCAGCTCCTGGCCGAGCTGGATGGGCTTCACAGCACTCAGGATGTGTTTGTGATCGGAGCCACCAACAGACCAGACCTCCTGGACCCCGCCCTTCTGCGGCCCGGCAGGTGCACACCCTGAACCGCTCACCTCAACCACGCCCACCTGGGCCTGGCCCCTGAGCCCCAGCCTGTGCCCCCTCCACCCTGGCGCTGGGCTCCCTGACACCCATGCCTGCCCGTTTCCCTACAGATTTGACAAGCTGGTGTTCGTGGGAGTGAGCGAGGACCGTGCCTCCCAGCTCCGTGTTCTAAGTGCCATCACACGCAAGTATGCCCCGTTAGCGGGAGACTCTGAGGGGTCTTGGGCCTTGGGATGGTTAGGGGATAAAGGCAATGTGCAGAATAAGCTGGTCCGGGATGCCTTCTGACAGACTCAACCATTTCTTTCCTCTGTCGGCACAACAGATTCAAGCTAGAACCTTCCGTGAGCTTGGTGAATGTGCTGGATCGCTGCCCTCCCCAGCTGACGGGGGCAGACCTCTACTCCCTCTGCTCTGATGCCATGACAGCTGCCCTCAAACGCAGGGTCCGGGACCTGGAAGAAGGTGAGCCGTTTGCCAGCCCCAGAGGCCGACCAAAAAGCTAATGGGATCCAGGCCTGCTCCTGGATTTCAGAGGAGGGACTACTGACATCTGGGGGCTCTGGGCAAGAAGGGGCCCACCCCAAGGCTCTGCCCTCCTCGGACCCAGACCACAGGCTGTTTCCCCCTCACCTCCCCCCACCAGGGCTGGAGGCCGGGAGCTCGGCACTGCTCCTCACCATGGAGGACCTGCTGCAGGCCGCCACCCGGCTGCAGCCGTCGGTCAGCGAGCAGGAACTGCTCAGGTACAAGCGCAGCCAGCGCAAGTTTGCGGCCTGCTAGTAGCCTCCTGCCGTCCGGCCCCCGCCCGCGAGGGCCGAAGGTGCTAGATAACCCCGCAGACACCCGAGAGAGCAAAGGGCTCCTTCTCCGCCTGCTGCTGTCGCACCCAAAGGCTGCCTACCCCCAGGTAGACGCCCTCGGAGCCGGAGCCGAGCAGCCCCACAAGCGCTCAAAGGGCATCACCCCCGCCTACTGGTATGTCCTTCCAGGCCAGCTCCAGCTCCAGGACTAAAGACCCCCTGCTTAGGAGGAGGAGCTTGGGCCTGGATGGAGCGCTGGGCGTTGGTCCCCAGAGGGAGCCCAGTCTTGGCTGAAAATAAAGTCTATGCTGCCCCCTGCTGGTTGTGTTCTGAACGGCTGGCGCGCGGAAGAGCAAGCTTGTGGAAGGAGTAAGGCCAAGGGAGGGCACCTCCGGGAGCTGGAGCCTTCTGACCCAAACACAAGGCGTGCAGAAAACGAAAAAGGCACAGACTGTATTGCTCACGCTTCCATTTGCCCAAATCCCTACACTACAGCAGCAGTCTGCTCCTCCCCACACCCCAGGATCTGTGCTGGGGGCTGCCCTCGGTATGGGACCCCTGGTCCCCACCTCCCCAGCCAGATTGGGCAGGGCCCGGGCAGAGGGTTGTAGGAGCTGAGGCCACACTCAGCGCTCAGTCCGTCCTCTTGAGCACGTGGATGAAATAGCAAGGAATGTAGGCCTGGCCCGGCTTGTAAGGCTTGAAGTCACCCAGGACGCTGTGCTGGCACTTGCCCCCGAAGGCTGCTCGGAGCAACTCCGTGAAGGAAGCCAAACAGTGTGGGTAGTAGGAGAGCCGGAACTTACTGCAACAGAGCCCCCAGGCAGCCGTGAGGACTGACAGCCTCAGCACCACCCCACCTCCACCCCCTAGCGAGCCCACGGGCTACCTCAAGCCAGGGGAACCATCCTGGCCAGCCCCTGGCACCTGCACAGTATAGTCCAGGGTCACCATGTGGGCCTTGTTGTTCACAGTCAGCACGGACGTCGTGATGTCCTTGGTCAGGTCACTCTGTAGGTGGCGGGACAGGCTACATTAGCCTCTGCAACCACTGGGGGACCTGGACCCCGGGATGCCATCCCCTCCTGGGCCTCCCACCCTCGGGGACCCCCACCTTATAGTAGATGTTCTTTCCTGGTGGTGCACAGCCTGTGCTGAGGATGTGGTCGTAGTTACGATGGTCAATGACCAGCAGGCCCCCAGAACGCACCATGCTTGCGATGTTCTTCAGTGCCAGCCGGTGCTCGCTCTGGTCTCCTGAGCTCAGGGCGGGGGCAGAGAGGCTGCGTCTGCCGAGAGCCCTGGGGTCCAGTCTCCCTCCCATCTTCCTCCTCCTCCCTGGGGATACCGATGCCAAGGCAGAGCGGAGCAGAAAACAGTCTGCTTTGACAGGAGAGCAGGCACCCAGAGGGTCTGTGGAAAGAGGCAGAGCTCAAAGCAGAGGCCAGGATCCAGGCCACACCCCGTCTCACCTTTGCAGTCTGGCAGGTGGGCAAAACTGTTTCCAAGGCAGATGACTGCATCGAAGCCACCCCCTGGTGGCTGGGGCACATCTTTGTCCAAGGTCATCCAGTTGGCTTCTTCAATGACTGGCACCAGGAAGGGGAAGAGGGATCAGGGTGGCCCCATGGCCCCAGCAGTACCCACCTCCACCAAGTGCAGCCCTGCCTCAGTTTCCCCTTCAAGACACACGGGGATTCCCTATCCTGTTAGGGGGAGGGGGTCATTATGGAAATGGAGGGTGAAGGGGAGGATTCAAAGGGGGAGGAAGCTGTGATTGGGAAGAATGGCTCTGCGCTTCGCGGTTTTTATCTGGGAGAAGGGAGAAGACCCTACAAACATCATTAAAACTAGCCCCTCGTTACCAGATACCTCATTCCAGTGCCTGAGCCTCCCTTTCCCGGGAAATGAAAAGTAATTTTGCTGTCCCCTTAAGGAAATAGAGCACTCCAGCTACAGGAGCTAAAGGAGCCCAGGGCAGAAAGTACTGTACCCTGGGGTGCTGGGCAGGGAGGGCCCGACTGGACCTGCGTACCCCACTTGTCAAAGGCTGGCTCATGCCTCCGGTTCCAGCGTTCTTTAAGCGCGTACTTCAGCATCTTGTCACTGGCGTCTACACTGGTCACGCTGAAGCCCTCTTCCACCAGCATGATGGAGTCCACCCTGGGCAGGGCGGGAGGGGAGAGGCAGAGAGGGGCAGGCAGTCAGGGGGCCTGGGAAGGCAAGGAGGAGACCCTATGCTGGACACTTCCATCTCCTCCACTCGTCTTCCATTCTTCTTTGTCTCTCCAGGCCCTCTCCACCTACCTCAAATGAGGTTCCTCACATCCGTGCCTTATCACCAGGTAGCAACTTTCCGGTTTTGTTTTTTTAGCACCCATTCAGAGCCAGGCACCCTATCGGTGTGCACTAATCCTCCTGGCAACCCTGTGAGGTAGCTGGTGTTAGCCCCACTCCAGAGATGGGGCAAACTGAGGACCCGTGCCTGGGGAGGTAGTATATATAGCCTGGGGGTTTGGAGCATAGGCCAGACCCCGACCCACCCAGGTCTGAGTCTCTTCTCTACTGGATAGAGGGCCTTCACTCCTCTGAGGCAGGTTTCTGACCATTGTAAACGGGACAGCATTCCCTAGCTCATGAGGTTTTGTGAGGACCTTAAACGTGGACGTGTGGACAGCTCCTGGCACAGCGCGTGGCACGGGCAAATACTGAACGAATGTTAACTGTTAACACTGCCCAAGGCCATCCCTGGGGAGCCATGCCAGAGCCAGTACCCGTGAGAGCTTCCGCCGGTCTAGCTCCAAAGCCCGGCCGCCGCGTCGCCCCGAGGCGCCCGGCAGTCCCCACCCTGAGTCCCCACCCTGCGGCGCCCACACCCCCCTCGCACCCTGGGTGCCCTCCGCCCCGCCTCCCGCCCTCTCTACTCCGCCGCCCGTCCCTGGCCGGCTGCGGGTCGCCGAAGGAGGCTGCCGGACGAGCCTACCGAGGTCCCCCCGCCGCCCCCCGCCGCCCCCCGCCGCCCCCCGCCCCGGCTCACCCGGTGCCGCAGGCCACGTCGAGCACCCGCTGGCAGCCGTGCTGGCGCAGCAGCCCGAGCAGCCAGGCCTTGTACTCGGCCGTGCGGCTGCGGGTGTCCCCGATGTAGAGCTGCCACACGCGCGCCGCCTCTCCGTCCGCGTACTGGTCCGGGAGCCCTTCGGCCGCCACCCCCAGGGACCGTGTGCGGTACACGCTGTCCACCATCCTGCCGCGCGCCTGGCCCGGCGCCGCTCCGCGTTTATATAGTCCGGCCCTGCCCGAGGCCGGCCGCCCCACCTGCCCAATGGCAGGTGAGCGCGGGGACACGCCCCTGCTGGGCTTGCAGCCACGGGGAGGGCACCACCCGGCGAGGCGAACCAGCCCTTCTCGCCTGCGGGAAGATCCCGTCCCCCCGGCGACCCCTTGGCGGGAAAGGGCCCGCCCAGCCCCACCCGCTTTAAGCCGGGCCTCTGGAGCACTCGGGAGGGGCCAGCAGAGGGGGCAGCGGTGAGATCGCCCGCTCCACCGCCACCAAAATGGGTAGAGAAGAAAGAAAACTTGCCAGTCCACACGGAGTTCAGCGCCTCGGACTGGACCGTCCCCGGCGAAGGAAGGTATTAGCATATCTAAAGAAGGACTGTCAGCTGAAGGAGGCCCGGGTCAGCCAGGAAGGGGAGGAGGAATAGGGAGTTATCTGGAGATAATGCTAGTCCGGCCACCTAGGTCCAGGAGCAGTTCTGGCCCAGCGGGTCATGGCCCACCTGGAGGCAGGTGCTCCTCTGCGGTGGAGGTAACGCTTAAGCTTTCCCCTGAGTCGGCGGCTAAGGCGGGGTCAGCCCTTTCCTCCCAATTCTTCACTGACTGGCACGCTTCTAAGCACAATTTGCTGTTTGAGGCCCCTGTTTGAAACCCAGCATCACCACAAAAAAAAAAAAAAAAAAATTAAATAATAATAAATAAACATAAAAATAAAAATCTTAATTTTTTCTTAAAGATTTTATTTTTAAGTAATCTCTGCACCAAACATGGGGGTGAAAGTCACAACCCTGAGATCAAGAGTAGCATGCTTTACTGTGACTGAGCCAGCCAGATGCCCCTACAAGTCTGTTATTTTTAAAAAATTTTAGATGGGGGGAGGGGCAGAGGGAGAGGGAGAATCTCTAGGACATTCCATGCCCAGTGCAAATCTAGACACTGGCTCCATCTTACAACCCCTGAGATCATGTCCCCAGCCAAAATCATGAGTCTGGCACTTAACCGACTGAGCCACCCAAGCACCCCTAAAAGTTTTGATTTTTTTGGTTTGTTTTAAGGTTTTATCTATTCACTTATTTTAGAGGGAGAGAGCCTGCCAGAGTGCAGGGAGGGGGAGGTGGGTGGAGAACAAGAGAAGGCGGAGGGCTGAGCACTGAGCACAAAGCCCCACCTGCGGTTTGGCTTGTCCTGACCCTGAGATCAAGAGTTGGCTGCTGAGGGACGCCTGGGTGGCTCAGTCCGTTAAGCTGCTGCCTTCAGCTCAGGCAGGGAGACTGCTTCTCTCTGCCTCTGCCTGCTTGTGCGAGCTCTCTCTCTCTCTGACAAATAATAAAATAAAATCTTAAAAAAAAAAAAAAAAAAGAGTTCGCCACCAACTGAGCCAGGCGGGCGCCCCTAGAAGTTTTAATTTTGTAAACACTATCTGCTTTCGATAGAGGTACCCACAGGGTGGCAAGTCCAGGGTTAGGGGTGGAAAAGCTTGGTGCCCTTGCTGTTACAGTGCTCGCTGTCACTTCATAAATTGGCCATTTGGCTTGGTTGGTGCACATCTACCCTTCTCCCCTAAGCAGATCTCTTTCTAGGACAAGACCCTAAACTCAGGTGGATTCAGCAATATGATGCCCCCCAGTGAAGCCCAAGACAGCAAGAACAGCCTTCCCCACTATCTTTGTTGGGCTTCAGAAAGAGCTAGGTATGGAATTTAGAATGAAGGAGGCTCCCCTATGCTCACCCTTTCATTATCCTTAGAATCTGTGAGCTAGAGGAACCCCAAAGATTATATAATCATTCTTTTAAAAAAAAAGATTTTATTTATTTATTTGACAGAGAGAGAGAGAGAGAGAGATCACAAGTAGGCAGAGAAGCAGGCAGAGAGAGAGGGGAGAAGCAGGCTCCCTGCTGAGCAGAGAGCCAGATGCAGGCTCCATCCCAGGACCCTGGGATCATGACCTGTTCTGAAGGCAGAGGCTTCAACCCACTGAGCCACCCAGGCGCCCCTGTATAACATTTTTTTGTGATTGGTTTGCAGCCTTTAGAGGCTAAAGACCATACTCTCCATTCTGATAAGGAATTGTATTTAAAGTCATCTTTTATTTAAATATTGATGCTTACAATTTTTAAGAAACATATAATTTTACCCATACAGCCATAATATGATTTTTTATAAAGAATTTTTTTTTTTTTTTTTGACAGAGAGACACAGCGAGAGAGGGAACACGGCAGGGGGAGTGAGAGAGAGGGAGAAGCAGGCTTCCCACCGAGCAGAGAGCCCAGTGTAGACCCCGGGACGCTGGGATCATGATCTGAACTGAAGACAGGCACTTAACGACTGAGCCACCCAGGCGCCCTATAGTATGATTTTTTAAAACAATATGAATACTAATGGTAAATTTGGATTAAAAAAAAATAAAGGTTTTGAGTAGCTTGTAAGTATACTTTCCAACTTTTTTTGTTTGTTTTTTTAAGATTTTATTTATTTGACAGAGAGACACACAGAGACAGAAAACATAAGCAGGGGGAGTGGGAGAGGGAGAAGCAGGCTTCCTATGGAGCAGGGAGCCCGATGTGGGTGGGGCTCAATCCCAGGACCCTGGGATCATGACCTGAGCTGAAGGCAGACGCTTAACAATGACTGAGCCACGCAGGCACCCCATCCATTTGAAAGAAAAGATTTTTGTTCTAAAGTTAATAATTATTTGCTTTCTTTCCCATCCAGAGGCATTAAAAAATATGTCAACATCATAAGACACATGACATTTCATGTACCTTTTTTCTTTCTTAACTTTTAACCATCAAAAGCATGTTTTCTTCTCCTGACCTTAAATTATCGGGCCTTAATCATGCTTTCAATGACTACATTGAGTAGATGTGACTTGTTTAATCGTTCCCCAAATCCTGAACATTTAAAATTTTTCAAGAGAGTGAACACTTGGATAATTACAATCAAATCATTTTCCAAATGGAATTTTTCTATTAATCGATACTGTTATCCAAAACAAATGTTTGTTTCCACTCTTCTCTGCATGAAGAAGTTATTCCTTGATATTTTACAAGGTAGAAAATTTTATCTAAGTGTTGTAATTTTTTTGTTGTTGTTTAAAGATTTTATTTATTTGACAGACAGAGATCACAAGCAGGCAGAGAGGCAGGCAGAGAGAGAGGGAGGGGGAAGCAAGCTCCCTGCTGAGCAGAGAGCCGGCAGGACCCTGAGATCGTGACCTGAGCCGAAGGCAGAGGCTTTAACCCACTGAGCCACCCAGGCACCCCTAAGTGTTGTAATCTTTAATTGCCACCAAAACAGATCAAATAATTGCAGTCCTGCACCCCTAAACTGTCATGCCCCCTGTGCACTGATGCATACTGCAACTGCCTCTTGTTCTACCTATTAGTTCAGCGAATTTTAGAGAAACTAAATGTGAGGCATTGGGCTGTGGAAGAGCCAATCACAGACTCTAAATCAATTTATAGTCTGACTTAACTGAAAATAAGAATAGAGGGTATTTTTTTAATTAATTAATTAATTTATTTATTTGACAGACAGAGATCACAAGTAGCAGAGAGGCAGGCAGAGAAGAAAGCAGGCTCCCCACCGAGCAGAGAGCCCAATGCAGGGCTCGATCCCAGGACCCTGGGATCATGACCTGAGCCAAAGGCAGAGGCTTTAACCCACTGAGCCACCCAGGTGCCCCAAGAATAGAGGGTATTTTTAAAATGCAGTGATTCCCTGGATTAGTTGAGAAGAGTAAATTCTTCATCCCCAAATGTGTGATGTTTTCCAAAAAACCTTAGCTTGGGACTATGGCTGGAGCTGGACCAACTCCCAGGCTATTCCAACTTGAGGACACATTAAAATCCTAGAATCGTGAAGTATGTACGTACGGTAACTACAAGCGAAGGACATTCTGTTTTTGTTTAGATTCAGACGAGGTAGAAATTTTTCAGAGAATGGATGCCAGTTTCTAAACTCCAGTCCAAAGCTGCTGGAAGGAACCTCTTGTCTGCGATGTCTCCCCAGACTGCACACTGGGATGCTGGGGAAGGGGAGGGAAGCCACCTACCCACATGGACTCTGCTAACAGATAGATCACGATGGATTCCTCTTTGGACTTTTTAATATACCATATAAGACCTAATTTACTTTAATAAAATCCTGTTAAATGAGTGTAAAATTGGTCCCTACATTGGTGGATTGCCACACTAATGAAAGGTCGCTCCTTTACCATTAAACTTAGTGCACCTGCAAGGATTCCACCAATGTTTAAGAGAGGTTTTCTTTGACCATTTCATGCTTTGTTATAAGCAATTTTAAGGTGTGCTAAAGTCCAATAAAACCTCTTCAGGGTAAACCAGTCTGCTCACTGAGCTCTTCTTCCACATAAAAATGACACACTATTTGAGCCCTGGTAACAGGCTAAGTAAGCATTGCTTATTGAAACAGCTGACTTAGCACATGCCATCCTGTCTTGATGTGATGAATGGTAAAACACCAAGACCACTTCGGTGAGTAATTCATAACAAAATAAAAATTTGGCTTTTTGAGTGTTTTGTTTATTTGTTTTTAAAGTTGGCTCCCTGCCCAGCACGGAGCCCAACATGGGGCTTGAACTCATGACCCCGAGATCAAGACCTGAGCTGAGATCAAGAGTCAGAGGCTTAACCAACTGAGCCACCTGGGTGCCCCTTGTCTTTTTTGTTTTTCTCCTTTTTGAACAGAGAACCTTTTACATATTTATATATATTTAGGGGTGGTGGTGGTAATAGATGTTGCCATCCCAGGAATTGGTAATGGGCTCAGCCTGCTTCTCTCCCTTCTCGATGTGCAACAACACCTCCTTATAAAGAATCACAATCATTTTCACAGAAGTTTAAGTTCTGTTGGCTGGGACAACCTTAGTAGATGGAGAATACAAGCTTAAAGAATGAATAAATTAGGGTTTCTCTTCAAAAAACTGTAAACAGGAGCCAGCCCTTGAGGGGTCCCTGGCGGGCTCAGTCAGCAGAGCAGGTGACTCTTGACCTTGGGGTTGTAAGTTCAAGCTCCACATTGGGTGCAGAGATTACTTAAAAAAAAAAAAAAAAAAAAAAAGCCAGCCCTTGAGAGCAGCATGAGGGTCAAGCTGGCTTTCAGTTATACACAACTGTAAACTCTGAAAAGGGAGAAAGGTTTGAAAGTTACCTTCCTCGGGGCACCTGGGTGGTATAGTCGTTAAGCGTCTGCCTTTGGCTCAGGTCATGATCCCAGGGTTCTGGGATCGAGCCCCACTTTGGGCTCCCCGTTCAGCAGGAAGCTTGCTTTTCCCTCTCACTCCCCCTGCCGTGTTCCCTCTCTCACTATGTCTCTCTGTCAAATAAATAAAATCTTAAAAAAAGAAAAAAAAAGAAAGTTATCTCCCTCCTAATTGTATTCTCCACATTGAACTCTTAAGACTGTAGCTGCCTGCCTTCTAGAAGAGAGCCATGTAAGGGGGTTTAGTGCCCAAGCCGGCCCATAGCTGTAGGGTGCTATGGCACTGTGGCTCTCTCCCAGGACACCGAAGCCAGTCCACCAGGGGCTCATAACCTGCTTGGGCCACTTATAGAATGTGACCTTAGGGAAGTTACTTAACCTTTCTGTGCTTCATTCATTCAGCAGCTACTTACTAAGAAGCTACTCTGTGCCAGGTACTAGACTAAGTGCTGGGGATAGAACAGTGAACAAAACAGACAAAAGTCCCTGTTCTTTCTGTGGTGGGAGAGATGTCTGTGGGGAGGGGGCACTGGTAATCATGTTTTTCAGGAGCTGGGTGCTGGTGACTCGGGCGTTCAGTTTGTAAAAAACCACTGAGCTGTATACTTAGGTACATTTTCCTGTATGTGCTTTACCTCAGTAGTTTTTAGGAATCCTCGGGCTTCAGGCCATAGCTGTGGTAAATCAGTATGTAAAGCACAGAGAGCTGGGCTCGTCGCAGGGTCCACACTCAAAAACCACCTGCTATTCTTGCCACAAAACTCCTTAGAACAAAATGGGCCATCAGGGGACGCTCAAGAGGGATTCGGCAGCCTCTGCTGCTAGGCGAAGCCCACGGAGCCTTCCTCTCAACCAGTTAGAAGACTGTGCATTTGTCACAAAAAATAGGCTTTAAGACAACAAAAAAGGGGGGGGGGGTACCTGAGTAGCTCAGTTGGTTAAGCAGCTGCCTTCGGCTGAGGTCATGATCCGAGTCCTGGGATCAAGCCTGACATCGGGCTCCCTGCTTGGTGGGGAGTCTGCCTCTCCCTCTCCCACTCCCCCTGCTTGTGTTTCCTCTCTTGTTGTCTGTCAAATAAATAAAATCTTTAAAAAAAATAGAAGAGGCATTTTGCTCTTACTTGTGAACTCAGGGGCTGCCGGGCCGATGGGGACACGTGGCCAGCTATGTGCTGCACAAAGATTCTGGATCTGAGGGGCTGCCATTCCTATTGCAAATAGCATGGGTTTGCCAATTTATTATTATGTTCTGGCGGCCAAGTGTCTTATCCTCATAAGATTTATATTAAATACATGACTTTCTAACAGATGGAAGTCAAAGGTGTGAAGAGCACTGTCTTCTAACTCACAAAAAAGATACCGCGTGGGAATCACATCCAGAAACTGGGAAATAAGGAAACCGCTTTCTAGAAATTGCCCTTTAAAATGAATACAGAGGTGGCTCAGTCGGTTAAGCTTTCTACTCAGATCATGATCTCAGGGCTGCAGGATTGAGCCCCTTGTTGGGCTCTGCACCGGGAGAGGAGCCTGCTCAAGACTCTCTCTTTCCCTCTCTAAAAATAAACTAAAAAATAAATAAAATGAACACAAAGTCCCTGGGCAGCTGCCCCTGAGACTTCACTCCCAGAAACTGGCTTTCTAGTTGGTTCATCAGCCTTTGCGGTTCTGGATGATGGAAGTTTCTGGCACAGACTGATCCTCTCTGGAGTTCTGACCGGCTGTGCCTCTGAGAACAAGACCCTGACATTGACTTCATGGAGGTCCTGCTGCCCCCTCTTTGCACAACACCCTGTGCTCCTCCTGCTGGAGTGGGCTCCAGCTGACCTCATCTTAACAGCTTTGTTAGACAAGCAGGTCGCTAAGCCACCAAATCTGAGATGGGCCCAGACATCTGTCTGTTTAACAGTTATTCCATGTGACACTCATGTTCAAGTGAGTTTAAGAAACCCTGTTCTAACAGGATTTCCAATAAGGGGACTAAAATCTGGTTAACCTGAGCTCAGCCAGACCCCTCCCTCACCTCATGGAGAGACAGGGTGTGGGAGAGCGGGAGGCAGTAGGCAGGTTTGGAAAGGTCTGGATGTGCGGTGGGGAGAGGAAAAGAAAAACCTGGGGAGCTGGATCTCGCCTCTGGCTCTTCGAGGCTGGGCCAGGGAGGCGGCTGCCTGCTGGGGTAGGTGGGTGGAAAGCTAGTGTGTGTGCAATACGCCCGGCCCTTTGGGTGGTAGGGAGAGGAAGGTGCTATCCACAGCAGCCACAGGTCAAAGAGCAAAGCAGTCACAGCACTGTCTGCCCTCTGGTCTGGGACTGGGCCTGGATTGGGCCACTGGGCCTACACCCCAGCAAAGGGATAGGTCTTTGTCCTATCTTACTTTAGGGACCAGCGAAGCTCTGGGTAGAGACATAAGCCAGGCACTCAAGTACGGTGTTTTAGAGACAGAACAGGGGTATCAGAGACTAGCCATGAAATTCTACAGTCCAGGGGGCTGCAAACAGTTCCCCAGCCCTGAGCTCCAGCCCCCAGAGTCCAGGGCAGGACCTGAGTCTCTGACTGGAATCTCACTGCCCACAGAGACTTCAACAGGGACAGCACCCATCCTACAGATGGGTGGGGGCAGGGGGGCTAAACTCAAGAGGAATCATCCTCCAGGGACCTTTCGAAGCCTCACCAACCAGAGGAAAACAGCTCCCAGTTTGCTCCACCCTCTCTGGCCCTGGCTGTCCCACCTCATGGGAGAAGAAGGCCTGAGCCCAGGCTACAAGAGCGCCCCTCGCCCCCAGTTAGTTCAGACCCTGGAGCATTTCCCTGGAGTCGGGGTCTGGGGCGCTCCACTAGGCCCAGGCCAGAAGCATGAAGGGGTCTGCAGGGGTGATCCCTGGGGGCCAGGTGGGGGCACGGTGCTGGCAGGACCTCCTGCCACTGTCTCCTTCTAAGAAGCCATAGCTCCTTCCTCCTTTACTTTCGGAAGAGGTTTACCGGTAGGGGTGGAGTTGTGGCTAAGAAGCCAAACCAGTTTAATGTGGGTCACATTGCCAGTACCAGGTGCTAGGGGAAGGAGCTGGCAGCCATGGGGTAGTGGAAACACAACTGACCCAGAGGCTGAATCCTGAGTCTGAGTGCCCCGGGTACACTTAACAGCAGGACTTCGGGCATGTCACTTCATTTGAGCCTCCGTTTTGCCTTCTACCAAATGAGGCTAATGGCACCCACCCCACAGGAGTTGTACGGGTTCACATTAAAGCCTGGGAGCGTGTACAGTTGTCATTACCACTGTTATCGAGTGCCCTGATCCCTGCCCTCGGGGCAGAATGGGGAGGAGCCTTGGCCCACTGCAACTTCTCCCTGAGGCCAGCCTTCCTGTTCCTCCCTGCTCCTAGAGAACATGCTGGAACCTGCATTGGGGGACTGGAGTGTCCTCCCCTCCGGGCACAACAATTAGAAAGAGCGGAGTGCTAAGTTGTGGTCATCAGGGAACAAGGTTCAAGACCAACAAGTAGAGCAGATGGAGATGGGAAGGAGGGCGGGATCTGGTGGGGTCATCAGTAAACAGTTTACACAACAAATGGGAAGGCCTTCCAGGAGAGAGGAGAGGATGGAAGGCAGCCAGGTGCCCAGGGCACAAGTGAGGCCTCTCCTGGCCTGGGGAGCTCAGGGAGTCCAAGGCAGCTGAGTGGGCAGCTGAGGGGCAGTCCAAAGCCCTGCGCTGAGCTACGTCTCAAAACAACCCGGGCCCTCCCTGCACTTGCCGTTCCCCAGAGCAGACAGGCCAGCCTCAGTAATGGGAGGATGGAAGCTGTCTCTTCGTCCTTGGCCCCCCAAGGCTGGAAGGTAAGGGGCAAGAAAGAGCAACAAGGGCTCCAGGCCCCTCTGAGGAGCTGGAGGGGACTCAAAAATTGGAACAAAAAAGGCCAAAAGGTTTTTACTCTGTGAGCCCTGGGGAGGGCCGGGCAGAGTGCCAGGTGTCCACAGGAGGGGTCAGCAGGGGTGGGGTGGCCTGTAGTCGTGCTTCCCCATCGGGGAGGAGGAAGGGGAGGTGAAGGCCGGGGTGCCCTCCCCATGGGCCCCACACCTGCCCCTCCTGAGTTCACACCGGAGTCCCCCGCAAGCGGGAAATCAAAGGGCCTGCCCGAAGCTGGGGTCAGGAGAGCCGCTTGGCAGAGGGAGGAGGCGAGTTCTTCCCTGGCCCCGTGTCTTTCCTGGTGGCAAGCCGCCCGGCAGGGAGGACCTGGAGCAGGACAGCTGTCTGCCAGCCAGAGCGGGGTCCCGGATTCCTCAGGTTCCAGGTCAGGGGTCTCGGTTCAGGGGGCACTGGGTTAGGCTCAAAGCTCATCCGGGGGGCTGTGTGTGAGAGGGGACGCCTTCTGGATGCCCTCATCCTCATCGGGGCTGGGGTCTTCCTCCAGGCCACCTAGCTCCTTCCTCTGTTTGCTGCCGCCGCCCGATGCCTTGACCCTGCTGCTCTTCTTTTTAGACTTCTTCCCTCCCAGGGCGGCTGTGTCCCCCTTCTTGCCGGACCACTGCTCTGCCAGGCAACCTGGGGTGAACAGAGACACCCGCAACAGATTGGTTTGCTGGGAGCAGAGCACGGACGGACAGGGGGGATGAGGGTGGGGGTGGGGACACGGAACTGGCACCCCGTGGCGAGTCCCTGCCACCTGCCTCACTGAGACCCTGGAGGGGCATCTGCGTCCCCTTCCTGTGGTTCTGCACCTGTTTTCAGTACCTTACTCCACCCTGTCCCCCCAAGCTCCCCAAGGGCAGAGCTGCAAGGACACCTTCTATTTCTTATTTCTCTTCCGTCCTCATATCCACCTCCCCTGAGGGGGAGCGAGCAGTAAAATGGAGGGCCCAGCGCCCTGCCCTCTCCCGCCGTCACACTCACTGGTGTCCTTGCCCTTCAGCACGTGATTGGCGCAGAGGAACTGAGTCAGGTCTTCCTCCTGGTGGTTCCTGTACCAGTCCTCGATCACCTCCTCAAACTCTTCCACCAGCACGTCGCACTACGAATCACAACACGGCGCATTGGCAAAGCCCCAGCACTGACTCGCTCCCGGGGGAGCTCAGCTGAGTCTCACAACCCACCGCAGGCCAGGCAGGTGGCTGTGATTCCCCTGAGAAAACTGAAGCCAGAGAGATGAGACGACTTGACCAAAGCCCCCCACCCCACGCCCTCAACTCTTGGTGGCCTTCCTCAGCCACAGACTTAGTCCCCACTCTCTCCTGTGAGGCAGGGCAGCCTCTGAGGGCTGAGAGGCCCGTACCTGCTTCTTGAGGTCAGCCACCTCTGCAGAGGTCTCGTTCCACAGCTCATAGGGGATATCCATCACCACCTTGACCCCTTTGTGGACCAGGTTGTGCAGTGTCTCAAAGGTCTCAGACATGCCCTGGAAGAGGCAGTAGGTCTGAGTGGCTTAGAGCGTTCTCCACCCCCCACCCTCCTCTCTGGGTAGTGCTGGAAGCCGGACCAGCCAGCTCTGAGTCAGGGCCCTCCAAGGCTTCTCATACGTGACTTTACCTTCCTCTCCCCTCTTTCAGGCCTGTCCCCCACAACCCCTGCACACCTACACACACACACACACACACACACACACACACACACACACACACACACACCATGGCTCCCCACTCCTCAACCTTCCAAAAAGGACTGCTGTTTGCCTTCAGGCCCTTTGAATGGATACTCCTTTTCCAGGAATTAAGTGTGTCCTGGCTCTTTCCCCTCACTGTGCCCAGGAACACTCCCTCATGTCTAGATCCACTGCCTACTCCGGCTTCTTCCTGGGGCTTGTGTCTTTCCTGGGTCAGAAGGGGGCAGGTGAGGCAGTGAGGACGCCTGGTTCTACAAAAATATTTCTGCCAGCTACCTAGGTCTTCTCCCCAGAGACTCCATCTGTACACTGTCCATTTCCTCTTTCTTTCCAGAGGCGATGCATGCAAATACAAGCAAATCCACAAATATATCATCCTCTCTTGCCCCCACCTCTTATACAAGTGGCAGTAGGTGTCAGCCACACTATTCTGTCCTTTGCCTTTTTTACTGACTAACAGACCTTGGAGACAATATGAATTCAACTCATAAAGAGACGACCTCATTCTTTGTTTTGTCCACTGAATGGCCATATCAATTTATTTAGCCACTGGTGAATGAGTAGGGTGTTTCTAACTTTATTGCTATAGACAACAGTTTTAAACATTTTTATATCAAAACAAAACACGGATTTATTACTAAACAGAGTAAAAAATTTGTACAAATTTTATTTTATTTTTAAAATATTTTATTTATTTACTTGTCAGAGACAGACAGAATGAGCAAGGGGAGTGGCAGGCAGAGGCAGAGGGAGAAGCACACTCCCAGCTGAGCAAGAAGCCTGATGTGGACTCAATCCCAGGACTCTGGGATCAAGACCTGGGCCTAAGGCAGATACTTAACTGACTGAGCCACCCAGGTGCCCCTTTATTTTATTTTTTTATCTTTTAAAGAGGCTCCACTCCCAGCATGGAGCCCACTGCAGGGCTTGAGCTCACAACCCTGAGATCAAGACCTGAGCTGAGATCAAGAGTCAGATGCTTAGGTGGCAGTCAGTTTGGCATCCGCCTCTTGGTCTTGGCTTGGGTCATATCAGGGTTGTGAGATCGAGCTTGGCATGGACCCCTGCATCAGGCTCTGTACTCAGCAGAGTCTGCTTGAGACTTTCTCCTTCTCCCTCCTTCCAGTGCACACATGCACTTGTGCTTTCTCTCTCTCAAATGAATAAATCTTAAAAAAAAAAAATTCAAAAATCAAAAAAAGGAGTCAGCCACTTAACCAGCTGAGCCACCCAGGTGCCCCTAAATCTTAAAGATAAAGTCTAAGATTTCTGCTGCTTAAGACTATCCCTCTAGGTTCCCCAGGGATTTCTAACTAAAAGACTCCAGGAGAAGGGTACTTAGGTGGAGAACTATGTGAGGCAAGTCTCTTACCATACGGGCCTGGCACTGAAAATGTTGAAGCAAAGAACTGTGGACCTTGTGGTAAGAAGCTCATTCTTCAGGGACAGAAGCATTTGTGCACAGAGTAAGTGCATTAAATGTCACACAGGAACCCTGACAGAGGTCCAGGTGAGTGCCCTGTGGGCCTAAAGGGATAAGGTGATCACTGCCACCCCCAACCCTGCTGTGTCTTCTGACATCTCCTCTAAACCCCATAGCACTGCACTCTGAGCTCTCCCTGAGTCAGTGGTCAGGCCTCCACGGGGTGGGGGAGGGAGGGGCATTTCGGATGGGGAGGGTGAGGAAGGGCCTGGATGGCCCAGCTCACTGGCACCTGGGTGGCTCAGTCACTGGGCATCTGCCTTCAGCTCAGGTCATGATCCCGGGACCTTGAGAACGAGCCCCGCGTTGGGCTCTCTGCCTGGCAGGAGGCCTGCTTCTCCCTCTCCTGGTCCCCCCTGCTTGTGTTCCCTCTCTCGCTATGTTTCTGTCAAATAAATAAATAAAATCTTAAAAAAAAAAAAAAAAGGTACCTATTGCCACTGGAAAGTCAGGGCACTCAGGAGGCGAGAAATGCAAACAGCAGTCGATAAAGATCGGGACAAGGCCAAGGATGGAAGCTCCCTAACAAGGATCTTCAAGTCACAGCCACACCAACAGACCACTTAGATACATGCAGGCCTTGCCCCGTGGGGAAGGACAAGCACAAATCCAACCTTGGCAAACCGGTTGCTGCCGGTCCTCTCCTTGTGCAGGCTGTAGTCCAAGAGCCTCTTGCAGATGGTCTCAGTGACTTCGATTAGGCGTAAGTCCCTGCAGAGACAGGAGCACAAGAGGGACTGAGCTCCTCTCCCAGCCCCAGTGGGTTAGCAGTCCGTCCCTCCAGCCCTGCTACCCCAACACCTGCGCATCTCACCAAAGGGAAGTCAGAGCTGGAAGGAAGATAGGTCATCTGGTCTGGGGGCTCTGAAATGCTGGAACACAGACCAGAGAGACAAAATGTAACAGCTCTATGGGAAGGCATCCTTTATAAAGCAAAATGATTCAATATTTAGATGTTTTTCTAAGGCAAAATGTATTAAATTTTGATGTCAAAATATTTTATTTTGAAAGGACGATCATGGCTGATGAAGGGTTTTTGGGGGCTTATTTTTAATATTTATTCCTGGTAAAATTAAAAGTGGGTAATCCTATGTTATCAATTTTTTTTTTTTAATTGCATTGGCCCATGAAATCCAAGAGTCTGGGATGAGATAAGGTCAAACCATCTTGCTTTGACGGAGTCTTTGACAAGTCTGAGGCTCAGTGGAAGGAAGGGATTTATGAAGATCCCACAATTAGTTGGGGTAAAACCAGCGGGCAAACTCAGGTGTTGGTGAGAACTGCCTCCCTTTGGTGGGTTTGCCTGGCTGGGAGGGAGAGGGAACTCCACGCCACCAAAACCTCTAGGAACAAAGTAGTCCAGGCCAGTGGGTACACCCCCTTCACTTACGACTTGGTGTATTTGACACCGGAAGCCTTCCGATCCAGGATGCCATAGCCTGTGTCGATTACCTCCTTGGTCTTGCCTGTCTCCTCAAAAGCGGACTTCAGCTCCACGGCGACATATTTACACACTGGGGGCGGGAGACACAGGACAGCCCACTGAGCCTATGTGAGTCTGACAGGAAGGAGCCAGCTCCCAGCCAGATATGCCACGATGGGTGCCTCTCCAGACGGGGTCAACACAGGGCAGGGAAGGAGTTAGCCCCAAACCACCACATGGAGGTCACTGGGTGAAACTCGGCTCCAAGATTCACTGCTCCCTGTCCAGTCCCGGCCCTTATCCTACTGACTCCATTTCTCCCAGCTGCTTCCTGCCCCCCCACCCCCTGTAATTTTAAATTTTCAAACATATAAAAAAGCTGAATGAGTACGAGTAATTATACACCTTCCACTCATTTCAACAGTTTGTTCGTGATCTGCCACACTCTCTCTCCAGTATAAGATATAAAATAAGAGGATAATACAGTAATATAGCTCAACAGCATATGCACTGTTTTTGCTAAACTATTCTGAAAGTAAGTTGCAGACAACATGACCTTTCACCCCTCAAAATGTCCTCACGCATCTCTGGAGAACACGGATTTTCTTCTACCAACCATAAAAACATACTGATCCTCAGAAAATGAACAATAATTCCAATATCGCCTAATACTCAGTCCGTATTCAAATTTCCCTCATTGTCCCCAAATGTGTGGTCTGCCTGTTTTATGACTTGATTTCATATGCTGTTCTGGCACCACCGCTCTACGCCTACCAAGGTCATCTGCTCCATCCCTTCCAAAGGCCTTGTTCCCACCAGCTCTGTTACATTCATCCTCTCATTTCCTCTTACTCTTCCTCGGTTACTAAGCAACCCCTGTGTGCCAGGCACTGTCTGGGGATTCGCATTTGAAAACAGGTTCCTCCCTGCTACATACAGTCCAATGGAGTGATCGCTGTGCGTTAAGGAGTGTTACCACTGAAAGTGAGATTTGCCCGAGGCCGTGGGAGAGTGCTTCATGCCTTCTATGGGCTTTTCTACCCATTCTTCCAGCCTCACTTTTATTATTATATTTTTTAAAGATTTTATTTATTTGAGAGAGAGCAAAAGACAGAGAGAAAAAGCATGAGCAGGGGGAGAGAGGGAGGGAGGGGCGGAGAATCTCAAGTAGACTGAGCCCAGAGCCTGATGTGGGGCTCAAACTTGGAGCTCAGGGCTCAATCTCATGACCCTGAGATCAGGACCTGAGCTGAAACCAAGAGCTGGCTGCTTAACCGACTGAGCCACCCAGTGCCCTACAACCTCACTTTATTTTTTGAAAAAGATTTTATTTATTTATTTGAGAGAGAGAGAGAAACAGAGCACGAGGTGGGGGGCGGGAGAGAGGAGAAGCAGACTCCCCGCTCAGTGGGGAGGCTGACACAGGGGATAATCCCAGGATCCTAAGATCAGGACCTGACCCAAAGGCAGACACTCAACTGACTGAGCCACCCAGGCGTCCCACAACCTCACTTTAAAAAACATCCTCCTGGGGCACCTAGGTGGCTCAGTTGGTTAAGTGACTGCCTTTGGCTCAGGTCATGATCCTGAAGTCCCAGGATCGAGTCCTGCATCAGGCTTCTTGCTCTGCAGGAGTCTGCTTCTCCCTCTGACCTTTTCCCTCCCCATGCTCTCTCATTCTCTCAAATAAATAAATAAAATCTTTAACATAAATAAATAAAATAAAAACCTCCTCCTGGGGCCATGGTTCTCCCTCTGCCCCTCCCCCTACTCGTTCTCTCAATGGCTCTCTCTCTCAAATAAATAAATAAAATCTTTTAAAAAAATAAATAAAGCCTCTTCCTTCTGCAAAGCTCTTCTGGACCCCCCCACCTGCTCTGATTTCATCTGGGTCTCTACAGGATCCATGTTCTAAGAGCCCTTGGTCACTTTGTGTCTCCCCAACTATAAGGGTACACAAAGTGAGTATCACATATTGGACTTTTTCTGTATTCCTCTAATCTGGGACTCTGTGTTGGATACTTAAATATTGCCGAGAGACTGTGTTTGTGGTGGAGCAGCTTCTGATGCCTCCGAACAAATATGATCTGTAGGCTAAATGCCATTAGTATTGTTATAATGCTGACAGCAGAATTTGGCAGAAGACCAATCTACCATCAAAACCCCCCCAAAAAAACAAAAAACAAAAACAAAACCATCCCCTGAAGGCTTGCTTGGTAAAATTTTATAACATACACATTTAATAGATGGCTTGGAGAACCTGAACACATGAAAATTCCATGTGATCTCAGAGTCTGCCATGAATTGAGGCGGCTCACCTCCCTGGCTCTCTAGCCAGGAACACCTGTCCCCCTCCCCCTCTCTGTTCTGCACTCTGGGTAAGCTCATCATTTTTCTGGCTTTTGCCCCTTTCTCCCACGCCCTCAATGTGTAGGATTCCAGGCCCTGGGGAGCTGGAACCTCCTTTCTCTCTTGTGCCCATCAACCACAACCCTGCTTCTCAACTCTTCCAAACCTTACCTCTTCAAGACTCCCCTGGGGATCCCACCCAGAACTAGACTTGGAGGAGACTCATGGCACAGACCCCAGACTCTCATGGATACCCACCTACTCTTTTTCCAGGCAGGTCCTCCTTCCTCTATGCCAAGGCTTATTTTACTTAGGTTTTGGAGCCAGAAGGCAGGCTTTGTGGACCAGACACAGTCAGCATTTAATAATAAAGGTGCAACAATGATAAATAAGAGCAAATACACTATTAAGAAGAGCCTAAGAGTTTGCCAAGCCATCCTGTAACTGAAAATCCCTTTAAAATTAATCTTTATTGGGATGTCTGGGTGGCTCAGTCAGTTAAGCATCTGTCTTCAGCTCAGGTCATGATCCCAGCATCCTGTGATCGAGTCCCCAGCCAGCTCCCTGCTCAGCGGGGAGCCTGCTTCTACCTCTGCCTCTCTCCCTTTCCCCTGCAACCTGCTTGTGACCTCTCTCTCTGACAAATAAATAAATAAAATCTTTTAAAAAATAAATTATTTTTATCTATTACCTACAAGGTGAGGCTGGATTAGAATGATCTCTAAGATGTTTGCCAGCTCTATGCTTCTGAGTCTGTGAATGCCTCCTAAGGGAAAGAAATGTGAGGTTCTCAGGCTATGAGAATAGAAAACAAAGAGAGGAAGTGAAACCCCCAAACCATACCATATAGGTTAGGACTAGAGCAAGAGTGAAAGGAAAGCATCCCAACTCTCTGCCTTCCTATTTATGGAAGAAAGAGACAAGGTACAGGCTAGAACCCACACTGTGAGCCCTCCCAGTGAAGTCGGTTCATTTCATCTTTCATCTCTCAAATGAAAGGATTATGTGTCCCACTCCACCCCATCCCCACTTCCCAGTGCTTAGGGAACATCTGGCCTGCTGTACGCTCTGAATTGGGATGAAACGGATATATAGCCAACTTTCGGAGGGGTCTGGGGTTATGGAGATGGCAAGGAAGGAGTGACTGTGAAGGTTTGGGTAGAAAAAAGAAACGGTGTGCCGGTAGGGGAGGTGCGGGGAAGTGGGGGCGGGGGGGGGGGGAAGGTAGCCCATTCATAGTCCTGCATCACTGGCTTGGGTGCTGGTGGTCTTTTTCTCTCTCTGAAGTTCTATGCCTCCATCCCTGTATCTTTGGGATACACTTTCTCCTGATTCCTAAAATCCTCCTCCCTCACCAAATTCTCCCAGGCTAGATCTACTCTTATCCCAAAGTGGCCCTATTTTTCTCCCCATAGGCCTCAGACCCTTCTCCTTCCTCCACACCCACCCACAGCCCACACTTGTTTGTCTTTATTTCAAAAATATTCCCTGGATGCCCACCAGGCACTGTGTGAATAAATATCTGAGACAAGGTCCCTGTCCTCGAGGAGCTTAACGCTAGTGGTGGAGTCTATCAATTACACAGATAGCTTGTGGTGAGGGCCCTTCCTAAGGACAGTCATACGGACCTTTTCAGTTCCTCAAACTTGTCCTTTGCTTCTTAGCCTGTAGGCCTCTACATCTGCGGTTTCCTGAGAGACTCCCTCTTTTCCTGTCTCTTCGCCCAGCTAACTCCTAATTACTGTTTGGTCCTCCTGTACGAATTCCTGACTTCCCTCTCCACACAGCCTATCCGCTCCCCCCCCGCCCCCGCCCTCTAGGCTAGATTAGATGCCTGGATCTTAACTGCTTCTTCTGCACCGGCTTGAGAGCTCCAGGTGACCCGAGACCTGATCTCTTGCCCCGCCCCCCGCGTCCCCCGCGTCCAGCACAGTGCCAGGCACACAGTAGCTTCAGGGAATGAAGAAGATCCTCCTCCTCAGGGAGCCAAGGCCCTTCCATCCCCCAACCCGCACTCCCCGCGGGCCCCGCCCCCTCACCTTCGCATTTGCTGGGAAGTCGAACCCAGTCGGTCTCCTCGGCGTGCGCCGAGCCGGGGCCCAGCTCCGGGGCCGGCAGTAGCAGCAGCAGCAACAGTAGCAGGGAGAGAAGCAGAAGACAGCGGGGCCCGGGCCGGGGCGCGAGCTCAAGCAACGGCTCCATGGTCCAGCCGGACCAGACCCCAGCGGACCCGGCAGCGCTTCCTCCCGCCGCGCGCGCTGGGCAGCTTCCCGCAGCCGCTTCCGGGACTGCACACGTGCCTCGGCGTAACCAGGGCAACAGGGAGCCCCCCCCGCCCCCACCAGCTGCTGCCTCCGGCCACCTCGGACCGCCCCCAGAGCCCAGGAAGGCCCGCGGACTACTCAGCCAATGGGCTTTCCGGGGCTTGCCCTACAGCGAATGGGAGGGCGATCTTTTTTCAGTCTCGACCAATGAGAGAGCTCATGGTGTCCTCAGTGACCTATGGCAGCATCTTTCCCCACCCACTAACGGATGTTCTGGGAGGGCCTGGAGGACTAGGACGTGGAGGCGGGAAGCAGTGGTCTGGCCCTTGAATGGGAGGTCGGATCCTTGGATCCTGGTAGAGGTGCAGAAGGCATCTTCTCGGCCTTCTCCGCCTCCTTGCATGTCACTTCACAATACTTAATAAGTATTCAGCAAATACTTATTAAGCCCTGCTTTTAAATTTTGTTATTATTATCGTTGTTGTTATTGTTGTAATTGCTAATCACTAGTAGGAGATGCGGGTGAGACCTTGGCTACGCAAACAGTCCCCAGTCTTCAAACTGTCTTAGTGCCAAGTAATCCTAGATTGGTCCCCTGAGAGCTAAAACAAGTCGCCTCCTTTCTGAGCCTCAGTTTCTTTTCTTCTTCCCTCCTTCCTGCCTTTCTCCCTTCCTCCGCAAAGCAAGGATTTGGCTAATGAACGATTGTATTTCCCTTCCATTTCCCCAGCAATAACAGGGTGCTTGACACGAAGAGATGCTCGGTGGGGCCCCATCTGCTGTATCATCAAGAGGAGGACTTTCCGGGTCTTTGGGGCTGCTTAGACTGCCCCTGAGCTGTTAGAGCATAGTTTGCTATCACCACCTTGGGGGAAAGAAGACTAAGGTAGAACCACTGGTCCAGCCAACTGTCCTGTGCTGCCCAGGGGACACCTAGGTTCAGATGAACGCTCCCAAGATTCCTGGGGGTTATTACTGGAGAGAGAAACCCCTGGAAAGCCTGGATCTCCTGCCAGTGCTGGAGAAACAGGCCACACACTCTACTGTGGGGGCCTTATATATTCTCAGCACAAGAGCCCTTTTCACGAAACAAAACAAGGGCGTTTGTGTGGCTCAGTCTTTAAGCATCTGCCTTCCACTCAGGTCATGATCTGGGAATCCTGGGATGGAGCCCTGCATCAGGCTCCCTGCTCAGTGGAGAGCTTGCTTGTCCCTCTCCCACTCCCCCTGCTTGTGTTCCCTCTCTTGCTGTCTCTCTATCTCTCTGTCAAATAAATAAACAAAATCTTTTTAAAAAGGAAGAAAGAAACAGCGCCTGGGTGACTCAGTTGGTTAAGCAACTGCCTTTGGGTCAGGTCATGTTCCTTGAGTCCTGGGATGGAGTCCTATATCAGGCTCCCAGCTCCTCGAGGAGTCTGCTTCTCCCTCTGACCTTCTCCCCTCTCCTGCTCTCTTACTTGCTCTCTCTCTCAAATAAATAAATAAAATCTTTAAAAAAAAAAAAAAGAAACAAAGAAACAAAACAAAAAAATTTCTTTAGTGCCTGACTCAGGCCTGATGCTCAATGAATATTTGTTAAATGAATAATGACCCTTAATTGATTAATAAGGTATAAGTTTGGAGTTAACATCCATGCTCTTGGCATTGTACATGATCCTGCTACCCTGGGATCCTGGCCCTGTTCTTTTCTGTCAAGTCTGTACAAAACTTCATGTGGGGCCCAGCACCCCACCTTTCTGGCTTCCTGGGCTCCTCGCCCTGACCTCTCACAGAGGCTGGGCCAGGTTGAGGAGGCAGAGTGGAGGCCTCTTCTCATGCCTGGCTGTGGGAGGAGACAGAGGTAGGACAGCGTCCTCCCCAAACCCCGGCATCACTCTGCAGTTCTAGAGTCTCACCCTCAGGAAGCCCTCTTCCTCAAGGGAGCCTTCCCAGATTTCTGGCTTTTCAAAATTTCCCAGATTCCCTCCTCCCAGAGCAGACATGAATTCAAATGTTTCGTTTGTGTCATTTACGTTCTCCTTTAATTGTTCCCAGTTCTCTGCCCCTCAAATGTCTCAATACCTGTGGCACACCACCCTCCTCCCTGAGAAGGCCTCAGTATGGGACAGGAGACAGAGCTCTGCCCCGGAAACTTCCATCTGCAGAAGGCAGGTCACATACAAATACTGCAAGCCTTAAGGAAGGAATTTCGGGGAGGCTCATGAGCACCGGGCCCAAGCTCGGTGGGTAGAGAGCGTCCCTTCCTTCCAGCCTGGGCTCCGGGGGACTCCTGGCCAGAACCGCGGGGCTGTGGCACCAGCGGGGCGGGCACGGTGAGCCCTGGGCCGGTGGCCCCTCCAGCACCGCAGCCAATCCAGACGGCGGGGGCTGAGGTCCCGCCCGCGGGCGGAGGCTGCGGGAGACCGCCCGGCGCCTGCGGGCAGGTGGGGGGCGCGGGGAGACCGGGGTCCCCCAGTGCGGAAGGCGGGGCGCGGAGGCGGCTGCAGGTCAGGAGCACGTCCAACAGCAGCAGCTTGAAGAGCAGCAGCCGCAGCGCCCCCAGCCTCAGGGCCTGGCCCCGCGTCCCTGCGGGACGGAGACGAGCGGTTAGGGCCAGAGGCCGGCTTCAGCCCCACCCACTGGAGAAAGTTCTCCGGGGAGCAGGGGCCTTGTCCTCCGCCCCTGTCATTCCTCCTCCCCGCCGTTCCCCAAAGCCTGGGAAAGTCCTCCCTGGTGTCTAGCCTCAGCTCTAATTGGAAATAGTAACACATTCCTTCCTAGCCTTCATTTTATTTTATTCTCCCAAAACCAGGGGGATGCAGGCCAAGCAGGGATTAGCATCTGACGCAGAGAGTAACCGGACCCCTATTCTCTATGTGCGGAAGTAGAACTGGACTCAGGACTCTGTCTGGTGGGTGGTCTGGTCTCCCAGGGCTCTGACGCTGATACCATCTATCTGGGCTGCCCGGGGAGAGCTTCACAGAGCCCCCTGTTGGCTGTCGCCTACACTTTTCAACTGGTGGCCAGGAATTAGTCTGGGGTCAGAGGATCCACCCCCATCTACCTTAGATAGACTGAAGCCCAGGCTTGTCGATGCCCCAACCCAGCAAGGCACCCTCTTCAGGAACCACCCACCAAGCCCTCCCCCACCACACCCCAACACCAGTGGGACCATCATCCCAGACCCAAACAGGCTGAAGATCCTGGTCCCCAGTACTCACCCCTGAGACGCTCCCAGAGGCAGGTCCTGGCTGAGGAAGCCTCTCCTGGCAGCCAAGAGGAAGAGAATAAGTCTTTTGGGATGGGCTCTGCCGTCCACCCAAGCTCTGTGCCCCAGGCCTGGCAGGGGGCAGCCACGCATGGCAAGTTGCATAAATGGACAAATGAACAAGCACCAGGAAAGCTGAGCCCATTTGCTACAATGTCTCTCAGGGACTCAGATCTTTCTCTGTCCCCACTGTCCATTATTCTGTGTCCCCTCCCCCACCCCCTCCCCAGGGAAGCTGAGGTCTCTCAGCACTTTTAGATGAGGACTTGGATTCTTAGCAGCCTCCTTTGAAAGGCAGGGCATTTATTCAACAAACATTCCCATTTGGAAGTTGTCAAAACTACCATAATCCAAAACCAGGAAGCCAGTCATCTAGTAATAATAACAACTGGCTTTGGACACATCCCTTAAACATCTCTGGCCTGTAAAATTGGGAAAATAATGTGATTTTCTTCATGAATATGAGGTGTTTCCAACAGTGCCTGCCACAGTGTAGACAATAAGTAGATGGTAGCATCGTGTTATTTGATTGTCATTTGGTTCTGCTAGGTCAGGTGTCATAGATAGGGTGATATAGATATTAACCTTAGCTACATAAATCTAGATATCAACCCGAGGTAATAGGAGGTAGGCGGTGTAATTAACTCTTGGAGGTCATGCCTCAGAACCTGGATTTGAAGGAGATATTTGGGGGCTGGATATTTGAAGGAGTTGCAAACCCAGGACTCAGGGCCCTGAGGCCACCCTGCTCTGAACCCAGGCATTGCCTCATTCCGAGGGTTGGCACAGGGACACCCACCATGCCCCCATGGGATCCTGCCCTGTCTCCCAGCATATCCTGTTTCCAGCGTGTGTGGGAGGGGCAGGGAGCATCCACAGGGGCCCCGGCTCCGTCCCCACCTGACAGCTGTAGGGGCCGTGTGCTCTGGCTGCTATCGCCAGCCTCAGGCCCTGTGTGGCAGACCAAGTTTTCCCAGGCTTCCAGCTCCTCAGAGGGCAGAGAGAGCTGAGCCAAGCTAGTCCAGGTGCCATCAGCCTCTGGGGAAGGGCCGTAGGTGAAAGCGTCCAGGGAGCTGCCATTGCCAGCGGAGAACCAGATGGGGCCCCCAAAGCCTGGGGGTGCAACATCGAGGACCAGGCAGACCACCAGTGTCTGCTGCTTCCCGTCCACCAGCAGCGTGATCGGCGGGGCCAGCGAGGGGAACGGTGTGCCCCCCACACCTGCAAGAGAG
Source organism: Martes martes (assembly GCF_963455335.1). NCBI lineage: Eukaryota > Metazoa > Chordata > Mammalia > Carnivora > Mustelidae > Martes > Martes martes. Next base: position 88,977,139 of record NC_137893.1, on the reverse strand, counting down.
CATGCACCTGTGGGGGGCCGGTCTGTCCCTGCCAGCCTCCCATTACGGGCTTCTATTCTTCCATCTGGGTTTGCTTCCATCATCCATCTCTCCTTCCATGCACTCATCCATCCCTCTCTCCTTGCATTTGCCTATCTGTTCATCCATCCTTTCCCCAGCAACCAGCTTTCCTACATCTACTATTTCTTTTCTTTTCTTTTTTGAGGTTGTATTTATTTATTTGACACAGAGAGAGATCACAAGTAGGCAGAGAGACAGGCAGAGGGGAAGGGGAGAGTCGGCTCCCCCATCCCAGGACTCTGGGATCATGACCTGAGCCGAAGGCAAGAGGCTTAACCCACTGAGCCACCCAGGCGCTCCACATCTACTCTTTCTACCTTCCATCCGTGTGTCTGTCCATGCTTCCAGGCATCCATCCATCCCTCACCCATCTATCCTATCTCAACCTATCTGTGCCCGGAACTGGGGATGAAACACTGATGAAGACATTGCCCCTGCCCTCGAGGAACACAGTCCCAGGGGAAAGATAGCAGATGCAGCAACAAATTCTTACAATACCTGATCGTGCCAGCCTCAGGAGGGTGGTTACCACTGGGGGGGAAGGGAAGGAAACAAGATCTGGAATGAGATTAAAGAGGGTTTTGAATGTAACTTTTTGTTTCTTTTATCTGATTCAAATATGACAAAATGTAAACCATTTGTTAATCTGAGTGGAATACGCATAGGTGTTTATTTAATCATTGTCAGTTCTTTTCTGTAGGTCTGGTTGTTTTTTTTTTTTAAGATTTTATTTTTTGGGGTGCCTGGGTGGCTCAGTGGGTTAAAGCCTCTGCCTTCAGCTCAGGTCATGATCCCAGGGTCCTGGGATCCAGCCCTGCATCAGGCTCTCTGCTTGGCAGGGAGCCTGCTTCCTCCTCTCTGCCTGCCTCTCTGCCTACTTGTGATCTCTGTCTGTCAAATAAATAAATAAAATCTTTAAAAAAATAAGATTTTATTTTTATGTAATCTCTACACTCAGCGTGGGGCTCCAACTCACAACCCAGAGACCAAGAGTCCCATGCTATACTGACTGAGCCAGCCAGGCGCCCCTAAAGTATTTTTTAAAGACCTTTGTTCAGATATACTTTATGTACTATACAATTCACCCATTTCTTTTTTTTTTTTGAAGATTTTATTTATTTATTTGAGATAGAGAGTGAGAGTGAGAGAGAGAGCACAAGTTGGAGGGGACAGGCAGAGGGAGAGACAGACACAGGCTCTCCACTGAGCAGGGAGCCTGATGTGGGCCTCTATCCCAGGACTCTGGGATCATGACCTGAGCCAATGGCAGATGCCCAACCAACTGAGCCACCCAGGCACCTACAATTCACCCATTTCAAGTGTATGTCTGTATTATTTCATAGTTTAAAAAAAATTTTTTTAAAGGGTGGGGTGCCTGGGTGGCTCAGTCGTTAGGTGTCTGCCTTTGACTTGGGTCATGATCCCAGGGTCCTGGGATCGAGCCCCACATGGGACTCCCTGCTCGGCAAGGAGTCTGCTTCTCCCTCTCTTCTCTGCTTGTGCTCTCTCTTGCTAGCTCTGTTCCTCTCTCTCAAATAAATAAATAAAATCTTTTTAAAAAAGAAAAGAATAAAAGAAAAAAGAAATACCCCAGGATGCAGGAAAGGACACCGGAGAATCTTGTGGGGAGGTCAGAGAAGGGTGCTCAGGAAAGGTTTCTTGAAGGTCAAAGAACAGATCTAGAAGCATGTGGACAGTAAGCAGCCTATTCAGGATTCAAACTCAGGTCTCTGACTCCCACTCCCATAGACCACCCCACTTGGAAGGATGACTAAGATTTTGCTACATGACACAGTGCATCAAGCCTGGGACATGGCCTCAAGCAGAGTTGGTTGGACTCCCGACTTGTCTGCTTAATTTACTGATTTACTAATTTAATTTAATTTAATTGCTGCATCAATATAATGAGGTTAATAATACCAACCCAGTAAAATTGTTGGGAAGAAAAAAGATCATGAATGTCAAACACCTTGGCAAAGAAGTATTAGTATTATTATCAATGCTGATGGGGTGCCTGGGTGGCTCAGGGGGTTAAAGCTTCTGCCTTCAGCTCCGGTCGTGATCCCAGGGTCCTGGGATCGAGCCCCGCATCGGGCTTTCTGCTCAGTAGGGAGCCTGCTTCCCTTTCTCTCTCTCTGCCTGCCTCTCTGCCTGCTTGTGATCTCTGTCTGTCAACCAGATAAACTCTTTTAAAAAAAAATCAATGCTGGGCGCCTGGGTGGCTCAGTGGGTTGGAGCCTCTGCCTTCGGCTCGGGTCGTGATCTCAGGGTCCTGGGATCGAGTCCCGCATCGGGCTCTCTGCTCGGCGGCAGGCCTGCTTCCCTTCCTCTCTCCTGCCTGCCTCTCTGTCTACCTGTGATCTCTGTCTGTCAAATAAATAAAATCTTTAAAAAAAAAATCAATGCTGATATAATAAGACATGGTAAACAAAGAGGATAGAGAAAGCTAAGAGTGAGCTCCAGGACCCTCGAGCTCCTGAGCCTCTTCACTTATACAGACACTCTCCCCAGGTTGAGTTTAGCATGTGCCTCCTCCACGAAGCTGCCCGGGATTGCTTCTCTTCACCCTAGCTGCCTCCTTCCCGGAGCTCGGACCTCTTGCCATGGGCTCTTCCTGCTCCACATGGATGTGGTTTATCTCCCTAGCAAGGGAGAGCTTTTGAAAATACTGGGGGCCAGCTTTAGATCAAAGATGACCTTCCCCCACCACATACATGCAAACATGCAAATGCTTCTAGTGAAGCTGGAATTCTCTCCTCTAAACACACGTCCTTTGACCCCATCCTCGATCTTTGAGGGACTGAGGGTAATACCCTTAAGAAGTCACTGGGGCCTTGCGACCTCCCCTGAGAGCCTACTGAGAAGGGGGAGCAGGGAGTGAACATGAGACATTTTGAGCCCTATGGGAATAGGGCAATCTGAGGGCAGGAGCCCAGGACAGGAAGGACAGGAGAGGACCTTACAATGTTGCCCTGTCTCAGCCCAGGCTACCCTATCTCCACCCTCCCTGGATGTCTATCCAGCTTGCTGTCATTTCTCTACACCTCCAAGAGGTGACTGCCCAACCAGGGACTCCAACACAGCAGACTCCAGGGAGCGGACTCGGGGCCCCAGAGTGAGGCAGCTGGAAGGCAGAAGACGATGGGGAAGGAAATGGTGGGCTTATGATGAGACCCTCCCCTACCCAGGGAGTACCAGAGCTAGGGGGGGCTTGGGCCAACTAATGGGGCACAGAGAGGGAGGCAGGGAGGGAGCTCACCTGTGGGCAGGGCCGGACACCCGAGGGCCAGGAGAAGCAGCAGCCAGGTCCCAGCCATGGCCCTCCTGAGAAGAGGCAGGACCCAGCTGCAGACTTGAGGTGTGGGCTGTGGGAGGAGGCGCCCACAAGACTGTCTCCCAGGCGGCAGGCCCAGCTGCTCCACCGCGAGCCAGAGCCGTTTCCCAGTGAGGAGCCCCTCCTGCCTCCACCCTGGCCCTCAAACCAGGTCCTCTCTCAGGGGCCCAGCAACTCAGGGTGCCCCTCCCACACCCTACTCCTTCCTGGTTGAAGAGCACAGCATGGTCTGCAAAGCCCTTTCCCAGTCACTGGCTCAGCCACCTATGGGACACTGAGCACCAGGCAGCACCCCGAGCCTTCCATGCAGCTCGTCACTCCACCCACCCAGCTGCTGTGAGCTCCGTCGCACATGGGGCAACTGGGGCTCAGAGACATGGAGTGACCTGCTCGAGGCCACACAGATGGCAGGGGGCAGACTGGCCTTACTATAGCCCCAAAGCCCAACACATTCCTACCCACACATTTAAAAACAGAATTTATTTCTCAGAGCAGTTTTAGGTTCACATAGAAATTTAGGGGAAGTTTTGGAGATCTCCCATATATTCCATGCCCCTTCCCTTGAACCCCTTTTAAAAAATAAATTCTTGGGAGGCCTGCATGGCTCAGTCGGTTAAGCCTCTGCCTTCAGCTCAGGTCATGATCCCAGGGTCCTACATCAGGCTCCCTCCTTCTCCCTCTGTCTGTGCCTCCCCCTGCTTATGCTCTCTCTCTCTCTGTCATATAAGTAAATGAAATTTTAAAAACTTTTTTTCAGTTGTGGTAAAGTACACATAACATAAAATTTATCATTCTCACTGTTTTTAAGTATACAGTTTAGTGGTAGTAAGTACATTCACAGTGTTGTGAGAACATCACCACAGTCCATCTCTAGAATTATTTTCATCCTGCAAAACTGAAACTCTGTCCCAATTAGACACTAACTCTCCATTCTGTCTCCCCTCAATCCCATGGCAACCACCACTCTGTTTTCTGTCTCTGTGAATTTGACTACCTCAGTAAAGTGGAATCATAGAGAATTTGTTTTTTTGTGCCTGGCTTGTTTCACACAACATGTTGTCATCAACCGTGTTGTGGCAAGTGTCAGAATATCCTTCCTTTATAAGGGCCAAATAATATTCCATTGTTTGTATATAGTGATGTAGGAAAAGACATTAGAGTTCAAATCTGACAGCCAAGAAAGAATTATTGAAGATGTCTTTGGGGCAAAGGGTGATTTTTTTATAGTTTTTTTTTAAAAGATTTTATTTATTATTTGACAGAGAGGGAGAGATCACAAGTAGGCGGAGAGGCAGGCGGAGGGCGGGGGGAAGCAGGCTCCCTGCTGAGCAGAAAGCCCGATGTGGGGCTCGATTCCAGGACCCTGAGACCATGACCCGAGCCGAAGGCAGTGGCTTAACCCACTGAACCACCCAGGTGCCCCCTTTTGGTAAAATTTTAAAAACATAAAGAGGCTTATCTCACTGAGCCACCAAGGCACCCCAAAAGGTGATTTATATTAAAGCACGGGGACAGGACTCGTGGGCAGAAAGAGCTGCACCGGGGTCATGAGATGTGGCCCATTATATACTCCCAAGTTGGGAGGGGGTTAGGGATAGTGTAAGTCTCTAAGGAATTTGGAAACAAGATTTCCAGGACCTTGAGGGGGCTGGCTGCTGTTAGGAAAAGGTCATTTACTACCATCTAATAAAACCTTAGTCATGAGACCCTTCAGATGTATATCGGTGGGCCATATATGCTTGGGGATGATTGCCAACAGGTATCTTGGAGGATTTAGAGATAAAGGAAATTTCTAAAGGAATTTTTATATGTTAAAGTAGACTTACAGGATCCTGGGGGTGGGTGGTGGGGCTAGGATTGCCTTTTGCCTTTAGGAAAGTGTCAACACCAGAGGCAGTTGAGTCCCTGGAGGAATGTCAGTCACTCTGCCTGTTTCAAGGACTTCTCAACGGGCTGTAGGCAGTAAGGAAATTTAATAATTTCTCTTTTGCTTTTGTTCCCCACATGCTATACCACACTTGGCTTCTTATCCATTATCTCTTGATGGACATCTCTCAATAGTTGTTTCCATGTTTTAGCTATTGTCAATAACGTTTTGTGAACATGGGTGTACAGATACCTCTTCAAGACCCTGCTTTCAATTCTTTTTGTATGTATACCTCGATGTGGAATTAGATCACATGGTAACTTTGTTTTTAATTTTGGGAGGGAATTGTCATACTGTTTTCCAGTTATATTCTAACAACAGTGTACAAGAGTTCCAATTTCTCTACATCTTTGCCAACACTTGTGATTTTTTTTAAAGATTTTATTCATTTATTTGACAGACAGAAATCACAAGTAGGCAGAGAGGCAGGCAGAGAGAGAGGAGGAAGCAGGCTCCCTGCTGAGCAGAGAGCCCGATGCAGGGCTCGATCCCAGGACCCTGGGATCATGACCTGAACCGAAGGCAGAGGCTTCAACCCACTGAGCCATCCAGGTGCCCCAAACACTTGTGATTTTTTTTTCATAGTGGCCATCCCAGTAAGTGTGAAGCGTTATCTCACTGCGACTTCATTCTGCATTTCCCTAGTGATGACTGATGCTGAGCATCTAGGGCTCCCTGATACACATCTGTTATACCAATTTATATTCTACCTCAGTGTATGGAAGGCCACAGAGTCCCCACCAACATTTGGCATTCCTTAAAAAAAAAAAAAATCATAATTTAATCAGTTAGAAAATGTTATCAGTTCTCTGATTACAGCATTCTTTTCTCATTTCCTTGTTTCCTTTATTTTATTGCTTATTGCCCTCTTGCAGTCCTGATGTTTTACTAATTCTGTAAGGGCTTTCACATAGCGACCATACCAATCCTTGTGCATTGCACTTGCTGAAGCCATTCCTAACTCACTGGTTACTTTTATTTTCTTCTTATTATTTTTAAATTTATTTGACAGACAGAGATCACAAGTAGGCAGACAGGCAGGCAGAGAGAGGGGAGGGGGGAAGCAGGTTCCCTGACTAGCAGAGAGCCCGATGCAGGGCTCTATCCCATGACTCTGGGATCATGACCTGAGCCTAAGGCAGAGGCTTCAACCCACTGAGCCAACCAGGCGCCCCCACTGGTTACTTTTAATTTCGCTTTTTTCCTTAACGGACTTTTTTTTTTTTTTTTTCCCCTTGTATGAACCAACGCATCCATCTTTCTTAATGGGAATTATCACATCCCTTTTAAGTCTAGAAAAGTTCTTACCCCTCTAGAGATACATTCTACCAAGTCTTTTGTGCGTGTGAAGTTTAATCCCCACACCCCCACCACCATTTAACTCTATCAGCGATTAATTTTGGTGTAGGATAGAAGATATGCATCTAAATTTCATTCCCCCTCCCCAAAGATCTAATCGATGATCTCAGGGTTATTAATTGAATACGCCTTCCTGTCCCTATTATTTGTGAAACATTCTTTACGTTAGTATCTTTTATGTTGGCCGGTTAATTTTTCCTGGCTCCCCGACTTCTTTATTCTGGTGCCAGCCTCACCCCACTTCCGGCGGGACGGTTGCTTTAATAGTGTGGGGACTGCACCCTCGGACGTGAGGAGGGAGCCCGGGCCGCGCTAGCCCCGCTCCCCGCGCTCGCGCCCCCTTCCCTCTGCGCGGCCTTGGAGGCCTGCGGCGCCCCGTGTTCCCAGGCGCTGCCCGAGCCCAGGTGCGCTGGGTCCGCGCGGGCTCCAGCCGGGAGGGGGCGGGGGAGGCAGGTGTCCCTAACGACTCTCGCGCCCTCCAGCCCGGGGAGGTGCTGGCCCGGGCTCCGTTACCACATTACAGATGGGGAAGGAATCCTCTGGCCCGTTTAGGGTTTTAAGAGCTTCCCAGGGATGGGGAGGCATTAGACCCCGGTGCCAGCCGCCGCCCCTGCCCGCTCGGCTACCCTCCCACTTAACCGCTTTCCCCTGCTCCCCGCCACAGGCCGGCTTGCAAGCCTTCCTTACCCGCTCTCTCATAGGTCTGCTCCTTCCAGGAGCCCCAAGAATCCTCCCTCTGAGGCCACAATCTTGCTGATCCGAAAGATGCCCTTGCTCAGGGCGGTGAGGTTGCCCCAACAAGCCGGCCTTGAATCTCAAAGCTGAAATCCTTCTCCGAGCTCCTCACTCCGGATTAAACCTGCCGTTTGCTGACCCGCTGCTAAGAGCCAGGTCCTGTTCACAGACCTCTCGTTTGATCCTCACAACCACCCTACCAGGTGCTTGAATCCGTGGTCACAGCTGGGGAAACTGAGACTCAGAAAAACGAAGTTACATGGGGGAGATTGTTACGCAGCAAAGCGCGGGAGCTGGGAGCTCACTGCCGGGACGGACGTGTTTACAGGTCCCTCTCCAGAATTCTTTTTAGGACATTGTCCAATCGGAGTACCCATCCGAGCGCCTGATGTACAACGGATTAGCCCTGTCTCCCCCTTTTTTGTCAAATAGAAAATCAGGGGCCCTTCTAGACTGAGATAAACCACGTAAGACCTGAAAAAGAAAATTAAGGCGATGCCTGGGTGGCTCCGCAGGTCATGATCCTGGAGCCCTGGGATTGAGTCCTGCATCTGGCTCCCTGCTCACTGGGGAGCCTGCTTCTCCCTCTGCCTGCCTCTCCCCCTGCTTGTGCTCTCTCTCTGACAAATGAATAAATAAAATCATTTTTTAAAAAAGGAAAATGAAGGAAAAGTAGCAGTGCTTATTGGAAAAAGACCACCACTATGACCAAGCGATTACTGACTGTGAATCTAACCCATCCAATCAGAAGATTGCAATCAGTATGTGTCTGGGTGCTGAAGTAGCAAGGAGAAGTCTCTTCCAGTTAACACTGACAGGAGCACCTATTTTCACTGATCAGAAAAAAAATCCTACTATGATAGTTATAGTACAGAATAAAAATCACCTGAAAGTTTAGTAACAGGGAAGTAACTAGGGGTGCCTGGGTGGCTCATTTGGTTAAGTGTCATGTCCACTCGGGTCATGATCCCAGGGTCTTGGGGTTGAGCCCCACATCCGGGCTCTCACACTCAGCCTGGAATCTGCTTCCCCCTCTCTCTGCCCCTCGCCCAGCCCATGTGTTCATGCTCTCTCTCTCTCTGCCCCTCCCCGGGCCCATGCTTTCTCTCTCTCCCCTATATCAAATAAGTAAATACAAATCTAAAACAAAACAAAAACAAAAACACCCAAGGAAGTAGCTAAGTAAACTAAGGTGCCCCTATATGATCAAATATTATGCAGGTCTTAAAATATCCTTGTCATTTATTGGTGTCTGTTTTATTCCAGGAATTGGGGCTGGGGATAATAAGACAAAAAGAGATGCTCCCAGCAGTCAAGGAAGACAAGCTCACAAACAGATCAGGGACTTGGAGCATAGCAGACACCATGACTGAAGTGTGTGTGTGTGTATGTGTGTGTGTGTGTGTGTGTGTGTGTGTATAGCAGTAGAGATTGGGGTTCTTGGAAAGGGAGATCATCCTTTTGGAGTTGGTGTGAGCATTAGGAAAAGTGATTTAGAAGCTGACACTTGAGCCAAGTCTTGATTCTTTCTGAAGGGTTTATGATGACATGGGAAAATGTTTCAATTATGATGCTAATTTAAAGAGGATTAAAAGATGCATATATAGTATGATCTAATGTTCACGGAGCCACCACCAGCTTTGGCTTGCTTAACACCAAGTTTAATTTATATGAGAAAGAATTTAGAGTGTTTTATCTTATATAAACTGTTGTTATTTGGGGTTTTCTGATGCTCACTGCCAAAGCCAATCCTAACTAAAATACATATATATGGGTGGCTCAGTCAGATACGCATCTACCTTCGAGCCCAGCATCAGGCACCCCACTTGGTGTGGAGACTGCTTCTCCCTCTCTCTCTGCCCTCCCCCCAATTCATGTTCTTTCTCTCAAATAAATAAATAAAATCTTTAAAAAAAATAAAAGGACTATTTATAAAGGTGTGGGTAGGGGTTGGGGGAATCATTGGAGCTGTAACAGCACTCCCCAGCTAATAATGGTGGGGTACTGGCACCCGAGGTCTGAAGAGGGGAGGAGGGGGAGTGGTTACTGGAACCCAGAGCCAGAGAGAGCTGTGAGGAGAGGGTGTCTGGCAGTAGATGGGACCTTCAGTTGATGGACAAAGTCGGTGTGGATCCAGCAGCTAGGGAAGTGGGAGAATAAATTCCCTGACTTGGGCATCCTCCCATCTTCTGACCCCCAGCTGTTGCCCCCCTTGGATGAATCCAAGTGGAGGGTATAGGAGTCCTTTGGTGCAGTTCGGCTTCTCAGAGCACACGGTTGGTGTGTGGGAGGGGTGTGTGGGAGGGGAGTGGTGGGGGCAGTTCTGAAGGGCCTCAGGGAAGCACCTCTTTTTTTTTTTTTAAGATTTTATTTATTTATTTGACAGACAGAGATCACAAGTAGGAAGAGAGGCAGGCAGAAAGAGAGGGGGAAGCAGGCTTCCCGCTAAGCAGAGAGCCCTATGTGGGGCTCCATCCCAGGACCCTGAAATCATGATCTGAGCTAAAGGCAGAGGCTTAACCCACTGAGCCACCCAGCCGCCCCAGGGAAGCACCTCTTATCTTTTGTCCAGATGAAAGAAATCCATGCCCCTAGCACAGAGGACGCACAGTGTCCCATGTACTACAATATCAGTGAAGGGGGATGTCAATTTGACCATGCTCCCCCTGAAACCTAAAATGTTACCTACCACAAGGGTTCTTTACCTAAGTTAGCAGGGGACACCTGGGGGTTATGCAGCCTAAGTTCAACTCACACTTGCCTGCTTTCACCCCCATGACACATTCTCCTTATCCTTTGCCAGCACCAGATTTTTTACCTGGAGGGTTGCTCAAACTTTTCTTCCTATGGGGTCTGAGTCCTTAGATGGTCTTGACTTTGTTGGGTTGCTGAAGTGTCCTGTTAAGCTGGACTCCTGTTGGAGGACTAAGAAAAGATACCCTGGTGAATCCCCTGGGCTCCAAACTGAGCCCCATCTCAGATGCAGGAGCAGCCTACTTTTCTCTAGTAATCTGGTCTAGCCAACCAAGACATTGCAGAGGTGCCTTTCTCTGCATATTGGATCAGAATGGCCAGGGGCCATCTCAGCTTCCAAGTCATCAGTACTATGATTACTGTATGGTAGAAGTGTTTCTCCCTTGGGTACTGGGATCACCAAGCTCCCTGAGTTCATTCTATTACTGGAATGGGTAGCAAAAAATTTCTTCCAGTAGTTGGTAGCCTTGAGGAATAATCACGAGGCACCTCCCACTGCCCCTACGTCTTGGCTCTATATGACCGTGCATGGTTGTGGTGAAAAGAATACGCTGCAAGCAGTAGGACAGCCCTTGCCTCTGGCAGGTGCAGCTTCTCAGCTATGTTCTAGATGAACCTTCAGTAGGTCCATCCACCATCCTATCTTGCCAGCTGCTTTTGGGTCAGGGGCACATGGTAAGATCAGTGAATTCCTTGGGAGTGAGCTCATTTATACGTTTTTTGGCAGTGAAATGTGTGCCCCAGTTGGAGGTGATGTTAAGTGGAATGCCACGGTGATGGGTAAGGTATTCACTCTGTCCATCAGAATGCCTGATGCTGGCAGAATGGTGGTGCTGACAGCAGCATTGGAGGCAGAGAAGGTGAATTCATACCTGGAATATGTGTCTGTTCCCATGAGGGTAAAGCACAGCCTTTCCATGCTTAGAGGGCCCAATCGGATCTGTCCCCAACCCAGTGAAAGTTGTGGCCAATCAGGGACCCAGCATTGGGCTGTAAGTCAAACGGGCCCTCAAGAGAGTGAGAGACAGAGAGCCCAAGTGGGGGGGGGGCGGGGTAGGAGAGGGAGAAGCAGACTCCCTGTAGAGTAAGGAGAGCCCAAGGTGGGGCTTGATCCCAGGACCCTGGGATTATGACCTGAGCCGAAGTCAGCCGCTTAACCAACTGAGCCACCCAGGCGCCCCTCCCATGTCTTTACGGGAGGTATTATAGCTACCTTGCCTTTGTCTGTTAAACATCACCACCTGGCCTTTACATGACCAGGATACCATTATTCCCACTGAGATCGTAGACTCTAATTCCACGGATTCATCCAGCACCCCCAGCAGCATCTCCAGCCGACAGAGGACAGCCCTTAGAGCAAGTCAAGGAGGGAGGTGGCTCTCACCAAAGCATTTCTTCTTCATTTTCTTTCTTTCTTTCTTCTTTCTTTCTTTCTTTCTTTCTTAAGTAAACTTTATGTCCAATGTGGGGCTCAAACTCTTGACTCTGAGGACAAGAGTTGCCTCCTCAATTGACTGAGACAGCTAGGAGCCCCTCACTATTTTTTTTTTTTAAGATTTTATTTACATATTTGACAGAGAAAGAGAGAGAGCACGCACAAGCAGGCGGAGCAGCAGGCAGAGAGGGAGCGGCAGAGGAAGGCTCCCTGCTGAGCAGGGAGCCTGATTCAGGCCTCAATCCCAGGACCCCGGAATCATGACCTGAGCTGAAGGCAGACCCTTAACCAACAGAGCCAGCCAGGTGCCCCTCACCAAAGCATTTCTTAATGCTTTGGCGAAGGGAGGGTTTTCTAGACCCCATTAAAATATGTGCTGAGGGGTGGCTAACCCGGTTGCACATAATAAATCCAATCCAGCATTCCCACCTTCCTGAAATTTTGGATTCCTTCCTCTACAGTATGCCAGAGAGATTCTGGCATTTCAAGTTTCCTAACTGTAGGCTACCATTAAGTCCAGGCTTTAATTAACCAACCTCATAGACGATTGATGCCTCTCCCAGGTGCTTGAGCCAACACATTAAATTCCAAATCCTGGATGAGCATCCATGGCGTTGCATTTGGCCAAATGGAGCCCTACATTCCACCCTCCTGGGTCTATTTCCCTTAGAACCCATTCCCACGCACACGGCTCTGGCCCCTGCCAAGGGAGTTTAGCAAGGTCTGTAATTCCTTCTGTCTGGGCGTTCTGCTTTTAGCGTGGGCCTCATGCTTCTCTGCCCAGGCTGTTCTGGGATCTAATTTGAGAAGAGCCAGGGAAGATTGGAGGTGGAAAGAGTCCTGAAGCTGATGTCCGGGGAAACAGAGGCACTACATGCCTGCCCAGACGTCCCCATCTCCTCTTGGAGACCCACGCCTTCCCCCTCAGTACCCTTGTGTCAGCACACTCCTGTGCTAACACTTCATTAGCACTGCCCCTTGGAAACCCTTACGAGGACATCCTGGTGCCAGTCCTCAGCCATATGAACCAGAGCCATCTCGACTGCCATCTCCCCACCTCAACAACGTAGTACTCTCCACTTGACCCCTGCCACCCCCAAGGAGAATTTGGGTAATGGCCGTACTCCTTATGCAGTGGATTACTGGGTGCATTGCTCCCTCGGCAAGGAGGCTTGCCCTGTACTCTCTGAATTTATGATCAGTCTATTCTCAGTATTCTGCCTGAGGCTGTTCCTGGAGCCAATTCCATTACTGGTAAGTATAGACAGGAAACAGAGGGCACATGCATATAGGGAAATTTGAGGAGAATTTACTTTTTTTTTTTAAAGACTTTATTTATTTATTTGACAGACAGATCACAAGTAGGCAGAGAGGCAGGCAGAGAGAAGGGAAGAAGCAGGCTCCCTGCTGAGCAGAGAGCCCAATGCGGGGCTTGATCCCAGGACACTGGGATCATGACCTGAGCCGAAGGCAGCGGCTTTAACCCACTGAGCCACCCAGGCGCCCCTTGAGGAGAATTTAATAAAGGGACTATTTATAGAGGTGTGGCACAGTGAAGGGAAATCCCAAGTGACAATGCAGTACTGGAACTGGTAACAGGCCTGAAGGAGTGAGGGAAGGGAGCAGTGGCAGGACCCCCAAACCAGAGGCTGGTGGAGGGAACTTGAAGCCAGTGGGAATCCCGGAGGGAGGGAAACTAAGGAATAAACACCCTGACCTCCTTCTTTCTTCCGCTGGGGCCCCCACTGGCAAGACCCCAAAGCCAGAGGTTAAGGGAGCCCATTGCAGTGTCTGTGGATGTCAGTGTGCAGAAGCTGGGTCAAAGGGTGGAGAGAGGACATGGAGGGACCACCGAAGAGAGTCTGCAGTCACCCATCTGATCAGAATTTGTGGGCATCCCAAGACATTTATGACACTGACATTTATGAAGCATCCAGGCCAGTCATTTCCAGAATGTCTCTCACTTTGCTTGGTCTGTTCATTTCCTCAAGACTAGATTCAGGGGTGCCTGGGTGGCTCAGTGGGTTAAGCCTCTGCCTTCAGCTCAGGTCATGATCTCAGGGTCTTGGGATCGAGCCCTACATCAGGCTATCTGCTCAGTGGGGAACCTGCTTCCTTGTGAGGTTCTCTTCTGTCAAATAAAATCTTAAAAAAAAAAAAAAGACTATATTCAGAGTGAACCTTTCAGGCAGGAATACTGAATAAATACAGTGTTCCTATCTCCATAGCATCCTCCTCAGTAATCACCTCAGGAGACGCAGGGCGCCAGTTCCTTCTGTTAATAGTAATTAGACTTCCATTACATGGTGAAGGCAGTGTGTGCCAGATCAGGCCAACTTTCAGTAAACTTTGAAACTTGAGAATTATGGGCACTGGCTTTGCCAGCAGTCAGAGGGACTGCAGCACACCTGGGTCGCCTTCATCTTTTCTCATCCCCCTTGCGAACACCAGGAATAGAGTCTCCTTGGCAGGAAGTGGGGAGAGCGTGGCAAGGCTCTCTGGTGCTGTCGATTACTCCCAGTTCTCCCGAGGCCACTGGCAATCTCTCCACAGCTGTTTTTCGTGTGGAGCTGTGGAGTCCAGCTCGGAGATGTCCCACTTGCTATGAGCCTCTACATGTGTCCCCTGTGTCCCTGTAGGTGTGTAAAGACAGGTACGTACTGAGGGTGTCTGTCTTGCTCAGTCGGTGAAGCATGCAACTTTTGATCTTGGGGGGTCGTGAGTTCCAGCCCCAAGAGATGACTTGTTTAAAAAAATTTTTTTTAAGGTTCTATTTATTAGAGAGATAGAAAGAGAAAACACAAGCAGGGGGAGCAGCAGGCAGAGGAAGAAGCAGGCTCCCCGCTGAGCAAGGAGCCTGATGCGGGGCTGGATCCTAGGACCCTGGGATCATGACCTGAGCCAAAGGCAGCACCACCCAGCAGCGCCCCAAGATATTACTTTAAAAAGAAAATATGGAGCGTCGGTTAAGCCTCTGCCTCCAGCTTCGGCTCAGGTCGTGATCCCAGTCACTGGATAGAGCCCCGCCTGGGGCTCCCTGCTCAGCGGGGAGTCTGAGTCTCCCTTTCCCGCTGCCCTTCCTCCTACTCGTGCTCTTCGCTGGCTAGCTCACTCTCTCTCAAATCAATCAATCAATCGATCAATCTTTAAAAAGACCCCCCCCCCAAAAAAAAGAAAAAGAAAAAGAAAAAAGAAAACAAAAGAGGTTTGTACTTAGTTCCTTATGCACGTGTGTCAAATTGGGTCTTTTTGCCTCAATCAGCGTGTCCGCACGTACGGCCCGTTCTGTGCAAGCCTTCGAGTTCCTTCTAAAGGATTTCACTTTGCAGGCTCTGGTGTGAGCTAAGCTTTCCGTGTGTGTGAAGTTTCTGCGTGGAGCGGGTGGTGGTGGGTGTGTGTGTGTGTGTGTGTGTGTGTGTGTTTTAAGAGAAGCGCTCTGCGTGTGTGTGTGTGTGTGTGTTTTAAGAGAAGCGCTCTGCGTGTGTGTGTGTGTGTGTGTGTGTTTTAAGAGAAGCGCTCTGCGTGTGTGTGTGTGTGTGTTTGTTTTAAGAGAAGTGCTCTGCGTGGAGCCGGTCGCGGTCTCAAGCGCTCCCCCTTCCTGGGCCGACTTGGTATGCTCTACGCACCATCTCCATTTCCCCCGACGGTGGTTGCACCCACCCCACCCGGAAGCGCACGCGGGTCAGACTGAGCCGCGGAGCATGGAGCGGCCCGGTGGTCGGAGCTGCTCGGGTACCAGCCCGGCGCCGGAGGACGCAGCCCCCACCTCGGTGAGCCTGGCGCAGCTCCTGCAGCTGGTCCAGCAGGGCCGGGAGCTTCCGGGCGTGGAGAAACGCTACATCGCGGCGACCCACGGCGACCCAACGGCGTCCCGGCTCCCGCGGAGGCCCAAGCCCTGGGAGGCCGCGGGATTGGCCAAGGCCCCTGCGCCGCCCACCCTCGGGTCCGGGTAGAGGAATCGCGTGGAGGGGCCCTGCTCGGCGGAGGCAGGAACTGCGCCTTCCTGATGGCACGGAGTGGGTTCCTGTGGCTCGAGGTCCTTCGCCTCTTAGACCTGGAAGGCGTGACTGTGTCCTGCATCACCTCGGACCACGGATACCGTCCACGGTTATTCGTCTTTTGTGCATTTGCCCCAACCGGTCTCAGCTGGGCTTTAGCCTCCTGGGAGCGTCCTTACAGTTGACTTGTATCCGTATTTCTGGACCATTGTCCTCATTAAAAAAAAAAAAAAAATTTTTTTTTTCAAATCCCGTTTCAGACCTTGTATTTGGCAAGTCTCATCCTTTACTGAGATGCATAGATGTGTTTTCATTTTTAAACTACCACCGAGGACACACGGACAGGGTCTGGCTCAGGGGGAACAATTCTGTTAGTGACATAGAGTGTCAGTGTTTCTTTTCCGGGTCAGCTTACTCTGGCGGGTGTGGAAGTGGATTTGGGATCCATGTGGTGTTGATTCCAGCCATTCTCCAGATCAGCGGCTAGCAATACAAGATTTGATGATTACTCTTGGCCCTAGACGGACTTCAAAGACACATTAAACCAGTAAAATCTCAAAGCATTAAAAAAGCCGATCAAGGGGCGCCTGGGTGGCTCAGTGGGTTAAGCCTCTGCCTTCAGCTCAGTTCATGATCCCAGGGTCCTGGGATCAAGCCCTGCATTGGGCTCTCTCTGCTCAGCAGGGAGCCTGCTTCCTCCTCTCTCTCTGCCTGCCTCTCTCCCTACTTGTGATCTCTGTCTGTCAAATAAATAAATAAATAAAATCTTAAAAAAAAAAAAAGGCTGATCAAAAGGGGCGCCTGGGTGGCTCAGTGTAGGTTAAGCCTCTGCCTTCCGCTCAGGTCATGGTCCCAGGGTCCTGGGGGCTCTCTGCTCAGTGCGGAGCCTGCTTCCTCCTCTCTCTTGGCCTCTCTCTGCCTACTTGTGATCTCTGTCAACTAAATAAGTAAAATCTAAAAAAAAAAAAGCTTATCAAAAACAAAATCTCTGGCAACTAGTTAGATCAGGCTTGAAGTTTGTAACAGAAGGAAAGCTCCTACAACCACTTTCTTAAGTTTGTCTCTTTTAAATAGGCCACGTGGCTCACTACCCCTACTGCTTCCTGAAACTGAGGTCTGTTTTCCACATACACATGGTATGTGCTGACAGGAATATACGCTGACAGCCATGAACAAGTCACATACACAATCTATGTACCATACGAAAGGACTTGTTTTCCCCAGAAATGACAGTTCCACAACTTGTTTAGGAAATGGTATATCACAGTACATGATACAGCAGGGCATTCATTTTTATAACATCTATTTCCATAAAATTCTAAGTTAAAGGGGCGCCTGGGTGGCTCAGTGGGTTAAGCCTCTGCCTTCGGCTCAGGTCATGATCTCAGGGTCCTGAGATCGAGCCCCGCATCGGGTTCTCTGCTCAGCAGGGAGCCTGCTTCCTCCTCTGTCTCTGCCTGCCTCTCTGCATACTTGTGATCTCTGTCAAATAAATAAATAAAATCTTTAAAAAAAAATTCTAAGTTAAAAAGTATTCTTTTGCTTAACCCTTTGAACTGCACTGAGGCACACACGTTAGACTAGAGTCCCATTCTGCAGGCAAGATGGAAACATTATTCCTGTATTTAGTATAAAACAGATCTGTGATAGAAACCCTGCGCTTCCACACTCACAAATGCTCTTTTCCCATGGCTTTCTGATACGTCATTTTAAAATAATTTGATTTCACAATGCTTTAAAGTTTAAGTGTAAGCTCTAACATCTATTCTTGGCAGGTTAACTCTTGAGCCAACCAACCTAATTAATTACCTCACAACCTGGCACATTTTAAGGCATTGTTCTCATTCTAACTCAACCTCACAGCTATGTTTGAGGGACCCATGAGCCAAAAGTGCAGCAAAGCTGATCTTAAGGGACCAGGGCACACAACGGTTAAGCATGTTTCCAAGTCTTGACCTATACCTGGCACATCCTCACCAACTACTCAGATAGCAATTGAGGCAACAAAGTGACAGAAGCAGAGGAAGGCCCACCTAGGAGGGGGACACAGATGATAAACACAAGCACGATCAGATCCCCCTTTTAGGTCTCAGTCCCTGGGAGCCTCCGTATTGGCCTACGGCATCGCGTCACCAGTGGGACAGACAGAAATACTTTTGCAGTCTAGAATATGCAAGGAGAGGGTCCAATGAAGCCTAAATGATATCCGTGCCAAAGAAAATCTCATCCTGAAGCCCAGCAGAAATAAATGGTGGGCATTTTCCTAAGGTAGATGGCATGGGGGCTCAGAAATCTACCACTGTGTTGCTAATAGGAAACACCCAATTGGCTCCAAGGGAGAAAGCTATCTTGGTAAGCCTTGGTCTTCCACAGGATACAGGACCAGAGGAGACTAACAAGTTCAGGGCCCAGGTGACCAATGCAGGTAGTGCAGGACTTCCTCACATACATGCATGGGTCCGTAAGAAGAGTCTATGAACACAGAAACTTCCAAGCAAAAATTTGAATATATGTATTTTCCTGGGAAAAGGGTCTTTCCCTTCTCACAGACCCAAGAATAGGTTAAGAATCTGAGATAAAGAAAAGGACTAAGTCAATCACGGGCTAGGCTAAGGAAGCCACCAGATACACCTCAGGGCCATCCAAGTCTGAGACCTTGCAAAGCTGTCACCGAAAAGTGAGAACAGGGACTCACAGCAGAGACAACTGAGCACTGTTTTTGTGCTCTTCTTTGTAGTTATATTTCAAGTTTCTTCCAAAACAAGGCCCTAGAAACCCCCAGGTTCAAGTACGTCCCTGAGCTTGGTCCACTACTGTCTTGTATTCATGCCTGGGTATTCGTTCACCAACTTTAAACCCCAGGATAGAAGATGCGACACAGCAGAACTTCCTCTTCCGTGGCAGGAGTCCTTTGCTGACGTCAGAGGTGGTGGGGGCAGGCAACGTGGAAAACACACTGGAACTTTCCCTTGGAACTGGGCTGTGATGACAAATGCCTGCCAGATCATCATCATTTTTTCCCTGACCCTCACTCTAGTTTCTCAAGATATAGCAGAAAATAATCTTCTTTGAAGATACTGGTAACAATTCTAAGAGACAAAACACGTGCCACCGATGTGCTGTGCTTTCACATATGCTGAGGAAGAAAAACACAAGTTCGTTAATAGAAGTTTAATGAAAGGTGGCACCACGTATTAGTAATAAGCAATTTCAAAAAGTTAACATACTTTCGACAAAATAGATGGGTTAGATCTTCACATCCTTTTTGAAATTGGTTTTTATTCTCTCCCCATTTCTAAGCAAATGACCATAGCAATACAGCATTTTCTAGCCTGTAACTGCTAGAATCCACATAGCCCCATGTCCTACCCAGGAATTCACTGCCCCAAGCACATTTCTATCTGTTAGACTTGTAGCTACCCATCTCCTCTCTCCCCCCAATGCCAGTCACTTTCAGATACTGGTAAATGCAAAAAGGATTTTTAACTGGAAAAGCATGGCCCATCGAAAGTCAGCCCAAGGGCAGTTTCCAGCTTCACCTGGGTTTAATTCAACTGTCGAATGAGCTGATTGATGCGTTCACCTCGGTAGCCAGGTAAGCCCACCTCCTTCAGGAAGCCCACTCTATTCTTGGTAGTGTGACGGGCCACTGAGAGATGGAAAGGACGTAAGAATGCAGAGATCTCCTGGAAATTCTTCCCCGGAAAGGCAATTTCATGAATGAGGTCTTCCAGGCAAATAACACCATACTTCCCTGGGAAACATAAGGGTAGAGATTCCTTCACTCAACATCTGGCTCAGTATAAACCATGAGGCTCTTACATGCCCAAGATGGGCACTCTGGTGGTTTCTTGGGACCCCAAGAAGAATACGACCTAGATCTGACATCAAGACCACCAGAAATCCTTGCTTTCTACCCCTACTGACCCCTAAGTGCAACACTCACCCAGGTGCTCCTCAATCACTGTATTATCTGTCAAAGGGATGGTTTTATTCTTGACCTTGGCTTGTCCACGTTTCAAGATGAGTTCCCGGACAGACTTCAGATTTGGAAACCTATGTGAGACCGAATGAGGTACAGCCTCATCAGGACCCAGGACACGGTGTGGCACTGGCCACTTGGTCCTGCAGCCTGGCTGAGGATAGATTCTCCCACCACCCCTTCTTCCCACTAAGATATCTCCTGCAATCATGATGCAGCCAGGGTGCTTGGGAAGTACAGAAGAGAAGAGGGCAGAAAACCAGAGTGGCCCTGACTATGTAATTAGAAATTAAAATACATGGACATGAACATTCACCATGCAAAAAAATTTTTACGTTCCCAGGCAAGAATAAAACAAGTGCTGGCTTACAGTTCAGGACCTGGCCTCGGATGACCCTCTACCCAAGATGGGGACAGAGTTTGAAATTAAATCCCAGCCTCTGCCAGGTTTTCATTTCATTTGAAGGAACACAACTTTTACACAAGCACAGCCCTTAGCTTGCTTCAAGACTCTAAGAGTTAACTTCTCTTCTACCCCTGACTCAGCCTTAGCCTGCAAGTGAATGTGCCCTGCGGGGTACTGTTCATGGTGCATCAGCAGTAGCACAGGTACCTCCTGATCTACCTGCCCTGTGTTCCAAAGTTTCACGGCCAGCAGCTGATTTCTGGTGACCGTGGTCACAATAGAATGTTTCTTTGAAACAGCAATATGAGCTCCTATGCTTGGAGAACAGCACCCTGGGCATCCTAATGTTCTCCTCATGCTCAAATACAATTTAGTATGAATACACACACACCCCTTACTCACCCCCAGGCCACATAAGGTTCCACTATACGCAGCGTTTTTATGGTCTGGGGGGTTACTCTGAAAAAGACACCACTGAAAATCTTCTTCAGGCGAAGCCTTGCAATGGTCCTCTGCACCAGTGAACTCACCCCATTAATCCTGAAATGCAGAGCACAGGAAGTCAGGTTTTATCCAGTTTATGTCAGTCCAGCAAGCACCTACAAAATGTTTGCCACTACAGGGCATCCAGAGAGGACACAGACTGTGTCTTACAGGTCACGCCAGGAACTGGCAGGCATATAGAGAGATCACTCTTACATGATGTGGAGCAACACCTGAGGGCTACAGGAACACAGAGATGGACCCTGATTCTGTGTATGTAGGGCTGTGCATGTCAAAACAAAGAAGACGACTTGCTTCTGTGGCAGTAAAGGCATGACAGATTTTAGGCAAAGGAGATACACTCCACTTTCTTTTTGACAATCACTGAGAAGAGCATGCTGGACAGATCTGAAAGTGTGGTACCAGAGGCAGGGAAACCCAGTTAAGAAGCTAACGTGCTAGTCTAGGAAAGAGATTCTGGGAAGCGGTAGGGAAGGTTAGTAACAACGGCTCAAAAATATTTAAAGCCCACAGGTTTCTGGTTTGGGTGACTGGGTATGGGAAAAGGTAGCTGTACATGCAGGTAGACTGAGAAAAGTACAACTAAATAAGGAAAAAGCTTTAAGAACTCTCTCCAGCACTAAAAATGCTTCTCTACTTGACCTCAGTTCAGTTCCTAGAAAGACTCCTTGCGGGGCACCTGGGTGGCTCAGCTGGTTAAGTGTTGGCCTTCCACTCAGGTCATGATCCCAGAGTCCTGGGATTGAGCCCCACGGCAGGCTCTCTGCTCAGCAGGAAGACTCTTTCTTCCTCTCCCTCTGCCCCTCCCCTCTCCTCACACTCTCTGTCAAATAAATTAAATATTTTTTTAAAAAAATATTTTATTTATTTATTTGACAGTACAAGCAGGGGGAGCAGCAGGGGGAGAGAGAAGCAGCTCCCCACTGAGCAAGGAGTCTGAAGTGGGGCTTGATCCCAGGACCCTGGGATCATGACCTGAGCAGAAGGCAGGGGCTTAACCAACTGAGCCACCCAGGTGCCCCTCAAATAAATAAAATCTTTTTTTTTTTTTTTTTTTAAGATTCTAACCATTTATTTATTTATTTATTTTTAAAGATTTTATTTATTTATTTGACAGAGATCACAAGAAGGCAGAGAGGCAGGCAGAGAGGGGAGGGGGAAGCAGGCTCCCTGCTGAGCAGACAGCCCGATGTGGGGCTCGATCCCAGGACCCCCAGGATCATGACCTGAGCTGAATGCAGAGGCGTTAACCCACTGAGCCATCCAGGCGCCCCTCTAACGATTTATTTGACACAGAGAGACACTGAGAGAGAGGAACACTAGCAGGGGGAGTGGGAGAGGGAGAAGCAGGCTTCCTGCTGAGCAGGGAGCCTGACTCGGGGCTCCATCCCAGGACCCTGGGATTACAATCCAAGCCAAGGGCAGACGCCTAATGACTGAGCCATCCAGGCGCCCCTCAAATAAATAAACTCTTAAAAAAAAAAGAAAAGAATGGTCCCCAATTCAGAACTTTCTACGCCTAGAAAGTCTTCCCCCAGGTCTCAGCTTTAAATTCCTGCTTTAAAGTGTCTTAAACCAGTACAGGCCTGGCAGCAGTCGACCCTCCTAGCACTGGGTATATTTTCATGCCTGTCTGCCTAAGGTCAGTCTCCTTAACCTTACAGATGAAAACTATGTTGTACTCAACCCTGAATTCCCAGCACAACTTGCCCTAGTGGCTTAAAGCCTACTGTGTTCCTCTCCCCAGAAAGGGGTGTAAAGCTGAACCAACAGTCTGCTCCAGCTTATGGAATCTGGCAAGTTCCCCACCTTTGGATGCGTACAACAAAGGCCAAGGAATGTTTATCTGGCACTTCCAGGCCACGAGGTTTCACTTCTAGTCGTCTGAGGCGCACCCTGTCACGTTGCTGCCGCCAGGAATCATGTAAGAACCATTCCAGTCGCTTAAACTTGAGCTGTTTTCCTTTCTTCTGCTACAGAGAAGGCAGACCATTGTCACCATTTTGTGTGTCCATTTTTTATTTCTACAATAGTAATTCATTAGTCAGTATCGATTGAGTGTGTTTCCCACTGTGTTCCTTGAACAGAAGCACATCTATGTAAGGGAAAAATGAGACACCCAAGTGAAGGTGGAGTTATGAAAACTCAGAAAGTACTAGGAAGCGCCTCCAATGAATAAACACGTTAGTTTACATGCCGTTAGCCAATGTTTACCAACCCATGTTTATATAATCTAATACTGGGTTAAGCTTCATAAAGTACAGAATAAGCATGAGCCCCTTTCATTGTCCTGACTCCAAAATATGTAATTTCCAAAAACGTTGAGCAAACAGCAAAAGTTGTCTGCCCTATCTGAAAAAAATACATTTTCTTCCAGGTATACAAGCATGTTTGGTCTTTCAAATCACTTAGTATGAGCCTAAATAGTACAATGCCTATTCCATTTTTTCCTTAACAAACTCTACTCCAGTATTTTACCTGCAGAAAGTGTTTTATAAATACCTGTTAAAGTAAGACATGAACCATATACCTCTTAGAATCTATGAGGAAAGGACTGTCCATACCAAATCTAGTTCAAACACTGTAGACACAACTCACCAAATACACATTCTAATTCCCTTCTCTTGGTTCCCCATCATTACCTCCTTCTTGTCCAAAAGTGCCTGCTTTGCTTGAGTGGCTTTAAGGGCCTGATAAGCCTTCCTCTTTTTCAGGAGATTTTCTGGAACCAATGGGATCTTTTTTCTTTGCCTGATACGGAAAATTGCAATCAGCGGTGATGTTTAAAAAATAAATGTTAATGGATTTCTAAACCATTTCTTGGGCTTCGAGCAACATCACGCTCTTCAAATTCCTGAAGACAGGCTTCGCTGAAACCTGTGATTTCTGACTCCAGTCCTCAAAACGGACCCCTTAACATTCACTCTTTCTTAAAGCAGTAAAAAGTCATGAACCCCTTGGCCGCTAACCCCCCCGTTTGCCTCCAAGGAACTTTTACCGCCACAGCCTTTTAAATCACACTAGGAGCTACAAGATTCTCGTAAAACCCGTGGGGTTGGGACCGCTGCAGTTCCATCAACAGGGGTAATACTTAAGCCAGGCTGAGTGAACCCAAGCCTGGCACTCTTCAGTCCGCGGCCAGAAACTCAATCCTCTCCGCTCGAGGTAACCCAAACTTGACGGCGGCTCCCTCCGTCTGATGGTCAGCCGGAACCCTACGGCTCCTTCCTCCTCATCCCCACCCTCTGTAATCTGGAGTCTTTTCTAATCTTTTCCTTCAGTCCACAAGTATCCTTATTTTCCGCCGCTAAAGAGTAAACACTGTGGATGGTACCAGATGCTCAAGACCCCACTGGAGAGATTCAAAGCCCGAACACTTACTCTCCCTCCGCCATGTTTCCGAAGCTGCGACGACTGCTCATGCGCAGCCCCACCACGTGGGGGAAGGGAGGCCCGCTCTATGGTTACTTGACCATAGAGACCTGTCTTCCAGCTCCCGGTGTACCACCCCGGCGGCCGGCGACCGGCGCCCAGCGACCGGCCGTGAACGGCTGAGGTCTAGCTAACACAGGTTCCTGTTAAGTGTTGCACAAAACGTTCTTCGCACTGCTTCCAAGCCCTTTAGGTCTGTGTCATCTTCAAATCCCGCCCTGTTCCTTGACGCTGTATTCGTTTGATGCCGCTGGCGGAGCTCAAAAACAAAGCCGCTTTCCTCGTTGCACCTACGACTTCCGGGATGGAGGGCGCGCAGCTCCTCCGGCTTTCCCTTCGGCCGCGCGAGTCCGGGAGGGAGGACCGCCTGGCGTGGTTGGCTCTTGCTGGGTGGAGAGAGCTGGAGCCGTGACTTTGGCTCTTACGTGTGGGTGGAGGTGTTTGTGGAGGACTTCGGGTGGGAGAGAATGCAGCTTCGGTTCCATCGGCCTGGCGCGGTCGGTGCGTCCCGGACCACTGGTCCCAGCGGACCTTGGTTTGCTTTACCCCTAAAATGGACCTGCTTAATAGCGTTAGGAGGATGATGTGAAATACTCGATATAAAGCGCTTAGCACAATGTCTGACTGTAAGCAGGCAACACTATGTTAGTTAGTAGTGCTGGATCGAAAACTAGAAATTCTTCCTGCCATCTCACAATCTTCTCTGCTATGGCTCTCACCACGGAATTTGCTGTCTTCTTTCCTGTCTTCATAAAACAGTGAAAACCCTCCAGCGCAGCGCTGTCTCCAGCACTAATATGCATAGTAGTCCCCTGAGGGTCTTGTGAAAATGCAGATTTTCATTCAGTGGGAGATTGAGGGGTTGATATTCCGTTTTTTAAGCATGCTTCAAAGTGATGCCAAGCTTCAGGTCTACGATTGAATTTTATCAAGGCTCTAGAGTAGTCTCTTTCCTTTCTCTGAATTCCTTCAACACATAATTATATTTTTAACATTTCTTTTTTAAAAAAATATTTTATTTATTTATTTGACAGAGAGAGGGAAAACAAGCAGGGGGAGTGGGAGAGGGAGAAGCAGGCTTCCCGTGGAGCAGGAAGCCCAATGCGGGCTGGATCCCAGGACCCTGGGATCCTGACCTGAGCCAAAGGCAGATGCTTAAGAGCTGAGCCACTCAGGTGCCCCTATTCCTAATATTTCTTCATGATACTAGGAGGGCAGGGACCATAACTGCCTCGCTCATGGCAGTTGCTAAAGGTATAGGAGAGGCTTCTCAATCTTGGCACAACCGGCTTTTTTGTGCTAGATAATTCTTTATTATGTGGGGGCTCTCCGTGCCTTGTGGGGTGTTTAGCAGCATCCCAGGCTTCGACCAACTACATGCCAGTAGCACCCTCATCCCAGATATGACAAAAATGTCTCCAGGCATTGGATGTCTAGCCCAGTATGTATCCCAATGTCATCACTTGACAATGGGCACTTACAGGCATCACCATGGACTTTATCCTATACTGTTCGACTTACTGGTTCCCTGATTAGATGGAGTGCTCTGAAGGCAGGGAACTTACCTCACACTTTTTTGTCTTCTACAGCTCCTGTCACAATAGTGGGCACTTACAGGGGCTTTTTAAATAAGCTCAAAGCATCATATTGGTATGTGCTATGTAACTAGTCCAACCAGAAAGATAGTGCCATACACAGAGCTCGTTACCTATGAATAAATGTCAAAGGACAACACAGTCTTTGGAGTCCAAGACTGATATGAGGCTCCACACTCAGAGTTCCACCTGTGTCTTACTTTGTAAAAAGGCAACAACAAGGATCACCAAAGTGTAAAACATTTATTAGATAGTAAACAAGGAACAAAAATAAGTCACTATTTTGTAACTGTATCTATGTACAGATAAGAGGTAAGTTCTGCAGTACTGAAAGTTAAGAAGAGGAGGAATTTCAGGGCAATTAACAATACTGGCGGAAAGAGACTTGGAGGCCATGATTCAGGAAAGGTTAACCAATGCCAGCAGATGGTGCTAGGAGCGTACTTATTCCCAGTGCCTAAGTCATTGTTCCACAAAGATCCAGAGGAAAAGACCTTTTCAACCCCAAATTATTCACTAACTGAAAGCATGTTGTTTACTGAGCATTGACCATATGCTCCAGCACTAGGCAAGATATAAGACCTTTTATTTCAAAGTAAGGATAGGAGTAAGAATGAGGAATGGACAACCTCAAGAATCATCTTTTTTTTTTTTTTTTTTTTTTTTTTTTTTAAGGAGTTTATTTAGGTTAGAGAGAGGGAAAGTTTAGAGAAGGAGAAAGAGTGTGTGTGCAAGAGCAGAGGGAGGAGCAGAGGAAGAGGGACGAGAAGACTCTGCATTGAGGGCGGGGCCCCACATGGGGCTCGATCCCACAGCCCTGCGGTCATGACCTGAGCTGAAATCAAGAGTCATATGCTCAACCAAGTGTGCCATCCAGGTACCCCTCTTTTATTTTTTAAATTTTTTAATTTTTAAAAGATTTTGCTTATTTTTGAGAGAGGGAGAGAGAGTGGGGGGGGGTGGAAGTAGGGGGCAGGTAGAGAATCTCAAGCAGACTCCCCTGCTGAGTGTAGAGCCCCACGCAGGCTTGATCTCACCATCCTGAGATCATGACCTGAGCCAAAACCAAGAGTCAGATGCTTAACCGACTGAGCCACCCAGGTGCCCCAAGAATCTTATCCTTTTTAGCATGTTGTCATAAGCCTTTTTTCTTGACTGCTGTAGTTGCCCATTACAAGGGAATGATTAAATAAATTATGGAAGACTTTGCAATTATATGCAATGAGGTAGGGTTTCATGTCCTGAAATCTTAGTAGTATTTTTTATTTTTTGGTCTGCTGATCTCCATGTCCATTTCCTAACAGTATCCTATTTCTCTTGTGGACTGGTCTCTCCTTCATCACGTATTTTGTCAGAGTGGAGTGGGGTATCAACTCTAAATGTTTGTCCTCCCAGTATATAAGCTGAAGGGATCTCTGGAAGATCTTTCCAACTCCTCCAATCTGTCCAGCGGGAGGGGGCATAAGATGCTATAAACTTCTCTGCGTGGGGGGGCACCTTGGTGGCTCAGTTAGTTTAAAGTTTGACTTGTGAGACTCCTGGTTTTGGCTCAGGTCATGATCTCAGGGTCGTGAGACTGAGCCCCATGGCCAGCTCTACACTTACGAGGAAGCCTGCTGGAGATTCTCTCCCTCTCCCTGTGCTGCTCCCCCTGTTCAAGCTTGTTCTCCCTCCCTCTCTCTCTCAAATAAATAAATAAATAAATCTTGTGGGTTTTTAAAAAAATTTTAATATTATTTATTTGACAGAGAGAGACACAGCGGGAGAGGGAACACAAGCAGGGGCAGTGGGAGAGGGAGATGTGGGGCTCAATCCCAGGACCCTGGGATCATGACCTGTGCTGAAGGCAGACGCTTAACAACTGAGCCACCCAGGTGCCCCAATAAATAAATCTTAAGAAACAAAAAACTTCTCCCCTCTGGGTTTTGAATCTTGAGCAGGGTGACCATGGGAGAAACATTGGAGGTTTGGGGTAAAACTTTAAAGAATTGTACCTGCGAAGACCTGGAGCTTCCTTGTTTCTTTCTCAAGACTAGTGGTTCTTCAATCTTCCCTTCAATCCTTGTCTTTCCTATAAAACTTCATTATGCTGGTTAACCAAGCGGATCAGTTTCCGTTTCTTGCAACCAGGCTATCATAACTCTGATATTTGGTTACATTTGAAAAAGCAAGATACAGCATAGGGTGTAAGAGAGTGGCTCCTGCTTGTTTTGTGGTTTTTGTTTTTTTGCTATAGATGTATTTATATGTAACAATTTTGGAAGTATATACAAGAAAGTATTGATGGGGGTTATTTTTGGGAAATGGGAGTGGGGCCTGAAATAGGAAGACTTACATTTTGTGCTGTTTTTCATTTATCCTGTGTGAATTTGTTTAAGAAAAAAATGTTGGGGAGCCTGGGCGGCTCAGTGGGTTAAGCCTCTGCCTTCAACTAAGGTCATGATCTCAGGTCCTGGGATGGAGCTCCGCTCCCTGCTCGGCGGGGAGCCTGCTTCTCCCTCTCCCTCTGCTTGTGCTTTCCCGCTCTCTCTCTCTCAAATAAGAAAATTAAAAAAAAAAAAAAGAAAGAAAGAAAGAAAGAAAAAACTGTCTAGGTAATTACGTTCTTGTGATTTACCTGTTTGATTTTTTTTTGATTTGCCTGTTTTAGAAACCACTTGACTATTTTTTTAAGACTCCGTTCAGGACATTTTGTGGTTCTCTGGCTTGGTTGGCTCCAGGGTTCCTTTCCTAGCATGTTCCACAACAGGTTACTTCTGTTTGGCTGCACTTTGGGATTATTTGGAATTGTTTAGGAGATACTGGAGCAGTGCCTTCTCAGGCAAAATCGCCACACCCACTGCACCCAAAAGGGGGCTCCATCTTCAATTTCCAACATCGTCCCCAAACCTCTTTCTTGGATAATGAGCCTTCTTGAAGTTGACTTCGTTTTGTTTCAAGTTTTCCTTGTTGCTTCCTCAGAGAGTGACATGGGGTTACCAGGAATCAGGTGGGAAAGAGATTAGTGTGAGAGCAGCCAGATGAGCCTAGAGTTGGGGAGGACATGACTCAACATCATACTGATGAAAGACAAGCATGAGGGGGCCGAAGTGTGAAGGAAAAAGGAAAGAGCCTGTGAAGGGCAGCATGCTTCTGAGGGGCCAGGCCAGACCCAGGAAAGCTAGTAGGAAGCAGAAAGAAAGAGTAGGAAGCAGACAACATGCAGGAGGTATGACCAAGAGCAAAACGGAAGAACTCAAACCTCCCCCGAATTATTTCAGGAATAATGGCGCTTAGCTTCTCCCACCTTTCCTACTTCTCCAGTAACCTCATTTTACACCTTAAGGAGTGCAGGGCCAGGACAAATCTTCCTAGTTTATAGGCAAGGGAGCAGAGGCTGAGAGAAACTTAACACTAAGATCTCTAATTATGTGTTAGACAAGGTCCTAGAACCCATTTCTAGGTTCAGCTGCCAAAGGTACTTTCTGCCCACCCTGTTGCACTGCTTTCCTGGGTCTTCACAGAAGTGGTTTTTTTCCCCGAGGATCTTCTTGCCTTTGCAAGTGTGTTCAAGGGCCAGTCTCCAGCACATGCCCATCGGAAATGTAGATTAGGGGGGCACCTGGGTGGCTCAGTGGGTTAAAGCCTCTGCCTTGGGCTCAGTCATAATCCCGGGGTCCTGGGATCGAGCCCCGCATCGGGATCTCTGCTCGGTAGGGAGCCTGCTTCCCTTCCTCTCTCTCTGCCTGTCTCTCTGCCTACTTATAATCTCTGTCTGCCAAATAAATAAATAAAAATCTTTTTTTTTTAAAGATTTTATTTATTTATTTGACAGACAGAGATCACAAGTAGGCAGAGAGGCAGGCAGAGAGAGAGGAAGGGAAGGCAGGCTCCCTGCCGAGCAGAGAGCCCGATGCGGGGCTCGATCCCAGGACCCCGAGATCATGACCTGAGCCGAAGGCAGCGGCTTAATCCACTGAGCCACCCAGGTGCCCAATAAATAAAAATCTTAAAAAAAAAAAAAAAGGAAATGTAGATTAGGGCTTGAAGGCCTTTTAAGGGCAGCAACATAGACACAGGCTACCCATATTACAGAAACCACTTAAGACTACAAAGGTGCTCCTACCAGATTTCCCCACATATTTAACCCTATAATTACAAAATGCCTTTACCTTTATTCCTGCACCAAGTATCAGATGTTTTTCTGAAATGTAACTCAGGATATACCGAGAAGCAGGACGTTGGAATATAGACAGCAACTCTACCGAAGTGGTCGGCTGGGAAGAATTTTAGCCTTAGTTTCTTGTCTCCTGAACTCCACTCAATTCCCAAATATAATGAAATTATTTGTGTGCTTTTTTCCTCTCTAGACTGTGAGCTTCTTGGAAGTAGGTGTCAGGCTTGAATTATTCACGTATCCCCAGTGCCTGGCACGGTGCCTGTCAACCGCTCAAGCTCTGTACCGCGGCTGATGCTCTCCACCTGCCGCTGGATACCCAGGAGCCCTCACTCTGTCTCGGAGAACAGCCACAAGGGTGAAGCAGAGTCAGAGCCTGAGGCTAGCCCCTGGAGGTCAGCGCTGCCAGAGTCCTGTCTGAGTGATGCTGTTTCAGCGCCCCCAGACTGTGGTTTCTTTCTCTTCTCTTTGCCCCCAAATAATCCACTGGCCTCCTTCCTGGGACACAGCCCCCCCCATACACAGGACTGAGCGGTTTAACCATCTGTAAAGGAGATGCCTGGTCTTTCCTCTGGGCACGCCCCTGGGGAACAGAGGCTGATCTTAATCAAGCAGCCAGGCCATCCTGCCTGCTTCATTCATGAGGCACTCCCGTTGCCAGTGGCCCGAAGTGGGGTAAGGAATGTCATGCTGGGCACACATTTGTCATTTGTTCTTAGCAAGAGAATCTCGGGGGCATCTGGGTGGCTCAGTGGATTAAAGCCTCTGCCTTCAGCTCAGGGCATGATCCCAGGGTCCTGGGATCGAGCCCCACATCGGGCTCTCTGCTCAGCTAGGAGCCTGCTTCCCCCTCTCTCTCTGCCTGCCTCTCTGCCTACTTGTGATCTCTGTCTGTTAAATAAATAAAATCTTAAAAAAAAAAAAAAAAGAGAGAATCTCGACACCAGGGCAACACTGCAAAAGACATTAAGGGATCCATCCACTGATGTAACTATTCTAGCAGTAAGGATTTTGACTGCTCTTAGTTCTAGGAGAACAACTTCCTGTTTATGTATCGGTTACAGAATCTGGATTTCCTAACTGCTACTGCTTTACCAGTGTGTGTATGTGTGAGGGGGGCACAATTAAACCATAAGGAATATAAGTGTAAATCCCAGGCCCCAAAGAAAAACCTAAGGAGTCTTCTACATTCACCCCCAGAAATACATTTCACCCTATGGTAGTTTCCCTAACAATTTGGGCAGAGTCCCCACTTGTGAGGGCAAGAACTCAGAAGGGCCTCAGGGGGCTGATTTTATAGATAAGGTTACAGAGGTATTTCTCAATGGATCCAACGTGTGAATCCAGACAGAAACATGTTAATTCTGGCATAAATCTTGTGTAAAATAGTTTTCTATCCCTACCCCTTAGCCTTCTTGTCCTTAACTGAAGCAAAAGAAATATGACTGAAGAAACCTCCTGAAGATTGAGGCTCATTTATGTAACTTCTCAAATGACTCTATTTTTCCTTCCTCAGTAAAGGACCCATGTGATGAAAGCAGGGAGGGAGGCCAGACATGTACATGACTAACCTTCCTCAATGACCAACCCCGTTGGATCTGAAACTGTTTGGAAAGGCCGATCAGTTACACTCCTATCCCCTCACTAGTTAGGCTCCTGTTTGGGAACGATAAATCTATTTCAGTTGAACTCCCACTGAACACTTACCCTTTTCTTCTGGGGAAAGAGCCATTCCTATTTGCAAAATCAAGACAATCACAGTTGCACATTTTCCCAAATCTTTGGCTGTATTGCAATGGTTGTTTCATTTCGTAATCTCCAACTAAACATTTCCTAACCATGGATTAACAATATAGTTACTGACTGGTTTCTTTTAACAGTATTTATCCAACATAACAAAATAAACTGCAATTTGTTATACTTTTTTTTACAAAACATTTTATAAATATTTTTACAAAATGTATACAAAGCAATTTCAAGTGAGACATACTATACAAATGAAGGTATTTAAGCAAATAAAGCCCACACCACACTGACAGTGAGTGACGCGTCCTCTATAAGTCAAGTCAGTCTGTAAGGCCTCCCTAATCTAACAAAATCTACTAAATTCTTCAGAGCTAAAATAGTTCTTTTTCGTAATTGCCAGTTTAAAATTTGCTTTATCTTTAGGCAGTACTTAAGGACACAGAAAATCAAATGCTTAATAACAAATGCACACTTTTCCACAACAACAACAGAAAAAAAAAAAGAAAATGATTTTTGTTACTGAGTACAAGTAGTTCTAAAACTTAACCTTGACTAATGAACCTGAACAACTGAAAGTTGGCCGTCCGAGGTGGAGCTCCCTTACCCTTCGCCAGAGGGGGCTCGACATGCGAGTTATGACCCATGTGCGCATAACCTAATCACAGGAGTAAAATACATTTTTGTAATCTTCATTTGTCATTATCTAGAATCTTTCCTCCATAGAAAGTAAACTTACATACAAGGACACAAAAATTTACAAGTTTCATTTTGGTGAATTAGGCTCTCTGTTTGCTAGACAAGTGTTAGGGCTTGAAAGACCCTTTGAGATGGTATTTAGAAAGGCAGGGGTTGGGGTAGTAGGGGAGGATAGGGAAGAAGAGGAGGTGACAAATGTACATGAAGTTTATCTTTTCTCTTAAGAATTCCACTGATTGGCAGTAATTAATGTAACCCATTAGTTGCCTACGTGAAGGCTTCCAGGTAGAGAGTTCCACAATGAGAAGAATTTGATTAGGAGGGACCATCTTTAAGT
The DNA here is from genome assembly GCF_963455335.1 of Martes martes. Taxonomy (NCBI): domain Eukaryota; kingdom Metazoa; phylum Chordata; class Mammalia; order Carnivora; family Mustelidae; genus Martes; species Martes martes. The sequence continues at coordinate 88,944,683 of NC_137893.1, read as the reverse complement.
CTTGCTAGGAATGAGGGGAGCATGAGTTCTAAGAGAAGAAGAGCCTACGAAATCATGGGGTTCAGGGCAGAGTGTTATCCCAGGGCTGCCCAAACAGAAAGTTCCAACTGGCAATACCAACTTATCCTTCTAATATGTTACAATACAGGAAAAAGGGGAAATCTGCAACTTGGACATTGGCACAAATAAGGAAAAAATGGGGACCCTAAAATGGCCCAGATTTTCCAAGTTCTATTGGCTGGGGTGGGGGTGGGGGGACAAGGACAAGGTACTTTGCTTTTATGAAGACTGGCTGTCTGAGGGGGCTCCTTCGAGGGCAGTGTGGGGGACAGAGAGGGACAGGGAGAGTCTGGGTCTTCTGCTGCCATGTTTTCCAATAATCAGAAGCCTTCCTTTCCATCACAGGCCAATCTGGAGAAGAAGCGCCCAACATGATGACAATGGGGGTCATCCCCGTTCTGGCAACACCAGAAACAGATGCTGGCACCGTGTGAGAGTGGAGACCAACGGGTGCACCTCTAAAGCCAGAGAGATCAACAGAATAAATGAGAGAGTGCATGCACATGGGAGGAAGAGTGGGTATGTCTACACCGTCACCAGACTGAGCTCTGGATCTGAACAGCTTCGGTACCTGCATGCACGCGTGGGGAAGGGCACATATGAAATACCGTTATGTCGCCTTCCCAACGATGGGAGAGACCGGCTGGTTACAGTGACGCTGAGGATGAAGGGAACAGCAGAGATGGGATGACTGGGGACAAGAACACAAGGAAGGAAAACAGGAAAAGCTCCCTGAAAAGAAATATAAATAAAGCAGTAAGTCATGTTCACTAATATGAACACGGGCCGCACACAGACCATGACAGGGCATGTCCTTTGGCTCTCAAGTGGGAATCCTGTGTCTCAGATCTTTTCTTTCAGTGGGGGGGCTGGCTGGTTACTTTGGTTTGTCTGTGTTTTGGTAATGATTGCTGCCGGGGGGCGGGGGTGACTACTGTTCTCAGACAAGAAGCATAAACAAGGCCAAAGTCCCCTTAAAGTTTAAACTGAAAAATTACAACACAGTTTTCGAACGAAAGTGCTTTGGACGCTTGGCTGTTGGTGGGAGAGAGGGGTGGAGAGGTTAAATGAAAGGAAACCCAGCAACAAACAAAAACATACAGCATATGTTGACTATATCCAATTAGAAAATGCAAAACGCTTGTTTTTTTTTCTCAATAGTTCACATATATATGCTTTTACATATATACATATTATATTCCTCAAGGCTCTGTCCCGGCCTCCCCTGTACACTGTGCCACTTAACTGGTTTCCGTTTTCCTTTATTTAGCCTGGTGAAATGATCTCAAGTCATGCTGTTGCAACTAAGAACAGAGCATTCCCTAGATGAAACTCAACACGCATCGGCTGAAAAGCATGAGGCTTTGCTCCGGGAGCGTCAGAAAAGCACTTGAACGATGAGCAAGGAAGCCCTGCACGTGCCCTGCTGGTGCGCTACTGGCTGCTTCTTTGAGGGGGGGGGTTTGTGGGGGGGTGCTGCGGCGTCCCCGGCAGAGCAGCCGGCAACTCACCGCTCAGGGATGGCTGAGGGGGCACGAGCCGGTGGTCCACCCTCCCGACGACGACAACAGACCCCAAACAGCAACATTTGGAGATGTGGTGGGATATTCTTTAAAAAGTAGCTTCTATCAGTCCTGTTTGATTTTCTTTAATAAGTCTGTTCTTTTCAAATGACTTATGATTGTCAGAATTTTACCCAGGGCCAAGTGTATTGTGATCTCAGCGAGTTAACGGTGTTTTGTTTCTTTTAAATTAAAACACGTAAACAAACACAGAAATGACTATAAGCACTTTCCTAACACTTGAAATGTGTCGGGCCTATCAGACTGCTCTCTAACAAGGATTCGTTTCACGAAGGGATCTCCCTGTAACCACGACGAGTATTGCTCTGAAACAAAGAATGGGATCGAGATCAGAAAGAACAACCTGTGATGAAAGATCAAGCAGGCTGGAGACAGGAGACCGCTTCCATTTGCTTTTGCCAGGAAAGAACGTGACTTGTCCGGGGCGGGGTCTTGGGGCGGGTAGGGAAGGGCTGTGGCTATTAACACTCCAGGATACTATTTACAGCTGCTTCTAAAATGGAGTCAGTTTCTACAATGCCTTCACTGTGGTCCGGGATGAACTTTTCCAGGCAGTTTTCCTGCGAAGCCATTGGAGAAAAGTTGGGGAAATCTAACTCAACCGAGCCGCTAACCGCAGGGTCACTCTGGGACTGCCGCCCAGCCTTCTTGAGTTCCAAGATGTTCTTAAATGTTGTTTCTAAACTCTTAGTGAGCTGCAGATCTGGCTGGGGCTCGCCCGACCCTTTCATGATGTCTGTGTGTAAAACTTCATTCTTTGGAGAATTCCTCAGAGTTTTGTCCTGGAAGGAATTGTTACACGTCATCTCCAAGTGAGAATCTGCTAGGATACTGGAGAGTTTGCTCTCAGTTCCATGATCCGCTCGGGATGAGGTTTTCCGGGGCCCTTCGGGGCCGGGAGAGCACTCGCTGGCCTTCAGGGATTCTCTCCGGCTGCCTTTCTCCTCGGACGCACTCCGGTACTGAGCTAAGCCCGCCTTATCAAATTTCAGTGCTCTGCCGAGGCATTCAGTTTTTTTAGAAATGTTTCCTTCTGCGGAGACCACAATGTGATTAGGCACTAGATGAAATTGGTCATGATTCGTTGGTTCTGCCAGGCCTGGTTTGGCTCGGTCTCGGCCCTGGGCCTTGGCCGTCAGGTGTAGAGAGCTGGCGGCTTTGCTGCCGTGCTGGTCACTCCGGCCAAACTGGGTCTCGGGAGCAGCTTTATCAAGTTTGAAGGAACAACAGAAATCAGCCTGAAAACCCTCTGGAAATGGGAACAAAAAGAACACTGAGTGAACTCGGCAGGAAGGACTCTACAACATACCGCCCCCCCCGCCCCCGCAGTGGGTCAGGTGCAAACCCAGCCCAGCCTAGTGAGCCAGTCCCTCGTGTCCAGGAACATGCAGGGGCACAACACTTGAAGGGGCTTCCAGACAAGAAGCTTAACCTCTTTGACCAGGAAGATGCTTGGTGACAGATGGGAAAACCAGATGGGCCAAAAGCTCTGCTTTGTCTTGATTTCTTAGTGTTTTCTCTCTCGGTTTTTTTTTTTTTAAGTTTATTTACATAAGTTTATTTTATTTATCTTTTTACAAGATTAATTTATTTATGTCAGACAGGGGGAGACGGAGAGAGACCATGAGCAGGCAAAGGGAGAAGCAGACTCCTCGCTGAGCAAGGAGCCCGATGCGGACTCAATCATGACCTGAGCCAAAGGCAGACTCTAACTGACCCAGCCACCCACGTGTTCCCTAGGGGAATGGTTTAGCTAAATTCTTAAATTAATGTATTAAAAACAGATTAACTATTATTTTGAAGACTCTAGCAAGTGATAAGAACTTCAGATGTGTTAAATGGAAGAAAATTAGAATAACGAAATCATGTCTAGCATATGATTATAACTATATGTAAAGGATGTATGCAAATGGGAACCAAAACTGGAAGAAAACTGGGAGAAATAAGAACTTTTTGTTTATAGGATGGTGCAAGTATGGGTAAAATTTATACTCTATGAATTGTTATAATGTTATTTGATTTAAAAAATTTTAGAGGCCAGAAAAAAGGAGGAATTTTTTAAAAAAGTGTTTTTTTGTTTTTAAATATTTTATTTATTTGTCGGAAAGAGAGACAACACAAGCAGGGGGAATGGCAGGCAGAGGGAGAAGCAGGCTCCCTACTGAGCAAGGAGCCCAGTGTGCAACTCAATCCCAGGACTCTGGGATCATGACCTGAGCTAAAGACAGACGCTTAACCCACTGAGCCACTCAGGCATCCCAAGGAGGATTTTTTTAGAAAAGATATTTATTTATTTATTTGAGAGAGAGAGTGAGAGAGCATGAGAGTGGAGAGGGTCAGAGGGAGAAGCAGACTGCCCGCTGAGCAGGGAGCCCCATGTAGGATTCGATCCCAAAACCCAGGGATCATGATCTGAGTGGAAGGCAGACGATTAACTGACTGAGCCACCCAGGTGTCCATATTTTTATTTTTTAGAAGATTTTATTTATTTATTTGAGAGAGAGAGAGCACAAGCGGGGAGAGGGACATTGGGAGAAGGAGGGAGAAGCAGACTCTCTGCTAAGCAGGGAGCCCTACATGGGGTTCAATCTGAGTCAACCAAGCACCCTAGGAGGATCAGTTTTATTTTATTTTTATTTTTTAATTTATTTTTAATTAAATTTTTAAAAAGATTTTATTTATTTGAGAGAGAGAGAGACAGAGAGACAGAGTGAGAGAGCATGAGAGGGGAGGTCAGAGGGAGAAGCAGACTCCCCATGGAGCTGGGAGCCTGATGTGGGACTCCATCCCAGGACTCCGGGATCATGACCTGAGCCGAAGGCAGTCGCTTAGCCATCTGAACCACCCAGGGACCCTTAATTTATTTTTAAAATATTTATTTGAGAGAGAGAGAGGGAGAGAGTACACAGAGGGAGAGTGAGAGAGAGAGAAGACTCCCCACTGAGCAGGAAGCCCGATGTGGGGCTTGATCCAAGAACCCTGAGATCAGGACCCAAGCTGAAGGCAGAGGCTCAACCAGGTGCCCTAAGGATTCATTTTTAAAAGGCAGAATGTGTTGGGGCATGCTGAGCATGGAGCCTACTTAGGATTCTTTCTCCTCCACCCACCGCCTGTCTCCAGCCTCACGCTTGCTCTCTCTCTCAAAAAAAAAAAAAAAAAAGCACAAAACAAACAAAAACCCAGCCCATGCAAGAAGGACACTTAGACCCTCCTCTGTCCTCCTGAGAGCAGGAAATAAATCTCCCACATGAAAAGTGCCCTCCCTGTACCAGGAGATAGAGAGACATCCTTGTTACCAGAAATAGGGAATTCAGGGCCCAGAAGGCATAGAAACAGCCCATTTTACTTTTCACTAATTTACTACTCCAGCCCAAATTCTGTTTAGAATTCCTTACTAACTGAAGCTCCCAGAGTTATGTCTTCTTTATCCCGTCAATTCCTCACAGATTTATTGTCTGTTCGTCTAAAAAGTATACAAACTGCCTGCTTTGGTCCTTCCTTGGGTTTCAATTTCATTACCGGGTCTCTGTACCTGTGTACTTTTTTTCTCTCCTGTTAATATGTCTCATGTAAATTTAATTCCTCCAGCTAGAAAAACCTTGGCCAGAGGAGAATTTCTTCCTGCCCTTTGGTGCAATCAGTGGGAAACTGGCAGGGGGAGAGAAAGGTACTAAACGGAGCATCTTAATTTATGAGCTCACGGGCAGGGCCCCTAACAAAGCCTTGCACAGGGTAAGACAACTCAATAATTTGCTGAGGCTTACATGCTTCTGGGAAGGCTTCTGATTTAACTTAGTTCTCAAGAACTAGAGAAAGAATGACAAGTTTACGTTTATAACGGGGAAAAACAATCACACAATGAACATGGAATCCCAGCGTGGATTTTCTAGACTACAGACCCCACAGAGTATTCACGCACTGCTCACTCTGGGCTGTTTCTCCCCAGAATGCATTCTGTACCTTCAGGTTTCCCGCCCAGCGGCGGTTCAGACAGACTCCCCACGGGCCAGTGGCCTGGAACCCCGGCAGCACCTCCCCTCTATTTTCCTCAGACATTTCTTACCAGGATCTACAAGTGCCAGACGCTTGTCTCGGGACAGAGAAGCTCTCTCTTCCTGGTTGAACATTCTGTCGATCATCACCATCTCAGCAGAGGGATTGATCCGCTGAAAACAAGACAGTCTGGTCATTTCAGATGACTTTTAACAAAGTGCACACATCCCACTGCGTCTTTGAAACTAACGAAGCAACCAGACATGAAGATTTGGTGTCTAGGTTCTAGTCACGTCCCATTTAGTTCCATTTATCCTTGTCACATAAGGATGCATTTTTTGAAATCGTAATTTTGGGGAAAAGGTCATTTATACTGATTTCTCGAGAGGATGTGAAAACTAGGCCCGCCTCCCTTGCTTCCCCCGCCTCTCTCTGCAGGTACCCACACCGAGCAGTTTAATAGGCTCTGCACAAAGTGGTCTGATGCACACATAGGCACTGACGTTCTTCTCTGTTTATTTCTGCATGCCAATGGTAGCAACGATACACACTATCCCGTATCTTATTTCCCCTCTGCTTAATAATATGTTAGAAATCTTTTCATGAGGATGACATTTTTCTTCATATTCTACTATGCCTTCAATGTGCTTTTTATTTTTTTATTTTTTATTATTTTTTAAAGATTTTATTTATTTATTTGACACAGAGAGAGATCACAAGTAGGCAGAGAGGCAGGCAGAGAGAGAGGGGGAAGCAGGCTCCCCGCTGAGCGGAGAGCCTGATGTGGGGCTCAATCCCAGGACCCTGGGATCATGACCTGAGCTGAAGGCAGAGGCTTTAACCCACTGAGCCACCCAGGCGCCCCTTCAATGTGTTTTTTAGAAGGCTTTCCTTAAAATTATTTTTTGCTGTACAGAAGTGAAGCTTAAATTATATTTGTGAGTCTTACTTAACATGAAAATTCATAGCAGATATAAGATAACTTGACCAAGTAAGTGGTCCTTTCCTCAAAAATGGTAAGAGTTAAGTCTTTTTAATATCTCAGCATATTTTTTTTCCTGAAATGGTTATCAATATAAGAACAACTATTTCCGGGGCGCCTGGGTGGCTCAGTGGGTTAAAGCCTCTGCCTTCGGCTCAGGTCATGGTCTCAGGGTCCTGGGATCGAGCCCTGCATCGGGCTCTCTGCTCAGCGGGGAGCCTGCTTCCCCCTCTCTCTCTGCCTGCATCTCTGCCTACTTGTGATCTCTCTCTGTCAAATAAATAAATCTTTAAAAAAAAAAAAAAAAGAACAACTATTTCCAAGTTTGGAGGCACAATTTTAAGTAAATATAAATTACATATATATATATATTTAAGTAAATACACACACCCGCATTTATACTGTATCGTATAAGTACATAATATAATTCAACTAAACTCCCAAGGTATATCTCAAAGCTGATCTTAAATTGGAAACTGCCTGTAAGAGGTCAGTTTATAGGTGAAAGCCTGTATGATTTCAGAATTGCTTCTAAAATCTCAGAATAGGGGTGCCTGGGTGGCTCAGTGGGTTAAGCCTCTGCCTTCGGGCTCTCTGCTCAGTGGGAACCTGTTTTCCTTCCTCTCTGTGCCTGCTTCTCTGCCTACTTGTGATCTGTCTGTCAAATAAATAAGTAAAATCTTAAAAAAAAAAAGTCTCAGAATAGGTTTGGTCTTTCAATCATTTCCTGAGGCATCTTCTTTCTCTAATTAACTGGTGCCTTAAAACTAAGTTTAGTTTCTCTTTGGGATGATGAAAACTTTCTGGAATTAGACTAGTGGTCGATGGCTGCACAACCTTACGAGCATACTAAAGACCATCAAGCTGCTTATTTTTAGATCATGCATGAACTTTATGGTATGTTAATGATCACTCAGTTAAAAACAAGATAAAGCTAATTTCCACATCTGTCATCACCTGGGCTGTTCCTCTGAACAATTTTCCCCACATCTCTGGGATGGTGAGAGGCAGCTGACAGCATCAGAGTGTGCTGTGGGCCTCAGATGGTCCTCGTCTGTCCCCTAGCTCTGCTAACTGCTCTGCAAACCCAGTAGCTGCAGGACGTTTGGCAGATTACTTAACCAAAGCCCTGGTTTGCTCATTTAGAACCAGGAGAACCACAGCATTCATCAGGTATGGGCAATCATGCCAAGTGCAGCGAATGCCAAGTTCGCTTGGCAGGAGGACCAGTCAGGTGGAAGGTTTACTACAGTCTTCAGTATCTGTGCCTTTGAGATTATGCTGGGAGAATGTAATTCCCTGAAGTTTTTTCCTCTCTGAATTACTAGCTGTGACCTGTGGGGTTTTAAAAAAACAAATACAGTTGGTAGCATGAATTTTACCATGGCATCTTCTAGAAGCAGGCATCTGTATTTGTTAAGCATAGCTTGGGTCCTTTTTAGGAGCTGAGTGGCAACTGTTTCAAATTCATTGTCGACTTTAAAAAAAGAGAGAGAGAGAGAAAATGGTAAGAGAGTGCAAATCACTCACTAGGTCTTTTCTTTCTCAGGACTGAAATGCATTACTCTTCCATTACTCAAACATGTCTTGCCTGTGAGAGTCTGCTCCTCTTAGGTTAGCTTTCCTTGATTAAACGTGCTTCTGCACTTTCCCTCACTGTCCACTGTTAGATGACTGGGCAACTCATCGCAATACTAGCTTATTTTAACTTTAATTAGGAGGCCAAAACCAGAATACTTTTAACACGACCTATAAAAGAAAACCATAAAGCACAGACATGCAATAAATATCGATGACTAGAGAAGATCTGTTAGTCTAGATGGGCAAACCTCCACTTCCTTCCAGTGCGTGAAAAACGGAAACAGCTGAACAAGGAAGTCCTACAGAGTGGGCTGGGTAGCCTGGTTTTATGTAAGGACATAAACTAGTTCATGGTATCTTGCAGGTCATGGTGCTGTGGCTCTGTCCTTTGCCTGCCAGTCTCCGAAGGTTTCACATTTTCTAGTCACTCTGTGTCTTCACATCCCTGTGTCATGCTGGACCTGGACCCTGTTCCCCAGACCCAGGAGACTGACTGGGACTAATCTGCACTCAGATCAGAGACCGCAGCCAAGTAGGCAAGTCTGGTGGCCCCTGCGGGAGAGGTGAAAGCAGCAGAGGGGAACTGATGGGATCCAGGCCTGGGAACGGTGCAGGGAAGGAGGGCAGAACTAAGCAGCATGGCTGGGAGAAGCAGCAGGACCAGGCATCAGAACAGGTGGAGTTCCAGGCTGGCATGAAGGGGCCTTAACCTTGCCATCTTTGCCAGTCTCTTGACATACAGCAAAGCCCTAGACTCACTTTGGAATTCGAAGAACACTTTTGGGAGCTGAAGTATCTTTCTCATTCACCAAACCGCTAGGAGCACCTGAGGGGATGCATTCTACCCGAACACAAGAAATCACCGTGTAGAGCACCAACTTCAGAGCCATCCCTTCTACAGCTGGCCGTCCAAACGATGCTTTGGGTTCAGTGCCCCCCAAATTGGTCAACAAAATACTCTGACCTCTGAGTATCCCCTCACTGAATACTGAGAAGAGTAAGTCACAACCCTACACAGGGACCACGGAAATGGAGTAAATTGGGAACAAGTTAGACCTACAATGAAAGACACGAACACAACCACAATCTGGGAGCCACAGGGCTCTCGCTCTTCTGTGGGGCATCTGTACGATGGTGTCTGGTGTCACAGGGGCGCTCTGGGGTGATGGCCTGTTTACCTTTCTTCAAGTCTTCCTCCGTGGGCATGGAGCCCTGGCACACGTGGTAGGACAGGAGCCTCTGTACTGCATCTCTTAGTGATCGGAACTGACTTTTATCGGGTGTCACAGCATGGGCTTGGTCCCTCTGTAACTGTTGGAGAATGCTTTAAAAGAGGAATTGCCAATGTCAGTGGAGATCCGTGGCAGGAAATCTAATCGTGATGGCTATTTGCATGCAAAGAAAGTCAGACCTACAGGAATGTTATTATTCACAGGATGGTGGTTCCGTGTTTTCTTCAGTTTTATACTTTGTACACCATGGTGGGAGTAGAGTTTGATTGAACTGTCTCCATAGGGGACTTATACTATGACTCTGGCCTCAAAAACACAGTGTTCCCACCAACCCCTCATGTGGGGGTGCTCATACGGATCTTGGAAATGCCTGACCATTGGCCAGCTAAGCTTATGCTAATATTTCTGTTCCAAACACAGGAATTTATCAAACCACGCTTCTTCGCAGAGACCCTCTGGCCGATCAAAGGATAATGTGGTATGCTAAAGACAGAGAACTATTCTCCTTCAGAACAAACGGGCAGACAGTAGACTCAAACTATAATTGGTACATAGCTGACCCTTTAACAACATAAGGGTGCTGGGGGCACCTACTCCCGGCATAGTCAGATATCAGTATATTACCTGACTTTTCCAGAAGTTTACTAAGAGTCTCCTGTTGACCAGAAGGCTTACTGATTACACAGATGACTAATATATATTTTGTACAGTACCTGTATTATTCTTACAAAAAAAGAAGCTAAGGAAAATGCTATTAAGAAACTCATAAGGACAGAAAATACATTTACAGTGCTGTGCTGTATTCATCGGAGAACATCTGCAAATAAGCAGACCTGCAGAGTTCAAATCCATGTTGTTCAAGGGTCACTGTACTTATGGGTCCTAATAGAAGCAAACTGTAGGAAATTGTTTTCAGGGCATATTTTTAAAAATATTACATATATTATTATAACCTGACTTCTGTTGTATAGTGACTGAAGGTTAGGAACCTAGAGAAATGTTCAAAATGAGTCATTTCCAAGGGTCACTCACAAAGCTCCTTTAGTTAGCTGTTTTGCAGCAGGCCGCTTTTGTCCTCCTGAGTGACTATCCACCTGAAGACAAAACACATCTCTTATTACTCCCTTCTGTAGAAAAAATACGCAGAATACAGTTACACATAAAGGACATGACATTGTGAATATTCAACTCCATATCAAGAGCATAGTCTAAAAATGCAGAAGTGCCCTGCTAAAAAATAAAACAAGCAAAGCCATAGACCCATGTAGCAAAGTCACACTGTGTGAAGATCACGGAAGGCTGTGCGATCGGTTCCTTGGAAGGACACAGCTTGTATTTAAAGCCTGAATCTCCAACTCTGTAAAGGTATCATTAAACTTTTGGAGAAGTATATTTTGTGGGTGCCAACTCCATGAACATCTGAAAATTCAGTCGCTGTTCCAGTCTAGGTGTGTGATCTAGTAGGGCATCTCTTTCTGTCTTTCTTTTTTCCTTTAAGTAATCTCTACACCTAACATGGGGCTCAAACTCACAATCCTGAGATCAAGAGTCGCATGCTCCACTGACTGAGCCAGCCAGGGGCCCACAGTAGCACTTGTTACATCAGTGTTAAGGAAGCAAACGTGACTTATGTCAGAACCTGAGAACTGAACTGGATCCTTCATGGAGTCTTCTAGGCGGGCCCACACCAAAACAAGTTTCATTAAACCATTAATTGGGGTTTGATGGAGAAGAATCTAAGGGCTCAGTAAGCTGAGAACAAGATTTTTTCCCTTTCTTTTTAGATCAATTGTTGGGTTAAAACACTATAGTGACTGGCTATGTTATCACATTCCTGGTTGCTACAGTAGGAAAAAACCTCTCGGTATAGGGGCACCTGGGTGACTCAGTGGGCTGAGTGTCTGACTTCACCCCAGTCATGATCTTGGAGTCTTGGATGGAGCCCTGCATTGGGCTCTACGCTCAATTGGGGAGTCGGGAAGTCTGGTTGTCCCTCTACTCTTCCCCCTGCCACCCCACTGTACACTTGCTTCCTCTCTCTCTCAAATAAATAGATAAAGTCTTAAAAAAAAAAAACTCCCAGATAACTAAGATGAACAGATCCAGGGATGCCTGGGTGGTTCAGTCAGTTAAGCAGCTAACTCTTGCTTTCCGTTCTTAGGTCATGATCTCTTGAGATCGAGCCCCATGCAGGGCTCGGTGCTCAGTGGGGAGTCTGCTTGAGATTCTTTTAACCCGCCACCCACCCCTCTGCTCGCATGTGTGTGCTCTCTTGCTGTCTCCCAAATAAATAAATTAAAAAAAAAAACACAAAAAAGAGGAACAGATTCACTTTGGCTATGACAATGAGTGATCATTCAACAGTAAACAATATTTTTTCTTGAGTACTTACTATGTACTGGCTGCTAGTATATCGTTAATTCATGAGGAAATGACAGTATTGTAATTTGAGAAACAGAATAGGCACATTACTCCCGTAAACAGTAACATAACACGGCCTGGCCTGCAGGGAAGGTCTTCAGTGAGCACACTTCTGTGCGCAGATGCCGGCAGACAGCAACTACCAAGCTGAAGATGACAGGACTACATTTTCTCTCGGTCATGCTCAACATTAAGAAGTAGCTACGCAAACTGTCTTCTACCTGCACAGTTGGCTGGCTGGGAGATGATCCAACTACTTTTTCCTGCTGTGGCTGCGTGGTTCCTAAAGACCCCGGCATGACTTTGCTTCCAGAATCCTGCCCTATTAGAATAAACATAAGACAAAAGAAGCAGTTAATCAAGCCTCTTATACAACCCATAGAGCCCAGTGTATGTGGATTACTGACCATTCTGACCATTCAAAAGCTCTAGAGGCAGAGGTCAGGATTCATAAAGCCTATTTAGGTAGTAAATAGAAACAAATACATAAGTAAATGGTAATAAATAAAAGCTGTCAATGCAACAGGTTCAAATTATTCAAGGTCTGAGGACTAGGCCTCAAACCAGTAATCTGTCAGTAACACCGAACCCCCCAGACGCTCACAAATTAATGAATGAAGGCCCAGATAGGGGGCTGGCTAGGGGCGTTCCTGCTTTTGTCCTTTCTAGTATTTAATGAGCAGTGAAGACATTCGAAGCTTTAGAAGAAATGGAAGACATAGCGCACACTATTTTTAGTCTTGAGGGGGATGCCAAAAATAAGATAAATAAAGTGACGTGAGGATAGTTACAAAGTCACCTGTGCCATATGGTACTAGATTTTATTGTTTCTGAGCAGCACATTTTTTCCCATATAATTTAGTGTGTCATAATTAATCAGAAGTGCTTTTTCTTTCTTTCTTTCTTGGTAGTATATAAAATGAAGGTACAGACACAACATGGTCTGTTATTTGGGTGGAAAGGACACAGGAGACACGGTCAGAGTGGGGATGAGGTAGAATGGGAAAGGTTGCAGGCAGGATGAGGGATGGCAGAAGATGTCCTCTAGGTTTGGGGAGAGAGGGGACAGTGGAGGGGAGCTTAAGATAAAGGCTCCTGACCTGGCAGCGTGGTGTTCAGGAGGCCAGGGATCTGTGCCTGCCTCAGGCCATCCGTGGTCTTGGAAGCAGCAACGGGGGAAGTCTGATTCAAACCTTTTTTCTGAGCCTGGGAAAAATATGGCCAAGAGAAGAAGTTAATTTCACGACTAAAAGCCTTAACAGATTGCCCAAAACACCAACTAAGCCTGTTAATGCCTACCTGGCATCACCTTCAGGTTAGACTACAAAGCGAAACTAGAATTTTACTCTACTTTCCTATCACACAGGGAGGATGGCAAAGAGCACCCTTTAAGAATCTGTGGGCGTGTTGAATTTTCTGGACGCCATTCACAGGGATGCTGAGTGGACACCAAGCTGCCTTCCTGCCCCTGAACTGCTTGTTCGTGATGCCCAGATGCAAAGGCTGAGCCAGAAACAGTTTCTATCCCCAGAAATTTTCTATCACACCTGCAAGGATTATGACCCCGACTATCGGATCCTATGTAGGGTCTACACAGACTCTGAGCACCTGGTCAGGGCCCAAGTGCCAACCCCAAAGCTACTGTCAGCACTCACTGTTTGCTGTGTAGGTGATCTAAAGCATGTGTCACCCCTGCCACTGGTTGTCCCTCGCTCACGTCATGTCAACATCAGGTGTAACTAGGAAATGTAATGTCAACTGAATGTTAGCCTAAGGAAAATATTATTAGAAAAATTAATCTGATGTTTTAATGGGTGTGTGCAACTTTTCTATAAATAGAAAAGATGAACTGTATGATGTTTAAGGACTGGAAAGTTCCTTTTAGCTCTAAAAAAATATGTTATCCATTTATTTTTATTTATTTATTTTTTAAAGATTTTATTTATTTGACAGAGAGAGAGAGAGAAAGAGAACAAGCAGGGGAGCGGCAGGCAGAGGGAGAAGCAGGCTGATCAGGGAGCCTGATGTGCGGCTCGATCCCAGGACCCTGGAACTAAAAGGCAGATTCTTAACCAACTGAGCCACCCAGCTGCCCCTGTTATCTATTTAAAGTAAGATGATAGGGGTGCCTGAGTGGCTCAGTCTGTTAAGCTCTGCCATCCATTTAGTCATGATCCTGGAGTCCTGTGTTGGGGGGGGAGGGTTCCTGCTCAGTGGGGGGTCAGCTTCTCCCTCTCCCTCTGCCCCTCCCCAACGTACTTGCTCCCTCTTTCCAATAAATAAATAAATAAATAAATAAATCTTAAAAAAAAAAGTAAGATGATAAAGGGCTTTTATTTATTTATTTTTTTAAAGATTTTATTTATTCACTTGAGAGAGAGAGAGAGCATGAGAGGGGAGAGGGTCAGAGGGAGAAGTAGACTCCCTGCTGAGCAGGGAGCCCAAAGTGGGACTTGATCCCAGGACTCCAGGATCATGACCTGATCCGAAGACAGTCACTTAACCAACTGAGCCACCCAGGTGCCCAATAAAGGGCTTTTATATTACTCTCAATTTTTAACCTTCTGTATCATTACCACTTTATAGTGCAGCAAATTTTCAGAGTTTCTTCTCTAGTTTTATATTTTGTATACCACCAGCAGATTTAGAATTTAGTCCAACCACCCCATGGGGGACCTAAACTATGACCTTGGCCTGATTAATATGTTTCCACCAACTATTCATGTGAGACCTTGGCAACACCTGACCATTGGCCAAGTAAGCTCATGTTAACATTTTAATTGTAAACAATTATTTGAAATAGTTAATTATTTGGTTCCCCTTTCTAGTATAAAACTGGAGGAGGGGCGCCTGGGTGGCTCAGTGGGTTAAAGCCTCTGCCTTCGGCTCAGGTCATGATCTCAGGGTCCAGGGATCAAGCCCCACATCGGGCTCTCTGCTCAGCGGGGAGCCTGCTTCCCTTCCTCTCTCTCTGCCTACCTCTCTGCCTACTTGTGATCTCTGTCTGTCAAATGAATAAATAAAATCTTTAGGGAAAAAAAAACAAAACAAAACTGGAGGAGGATCTGACACTACCCAAGAAGGTCTGGAGGAAGTCATTACAAAGCTGGAAATGGTCACCTTGCCCATCCATTAGCAGGGAAGGCCAGACCTGCACTATTCTAGGCAGACAGGTAATACATACTTAGTAACAAAACCACAAGGGGAAAATTTTCCAATGTTCACAGCATTTCCACTAGAACATAACTCCACTCTCCTACTGTAGGAAGCTGTTCACGCAGAGAACACCAGGGTTGCGGAGAAGCATGGGGCAAACAGTGAGCACTGGCCTTCCTCGTAAATATTTCCAGGGCATGAACACTAAGGGCCATCTTGAATAAAAAACAAAACAGGTAAAAGTTGGGAAAATGCGGTTTAATTAAGGGGCAAGGCTATACAACTCTGAACTAACCAGATCCACAGACAAATAGCTGAACCAGAGTGAATATGTTCAAATGACCATAGTCCTTATAGCAGTGCTGTTAGTACTCAACAGTTTTGGCATTTTTTCCCAACGTCCCTAGTTCATGCGAAACAGAAGAATATCATCCTTATTGCTTTAGAGCACACAACTTTAAAAAAAAATGGCATTACCCAGCCTGATCTTCTACCTTATTTATCAGACATGACCTAAAATGATTTATAGCTACTAAAAGATGAATAAAACAAAATCCCTTTGTTGTAAAACTGAAAGAAAAGCAAGGACGAGATCACTAAGAAAGCCAGGAGAAGGGCGGAGGTTGGGAAGGTATATGGAGGGGGCTGGTTTCTAGGACTACGGGCAATATTTTCTTTCTTTCTTTCTTTTTTTTTTTAAAGACTTTATTTATTTATTTGACAGGCAGAGATCACAAGTAGGCATAGAGGCAGGCAGAGAGAGAGGAGGAGCAGGCTTCCTGCTAAGCAGAGAACCTGATGCGGGGCTCGATTCCAGGACCCTGGGATCATGATCTGAGCTGAAGGCAGAGGCTTCAACCCACTGAGCCACCCAGGCGCCCCCAATATTTTATTTCTTGAGTGTTCACATGGATGGGAATTTGATTTATAATTCTTTTATAATTTTATAATTCTGGGGGCGCCTGGGTGGCTCAGTCAGTTAAGCATCTGCCTTCAGCTCAGGTCATGATCTCTGGGTCCTGGGATGGAGCCCCACATCAGGCTCCCTGATCAGCAGGGAACCTATTTCTTCCTCTCTCTCTGCCTCTCCCCCTGCTTGTGCTCTTTCTTTCGGTCACTCTCTCTCAAAAAAATAAACAAAAATCTTAAAAATATATATATTCTTGGTTAACTGTATGCTGATGTTTTACATATTTTTTCTAAATGTGTTCTCTTTCACAACACAGACAAGTAAAAGAGGAAAAAAAACCTAGAACAATCTCATGTCAAAGCCTGAAAATTCACCATCAAATGGAGGGTATGAAGCACTGTTGTGTCTAAAAACAAGGACACTCTCTGAAGGGGCCACCTCTCGTCTGAGCACAGCTGGGAGTGTTTTATGGTCCCCTTGCCCACCTGTGTGAGGCTAAGCACTGGCATCAGTGTGTTTTCATCCTCTCACCACCTGCGTTCCTCACTATACCCCTTCCCTTGGGGCAACTGTAGAGGGAGGGGCGGGTAGGGCTGGGGGGGTGGTAGAAGGATCAGGATGGGGGGGGTACCTGTCCGGGTCCCCACAGAGGCATCACTTCGATTCAGCTGCTCTGTATGTTTGGAAAGCCCAACTGCCTTGGGATTGCTGTCTCTAGCAGTTCACTGTTGTTCCCAGCCTACTTATTCTCAGGGCAGGGCTTTTGTCCGTCTGGCTCCCTGCTGTATTCCCAGCACCGGACAGGGCCGGCACCACAGTGAGTGCACAGTAAATGGTTCTGAAATAAACTGAGTGCAGTGGAAATCACGGGGGTCTATCCTTCCCCGCTGGTCCAACGACCCCCACGCCCCAGGAGCCAGCAACTTTCCCCCATTCCCCAAAACTTCATGTTGCCTGCAGTTGACAATCTTTTCCAGAAATTTATCATTCTATTGTTTTTGCTGAACTCCTAGAGAAGACTTGATCTTTAAATACATTTTCTTAAAAAAAAATATGTATACATACATACGTGTGTGTGTGTGTGTATGTGTGTGTGTGTGTGTGTATACATACATATATATTTATTTAAGGGTGCCTGGGCAGCTCAGTTGGTTAAGGGTCTGCCTTCGGCTCAGGTCATGGTCCCAGGGCCCTGGGACCGAGTCCCATATTGGGTTCCCTGCTCAGCAGGTAGCCTGCTTCTCCCCCATTCTCTGCCTGCCGCTCCCCCCTGCTTGTGCTCTCCGTCAAATAAATAAATAAAATCTCTCTCTCTCTCTCTCTCTCTCTATATATATATATATATATATATATATTTCACAAATAGACTATTTAAAGATCCTTTTTGAGACCCTGGCTCTAAGAACTCTGCTAATATCAGTATCCATCTTAATTCTTTAGATCTATGGTATCTATGGATACCATGTAAACATACAGAAAACCCCTAACAAATCAAAATATTTAATGTGTCAATTTCCCCTTCTGTGGTACACTTTGAAAGAAACCAATTCCAACCTAGCAAGACAAGATTCATCCAACAACAGGCATTTATGGAATGAGGGAGACTCCTGGGGTCTGCCCAGCCACACTCTCGTCTGGGAATTGCCCCACTGCCACAGAAATGGGCTGGAGCCAGCAAGGCTGGAGAGCCACAAAGGTGTGTAACCTGCCACAGGCACCAAGAGCTAAACTTCAGGAAGGGAAGGAGCACTTTCTCTCCCGTCTTACTGCCAGGCCTGGGGCGCCTGGGGGCGCTCAGTGGGTTAAGCATGTTACTCCTGATTTCTGCTCAGGTCATGATCTCAGGGTCACTGGGCTCCGTGCGCAGCAGGGAGTCTGCTGAGATTCTCTCTCTCCTACTCCCTCTGTCCCTCACACCCCCAATAAACAAATAAATCATCAATCAATCAATCAAAGTGCCAAGCCTGCTAGTGGAGCAGTTTATCTACCCAGAGGGGGACTTTTCTTAGTTTGAAGAAAGGCCTTGGCTAGAGCAGCAGAGGCCCTGTATGGCTGCTTCCTCATGTCACCCTTGCCCCTGCTCCTCTGACCCTAATGCACCGTCACCCAGACTCCCCTGGGAATTCAGAGTGGTAGTGGGCGGTGGACACCCAAGAGCAGCGGTTCTCAAATGCAGGTTTATAGACCAGTTGCATCAAGGTCACCTGGGGAGCTTCTAAATACCAAGTCTCTGGGTTCCATCCACAAGAGTCAGGAATCCGATGTGGGACTTAGGAATTTACAATTATTCTAAAATGCTCTCTAGTTGATTCTGATGCATTGCTAAGTTTTGGGAAACCACTGCATTTGCCAGTTTCTGTTAAATGCTTGGATAATAATGTAAAGCTGGACCAGGGTAGCCGTTCTGGTGGAGCAGAAGAGTGAGAGAGAACGACAAAGACAGACAGAAGGCCATGCTATCTTGAACAGGCCAAGAGATACCAGAGAGCCTGATTTCTGACCTCTCAGGAGATACATTATACCTCCTGGACATTCTCCCTGTTCGCTAAACATTTTAGGGTGAGTTTCCGAGAGTTGCAACCCAAAGTACCTAGTCAGCTCCTTTGCCCATTTTCCACAGAATGCTGTCTCATTATCTTCAAACCTGTAAGCCAAGTGAGAGCTTGTTCAACTCTCTCCCACCACAGCTACAACCTTCCCCGCATCCTCATTCGACCTTTCCTTGCTCCTCCTGCTACAAGGGCAGACACATCCCTCCTCTTTTCTACAAAGAATCCCACCAGTGCTCTGGAATTCGTGTCTATCTCCTTGCCATCACTGCTGAAAAAAGCTCGAGCCTCTTCCATGTCTTAAAAAAAACGAATTCCCTTGACCCTGCCCATCCCGTGGCTCTCAGTTACCTTCATCTTTCTGAATGTTGTTTCTGCTCATTACCACACGTCCCACTCTCTCCTTGCTCTCCTTCAGTCTGGCTCCTGCACCTACCACTTCAGGGAAACGAGTCTCCCCAAGATTGACAGCTGCAACCTTGTTGATCAATCCGTCAGAAAGCATCATCCTGACCCTCACCAACTCTGGCTTTGCACTGGCACTTGGTTCTGCAGACCTCTGCCCTCCCACCCATAAAACCCTCTTTCCTTAGCTTCCCGAATGCTGGACCTGATCTGTTCCTCCTCTCTCGAACCTTTTTTTTTTTTTTTTAAAGATTTTATTTATTCATCTGACAGACAGAGATCACAAGTAGGCAGAGAGGCAGGCAGAGAGAGAGAGAGGGGGAAGCAGGCTCCCCGAGAGGCAGAGAGCCCGATGCGGGGCTCGATCCCAGGACCCTGGGACCATGACCTGAGCCGAAGGCAGAGGCTTAACCCACTGAGCCACCCAGGCGCCCTCTCTCGAACCTTCTGAGTCTCACTTGTGGACTCTTTTTTCTGTGTCCATCCCCTAAATGTTGAGGTGCTTCGGGGTTCTCTTCTGGCCACTTTTTTTTTCTTTTAAATATTTTTTATTTATTTGACAGACAGAGATCATAAGTAGGCAGAGAGGCAGGCAGAGAGGCAGGCAGACAGTGAGGAGGAAGCAGGCTCCCCACTGAGCAGGGAGCCCGATGCAGGACTCGATCCCAGGACCCTGAGATCATGACCTGAGCCGAAGGCAGAGGCTTAACCCCCTGAGCCACCCAGGTGCCGCTGGCCACTTTTTTTCTTTACTCACACACTCTCCCTGATCCATTCCATCCATTTCTACCACTTGAGTTACAATTTATATGCTGCTCAGTCCCTGTAAGTCCACATTTTGGTCCTATGCTTTGGTATCTGTAGCTGTTTATCATACAGTTTGGTTGTCCCATGCATTGTGAGACTTGACGAACATATCCTAAACTCCCAACTTCCCTTCAAACCACAATTTCTTTTCAGGTTCTCTAGTTCAGTGGAGCTGGTGTCATGGTCAAGCATCTACGTATCATCCTTTTTTCTCACTACAGTCAATTGAAAGTTCTATGTAACCTAATGGTCTCAAATCCATGCCATTTCACCATCTCTCGCGGCTTGTGTAGGGCTTCAGCATTTCACGCTTCGATTATGACACTGGCTCCTTAACATGACATACAAGGTCCTTCGTGATTTGGTCCTTGCTCACCTTTCCCACCTAAATCTTCACACCTCACCTGAACCTGTTTTCCTGTCCCCTCAGTATCACGGTCTCTTCTCTCACCAGCCTTTGCACGGCTGTTTCTACTGCTGGAAAACTCTTCCCTCAGGCCCTTAATACCTGGGTAACTAACTCTCCTTTCCCTTAGTAGATCTCAGTCAGGAAGCACTGGGTCAAGGAAATCTTCCCCAACCATCCCATCGGGTGAGAGGCTTCTTTTCTAAGCCTGGAACTCTGGATTACTTCCAGCAGAGCATCAAACATTGTGCACTGCAGCTGTCAGTTTATCTGTCTGCCTCCTGCCCTGCAACAGACTTCTGTCTCCCTGGCACTTGGCCCAGGGCTGGCCATGGCAGGTGCTGAGGTACTGGGGAAGGAAGGATGGATGGAGGGATGGAGAGAGGGAGGGAAGAAGGAAGGAAACAGCACTGTTGGTGGTTATGCACCTCAGTGAACAGTATAAACAAAAAGTGCAGAGAAGGCTGGGGCGCCTGGGTGGCTCAGTGGGTTAAAGCCTCTGCCTTCAGCTCAGGTCATGATCCCAGGGTCCTGGGATCAAGCCCTGCATCGGGCTCTCTGCTCGGTGGGGAGCCTGCATCCCCATCTCTCTCTGCCTGCCTCTCTGCCTACTTGTGATCTCTGTCTGTCAAATAAATAAATAAAATCTTAAAAAAAAAACAGTGCAGAGAAAGTATCTGGGGTAACTGGAAAAAGCTTCATTCATTTAGGGGCTTTGGGGGCTGCCCTGGAGGATGGGAAGCATTTCTACCTGCTATAAAAGGAAGTTTAACGAATACCAGTGTCAGTAACGACGTGGGGCTCACAGTGAGTCTGGCCTCATCAGGCAGGTGGGGAGAAGGGGTCAGCCTGTGTAGATGGAGGCTTTCCAACCAGAGTAGTGTAACTGTCGGCCAGGGGTTTGTACCTTCTCCTGCAGCCATGGGGAGTCTCATGATCTGGTTCGGGTCATCAAGCAAATGTTTTAGGAAGATTAATGTGGTGGAAATCTGCCTTTAGAAAGAGGCCGAAGGCAAATCAATCACCCAGATAACTGCAACGTTTGTTGATGTGTTAGGGTCTGAATGGGCCTCGGAAGTCATCTAGCCCAGTGCTTCTCTATTCTGGCTGCTCTTTAGAATCTCTTGGGGAGCTTTTGAAAAATGCTGATGCTTAGAGCCCTTTCTCCAGGCCACTTAAAAATCAGAATTTATGGAGGAGAGGCCCAGGCACCCATATTTTTAAAAAGCTCCCCAGGTGGTTCAATTGCATAGCTGGGGTTCCTCATTGAGAGAGAAATTAGGGCTCAGAGAGTTTAAGATACAAACTTAACCAAACCAGTCCCTGGCAGAGCGGGACCTACAAGCGAGCTCCGATTCCTAACCCAGCTCCTGTTTTTCCCATTACATTGCAGCCCCTCTTAAAGCCTAGCTCAGGGTAAGGATGCAGAAAAGGAGGGAAACGGGAAAAAGTACATACACCATAGCCAACTAGCAGGTAAAGTATGCCTTTCCAAGCAATCTGGCCATGCTCTGAACCTCCATCTCCTTGACAGTCAATTGGAAACAGCCACTTCTTGTAGCTCCAAGGTAAGGATTAGCAATAACACGGAGAGCCCCTGGCACTGTACCAACTGTTAATAATATGATCATTACTTTTATTATTATTGGCAAGAACAGGTGTGAGACATTCAAAGACAAATCAGTAGGTTTTTGTTTTTGTTTTTGAATCAGTAGGATTTAATAACTTATTAAAAGTACAGAAGGAGAGGGGCGCCTGGGTGGTTCAGTGGGCTAAAGCCTCTGCCTTCGGCTTGGGTCGTGATCCCTGGGATCGAGCCCCACATCGGGCTCTCTGCTCAGCAGGGAGCCTGCTTCCTCCTCTTGCTCTGCCTGCCTCTGCCTGCTTGTGATCTCTGTCAAATAAATAAATAAAATCTTAAAAAAAAAAAAGTACAGAAGGAGAGCAACAAATACCACCTAGATTTTGCAGTCTGGGTGTCTGAAGATCTGGTGGCCCCTGGCTCTGTTGTAAGGTTATCAGGCTGAGCTAGAGGGAGGAAGGGGAGTCGGGAGGGGCAGGGACGGGCTGGAGACCAGCTGTGATCACTCTGGCGACACACAGAAAGCATAGTGAGTGCTGCTCTCAAGGGATTTATGATCGCGTAAATCTTCTAGTGATCTAAGGAGATTTGGACTTAAAATAATTTAATTTTGCTTAATAGGCTAAACTCTTGTAAATTGCCTGCTTTAATCGCTGACTTTTGAATATTAATCTATTTACAAGAAAGTTTAAATCCTGTAAATTATGCTCTGCATTAAGGGATTTCAGTTCACAGGGCTCTCTGGAGGAATGGCTGATTCTAGGTCTGAGGCAAGACAATCAGAAGACACTCGCACAGGGTCTTGGGCCACAAAGCGCTCAAAGTAGACCAGGCCGCGTCAAAAGTATAGAAGCCAGCTTCAGGAGGCCTCCACTGACCACATTTAGGACATTTAATTTTATTTTTAATTTTATTTTTTTCACGTAGGACATTTTAGGCATTAAAAAGAATAGTGAAAGCAACAGACGGCAACATCAACTACAAAATGAGTACGTGACCTTTTAGAGATTCCAAATATCTAAATATCACAGATGAACTTCTATGTCTGGCTTAGCCTCAAAATGATACTGGGCAGAGGGAGAGCGAGGGTTAGCTGGGATGGATGGAATAAGCACAGCCATGAGTCGGTAAGCACTGAAGCTGACAGCCCCAAAGAGAGAGAGAGGGAGAGAGGGAGATGAAGAAAAAGCTCTTCTTTATGGAACAGTCCCAGCCCAAAACTCTATAGATAGGATAATACAGTTAGAAAATTGCCATTTGGGGCGCCTGGGTGGCTCAGTGGGTTAAGCCTCTGCCTTCGGCTCGGGTCATGATCTCAGGGTCCTGGGATCGAGCCCCGCATCGGGCTCTCTGCTCAGTAGGGAGCCTGCTTCCTCCTCTCTCTCTGCCTGTTTGTGGTCTCTGTCAAATAAATAAATAAAATATTTAAAAAAATCGCCATTTTGCAACCACCAATGTAATATTCAGGAGAGGCTCACTGATGGAGTCTCAAATCATCAGAGAGATGGGAGAACACATGTGAGAGACAGGGGAACAGGAGAGTCACATGATCCCAAAGCACTCTCCTAGAGATCATTTCTGCTTTACAAAGGGATAAAGGTACCTTTGAGGACCTGGAGGAGAAACCTGACCTTAACCAAGTGATCACACCCAGAATCACCAATAACAGCCCCAGCCAACACTTTGTGTCTAGCCACAATTGTTTAGCTTGCCTCTGCCCATGAGGACACAATCAGACAACTCCACACTGAGGTCAATCTACAAGACAAATGATCTGGGTTGCTCCAGCCTAGAGAGGTGAAATATGAAATCAGCACTCCTTGACTGGATTCTGGAGTGAAACATTGTTGTAAAGGGTCAACTGGAAGAAATCTAATACAATTTTACTGTATTGATGTTAACTTTTCTGGGGGGGGGGCGCTATGATCATGACACTATGGCTGTGCTGAAGAAGGTCCTTGGTCATATGAAATAGCTGGTGAAATATTTAGGGCAAGGGGTCAAGACATTTGTAACCCACTTTCGAGAAAAAAGTGTGTGTGTGTGTGTGTGTGTGTGTGTGTGTGTGTAGAGAGAGAGAGGGAGAGAAGGAGACACACAGTTAAAGCAAATGTTGCAAAACAACTATGGGTAAATCTAGGTGAATGGGATCACCGTACTCTTCCAATTTTTCTGTGGGTTTGGGAAGTTTTCACAATACAGAAGGTGGGGTGGGGCCTTACATTCATTCTGTAAGAGGCTGGTTACATTGGTTGCCTGCAGAGAACTAGGTGGCTGGGGGACAGAAACAGGGACATTTTCACTATTATATATTCCTTTTTGTACCTTTTGAATTTTGAACCAAATAAATGCATTTTCTATAACAGAACCAAAATTTATATCTAGAAACTTATTCCTCCCTAGAATTAATCCTTTATAGGATCAAAACTTGCTGAGTTGGGGGCGCCTGGGTGGCTCAGTGGGTTAAAGCCTCTGCCTTTGGCTCAGGTCATGATCCCAGAGTCCTGGGATCGAGCCCCACATTGGGCTCTCTGCTCAGCAGGGAGTCTGCTTCTCCCACCCCCGTCTGCCTCTCTGCCTACTTGTAATCTCTGTCAAATAAACAAACAAAATCTTAAACAAAACAAAACAAAACAAAACTTGCTGAGTTAAATTTTGCAAAATAGACAAACATGGGAAGTCCCTGTAATGGTATTTTTGTTTATTATGACATTCTATAATCTGTACAGAAATTTTACACAGAAATTATCAAGCAAAATAGAGCCACTGTAAGTGTTTCTGGATGTCCTGGGGCTTTAAATGTTAGATAACACCTCAACATTACTTTTCTAACTCATGCTCCCTCCAAGGCTCTATCCTCCTTATTCCAATACACCTGATACCTAAATTGTTCCAGAAAACCTACAGCAGTAACACGCTTGACAAAATACAACTGACCTAGTTCCCAGTACCTTTTGGCATTAAAAGTCACAAAAAATTACTTTGGAGCTGTCAATGGAGGCTTCTTGTTACCTCTGGATACTGAAACTTTTGGGAGTCAGAGAGATGTTTCTCCTTAACCAAGCCATTACTTATATAGAAAATATAAAAGAGAAAGAAATCATGCTATGGCTAATTTCTATATAATTAATTGTAACAACAAATATAAAGCAGACCAATACATACTGATATAAAATAATCCTCAATTTATGTAATTAAGTAAAAACATCCATGGTATAGTGCAGAGGTAAGTAGGTCTATGTGGTATCTTTCACCGTATATGCAGAGGACATCTCTGGAAGAATATAAAGAACCTAGAAATGGTGGGAGCCTCTGGGAGGGAAACATGCAGACTGGCAGGAAGATTTGCTTTTCTTTTCTTCTTCTTTCTTTTAAGATTTTATTTATTTATTTGACAGAGACAGAGAGAGAGAGCACAAGCAGGGGGAGCAGCAGGCAGAAGGAGAGAGAGAAGCAGGCTCCTGGCCGAGCAAGGAGCCCGACACAGGACTTGATCCCAGGACCCTGGGATCATGACCTGGGCCGAAGGCAGCTGCTTAACCAACTGAGCCACCCAGGCATCCCAAGACTTGCTTTTCTCCGTAAACTATTTTGGAACTGTTTTAAGTTTTTACCAACTGCATATTTTACTGATTAAAAAAAAAAAAAATATATATATATATATATATATATATATGTATGTTTTGATAAATGCTGTCCAGTTCATGTCTTCTATGTGGGGCAAGTTTTTAAATCTAGAAGAAAATGAGAATAATCTGTAATTCTACTATACAGAGAACTGCTATTAATATTATATTGCATTTCTTTCTAATGAAATTTCTGGGTGTTTTGTAAGCAAAAATGTCTTCTGTTTTCTAATTCAACATACTGTCTTGCTCCATTATTTTTCTAAAAGTGAAAACATATTGTTTATTAAATATATATATTTTTTAAAAAGCGGGCTCCAGAGCATGGCTCAGTTGGTTAAGCAACTGTCTTCTACTCAGGTCATGATCCTGGAGTCCAGGGATCGAGTCCTGCATTGGCTTCCCAGCTCCACGGGGAGTCTGCTTCTCCCTCTGACCTTCTCCCCTCTCATTCTCTCTCACTCACTCTCTCTCTCAAATAAATAAATAAAATCTTAAAAAAAAATAATAAAAAAGTAGGCTCCACACCCAGTGTGGAGCCCAATGTGGAGCTTGAACTCTCGACCACCAAGATCAAGACCTGAGCTGAGACCAAGAGTCAGTCACTCAACTGACTGAGCTACCCAGGCACCCCTACATTCATTTTTTTAAGTAAGCTCTATGTTTGAACCCACAACCCGAGATCAAGAGTCCTTTGCTCTACTGACCGAGCCAGTCAGGCATCCCTCTTAATTATACATTTAAAAGCGCATTTTAAATATTTCAAATTTAAACATATACTTAAAAGTATTTTGTAAGCCTTTCCCAAATCTTTAAGTTATTTTTTAAAGATTTATTTATTTATTTTAGAGAGAGTGTACAAGTGGGAGGCGCAGGGAGAGGGAGAGAGAATCTCAAGCAGACTCCACACTGATGCAGAGCCCAATGCAGGGCTCAATCTCATGACTCTGATATCATGACCAGAGCCAAAACCAAGAGGTGGAGGCTCAACTGACCAAGTTATTTTTTTTTTAAACATTTTATTTACTTACTTTTATATAAAAAGATTTTGTTTTATTTACTTTTTAAGTAGGTGCCATGCCCAGTGTGGAGCCCAACAGGAGGCTTGAATTCACGACCCTGAGATTAAAAACTGAGCTGAGACTGAGTTGGACGCTTAACCAACTAAGCCACCCAGGTGCCCCACGATTTTACTTTTTTAAAAAGTAATCCAGGGCACCTGGGTGGCTCAGTCGGTCAAGCATCTGCGTTTGGCTCAGGTCATGATCCCAGGGTCCTGGAACTGAGTCCCACATCAGGCTCCTTGCCTCTCCCCCACCTACCTGTGCTCTCCCTCTCGCTATCTTTTTCTCTCAAACAAATAAATAAATAAATAAAATATTTAAGAAAAATAATCTCTATGCCCAATGTGGGGCTCGAACCTACAACCCCAAGATCAAGGGTCACACACTCCACTGACTAAGATAGCCAGGCACCCTTCAAAAACATTTTAAATAGCTGCAGAGCATTCATCATAGCCCATGATTCTAGTATTAGACATCTGGGATTTTATTTTTTAATTTTTATTATGTTTTTTAAATTTTTAAAAATTATGTTTTTTATTTGTCAGAGAGAGAGAGAGATCGCACAAGCAGGGGGAGAGGCAGGCAGAGGAAACAGCAGGCTCCCCGCTGAGCAAGGAACCCAATGTGGGACTTGATCCCTGGGATCATGACCTGAGCCAAAGGCAGATGCTTAACTGACTGAGCCATCCAGGGGTCCCCAGACATTTGGGTTTTTAAAAAACTTTTTGGCAGCTAAAGTGTAGAAGAGTATCTACAGCGCCCTATACTTTGAATAAGAAAGGAAGGTAAGTAAGAAAACATACACGTATCTGCTCATTTGTGTGAAAATAAATGTAGGATAAATCAACTAGAGAGGAATGAGATCGGTGACAACAGAGGTAGCTGAGAACTGGCAGGGAAGGATGGAAGGGTGGGAGAAGGGTGCAGTGAGGTGCTCCAGGCACACCTTCTGCAGAGCCCTGACTTTTGGAACCATGCTAATGGGTCATACTTTCAAAGGAAATTAAGTAGGTAAAATCAACAAGGATAGCAGGGAAAGACTCCATAATGAAATATGAACAGAAACAAGCAGAACTATACTTCAAATGACTAGCATAACTACTTGAAGGGAGGAGGGAAGCATTAAGCCATGCAACTGTCAAATGCAGTAGTTTGAAAGATTCATTTATTTAGGGGCACCTGGGTGGCTCAGCCAGTTAAGCACCTGCTTTCGGCAGAGGTCATGATCTCAGGGTCCCTGGGATCGAGTCTCACATCGGGTTCCTTACTTAGCGGAGAGGCTGCTTCTCCCTCTGCCTACCGCTCCCCCCGCGTATGCGCTCTCTCTCTCTGCCTGACAAATGAATAAATAAAATCTATACATAAAAAAGATTTATTTATTTTAGAGAGAGTGCACGTGTGTGGGGGTGAGGGGCAGAGGGAAAGGGAGAGAGACTCTTAAGCAGACTCCAGCTGAACACAGAGCCTAATGTGGGATCTGAGTGCATAACCCTGAGATCAAGACCTGAACTAAAACCAAGAGTCAGATGCTTAACCAACTGAGCCACCCAGGTACCCCATGAACACAGCATTTTGACTATAGACCTTTAGGCTAAAGACAGAACTGTAAACCACACTGATGTCCATTAGTAGGTTTGCTTTTCACAGCGGTATGGATTAGCATTTCTGAAACTCTTTTCTGGGATTCCAAGATTGAGCAACTTTGTAAATATATTGTGCAGCTGCCTTTCTCACTGTTAGAAAAGAGGAAACATGGAAGATGTTTGGAAATGGAAAAGAAGGAGACTTGAATAATGAACACAGCGGTCCTGGATTAGAATCCAAAGTATCAATATAAACTCACTGTTTTTACTTATTTGTTTGTTTATTGAGAGGAGCGGGTAGGGGGAGAGGGAGAGAGAGACTCTTAAGCTCCATGCCCAGCGCCGATCCCAACATGGGGCTCCAGCTTACGACCCCGCGATCACAACCTGAGCCAAAATCAAGAGTGGGATACTTAACTGACTCAACCACCCAGGCATCCCTGAACTCACTGTTTTTAATACAGATTGATCTATAAATAGCTACAGATGTTGGGTGTGTGTAAAGATATATAGGTCAGTCGCAATGAACATGTAGCGTTCAGATCTTGGTTTCTAAATACTGTTCTCCACTAGAAGGAATAAGGCTCCTTTTTTTTTTTTTTTTTTACAAAAAAAGATTTTATTTATTTGAAAGAGATCACAAGCAGGCAGAGAGGCAGGCAGAGAGAGAGAGGGAAGCAGGCTCCCCGCTGAGCAGAGACCCCCCCCCCCACCCCCACAATGCAGGGCTTGATCCCAGGACCCTAAGATCATGACCTGAGCCGAAGGCAGAGGCTTAACCCACTGAGCCACCCAGGCACCCCAGGAAAAAGGCTCCTTAAAGAAATGGTTATTCCAGGGCAGAGGTGGGAAAGTAAACAATGAACATGGAACATTTTGTTTTGCTTGAAATTAAAGAAAGTGCTCAAGACATGATGAAACATGTCAGAAGGACCAGTAGCCAATTTGGAGGAGTGGCCAATGGCCATCAAAGTAGCAAGCATCAAGATAAGTGACTACAACAATTTATAACTCATTGAATAAAATAAGAATGTTTTATTTTATGAGTGGCTCAGTGGGTCAGTTAAGTGTCTGCCTTCAGCTCAGGTCCTGATCTCCCTGCTCAGTGGGGAGTCTGCTTCTCCTTCTCCCTCTACTCCTTACCCCTGCTTGTATTCTTTCTCTCTCTCTCAAATAAATAAATAAACTCTAAAAAAAAAAAAATTTGTGAATCCATACTGATATAAGCAAACATGTAAGTAAAAAGGGAAAAGGAAAAGCTTTCTTAGATATAATGCCAACTATTAATGTAGAATAAATGATGGAATTAGACAATCTCAATTTGATGGCTATCATGGTAATAGCTAATTTCGTAAGGAAGGATTTGGTCAGGAATTATCAATGGAAGCTTAACGCAGTGTGTGTAAGTTAGATGAGCAACTGGACACCTGCACAGTGCTGAAGTATCCCCTTGAAGAAACTTACTAAGAAGCATCAGACACCATCCGAAGCACGTGCTCAAAGTTTACAACACCGGAAATGGGACAAGTCCATATTGTGAGGACATATCACTTCTGTGGCAATGCTACCACAAATGTATGACTTAAATCTAATCATGAGGAAATGGCATAGAAACCTGAATTGAGGGGCATTCTACAAAGTCAGTGGCTTGTACTCTTCAAAGATATCAAAATCAGGGGCGCCTGGGTGGCTCAGTGGGTTAAAGCCTCTGCCTTCAGCTCAGGTCATGATCCCTGGGTCCTGGGGTGGAGCCCTGCATTGGGCTCTCTGCTCAGCAGGAAGCCTGCTTCCCCAACTCTCTCTGCCTGCCTCTCTGCCTACTTGTGATCTCTTTCTCTGTCAAATAAATAAATAAAACCTTTAAAAAAAAATCAAGGTCATAAAAAACAAAGAAAGATAGAGAACCTGTTCCAGATTTAAAGGCATGACAACAAAATTAGGCAGTGATCCTGCATCATAAACACAAAACAATGTAATTTTTCCCCCTTTTGCTGAAAGGGACATTCTTGGGAAAATCGACCAAATCTGGAAAAGGACTGTTGATTAGATGATAATATTGTAACCATGCTAGTTTGATTTTGTTAACCGTATAACTTATGGTTCTATGGGAGAATGTCACCATTTTTTGAAAGTACACACTGAAGTCCAAAGTATTTAGGGGCAAAGAGGCATCATGCCTGCAATTTACTCTCAAATTGTGTTTGTGTGTGTGTGTGGGTGTGTGTGTGAGAGAGAGAAAGAAATAGAGAGAGAGGGAGAGAGTGAGTGAGTGCAGGGGGAGAGGAAGAGGTTAAAATGAATGGTAGCAAAACAGTAACATTTGGGGAATCTTGGTGAAGGGGATATGAAAGTCCTTATACTACTCTTCAGCTTTAACTTTTCTAGAAGTCTGGCATTCTTTCGTCACGCACACACATACACACCTCTGACACCGAAAGTAATGCACTGGATATCCTTGATCATAAATAATCTTTGTTTCCCTAGAAAATGTCGAGGTACCTGGCACAGAAAGGTTTCTGAATACTTATAAACGTGGAGGAGCAAGGCAGTGGAAAAGGAGGACCAAGGGGGGGTCCACCCCGGGCTGCAGGGTACGGAGCGGCAACTATGGGCGGTGCCCAGGATGAGCCGGAAGCGGAAGCGGAAGCAAGAGTTGTTAAAGGATCGGCCGATGGGGGTAGGGGGTGGGGTGAGAACCAAAGCTGATGACATCTGGGATGCTTTTCAGAGACATGGTCCTTCTGTGGGTTTACCAACTGCCCGAGGTAATTTGGGATCCTTCCCGCCGTATGCATCCCTCTGGTGCAGGCCAGTTACCACTGATGAGTCACACTGAGACCTGGAGCCTTTCCGGTTGGCACCCAGGAAGCAGCCCCAACTTCTTCACCCAGTCCATAGTTACATCACCTAGTGGCTTACTCCGTGATGTAAGTAAATAATCTACCCTAAGCTCTCATTTTAAATGCTCATAATACATTTCATCAAGTATATGTATCAATGGGCTTTCATTAAGTATTTGCTATTTGCTGTTAGGGACCGCACTAAGTGCTTTATGTGGATTATCTCATTTAATCCTCCAATATCCCCATGAAATGGTACTAGTAAATGTCTATTTCACTGATGAGGAAAATTAAGTCTAGAGAGGTAAGTTAAAGTAAGACTGACTCTGTGTTGTAAAGCTTAGACTTAAATCCATAAGTCTGACTCTAGAGTCCCCACTCCAAACCATAATGCTAGGATGGATAAACATTTTAATTAGGAAGAAAAAATGTAATCAACCATAAGTTGAAAACTGGAAGTCAATAAATTGGGAGGTTAGGATGAAAACGATATTCTGTGAGATACACATTCCATTTTTCCGTTCTGTAATCCTCCAAATGTTCGCGTGCTAAAGCAAACGTACCTGACAGAAGAGCTGCTGGCTTCCTGCTCCAGGTGTGTTACTGAAGGTGCTGGTAGATTTGGAAGAAGAAACTGGAAGACGATGAGACACGCTGACCGGTACTGGAGTCCTGTTTGGCTGGGTCAGCTGGTCTCCTGTAAAGTTTGATCCTGACGCGCCCGACTGAACCGCAGACCCAAGACTAGGATGGGCAGTGCTGGAGGAGCTGACAACAGGGAACCGACTGGGTCCTGACATGCTGGTCACCGAAGGCATGGGGGTAAAGCCAGGTCTTCCTTGGGAGACACTGCTCTGCCCAGGTGACAGGTGTAATACGGTTGGCGATGCCTGCTGCAGGGGCATCTGTCCACCGACGATCTGAGGAGAGGCATGATTGACTATCACGGGGCTTCCAGAGGCGGCAAACGTCTGCCCAGACACCAACTGGACGGCGGCATTCTGGTTATTCAGCATCTGCCCAGAATATGGTTGGTTGGTCCTGAGCATGTTGGAAGAGTTTCTGTTCAACATGACATGCTCTGAGGCCACTTGGCCAGAGATGAGCTGAGAAGGTTGAGTCTGAAGCAGTTGCCCATTTATGGTCTGGACGTGATGTACCGAGTTGGAACTGACGGAAAGGCTTGTGGGTATGAGGAACTGACTTTGGGGCGTGTGAGGCTGGCCCATGGGAGAATGAATAACGATACTACCCCCAGCGCTGCTCACTGCCTGTGAGGTGACTGGTTTTCTTGTGTTTTGTTGGTTTACAATGTTCACGGACATGTGCGGACCGACGACGGAGCCCTGGGGTGAGCTGGCAGAGGCAAAAGAGATCCCTTGTTGAACGTGGTGCTGCTGTATTCCCAAATTGTTCACATTGTATGTATTCTGCTGACCCATCTGGATAGGCTTTGGCTGGATATTAATTGGGACTTTATTTGAATTTGGTGCAAGACCCCTCTGTATGATGATGTTATGCACGGGTAAGGATGTCTGAAAGTTTGTGCTGTTAAATGGAACGGTGACAGGCTGTGCTACTGGACTGGAACTGGAATTCCCAAACAACGAGTTGCCGTTAGGAGTCTGTCTGTGGACCAGGAGCCCTCCACTCACGTTTGACGGGGCTTGCTGCCCACTGCCTTTCAATATGATTTGCGATCCATCTAGGTTATTAATAGTCATCATGGAAGGCTGATTACCAAATGATCCAATTAGCTGTATTTGACCAGAGCCGCTAATCTGGCTGCTGTTAGACAGATGCTGGCTGGGAACACTGATGCCCACGTGTTGCATAAAGCCATGTTGTACACCCACCGTATTGCTTGCAAATGATGCTCCAACAGGCACGTGAGTCACCCCTATAGGCTGCAGCGTCTGACCTGAGTAATTCGAAACATTAGAAGCCTGAGTAAAGGATGCTGATGAAGAAGGATGAAGCTGAGCTTGTGCAAACTGTTGGCTTGAACCTATACTGGCATCCAAATATGCCTCTTCGGCCAATGTCTGTTCAGTGATATTGGCCTCCTGCAAGGATTTCTGAAGAATGTCGAAAGGTTGGTCCTCACTGAGATCAGGAAGAGGAGAAGACTCAAGTTCATCTTCCAGAAACTGAAGGCTACTTGAGAGTGGCAGTCCATCACTGGGCCCTTCTCCAAGCTGGTTGCTTACAGCTTTTAGGGATGACTTAGGATCAGCATTCTAAAAGGAAAAGCAGTGTGTTACCTGGCATATCGAACCTTGGAAAGATATTTAAAAAATAATAATAATAAAAAGTGCCTCACTTTTGAACAGAATAAAGCCTAACAGTCTGCTTTTCAGGCACGAACTCTCCAAAGTGCTTAGCTTATTCTGATGTTCTCTTTCCTTAGTAACATCTAATATTGTTTGTGTTAAGTGTACCCATTCAGTGCTCTGGTAAATTATTTTATAGAAAGTAGATAAGTAACAGGAACATACTGATGACTACCTGGAGTTCAGCTTCATTTTTTGAGATATTGGGACACACTTGATATTTCAGGATTGCCCCCACTCCAGGGCTTGAGTGAGACTCAGCCCAGGGTGTGTGTGTATCCAGGAGATGGCCATATCCAGTCCTCTGTACGATGGGAGTCTGAGTGAGTTTTGGGCAATCTGGGTATTGTTCTGTTAGAGGTCCAGAAGGTAGCCCAGAGTTAGCCCTGTCTTTCAAGGCTTCTCAGACCCACCTCCCATGTTCTAACCCCTAACACCCCAAGCAAGACCAGTCCAGATAGAAACAAGCTTCCCACATAAAATGAGTAAATGCTTGTTTGATTTCTTAGAAAGAATCAGCCTATTATGATGCTTTCAAGACTACTTTCAGTGTCCTATTTACAAGTAAGAGTCCATCAACAGTTTATTGAGCACCCACTTGTGTGTTAGTTTCTGTCCTCAAGGAGTCCTTAGGAATGGGCACTCTAGCTAGAGACAAAACAGCCATATGAAGAAAACTGAACATGATCACAAGTAGGCAGAGAGGCAGGCAGAGGGAGAGGGAGAAGCAGGCTCCCTGCCGAGCAGAGAGCCTGAAGTGGCGCTCGATCCCAGGACCCTGGGATCATGACCTGAGCCGAAGTCAGCTGTGCAACAACTGAGCCACCCATGTGCCCCAAAATATTTCTACTTAAAAAAAATTCTTACTATACCTTACATCATGATGAAATAGAAATGCCCAATAAATACATACCGAATGAAACAGTCTGAAAAGTTAAATTAATATTCACATGGAAGGGGGAAGGTTGGTAAATAAAAATCATTAATGTTGAGGGGCAGGCTAACTATCTACTTTATGGGCTTAATGGCACCACATGAAGTTATTACTCATTCAGAATGAACTTCAGAAATGCTCCTGGTTTGCAAGCCTTATGGGAGATCGGTATTGTGACTTTAAAACCAACCCCTAGCACGTGGAGGTGTCTCGCGTGATATGATCTGACCCAACTCACACACATTCAAATACTTGAAAGAACGGTGCACTCCCAAGGACTTTCCGAATACTATTCCATGTTATAGATGAAGAAAATAAAAGTCCCTGCTGATAAGTTAACATTTATTGAGCACTGTACCAAGTAATTTCCACAGACTAGTCAATTAATGTTAACCAACCTAGGAAGTAGTTCTATTATTCTCCTGGTTTCATAAATAAGGAAACTAAACCTTACAGAGATGTAGTGCTAGATCCAAGGTTACATGGCAAGTAAGTGGTAGAGTGAGGATTCAAACCTGGGCAGTCTGACTCTGGGTTATGACAGAAGTAGGCACTTGAAAAGATGGAAGTAACATAGGTGTAACCATAGTATTTTGGATGTAGTGTGCAAGCAGGACTTCCCTATCCCCCAGAGGTCAGGTTTCTTGTCTAGATGCTCCTAGAGCTTGAGAATATGGGATCCAGAAGGGGTGACCTGAGGGACAGTCCTAGCTCTGTGACGTCTGGCTGTAGACTTTTGAGTAAGTACTAACCTCTCTGTACTTTAGTTTCCTCATGTATAAAATACAGGTCATAATAGAATGTACTTCACAGAGTTACTGTGTGGATTAATGTGCTTAGTCATGCTAAACTCTTGGTGCCAAGAACACGATACGCTCAGTAAGTTTTAGTTATTACCTTTTTTTCTTGCTTAAGATGGAAATGTTTAGTAAGTAACTACAATTAAGAATAATTTCTTTAAAGCTTTGTGATAAGGTCTAAAACATTCTAGTATGACTGTCTTAGGTTATCACATTTTAGAGTCATTTTAGAAAGACAGTTGAAAGCTTGGGAAAATGGCAAAGTAAATCTCATATAGCTTATCTGAATCAACGAAGTTAGAAGGAGACCATGTCAACACCATTCAGCAGGTCCTCCCTCCGTGTCAATTATAAGAGACAAGGTAATAACTTTCATCAGGCTCCAAAGGCAATGAAAGCCTTGGTTCACAAGCCATCAATGAGATAGAAACAATTTACCACTGGTTTCAGTTTCCAATACTCACACTGGAGTTGGCGAAAATTGAATTTGAATTGGCTGCAGAATATCCTGCATTAGTCAAGTCATCATTGCTCTGCAAAGGTACAAATTTGATAAAGTGATTACTTTAATTGTAAAGAAGACCCAAAATTTATATCTGTGACATTCTAAGTATTACTTACAGATTTATTACTAGGTCCATGTAGAAAATAATTCAATGCTTGTGGGTCTCTGGAAAATAGCAAAAAGAAAGGAAAACAACAAATAAATACGTGACCTATATTTGGGATTCAT
Source organism: Martes martes (assembly GCF_963455335.1). Lineage (NCBI taxonomy): Eukaryota > Metazoa > Chordata > Mammalia > Carnivora > Mustelidae > Martes > Martes martes. Next base: position 88,909,103 of record NC_137893.1, on the reverse strand, counting down.
TTTCACTAGGATAAAAAGAAAATGACATATTGGCCTGAGTAACAGGCCTCTCCCTATTTTTATTTTTAATTTTTTTTAAAGATTTTATTTATTTATCAGAGAGAGAGAGAGAGAGAGTGAGCGAGCACTGGCAAACAGAGGCAGAGGGAGAAGCAGGCTCCTTGCTGAGCAAGGAGCCCGATGTGGGACTCGATCCCAGGACACTGGGATCATGACCCGAGCCGAAGGCAGCTGCTTAACCAACTGAGCCACCCAGGCGTCCCTCTCTCCCTATTTTTAAACAATTTTATTAATAGTTTTTTGTTTTTTTATTGATTTCTTTTTTTAAAAAAGATTTTATGTAATTATTTGACAGAGAGATAGAGAGAGAGCACAAGTAAGTGGGCAGAGGGAGAGAGAGAAGCAGGCTCTCTGCTGAGCAGGGAGCCCGATGCGGGGCTCGATCCCAGGACCCTGGAATCATGACCCAAGCTGAAGGCAGCCACCCAACCAACTGAGCCACCCAGGCGCCCCTTACTATTGATTTCTTGATGTTGTTCCATTTCCTATTATCATTCATATCTGGCTCCTTGGATTTGTTAGAGGGTAAATTTAATAAAGGATGGCCCAATTATGAACCCTATAGTATCCAAATATTTTGTCTCTTTATTTGCTAATCAGTATTCTATGTTGATTTTCATTTTAAAAGCCCACCCAGGTTTTGTTTTGTTTTTTAAATTTTAAATAATCTCTACTCCCCACATGGGAATTGAACTTAAGACCCCGAGATCGAGAGTCACATGCTCCACCGACTGAGCCAGCCAGGCACCCCAAAACCCCACCCAGTTTTTAATATGCTTATTAGGTTGTTTTAGTACAGTGAACCTCACACATTTGATTTACCCTGATTTTGGAACAAGTGTCTTACCCGATAAGATCAAGGAGACACGAGTCATCATCATCATCCATGACAACTGTAAGAAAAGGAATAAAGAAAGTGCTGGTTAGCCAAGCAGATTAAAGCCAACAGCATCAGTACAACATAAAAATACACTCTTTACTTTCCTAGGTAAAGTAACTGTGTAATCTGTGTACTTTTTCCCTCTAATTGCTTGTTTTTAATGGCATTTTTAAAATTTTGTGGTCTTTAAGACACTGAATATTCAATTTAAATTGTTCTTACTAAACGCAAATCCTTAACTTACAAGTCAAAAAGGAATCTAGATAAATCCAAGATAGTTGGCAGCAACCCTTCCCACACAGATTCCCAAAGGGACTGTAAACCAGGAACAGCAACTTCCTCAAAATCTACCATGAAAATGGGGGAGAAATAGTATTTTTGTTTTAGAAAAAAAAATCTTATGTATTCAGAAGCCTTGTGCGTTTTATGACTGACTGTTTCCAAACATGGTGAGCAATCTGGATTTCTTGCCATATTTTGGCTCTCTTTACAAAAACAAAAAAAGCCAGTTCTCCCTACTTTTGGAGACAGAGGAGACACCATAGCCCCAAGCAGTCCTGCCTCAGGCTTGGCCCCAGGGGTCCCATGTTCCTCCTGGGGCAGCAGCACCGCCAACTGTTTGATTCCAAACAATCTATATGCCATCAGTAGAATCTTTAAAGTAGAAAACCTCAACCCCCAACTCCCCCCAGCTCCGAGCCCCAAGCTCCCTCTCTCCCCAGCCGCCGACAGCATCAAGCTCAGCCAGCGCGATTACTGTGCTCCGGCTGAAACAGTAACAACTGGACAAGTTCCAAGAGCAGTTCTCCCCCTTTCTCCTCCCTCCCCCGAGATCCGGTAAACTTACACTAGTGATCCGACACCTGGCAACACTGCTTCGCACCCATTTCGAGCCATGCGTGGAATAATTTACATCACGGAATGCCGGGGCCAAGAGTTCTGGAGCAGTTGGAAAGGGCAGTTGTGAACGGCAGTTGGACGGAGGAATGAAATCCTGAAGAGATGCCCAGAAGAGGGACACGCCCGAAGAAGGCAGAAGGGATAATTTCTACTCAATGTTTTTTCTTGGTTAAAACCAAGATCTCCTCTCCAGTTCCCCCAAACTCCCCATCCTATCAGTCACAAGGCCAAACAAGTATAAAACTGGCTCCTGCCACATGGAAGGAAACTTGCTTCCTCCAGGAAGGGTCTGGAAGGGGTAAGTATCCCCCAGTGTGAGACCTTCCTGTTGGGGGGAGGGGGGTGAATTCGTTCAGCTGCTGAATGGCCTGGGGTGATCAGAAGTGGAACTCTGGTGGATGACCAGCGAGACAGGAGGAAGAAGAGGGAAAAGCTGATCCAAGGGTAACCTGCAGGCTAAAGCTGTGAAAGCAGGCCAGGTGAAAATCCGCTTTGAGGACTCAGAAGTTACAAAGGAACATGCTAGCACGACCGTACTTCTGAGGAGTGAAAATGTCACAGGAAGGAAAAGCAAGGAAACTTATCATTAAATAGATACATGGAAATCTGTAGGAAGGGCTTCTCTTAAATCCTGATACTGAATATGGCAGAATTGCATCAGCCACAGCTCATTACTGTGCCACAAGCTTGTCTCCCAGATATCACAATCACATGGAATAAACTGGGCAATTCTGACGTATCATTAAGCCTATAAAGTGGATATTATTTCTTTACTTTGACATGACTTTTTAAATGGAGTGCCACTATATCCTTTGTAAATTATTTTTTATAGTGTTTAACAGTTTCTGGAATAAACTTAGGAAAACACTGTTAAGTGAAAACTAGCCTGTACCCAAACCACCTTTCCCAACTATCCCTGCTTCCCTCTCTATTTTATATCTGTAAGAGTTCCTCTAGCAGAGGAGACACCCAAGGGTTAACTCGTTGAGAAAGGAAGTCAGCACCAGTCACTCTACCAAGGCGTCACCTCCATTGGGACTTTCAAGCCCAGAAAACACTGGCCGATGTTCGAAGTGACAAGCTACTCCTTGAGTAGCACAAGTAAGAGAACAATTTTATAATACTGGATGAAATTAACAGCCATTGTGGACCCTCCCCTATCAAACCCAACGGACTGCTAAAAAGGTTGACAGAACGTTCCCCAGGGATATCTGTCCCAGTCAGTGGCATATGTCCTACCAGACAAGCCTCTGACTCTAGCCCCCTTTGGGTAGAATTCCAGGAGCCTTTATAGTCAGGGGTACCCTGGGAATTCTACTTTTTAAAGGGCCATACTCTTTTCTCACTTTAAACAGTTTCAAAGAGATGACTCCCGTTCCTATGTCTCCAGCTCTACGTATAGCCAAAACACAATTATCCTCCCCCTAACCCAGCAGGTCTTTTCCCCAGGAGGACACACGGTCCACCAAAGTCAATTCCCCAAAGGAGAGGTGTAGAAATTAACAATTCGGAAGTGGGAAGACAACCTGAGGATCAGAAACTGACTTCAAAAATGAAGAGTTTAGTTCTCTTTGGAAAGGTTCTCCCTTTCCTTGCTGACTCTTCTCTCCTGAAAGTAACAACCCTGGAATTACTAAGTGGCCTCTGGCCACAAGTGAAGTTTATAACATGGGAAAGAGAAGGCTCCCTCTTAGGGAAAACCTCTAGATCAATGGTTAAAAACTACTACTTAGCCCAGCACACACTCAGTAACAGCAGCTCACAACAGGAGGATCTGTCAGAGGGAAGGAGACTGTAGTTCTTACAGAATCCTGACAGGCATCACAAGAGGTCAGAAATCACTACCCCAGACACCTGATTACCACTCCTTTTTTTTTTTTTTTTTTTTAAGTAGGCTCTATGCCCAACATGGGGCGTGAACTCATGACTCTGAGATCAAGACCTGAGCCAAGATCAAGAGTTGGATGCTTAACCAACTGAGTCACCCTGGTGCCCTCTGATTTCCACGTCTAAAAAAAAAAATTAAAGTTACTGTTAAAATTGTCCTTATGCAAATCAACACTTTTAATCATAGCTTTTAATCAAGAGGACACAGCATACAAGTGACATTTTTAGATCAGTGGGGGAAAGATGTTAGCTGTATGGAGAAAAGATGGTGGATCTGTACTTTAGATCTTACATGAAAATAAATTCTAGATGGATCAAACAGTTAAATGGGGGCAGAGAGGGGAGGAGAACCTTAAAGTACTAGCATAATACATGGGATAATTTTTTTTTAAAAGTTTAAGTAATTTCTATACCCAACATGGGGCTCAAACTCACAACCCTGAGATCAAGAGTCACATACTGCTCCAACTGAGCCAGCCAGGTGCCCCAAGATATTGTTTTCTATAATCTTGGAGTAAGGAAAGTCTGTCACAAGATACAGAAGTATAAAAGATTGGCAAATTTGATGAAAAAAATTTAAAATTCTGCATGATAAAGGAAAAAAAACTGTAAATGAAGTCGAAGACTAAAAAAAATTCAATACTCCCAATTCATATCACAAAGGGCATTTCTTCCTAAATACATAAAGAGCTCCCATAACCAAGAAAAATAGTTACCCTGCAAAAAATCAAAGGGTATGAACGGTCAGTTCATTAAAAAAGGAAAGCAGCCCTGGGGTGCCTGGGTGGTTCAGTCGGTTAAAGCCTCTGCCTTCGGCTCAGGTCACGATTTCAGGGTCCTGGGATCCAGCCCTGCATCGGGCTCTCTGCTCAGCGGGGAGCCTGCTTCCCTCTCTCTCTCTGCCTGCCTCTCTGCCTGCTTGTGATCTCTGTCTGTCAAATAAATAAATAAAATCTTAAAAAAAAAAAAAAAAGGAAACCAGCTCTTAAGCATATAAATAGAATCAACCTCACTTTGAATAAGAGAAATAGAAATTTAAAATTTCAGTGAGATCTTAGTATTTATCAGACTGGCAAAAATAAAAAGGTTTTTTGGACTATGCCGATCTGTAAGTGGGGAAATGGGAACTTTTATACCTTGCTATCGAGAGTGTAAACTCCATAATCTCTGGGGAGGCCAATTTAGCAGAATCTTTCAAAATTTTAGGTGCACAGGGGCGCCTGGGTGGCTCAGTGGGTTAAAGCCTCTGCTTTCAGCTCAGGTCATGATCCTAGGGTCCTGGGATAGAGCCCCGCATCGGGCTCTCTGCTCAGCAGGGAGCCTGCTTCCTCCTCTCTCTCTGCCTGCCTCTCTGCCTGCTTGTGATCTCTGCCTGTCAAATAAATAAATAAAAATCTTAAAAAAAATTTTTTTTAGGTGCACAAATCACTCTACTTAGTGAATATTTCCAGGTACTTGTCTTACAGATACTCTTGCACATGTATGAAAACATATGTGTATGAGAGTATCTAGGGCAGTAATGACTGCTTTTAGTGAAAGACTGTAAAAAACCTAGATGTCATGGGTACAGGGTTTCTTTTTGGGGATAACGAAAATGTTCTGGGATTAAATCACTGAACTGTACACTTTAAAAGGGTGAATTTTATGGTATATAAATTGTAACGTGATTTAAAATATTAAGAAAAAACCCAGATGTCCTTAATGAGAGACTTATATTAAATCAGTTTGGTTTACACACATAGTGGAATACTAACTAGCCATTAAAATCAATGGAGAAGCTTTATACAAACTGACTTCGAAAGATACATGGTCAAAGCAAAAAGTTACAGGAGCGCCTGGGAGGCTCAGTCCGTTAAGCGTCTGCCTTCCCCTTAGGTCATAATGCCAGGGTCCTAGGATCAAGTGCCGCATCAGGCTCCCTGCTCAGTGGAGAGGCTGCTGCTCCCTCTCCCTCTGTCTCTCCTCCCCATTTGTGTTCTCTCTCTCAAAACAAAACAAAACAAAACACACACAAAAAAACCTTTAAAAAAATAAAAATAAAGTTAAAAAAAGGAAAAAGGTACAGAAGAGTGTGTATACTACAGTATGTTCCATCTTTCCTCTACCTTCTTGAACTTAAGAAAAATAGCAATAAATTTTTAATATCCTTCTCCACCAATTCTATCATTTGTATCATGTTTGGGTCTGTTTTATGGATTTTTTTCCTCTTCATTACTGGTGGTATTTCCCTGCTGCTTTGCATACCTGATAAATTTTTATTGGATGCCAGACATTGTTAATTTTATATTATTGAGTACTGGATATTTTTTTTTTAAAGATTTATGTATTTATTTTAGAGAGAGACAGAGTGGGGGGAGGGGCAGAGGTTGTAGGAGAGAGAGAATCCCAAACAGACTCCGGACCCAGTGCAGAGCCTGACGTGGGGCTCGATACCATGACCCTGAGATCATGACCTGAGCCGACACCAAGAGTTGGATGCTTAACCCACTGAGCCACCCAGGTGCCTCAATTAAGCTTATAAATCATCTGATCCTCTTGAGGCTTGCTTTCAAGTTTTGTCAATCTTTAGGAGAATTCTGCCCTATCCTGAGGCAATACTCTTCACTTGCTGAGGACATCACTTGATGTCTCAGGAATTACAAGGATTTTTGCACTCTCCCAGGTAGGAACACAAACCATTTTCAGCCCTGGATAAATACTGTTTGATAAACAAATCAAACTTCTTTAAGGGGCGCCTGGGTAGCTCAGTTGGCTGGGTGTCTGCCTTTGGCTTGGACTGTGGTCTTGGGGTCCTGGGCGGCCAAGCCCCACATGGGCCTCCCTGCTCCCTGCTCAGCGGGGAGTCTGCTTCTCCCTCTGTCCTTCCCCGACCCCTGTCTTGTCCCTTCTCTCTGTCTCTCAAATGAACTGGTGAAGTCTTTAAAAAACAAAACAAAACAAAACTTCTAAGATAAATTCCAACAGAGTGATGATAACCTTAGGTTTACTGGCCCTAGAATCATTAACCACACAAAGCAATGTTTCTCAAACTCAGGTCTGAGAATATAATCTTGGGTGTTCTCAGTTCCCAAGTTTGAGAAACATTAACAGATTCTCGAGTTATCCGGAAATATACACACTGAAAAACTTGAGGCCTCATAAAAATTGTGCTCCGAGTGTTGTTCCCTTTAATCCTTTTGGGTGGTTCTCTCCCAGGAGTTGGGTCTCTCCCCCACACCCCATGTACTGGCCAGTCATCAGCTAAGGACTCAGGGATTTTCTCTCTGGGCAGCGCTCTCCTCTCCGTTATTCTGCCATGTGTTTTAACCATTTTCACCTACCAACTACATCAGCTCAACCCTGGAAGATGATCAGACTCCATCTGGCATGCCATCCCCTATGCTGTGGTCTGGCAACTCTCTCCAGACAGTATTATAAATAGGGCTCATCTCATTCATTTGCCATTTCTCAGGAGTCCCTGTCCACGCTTCCTAATTTCCCATGTCTCAAAGCCACTGTTTAATATGTTTTATCCTATTTTTAACCTTTTTTTTTTTTTAATGCAGGAAGGTAAATTCAGTCCCCATTCCTCCATCTTGGCCCTACAGTCATATTTAAGGTTTTGAAAAAAAATCACTTTAGGCAGTAACAGCAGTTTATATGAGTTAATTGGCATGAATTGTAAGATCAGAGTATACTGAAAGGGGGGTAAAACAGAGGACAGTAAATCATACAGTTTTATCCCATACCTCCTTTTGTTTTCTACCCTGAAGAATAGCTTAGGGAAAGAGGAAAGCTACTTCTTTAATTCCAATCTTTACTAAAGTCGGTCAGTGGATGAAAACAGTATTCATTACTCATTTAGTAAACATTTAGCCCTTACTCTGTGCCAGGTACTGTGTTAAGGCTGAGAATGTCAAATGAGCATGACATAAAATGTAATAATAAATGTAAACACACTTAATATTTTTGTAGGACTGCAAAAGCAATGCTGAAAAGTAAATTATTGTGTTTTAGCGAATGATTTTCCGAGAGTGTCATGATCAAAGAGCTATGCCATAGAATAGCCAGTTACCAGGGCAAGTAACTAACTATCAACTAAGATATAAAGTATTCTCACCTTACTCCTTTTGCTCTATTGTAATTGTAATGGGCTCTTAAATTTTATAATTGCAAGACAGTGTGAAACCTTCTGGGTCCTGACTTTAAGTTACTCACTTTCTTCTGGAAGGGAGACATTCAATAGTTTATTACAATGTAAGGTGAAAAGTGCTAAGAATTTTTGGCAGGGGTTTTCAAGCTTCTTCAGGTAAAGCCCCTGGGCTTTTGTGTGTGTATGTGTGTGTGTGTGAAATAATAGAACATTTTACTAGGAAAAGAAACCACGATAGTATTTTCACAATTTTACCCATTTGTAATCAGAAGAAGCAGTCAAACTTAACATGATGGGCTCTGGGTTTTTCAGTTATTATTCAACAAAGAACGTCTTGCATTTTGTCACTGGCTATAGACTTCTAGCAGCAATGAAGAGAAGGTAGAAAAGACAGAAATATTATTAGACGAAAAACTTGAGAATTAGAAAATTCTTCCGTCAGAAAAGATGATCATTAATGTAGGCGATACCGGGCCTTGCTTCAACTCATGAAATACAGAATTTGAAGGCTTGAAAGCTGCTTTAGTTCCTACTTAGAATAAGGTACGGCAGAAATAAACCTCACATAATAAGCAATCTAGCTGGCTACACAATGTGCTATACCATGGGGAGAAGAGGGGCCAACTTCAGGGGGTCAGGGCCAAGTCTGGCAAGGCTTACAGAGGCTGGGGACACGTGGGGGAGAACACTGAATTTGGAAGTCAAAGGACTTGTTTTAGATATCTGACAATGACTACTGTGTGATTACCAACAAGCTCCAGTCTCTCAGGGAGCATCTTTCCATCCCCAAATGAAATTAATAGCCATCGCTACAATTTGTTAAATTTTGTTCCCTGGAGACCTAGGATTCTCCAAGGTGTCCAGGAGCTTTCTTGAAGGCCTAAATTGGTGGTAGAGACACTCTGATACTCTCACTTCTCCCCTTCATCTGAGCAACTCAATTCTTGTTCAACTAGGATAAAAAAAGTTTGAAAACCATTTAACTTATCCAACCCCCAGAATGCAATGGCTTGCGGTGAGTTGTAAAAGAATGATCATCACCAGTGGTCAATCTGAAAATGAAAGGACCAGTAGATACCAAGTGCATTAATGATTACTTCAGCAAGTGACAGAATAGTGATAAATGTAGTTTGACAAACATATCAAACTTTTGGGACACTTGGGTGGTTCAGTCAGTTAAGTGTCTCCCTTCAGCTCGGGTCATGATCCCCGAGGTCTTGGGATCAGCCCATGTCTGGCTCCCTGCTCAGCGGGGAGCCTGCTTATCCCCATTTTTGCTCTATCTCTGTCTCTCTCTCACAAATAAATTAAAAAAAAAAAAAAAAAACTTCTTTAAGAGAAATTCCAACACAGTGACAATAACCTTAAGTTTACGGACTATAGAATCATTAACCATACAAATCAGTGTTTCTCAAACTGGGGTCTGAGAAAATAATCTGGGGTAGTCTGAGTTCTCAAGTTTGAGAAACATGAACAGATTCTAAAATTGGCCAGAAATATACACACTGAAAAACTTCAGGGCTCATAAAAATGGTGCTTAGCATGTTTGCTAAAGACCTCCCAGAATCTTAATATCCACTAGAAATCTACAGATGGAAGACATGTGCATACACTGTCTGACTGATGCAGAGATGGTCCTGGGGGAAATCTTTCTGGGCCTCTCTTCTCCATCTTCTTTCAATCTCAGCTGTCAATTGTGTGCCAGGCTGGGGGGTCCCAGGTCTAAACAAAGGAGGGCGTCAAAAGGGAGTACTGGCTGAGTCCCAGAAGTCTTTGCTGCATCTAGATTCAGAGTGGGGTTGGGGGGAAGGGGGGGTGGTTCAAGAGGAACCAACTCTGCATGTGACAAGCCCCGCAGCAACGGCACCGCTCTCAACTCACACTGCACGCTGCGGAGCTCAGAGCTCGGAGTGTTAAGTTATGGCTCAATTACAGTGGACTGACAGACTAGACTGACTTCAAATTTAAATGCTATTAATAGATTATCATCTAGAAATCAACAGTTTAAGACTGTATTACAGTGCTACCCTCAGAAGCAGGAATCTTGTCATACTCATTTGTATACTCCCAGCAAATAGCACATAAATAAGTATAAGAAACAGTGAATAAATATCCACGCTTTGAATACAGCACAGCTGCGTTTTATGCAAGGATTGTTTTCCTGGGTAATTAAAAACTCGCATAATTCTAGACTAACCCTGACAAAGGAATTTACAATTTTTCTAGAGACAATCAACATTGAAATTTCATAATTCCTGATAGGACTTATAAATATATTCTAGAACATACAAAATCTATTAAGATTTTTTTTAGATGTAATAATGAAACTGGGGGGTTATATTTTAAAAAACACATTATCTTTTAGAGATCCATACTGAAATAGGTATGAATGAACTACTATGATGTCTAGGATATATTCAAAATAATACAAAGTTGGTTATTAAAAACATGGAATCCTGGTACACTAAAACTAATATAACACCATATGTTAACTCCACTGGAATTAATATTTTAAAAAATACATACAAAGAAAAATGCCTAAAAGGAAATATAGTACATCAAAAAACAAAACAAAAACCCAACCAACAAATCAAACATGGAATCCCATTCCCCCATCCCCCTCCAGAAGATTCATCAGTAATCTGGGGTTACTATGGGGTTTTCTCTGTGACCACCTGAGTTGGTCACTCTTTCCCTTGTATTATAACACATACTCTGGCAAACTTCAAGCAAACTGGGGAACTTGTCCCCAACTGACAGTCAGGTGGGACCTGCAAACAATGGCGTCAGGTCAGCTCAGAGACACAAATTGAGGCTCCTTACTCTTCAAACTCAGGGGATGGGTTCAGTGTTTTGGTAATTTGACTGAAGGAAAATGTCATAGGTGAAATCTTATTTGGGAGCGTGTTACTCTAGACCACCTTCAGTATTACTCTCTCCGCTCCTTGCCATCAAATAATTTCTTCATTTCTTCCTTCCCATCTTGACTGCATTTACTTAGTTACATTCGAAAGTCAGCTCCGCCAGTTTCACCAAGGAAACTCAGCACTCAGAAGAGCACCGGGCCCATGACAGGAGTTCAAGTAATGTTTAAAAAAATTTCCTTCTTACCCCCAGCTTCAGTGAGATATAAGTGTAAGTTTGAGGTATACAGTGTGATGATTTGATATATGTGTATATTGTGAAATGATTACAATAAGGTTAGTTAACACCTCCATCACCTCACATAGTTACCAATTTTTTTTTAATGTGGAGAGAATATTCAAAATCTACTGTCTTAACAAATTTCAAGTATACAGTACACTACGGTCACCACATTATGCATTATGTCCCCAGAACCTTGACCAACATCTCCCCATTTCCCAGCCCCCAGCCTCTGGCAACCACCAGTCAGTTGACTAAGTTTCTGCAAGTTTGACTCTTTTAGATTCTGCCTATAAGTGAGACCATACAGTATTTGTTGATCTTTGTCTGACTTTTCTCACTTGGTTTATGCTTATAGCCTCAGTGTTCATCCATGCTGTCACAAATGGCAGGGTTTTTTTCTTATGGTTGAATAATATTCCATTGCATGTATATGTGTGTGTGTGTGTGTGTGTGTGTGTAAAACAATTTTTTTTATCCATTGACAGACACTTAGATTGTTTCTATGTCTTGGCTATTGTGAATGATGCTGCAATGAACACGGGTGATGCAGGTATCTCTTTGCGACAGTGATTTCATTTCCTTCAGATATATAACTAGAAGTGGAACTGCTGAATCATATAGTGGCTCTATTTATAATTTCTTGAGCATCCTCCATACTGTTTTCCATATTGGCAGCACCAATTTACGTTTCCAGCAAAGGGCACTAGGGTTCCCTTTTGTCCACATCCATGCCAACATCTATTTTTTTTTTTAAGATTTTATTTTTTAGTAATCTCTACACCCAACATAGGGCTCGAAATCACAACCCCGAGATCAAGAGTCACATGCTCTACTGACTGAGCCAGTCAGGCGCCCCTTGTCTTTTTGTGATAGCCACTCTAACAGGTACGAGGTGATAGCTCATTGTTGTCAGGAAACATTTTTCTAAATGAATCTATTACCTTTTCTAGCATGTTGGCCACAAGATGGCAAAACCTCAAACAGGATCGGGCACACCAGGGAAAGTGTGCTCATTCCCTTTTCCCTGAAACCTACTTCAGTTTTCCAAGAAAGGATGCTTATTTTGGACACCAGGTTGTTCCTATACAAGAACAATCTAAAGTGGAAAATAATTCTATGTAAGCCTGGGATGCACAATGGGGCTAAAGTCATTTCCTGCTATTCCCCTACACTCTATTCTAGCCAAACTGCCACTCTTCTGCCCCCAGGAGACAATCTTCTTACCTGAAATGCTCTTCTTCCTCTTCCGTATCTATTCATATCCCATCCACTATTCAAAATTTAGCTTGAATCTACCTCTGTGAATCTTCTCTGACAACCTTAGGCAGTCTTTAGGAGTCTCTAGTTAGAATTCTAAAAGCAACGACCATGTCTCTAGACACTGATCAGTCGTTGCTCTCTCTGATTATCTTCATTATGCCTATCTTTTGCTCTCATCCAAAGCACAGCCCAAATTTAAGTAAAGAGTCTAGAGGGCTTTGAGAATACTGAAGAGCACTGTATTCGAATGTAAATATACGTAAGTCACCCATCCCAAAGCTGAGCAACTTTCACACTGCATGGTTTTTTGACATCAGCCAACTGGAAATACTGGCTCCTTACGATAGGCTCCAGCTTCATTCTGAACCTCTACCCACTCCTTGGCTCTTGGCCATCTTGACCATTTAATATCCCTCAAACTTACTACATCACTTTTGAAATTCTTTGGCTTTGCACCTATCTTTTTGAGAAGACAAGAAGACCTTCTCACTCACCTCCAAGTGGTGAGCGATGATGCCTGTTTATTTTTTAAGGCTTTGAGTAAAATTACATTGCCTCTATTTTTTTTAAATCCCCAAGCAAAATTAATTGTTTATTCATTTGTATCCCTAGAGCACGTCTCACGTGTTACTAGCACCTGACAGGTGTACAACAAAACTTTGTTTTCTGATCCACTCGTTAGCTTGTAAGTTCCATGAAAGTTGGGGCAGTTTCTTTCCATCTTTGTATTATTAGAGTTTAGTGCAATGCCTGATGTAAATGTGCCTAGTAAATGTCTTTTACTCTACTGAAATACTTTACTAAGATTTTGATCTAACTTTTCTAGGTGTGATGTCAGTTCCTTATTATTTAGTTTCCCATGCAGCTAGGCTACACATGAGCACTTTTCCACATCATAATGCACAGGATTTGGGACACAGGGCTGCGGGTCCATCGCCCAGGATCTGCGGGCTTATGCTGGGCCCTTATGTATCTAGCCGGGCATTCCTGCTGTGTAGAAAAAGCCGTGAGAAGTCAACCAACTCCCCGTCTCTGCTCCAGATCAGATGACTCCATCCCTGAGGCCTAAGGAAGTGTCATTTTCTAAGATTCATAGGGCAAAAGACTGTGTATCCTCCCATTATAATCTATTTGGTATTAAATAAACATTCCTCAAACCAGGATTTATGTACTAAACATAAATGCAAAATAAAGCCTTGGAGTTCTCAAGTCTTTAGCACAGTAGTTTATTATATTAATAATAGTTGCATTCATTAAAAGACTTAGAAGCAAAAGTGTAAGTCGAAGAATCTCTGGAACAGCCACATATGGCTTTTTGAGGCACCAACGCTGGACTTCACAGCAAAGAAAACCAACTCTATATTATAGGAAAAAACCAGATGCCCTGCCAAAAACGTTTTAATAATTTACTCTGTGTGTGTGTGGTTTTTTTTAAAAGATTTTATTTATTTATTTGACAGAGATCACAAGTAGGCAGAGAGGCAGGCAGAGAGGGTTGGGGGGGGGGAAGCAGACTCCCTGCTGAGCAGAGAGCCTGATGCAGGACTTGATCCCAGGATCCTGAGATCATGACCTGAGCGGAAGGCAGAGGCTCAACCTACTGAGCCACTCAGGCGCCCCAATTTACTGTGTTTTAAGAGTGACTGAACATTTTAATGACTATGGAAAACAATATATAGGAAATGATTGAGACATGATGCAAAGATCTGCTGCTATCCTGATTGCTATTAAATATTAAGTAAAATGCAATTGAAACTATCTTTGTGATAAATCAGAGTACGTCAGTACAGAGAATAATACGTATTAAAAAGATGAGTCAGTTCTCTTGTGTTACATTACTGTTTCAGTTAAAGAATTCTTGTATTTTACTTCCAAATAAAAGGTGAGTTTCTGTTTTAACCAACTGCTATATTTATTACGTTCTTCCACTAAAAACGGTCATTTAGGGACTCAGCTCCAATGACAAGCTGACTAGCAAGAGGAAGCAATGCCAATGTTGAAATTTATCACCCGTAAAGATGAACATCTATCAACCAAAAACACATTAGCAAAACTTTCAGGAATAGGAATTAAAAACTAGAAGCACCAAAAGCAAGTTGTACTTGCATCCTCTCATAAAAACAAAATACCTGAATAGTAAACAGAAACTGTGCTGATATTTTTTCCTGTCTTCAGTTTTATTCAGAAAAATATGATATGTTTTATTAAATGAAATGGAAATGTATCTAAGTCATTTGAGTTCTTCCTTAGGGAAATGGGATTTCTTGCAGAGAACAATTTAAATGAAGTAAAAGCAAAAACCCTACCAATGTGACTTTTTTTTTTTTTTTTAAAGATTTTATTTATTTATTTACTGGACAGAGATCACAAGTAGGCAGAGAGGCAGGCAGAGACAGAGGAGGAAGCAGGCTCCCTGCTGAGCAGAGAGCCCGATGCGGGGCTCGATCCCAGGACCCTGGGATCACGACCTGAGCCGAAGGCAGAGGCTTCAACCCACTGAGCCACCCAGGCGCCCCAACCCTACCAATGTGACTTTTTTCTACTTTTGAAAACAATGGGTATTATTATACAGTACAAGTCACAACAAAGAGTAAAAGGGACTGCTGTCTGCCTTCTCATCCTGCAGTCAAGAATTCACTAAAATACAGTGTGGTAACAATTAAGTTAATAAAATAAAAACTAATGAATCTTTCTCTATACTTCTTCAAATATAATATGACACTATTGCTATCTGTCAGTGTAGTTTGTAAGTAGTATTGTCCCTATGTATGGAACTGTTTTTAAAAGATATTTTGAGGTGCGGCAGGGTGGCTCAGTGGGTTAAGCCTCTGTCTTTGGCTCAGGTCATGCATGATCTCAGGGTCCTGGGATTGAGTCCACGACTGGGCTCTCCGCTTGGTGGGGAGCCTGCTTCCTTTTCCCCCTCTGCCTGCTTCTCTGCCTACTTGTGATCTCTCTCTCTGTCAAATAAATAAAATCTTAAAAAAAAAAAAAAGATATTTTTAAATGGCAGTAGTTATAAGCAAAAAATATTTACTAGTAATCTGGTTAAACTTATTATGCAAACTCCTGACTCTCATCGCTCTCTCTCAATGAGTAACATTCAAAATATTTCGGTTTTATGGTATGTTCCAAGAAAAACAAGCACTATAAAAACAACTACCACTATTAACAAACAAAATTCCATTTTACGAAGTCAATGATGTTACTAAACAAGAAATGTCTAGGGTCCCCTCTTGTAAAAGTGGATTCACAAGGAAGATATGTGCACAAAAGCAATTAGTTAAGGAGAAGAGAATAAGAGAAACATGTTTTTTTTTTTAAAGATTTTATTTATTTAACAGACAGAGATCACAAGTAGGCAGTGAGAGGAGGAAGCAGGCTCCCTGCTGAGCAGAGAGCCCGATGTGGGGCTCGATCCCAGGACCCTGGGATCATGACCTGAGCCGAAGGCAGAGGCTTTAACCCGCTGAGCCACCCAGGCGCCCCAAGAGAAACATTTTTTAAGCTTAAAAATGATTTAAGGGGCACTTGGCTGGCTCAGTCGGTAGAGCATGTGACTCTTGATCTCAGGATCCTGAGATTAAGCCCCATGTTGGGTATGGAGCCTAATTTTAAAAAATAATTTAAAAAACTCCAAATGAAGAAAAAAAAAAAAGATGTTAGAGAGGCTCCTGGGTGGCTCAGTTGTTTAACCGACTGCCTTTGGGTCAGGTCATGATTCTGGAGTGCTGGAGAATTGAGTCTCGCATTGGGTTCCCTGGTTAGTGGGGAGTCTGCTTCTCCCTCTGTCCCTCCACCCTCTCATGCTCTCTCTCATTCTCTCTCTCTCTCTCAAATAAATAAAATCTTTTAGAAAAACAATATAAGAATGAATATGAATAAATATACATGTAGTATATTATTCCAAACAAGACTTCAGTTTCTACAAAAATTTTAAAGAAGCTGAATTAATCTCACCTTTCTATATTCCATTTAAGAGACATATAAACATCTAGTGTAAAATCTTTTATAAACCCTAAGAAATGCCACGTGAAGAGAATTTATATTTATACTTACTTCTATCAAAAGACTGTAAGGAGGAGAGTTTCAGCTGGAGAAGATGAGAAAATTCTGGAGAAGGATGGTGGTAATGGTTGCACAACATTGTGAATGTACTTAATGGCAAAGAACTATGCTTAAAATGGCTAAAATGGAAAACTTTGTTATGAAAATAAATTTTAAATAAAATAAAAAATAAAGCATTTATGAATATTCTTACTGTCCCCCCAAAGACCATAACTATTTGTAGATCCATGATCAAAAAACTTCCCCCCCCCCCCCCGAAAAGCATTCTCCAAGCTGGCAAGTTTAGGACAGATGCTCACTGAAGTGAGAGGAAGTACCCATGGCTCATCAGTTAAAGTTAACCTCAGTAACCAATGGGATCAGAGAAGCTGAGGCAGTTTACCTCACAACTACCGACAGGTACCAGATCTGACTGTGGGAAGAAATCTCCCCAAGGAAGGAAGAGGGTTCTTGAAACTTTGTGTGCCTTTTGGCTCTCTGGTGAAGCCTACGGGTTCTTTGCAGAGTAATATTTCAAGGTGCATAATATATGTAGGATTTTTAAAAATGCATTTATTAAAAAATACATATATAAAGATATTTAAAAACTGTGATATGGTTGTATAAGTGATTCTTTGTCAATGTGTTAGTATACAAGATTTAGTGGTGAGTCTAATAACTACTATCATTTAGAAGACAGTAATCCTTCCAGATGTTTGCAAATGTAAGGGGATTAAAAAAATATTTCTACTAGTAACAAATGCGCAGGCACTGTTAATACCACAGTTTGTGGCCTTCATTCATAGATTAAGGAAATGATAAATTTCAACTTGAATCTGGAGAAAATAACAAGCAATTTTTTTCATATCCAAGTTCATGGTCCACCCTCCCTCAAATTCTATCCCCAGACCTGTTAAGGGTCAGTCCCTAGAGCCCTTCCACGCTACTAGGGCCCAGGACAGTTGTTTACCATAAGAAGTGAATAAACTCAATCCAGTAACAGACAGTGGGATTCTAAACATTTGAATATAATCCACAAGCTATTTTTATACTTGCTAAGAACAGAGTGGTCATTCCTAAACACTGTTTGATATAATTTTTGCAATGCAAAGATGCTGAAGGCACTGCCTGATACACAGGGGGGTACCAGCAAGCTGTCAATTTAACAGTGCAGAAAGGACACTCCCCAGTATCACCAAAGTTATCAAAAAATTCCCTGAGTAAGAAAGGTCAAGTAAAGCTAGTTTTTTGTACGCTCAGTGGAAAGCAATAGAAATACATTTTACAACTTAAAAAGCCCAAGACTGCAATGGAAAAGCTCATCAAAATTCTCAACCTTGCACCAGAGTGAGACACAAAGGCAAATTTCATTTGATAAAAAGATAAAGACCTGCATCTGAGATAACTTTCCACACTACAGAAAGCATTAACAGTATACATGAAAATAAACATATACTAGTATGGATATTTATAGTAATACTAAGCCCCTTTTACTAGTAATTGACATACCAAGGCACATAAGGTAATAATTTTAATAGCAAGGGCGCCTGAGTGGCTCAGTCAGTTAAACGTCTACCTTTGGCTCAGGTCATGATCCCAGAGTCCTAGGACTGAGTCCCATGTCAGGCTCCCTACTAAGTGGGGAGTCTGCTTTCCCCTCTGCTCCTCCCCGACGTGTGCTCTCTTTTGTTCACTCGCTCTCTCAAATAAAATCTTTTAAAAAGTTGTAATAGCTAACATTTACTAAGTACCTTCCCTCTGCCAGGCACTTCAGTTCTAACCCTTCCAACACAATCCTGGCAGGTATGCACTATTACCCTAATTTTTACAGAGAATGTAAGATGCTTGTCCAACATTGCAGAGTTTGTAAGTAGCAAGACAGAAGTTTGAACTCAAATCTCTAATTCCCAAGCTTGTGCTGCTTCTCATCCCTGTGGGTGGAAATACCATGATTTTTGGAAGGTTCGATTTCTAGAAAAGTTTTCCATCCCAAAAGATAGCAATTGAGAATCTTAAAACATTTTCTCCCACAGCAAAAATCCTCAGCATTCCATCAGTTAAAATTCTACAATTTTAAATCAACTAGTTATATGGTATTTTCGCTGAGAAAAGTGAAGCATATTATATCAAACTGATCACTATAAAAAGGTATACATGAGTAGCAAGAACTATATTGCCACTGGCCTGTAGAAAGGAGCTTTTGGGAACATGGGCTGAGAGTAGCACTTTACAGTCTTTCCCTTATAGGACTGCAGGTAATAAGTTCTTTAAACAAAAAAGGATGGCAGGGTTCCATAATGAAACGAGTTTGGGAAATGCTACATATTATATATATTTCTTGGTAATTCATAATGCATATTAGACCTCTTGCTTGTTAAAACCCAATGTTTCACACGTTGACTTTGCTAGAGCTCTCCTCTCTCCCCCAACTCCACCCTCAACACTTCTTAACTCCCGGAAGGTCTAGAGTAGCTCAGCTGTCCAACAGAAATGAGTCAGTGAGAGCTACATATCGGATTTAAAATTTCCTAGTAGCCCAAACTTTTAAAGTGTAATTAATTTTAATATATTTTATTTAGTCCAGAATACCCAGCAATATTTTGGACTAAATGAAAAAGATTAATATAGGGGCACAGTCAGTTAAGCGTCTGCCTTCGGCTCAGGTCATGATTCCAGGGTCCTGGGATAGAACTTCGCACTGGGCTCTCTACTTGGCAGGAAGCCAGTTTCTCCCTCTCCCACTCCCCTTGTTTGTGTTCCCTCTCTCACTTTGTCTCTGTCAAATAAATAACTAAAATATTTTTAAAAATTAAAAAAGAAAAATATTAATATAAACATATTTTAATATTTAATCATTCCAACATGTAATTAGTTATAAAACTAATGAGACAGTTCACATCTTTTTTTTTTTTTTTTCATACAAAGTCTTTAAAACTCCAGTGTGGACTTTACACTAGAGCTTATCACAACTGGTGCTAGTCACATTTCAAGTGCTACTGGTCATATATGGCTAGTGGGCACCATATTGGACAGTCCACGTCTAGAGATGTTTGCAGAATCTAGTGTAGGTACAACCTTGGCTTAGGGGGGGTCATTTTCCCCTTGTAAGCTCTTATGGATAGCCACAAAGTGGAAATCTTTTTTTTTTTTTAAAGATTTTTATTTAATTTGACAGACAGAGATCACAGGTAGGCAGAGAGGCGGGCAGAGAGAGAGGAAGGGAAGCAGGCTCCCTGCTGAGCAGAGAGCCCGATGCAGGGCTCGATCCCAGGACCCCAGGATCATGACCTGAGCTGAAGGCAGAGGCTTTAACCCACTGAGCCACCCAGGCGCCCACAAAGTGGAAATCTTTAAGAATTAAGAACAGCTGAAGTAGGGGCGCCTGGGTGCCTCAGTGGGTTAAGCCTCAGGTCATGATCTCGGGGGCCTGGGATGGAGCCCTGCACCGGGCTCTCTGCTCAGTGGAGAGCCTGTTTCCCCCTC